>NC_137148.1:122777561-123394919 GCF_951394435.1 Stenella coeruleoalba | reverse complement strand
GGCTGCCTCAGATATTTTTCTCTTGTATGGATGTTGTCATGGAAAATAGCCTATCTTATGTTCTCAGGTTCATGGGCTAGTTACTTTCTATTTTACTTGACAAAAAATGTCATATGAGTGTCATTCATACTTTCCTTACTTCTAAGAGCCTTTACCATCTTTTTTTTTTTTTTTTTTTTTGCGGTACGCGGGCCTCTCACTGTTTTGACCTCTCCCTTTGCGGAGCACAGGCTCCGGACGCGCAGGCTCAGCGGCCATGGCTCACGGGCCCAGCCGCTCCGCGGCATGTGGGATCTTCCCGGACCGGGGCACAAACCCGCGTCCCCTGCATCGGCAGGCGGACTCTCAATCACTGCGCCACCAGGATACCATCTTTTTATACTAGTTAATGAGAAGTCAGTTAGCAAGACCATAGTAAATCTGTCATCACAAAGTGAATAAGTCAAATCAGCCTTGTGTGGCAAACATAGTTTCTACATTTATCTGAGTAGGATCTCTTACAACAAACTTTGTGATAAAGTAGTTTCCCATGAGAACCTTTCATAGTCCCAAGGTTTTAAGTGAGGAGACCTTGCATTAAAACATTACAGAAGCTTTAGGGCTTTAGAGAGAAACTCAACTTTATGCTGACAAAGTAGAGACTAAATACAGATTCGCCTTAAATTGTTTAGTAAATGTGTAAATATTCAGTAACCGTGTCCCTTAAAGCTACCCCTACAAGGGATTTCCAGGGCTCCTGCTTAGAAAAAAGAGAGTGGCCCCAATCTTAACTTTAATTTTAATTCAAGCTGAGTCAGAGATACGTGGCTGTTTATAATAATTGTTTTCCACAGTGGCATTAGCTTACAGCAGAACCATTATTCTACTAACCAGCATCTTGTTATATATTACTTTCTCTCTCACTATAGAGAATACCCAGGAAATGTATAAACTAGGCAGGTGTCAATAACAAAATGTGTTCATCTCTCTTGTCAGCAATACTTTGGGGTTTTTGGAGGTCATTGGAAATTATTTGTGGCTATGAAGTCATGAACACAGGACTTGGTTACTTTTAAAAATATGTATTAATTATACATACCTTTTTGGAAGATGCTCAGTATATTGTACTGTAAATTCAGACAGTCCTTATCAACTTTGGTATGATTACAGCAGGGAAGCAAGAGTAGAATTTGACTGGGGTCTAGGTTGGTCAGGGCTTCTCCATTTTTTACCCAGTCACTGTCACAGGGACTGCAAAACCTGTTCTTTTAATCACTCTATGCCATAAAGATACACACCAGCAACTCCTTTTAAATGAATCAGCTCATCTGTTTGTTTTATCAGACCTGTGCTTTCATGTTCGAAAGAACATGTATGTGTCAGCATATCCACTCAGCTCTTCTACTGACCCATTTTACAGATGAGGCAAGCTTAGAAGTTTTTCAGGCTAATTCCAAAGTCAGCTAATTTGAAATGAATTTAGAAAACCTACGTTTTTCTCTATTTCAGTCTCTGGTTCCTGCCTCTTATGTTCACTGTCTCCAATAAAAAAATGAGTATCTGGACCTTCAAAAGTGACCAAGCACTCTGCCTGGGGCCAGGTCAGCATTTGTCTTGAGGTCAGAAATCCAGGGTTTCACTTGGGATTCAGTGCACACAGGTGACCCGTCCAACTAAGAAGCGCTTATCTGTTGACACACCAGTGATGTGTGGGAGGAGCCTGTTTTCCACTCCACTCTTCCTTTGGGAATTTGCTCAGAAAAACCTGTGACTAGACCCTCAGGCATATGTCTCTGCCATTCCTATTTGTCTGAAAAGATAGGGAGCCAGAGGCTGATGAGGCCCTATGGCCCTGGAGCCTTTGCTACAGCTGAGTACAGGAAACTGGAGGGGAAAAAAAAAAGACATGCAGCCAAAGTCCCTTCCTGGAGGCGGATGGGAAACCTGGGAAGTATAAACTGGGGTTGCAGCCTTGCACTTGGGGGTTGGCTTGCTATTTTGAGCCTCCATCCAAGAGTGAGTCTCACATCCCTCATCTGGGGGTGAGCTGTTGTGCTGGGCCCGGAGAGATCGGAATCCAATCACATGTGTTTCCATTCAGCCCAAAGGTGAAACTGATTGCATGTGACCATAGATCCAGCGGCTCCAGCCCATGCTGTCAAACAGGCTTTTAGCAGAGGGTTGGGCAGTTCCAGGATTCAATCTTGTGGTTTAGGGCCCAATGCGGGTGGAGTGAGGGTGGGCTGGGGAGGAGGTTGCTCCCCAGAGATAACTCACTGCTGTCTCAGTTCTGAACAGGCACCAACGTCTGCTTAGGGAAAGAGCAGCCCTCACCTTTGAGACACAGAGTTCCTATTCCATAATGCCTAAATAACTCAGTCTCCAATGGTCGGATATCAGAAATTCAGGTGACTCTAAGCCAGGCAGGTGGCATAAAAACATGGAAGCCAACCCTACGTGAAGGAAGAGGAAGTAGCAGACATTATAGCTAATTGGGGAATACATGTTTGTTCCAAGGGGCAGCCAGTGTTCAGCTGTAGCTGACGGGTGACACTGTGTATCTACGAGCCCAGAATTGCCAAGTTTTCCAATTTTTAAAGAAATCTAAATTTGAATATGAAATCTATACATTTAAAAATATTGGCTAAATTGGGCTTCCCTGGTGGCGCAGTGGTTGAGAGTCCGCCTGCCAGTGCAGGGGACACGGGTTCGTGCCCCGGTCCGGGAAGATCCCACATGTCGCGGAGCGGCTGGGCCCGTGAGCCATGGCCGCTGAGCCTGCGTGTCCGGAGCCTGTGCTCCGCAACGGGAGAGGCCACAACAGTGAGAGGCCCGCGTACCGCAAAAAAAGAAAAAAAAAAAACATTGGCTAAATAAAAGATGTCACTCCACGTAAATATTCATTTAATACCAGCCTCACTGTTGCAGGTTGGGTTTCCTGGGAAGCAAAATTCTGAGAAGAATAAGATGCAGGAAGCGTATTAGGGAGTGTGCTTAGGCTCAACATCTGTGGAAGGGAAGGGAAGGGAAGCATCGGGCAGAGAGGGAAGCTGAGCTGTGATGTGGTCTTAACAAAGCCTTCAGTTGACCTTATAGGTCTGACACTGGGATAATCCATTAGAGTTGTTGCCCTTTTGTACCTGGGAGGCCAGGCCTTTATATGCTCACATTAGCAATTACTGGGTCAGGCTGCCCTTGCGGGAGTGGGTACCTTAGACAAGGGCAGTTTCCAGGAAGGGGCTGAGAGCACCTGAGGGGCTGAGTCCTTCAGCTCTGAACTGGGGGCTGGGTGGAGATTCTCGTGTCTATGCAGACCTTGCTCTGCATAGAGCAGAGCCTCCTTGCTCTGCTCAGATTGACCTCCTTGTGTAATTTCTGGGAGCAAAAACTCCAGGATCTGTGTGTGCCTCTTCTCTTGGGGGTCTCAGGGCCTCTTTACCACAGCTGTTCTTAGGGCCACGGTAGTACTCATGAATGTCCTCTCCTAACCATTCTAGATTCCCTTCACTCTCAGCGAGCTCCTCTGCTGGTCCAGGTGGTGTACTTGGTGTTGGAACATGGACCTGCGTCTCTGAGGGGTAAGAGACCCCGGTCACCATGTCCATCTCAGGTTACAGCTGGTGTACTTGTTCATTTACCATCAAGCTCAGGCAGGGCTGTACCTGAAAGAACCCCTGTGGATCCTAAGAGTGTCCGACATACCCCTCCCTGCCCCCACTGTGCAGTAGCAGCCCTATCTCCTCCTTCTCTTCACGGTCCTACCCAGAAGGATGCCAACTCTCCTTCTTGCCTGTTTAGTCCCTGAGCACAAAGAGCCCAAGGTGCCCTATAACAGCTGTCATTTGTAGTTCAGCAGAGTTCTTGCTGTGCCCCCTGGTAGAAGCACTTGCCCTTTGGGGAAAAGACACTAAACAACCCAGAGTTGCAGGGATGGGAAACACGTATTTCCCAGTTGGGTCCCTGGCAGTGAGGGTAAAAGGGGTCGCTCCTGCTTCTTCCCCTTGTTTCTGGGATCCATGTGTTCTCCCTTTGGAAACACAGCACCCTGTAAAGGGCACAGATTCACAACGCACAGTGCGTCCTGGAGGGTGGTGCCTTATCCTTGCAGGGAGTCGTCTCTGGAATGGTGCTTCGGTTGTGCCTTCGGTAGGCCATTCCTCCTCGCTCAGGTTGGCAGGTTCAGGGTGACGTGGTATTTGATATAGTGGATCCCGCGGTCACGTGGCCTTTCTTGCATCTCATTGGCTGTTAAACAAGCCCCTTGGTCTGGTGTGTGCTGCTGTGTGGATCCCATGCCAGTGCCTCAGACACTCCGTAAGCCCTCACATAGGGTTGACTGAGGCCACAGCAACAGAAGATGCAAATCCACATCTAGAACATGTGTTTGTTTCTGTAAAAGTGAATCACTGTGCTTTCCAGCGTGAAAGGGGTCTGAGGTCGTCTACACAAGGGGCTGTGTGTGTCTCTGAGGCATGGTGCCACCTTGGGGAGGAAGTGTTGCTCTGTGTTGCTGGCAGGATGGATGTCTGACAGCACCAGTAGCTGGATCAGCGCTGGTGACTGGGTGTTGGTTCCCTGCATGGCCTCTAGCCCTGTCACCATGTCTTGTCTACACCATCCATGGGCTCATTGAACCAGCACTGGGGTGACTGATGATGGAGGGTGGCTGATGTCAGCCGACCGAGTCATTTTGTCTGCCGCATCGTTTAGTGCCTCTTCCGTGATGGGTGCTCTCTGGAGGGCATTAAAATACAATACATATATCTTCACTCTTTATGCCCACTCCCCTGGTCTACCGCGCGCTGCTAGCTAAGGCCACCTTTTCCTCGATCTTTCATCCTTCCTCTTACCTCCTAGGAATACTTCAACTCTCTGTATAATCTTGAGCCACTTCTCTTCCTCAACATTATGTATAATCTTGAGTCACTGTTCTTTCCCAAGTGGATGACTAGCTGTACTGTCTGAAACTGGACATTTGGGAAGAGAGCTCTTCACTATTGCCTTTCAGCACCACCCCTGGGTGGGACTGTCCAGTGGCCATGGTCTGTTTTCAGTGTGATCTAGATGCTGAGCCAGCGCATCTAGAAGTCAGGCTCAGGTGTTTTCCTCCTCCACCAGCTGATCCTCAGGGCCATAGGCGTGTGCTAGCAGGAAGGTACCGGAGCAGCAGCAGTGGATGACATGGGAGACGGGGCCACGCCCTTCTCAGGATCAATTGCTGCTGGGCCAACTTGGTCTTGTGACTTGGTGGGTCTGATAGAACCCAGCTCATAATGGACATTTCTGGCCACTTCATGACCCTGGTCAAGCCCTCCGTCTCTACCAGGGCCCAATAGCACTCAAGGACCTATTTTTCAAATAGTGCATAATTTTCTTACTCCAGAGCCCTAAGAGTGTAGATTGTGATACTTCTGTTGGGACTGCATAACCTTCACGTGGTGGCTTTTCCCACCACAAGTACCTCCAGTGCTGTAGAGTTTATTGGGTCTTATGGCTGAAGTGGCAGGGCTGTTTGCACTTGCATCCTGGATCTGCTGCAGAGCCCTTTCCTGCCCCAGGCGCGGCTCAGAATGGACAGCCTTTGATGTAAATGTGCTGTAAAAGTATTTCCAGGACTAAGTTGTCTTTAAAACCTGAAGAGGCCTCCCAGGCTTTGTGCGGAGGAGGCCAGGCGCCTGCAGAATCATTCTCTACTGAGGAAATGAATGAAAACGTCCATCCAGGAAGAAGTAGGATTGCATACCTTGCTCATGCTGATATAAGTTTGATTTTGGAATAAGCCCATGGGAGTACTTTCCTGTGGCTATCGTATTTTTTTTCTTTTTTTGGCTTATGTGTTTCAAGGGTAGGATTGTTTGTCAGGTTATTTCTGTGTATTTAATATGTAAACATCTAATAATAGCAGGTGAATCACCACTTTGATTTTCATTCTGTGACACTGGAAGTACACGACTAGGATTTCCTTTGTTTGAAATGTAGGTAAAATTAATGGATCCAAATGACTTAATGGGAAGTTCTGAGATGAAATGTTTATTCACACTAGAATAGCCTATATATTTCACAAAAGCCTGGTATATGTCTTTTGCCCCTTCAAAACTCTTCCGTATTTGTTTTGGGACTATGTTTTTCTTCATCCTTCAAATCAGGACCGGGGGAAACATTTACCCATATCAACAGAGCAAAGTATAAATTTGTTTTTAAAAAGTAGAAAGTGTTTTTAATAGTCAAAACTGTGTGAATTACTAAGCACTTATTTTAGATATTTTTGAGGTTAAAAGGAAGACAGAATATTCTTGACTTTCCCCTCTGTTTAATTAAGTTTCCCCCATTGATTCTACTCTATTCCAAGCTTTATAAAAGAGGCGGAGACTACCAAGATAAATAAGACATAGTCCTGGACACAAACGAGTTCAGCAAATAATAATCAGAACATTAAAGATAATGGTAGGAATAGCTGCCGTCTAATTAACTTTGTGCTAAGACCTTTACGTGAATAATCTTATTTAATCTTCAATATGTTCACTGTCCTTTACCCCCATATACACTTGTGCCCTCCCTTCCCTCTTAACCAGCTTAGATCCCACGGTTTATCCTCAATTCCCTTGAGTTTCTTTCTCCCTTCTCAGCACTCATCTAGCAAAACCCTTGTGAAAGTCCACACGCTGCCTACTCCATGCCTGCATGTATACAGCTGTACATGACTGGAGGCGTAGCCACACCATGCTTACGCGTCTCTCTTTAAATTTATGGCCGCTCCCTGAGGGGAATCCTTAGTGCTGCCAGGGAATCACACGGTATTTCCCTAGCCCCTTGAATCTCCTAAAAACTGATTTTATACCAGCTCCTTTCCCCTCTTAACGTTCAGTACCTTCTCTCCCAGACTGTCTTAGCTGATGGCAGAGAAAACAGACGCAGTCATAAGAGAGCTGCCATAAACTCCCACCATGAACTTGACCTAGCTGCCTGTCTCTGTGCTGTATACTCTTCCCCTTAGTTACTCGAGGAGGAACAGTCCTTGCTCCTGGCTAAGGGGAAGCCCTCCATTTGAACACTAGATGTCACCTGTGTTGTCTATTCAAGAACCCCGACAGCAGTTGTTCCATTTCTCTCCTGCATCGTGAAGTTTCCTCTTCTTTCTGAATCAGCCCCGTTGGCATAAGCCGTGCTATTTCCCTCATATTAGATTCTACTTTCTCTGCTAGTTACTGCTCCGTATCCTTGTCCCCGTTTACAAAAAAAAACCCTTGAAAGAGTTGCCTGTATTCGGTGTTTCCAGTTTCCACTTTGATTTTCTTTTGGAAACGCTCCAATCAGATTTCAGCTCCACAACTTCATTAAGACTGCTCTGGCACACATACCCACATGGTAGGTATGCAGTAAATCTGACCAGAATAATTTAATACTTGCTTACACATATACAAAACTACCCCACTGTGAGGTGGGTATGAAGATACTCATTTTCTAGGTGCTCTGGTCAAGGTCCTTGGTGATTTCACGCACTGATGAACTCTCATTTCCCATCGTCCTTGACCTTTCAACAGCATGTGAACACTTTCTCTTTTTTGAAATAATTTTATTTCTTGACCTTCACAATACTGTACTCTCATGGTGTCCCCACTGTCTCACTGACCACTGTCTCTGATGCTTTTTCTGGTTCTTCCTTTATCCTCAGGATGCTCTTACTTATCTCAGAGCTCTACCTCCACTCCCATCCTTGGTCAGCTCATCCAGCATTGTTCCTTTATATGATAGCTAGAGATTGACTGCTCCCAAATTTGTATCTCTGGCCCAGCTGTTCCCTTAGATTTCTAATCTCGAATATCTACCTGCTTGCTCAACATTTCACTTGGATGTTTAATAGGAAGGTCCACAAGCATATTCCTGACTTTCCCCCCATCCCATTTCTCCCACAATTTTCCCTATCTCACCTTCATCTTTGGAGTTGCTCAGGCCGACACATTTAGTGTAATCTTTGATTCCTCTTTTTCTCATACCCCAGTCAAATCCATCAGCAAATATTGCTGGCTTAACCTTGAATCATATCCAATATCTGACCATTTCGCACTGCTTCCACGGTTACGATTTGGTTCAAGCAACCGCCACCTCACCAGACCTTCTGTGATCCCTGATACGGAAAATTCCAGCCCATCCTCAAGACGCTGGAATGACTTTCATTTCCCCATCCCTGCTGTATTTATCCCCAATGCACTTGCCGCCATTTTAAATGCTATATACTTTTGAAAACACTATATAACTTTTTACTCTTGATTTATGCCTTCTCTAGAATGGAAGCTTCAAGAGGGCAGGGATTTTGTCAATTTTATTCAAATATTTGTATCCCTAGTGCCTATAATAGGTACTCAATAAATATTAGTTGAATGAATTAATAAATCATCACAAAAACACTGTATGGTAGGTAATAAGATGCTCATTTTAGAGGTGAGGTAACCAAGGCTCAGAAGCTTGAAATAATCTGCTGAAGGTCATAGAAACAGGAGCTGGATGAATTGGAATGTGGCAGAGGTCCCTCTATTCCCAAGTCCAGATCCTTAAACAGTATACCATCCTGGATTCTAGTCCATAGTTTTCCTTCTGAACTCAATATCATTTTTTTCATTTTTAATTAGTTTATTTAATTAATTTATTTTTGGCTATGTTGGGTCTTTGCTGCTGCAGGCAGGCTTTCTCTAGTTGTGGTGAGCAGGGGCTACTCTTCGTTGCAGTGTGCGGGCTTCTCATTGCGGTGGCTTCTCTTGTTCTCTTCTTGAGCACGGGCTCTAGGCACACAGGCTTCAGTAGTTGTGGCACACAGGCTCAATTCTTGTGGCTCACTGGCTCTAGAGCACAGGCTCAGTAGTTGTGGCGCCTGGGCTTAGTTGTTCTGCGGCATGTGGGATCTTCGCGGACCAGGGATCAAACCCATGTCCCCTGCATTGGCAGATGGGTTCTTAACCACTGCACCACCAGGGAAGTTCCTTCATTTTTTTTTAAAAGGAAGTTCTTTAAATGAACACAAGGCCTTTGATCTTCTCTTACACTTTGATGGCAGGTCCTTTCGAGCCACAACTCTCTAATCACTGCTCAGGTACCAAATCTATTCTACAGAGTCATTCTTTGGCCCATGTATTGCCTTGGAATTTTGTGACTGTATCCTATTAGCAAAGTGATCCCTCACCATTTTGAATTTACTTGCTCTGAAATCTAGAATCAGGAAACTCTAAGAAGGCTTACAGAAGCATAAATATTCTTAAATCTAGATTCTTACCACATGCCCTTCAATTACAGGAAAGTTCTTATTCCATCTCTTTCTTCAGACACAGTTTGAAACATTCTTACATTCACTCACCTAATAATAATTGAGCAGTTTCTATGGGCAAGGCCCTATTTCACACACTCAGGACTCAGCAGTGAATAAAAGAGACACATTCCCTGCCCTCAGAGAGTTTACATTCTAGGGATGAGAAAGAAGATAATACTTAATAATAAATTAATATATTATGTGGTGAAAAAGTACTATGAAGATAAATAAAGCATAGAAGGGGGCTAACAGGTGACAGATGGTATTCTCTTGAATAAGGGTATAAAATAAACTCCCTGAGATCCAGGATATTATTATTATTATTGACATCTGTAGCACAGGGTAAATACTGTGTGAGTATTGTGAGAATGAATGAATAACAGTGAAGAAGAGAGCCCAGTTAGGAGGTTACTGCAGTAGTCCAGGTGATAGCTGCTGGTGGCTGGACACAGAGAGAAGCTCTGTAGATGGAGAGAAGAGATCACAGTGTGTATATATGTAAAAGACAGAACCAATAGTATTTCCTGACAGATGGGATGTGGAGTGCAAACTGGATTGGACTGAAGGAGAGAAGTCAAGGTTTGGATGATGCCAAACCTTTGGTCTGAGCAACTAGAATAAAGTAGCCTTGACTGAGGTATGGGAAGTCTATGGATGTGGTAGGTTTGGTGGCCAAAATTAAATTTCTTTGGGACCGTAAAGTCGCTCAGTGTCTCCCTCTCCCTCTCTCATAGTTTCCTGAGATATCTAAAGCCAAGTACTGCTGTGTATCCAAGGAAAACCATTCAGAGTCATTCTACTGTGGAAAACACCCATGCTGGTTCCACTCCTCACTCTCTTGGCCAGACACAGAGGCATCCTGTGTTGATCACGGCCTTTCTTCTTATTCCTTGAATAAGAAAGGCACCGCCAAGGAAGGCTTTTTTTCTTCAAACTCATCTTAGACACTTGATTTTGATTTAAGAAAGAGAAAGATGATTGAAGGGGATGAAAGAGGGAGAAAATAGTGTTTGTTGTACATTTCTGCTGATGGCAACAGCTTGAACCGATTAGCTGGTTATTATGCATTCCTGTGCATGGCTTTTCACAGCAGTCTGATCCAGAGAAACACATCACAAGTCCTATTCTGCATGGCTTCTTGCATGCAAGCCTGACCTCAAAGAGATTAACCAAGTCTTGTAATTTGAAACAACAGACACACACAAAATCATCAAGTGATCAAAAATATGGTATAAATCTATTTAGTAGAGAGTGTTCTGGATTATAATGACAGTAACAGAAGAGATAATTAGGATGCAAAGAAAGGAAACAAAAACCCAACAAACCCATGAAATTAAAAAAAGGAAGGCAGTGGTATTTCTTTAGGATTGTAAATGTCCCCTACATATTTTTTGCTTTTCCTAAGAACTTGCAAGGTCCCTTCAAATAAAATTGGAGCAGTTAAAACTATGGGAAAGATTCAGAGAGACCTCTGCAGGGTTGCATAGTATGCAGTTAATTCTCTTTTTACTCTGTTCTAAATATAATCCTGCTCATTTGCATGCCAATCCCCAGAATGCTTTGTAATTTCACAACTCTTGGCTAGTGGTCTCAGCACTTAAGCTTTAAGAACAAAGCAAAATGTTTAGGGCGTGCCTTTCGCTTCAGTCTCCCCCCCCCCCCGCCCCCGGGCTTTGCAAAACAGTACAGGGAGGTGACCTTTGCTTTGCATTCATCCTCCAAGAGTATCACAGAAATAAAGTGGAGAATGCTGTGGACTTCTCCTGTGAAGACTGCATTCAGTCTAGTTACCCATGAATAACCAGCCGCTGGATTAACTCACTTGAGAAGGAGTGTTTCAGGGGGGCTTAGTCTGCCGTTTGATTATGTGACCAGGCTGGTTCATTTCAGGTTTATGGAAAGCCCAAGCTGGAGTATTCTGTACCCTCTTTCTGTGGATGCTTTTATAGCTTCTCTATTGCAAAGGAAGCCTTCAAGTTAATGAGGAGATATCCCGAAGTGTGGTCGGTGGCCTGCCTTGGAGAAATGTGAATTAAAGATCTCTGACACAGACCTAGTCATGCTCCGTGATATCTACAGAATTTCTATTTAGGGAGCATTAGGATCCACAGTGGGGTGTGGTGGTCGTGGGAGACTTGTCTTGCGAGGGCTTTATAATTTTTGCATAGCAAGCCATTTTTGTTGTTGCTGTTATCCAAGTGGTATATTTGGGATTATTTTTTTCAGGAGAGCTGAGAAAGCTCCCTCATCCGACCATCCCTCAGCCCCGAGCCACAGTGGCTCCTCCAAACATGCCCCCCTTGGCCTTCTATTTGAAGCGGGTAGCAAAAGGATAAGATATTCCAGCACCGAAAGGTCATGTTTTTGCTCCTCACAGCACATTGATCTCTGTCTATCAGCCCTGCCTAAAGTAAACTCGGCATTGTGAACAGCGCACACCGGATCGCTCACAAAACCCACCGCTGCGCAGTAATGTGCCAGGGCGTTTGGCTTCTCACTACAGGTGTTTTCTACTCTTTACTCACGGAGCAGCGTTAATGCTTTTCCTTCGGTTCTGAGAGCCAGACAGTGGAGTTCCTTTAAAACATTATTTTGAGAATTATTTTTACAATACAGAGAAGGGCTGATGGTAGCTGACACGGTGCCCCCTCGCAGCCGTCCGAGAGTGAGGGGTTGCTTCGCATTTTCTGATGCCTATTTTCATGGTCTCGGGATAGCAGCGGCCGGCCAGGCTGCACAAAGTCAGCCCAGTTCTCGGCTTTCTAAGGGGTCGCGGCGGCTGTTTGCACCCAGCGACCAGCAGAGGCGGCGCTCGGCCTCCGCGATAACAAAGGCAGCTGCCGTCGCATCCAGCCCGCGCGGTGGCGAAGGAGAGCGGGTTCCGGGAGGGAAGTCCAGAGCCGTCTCCTTTCTGAAACCAGGGTGGGGAAGGTGGGGAATCGGACCACGGGCAAGTCGGAGGCGTGGGCGCTTTCCCGGGCTGCGGCGGGGCCAGGAGGGCTACGCTGGTGCCTCTCTGCCGCCGACACCAGGGACTGCAGCATCCCCGCCCCGAACAGTCCCTCGCGCCCCCTGGTGGCGGTGGAGCAGGCTGGCTCCGCTGCACTCGCAAGTCACCAGAAAAAAAAAGGAAGAAAAAGTGGGTGAGGCAGATGCAAGGAGGAAAATCAATAGGGATAAGAGAGAAGAGGGAGGAGTCGCGGATCAGCCATTCTTGTCTTACGGGGTCCCAGCTGGCACCGCAAAAGAAAGGAAAAAAAAAAAAAAAAAAAAGCCCGGGCGTGAACGCGAGTGGAGGAGGGTGTGTGGGGGGGGGGTCGGGGGTGAAAGGGGGACCGGGGAGATTTACTATTGTCTCTGGCAGCCGCCGCGGGAGCCGGGGAGGGGGGCGGAGGCGAGAGGAGGAGGCGGCGGCCGCGGCCAGCGCACCATTCGCTCCACCTGATCTTGGGGCGCTGTGCGCTGAGGAAGGCGCGGGCGAGCAGGAGTAGAAGAAGGAGGCAGGGAGGCAGCTGCTGCAGCCACCGCCGCCACCATGTCCTACCAAGGCAAAAAGAACATCCCGCGGATCACGGTGAGTCGGACGCCCGGACTCCGCCGTGGCTCGCTCGCTCCTGGCCGGCTGCACCGCGGATGGGGGCGGCTTGGATCCCGCCGGCTTCCCTGGGCTGGTACCCGGGGAGGGACTGGGGCCCGGGGCCGGGGCGGGGGGGTGGTGTGTGGAGAGCGGTGGTCAGTCCGGCCGGCGCGGCGGGGCGCCACCCAGACGGAGCGACCCTGGGATTTGGGGAAAACCAAACAAAGAGGAAACCCAAACAGTGGCGTGGAGAACTTTGGATTATTTATCTTCCTTCCCCACCACCCGGTAGTTTCCAAATAACACAGGGGTCTCGGCCCTCCCTGGACCTCCGCGCCGCCTGGGTCGTCAGTGTGTGCTGCCCCAGGCGAGGTATGTTTTTTGTAGAAGGTTCCTTTTGGCGGGGCGGGGTATGGAGAGATGACACCTTTCCCCAGGGGTACTTGGTAGCCCGACCGCGCCCCTCTCTGAGCTCCAGCCCCGTGGCTCCCCGCCCCCACCCCCCTACCCTACCACCCCGCGACGGTGATGGGATGCCTGGACATCCGTCTTCACCTTGGCCACTCCTTGCTTGTATTCACCCCAGTTCATATTTCGGTGCATCATACTCGGACTCGACAGCTAACGTGGCTGTAGTGAGAATGACCAACTTTTTTTTGCCCTTGATGCCTTTACATTTTTCCTGTCATTTCTCCCCCTCATCCCAAGAAAAGGCTGAGTTTTTAGAGCAGATTTTAGTTTGCGGTGGCAGCGCACGCTGTGTGCATGCCGTGTCCAACTGCCATTGTGTGCAAAGCCGAGCCTCCCGCGGCCGGCGGGTGTCAGATGCGCTGGGCGAGCGTCTAGGGCGGGGTGGAGAGGAGATGTGCCATAATCAGGTACAGAAGCCTCATCTTCGCTGGCGTCCAGCAAGCAGCTCTCGCGGCAGAATACCGCTCCCTGCTGCGGGATTCCTCCAGGTTGCGCTGAAATGACGCCTCGAATGGAAGGGACATACGACAGGCTGGAATGGGCATTTTCAAAAAGGGGGCAAGACAAAAACAACAGAACACCCACTGTCATTTGTTAGTTGAGCACGAAGCAGTGCGGTTGTGCTTTGTCTGTAGTGAATGGTGTGTGTGTGTGTGTGTGTGTGTGTGTAGTGGGGGAATGGGTGGCTACTCCATCTTTGCAAGACGAACAAAGGAAGTGATCAGCTGGCCCCTGGGAGGCTCTGCAGCTGCCCTAGGGCACTGCTGTACCTGCTACTGTAGTTCATTTGCCGGGATCCACTAGGTTTTGCTGTGGGCATGAGTGTCTTTGCACTTGCTGGGTTAGGCTTGGAGCAACCTGACTGCAGTGCAGGACCTTCCCCTCTGCAGGCAGGAGGAAGCTGTTCTTGCCTCTAGTGCACTTTATTGTCAAGTGGTTTATTTCTATGGCAGTACCCTACCTTTTTCATGCACCTGAGCTTCACCGGACACAAGCGTGCCCCACCCCTACCTGCTGTCCACTTGCTCCTAGGGAAGCAACACTCCCCAGGGGGATAGAGTTGGGATGGGTAGGGATCCTTTTGCCAGGTAGAGGCGTTGGGTTTAAGCCCATCCTCCTTGACCACTGCCTGATATCACTGACTTCACATTATTGTAAAAGCATAGTGAGTCTTTTATAATACACAGTATTTTCTCAGTGCCAGTTGTCTTTGCAAAGAGCTGTGGATGGTATTATTTTTTTTAAAAGCTGATTGAGACAAAAGCTTAATTTTTATACTTATTTGTCTAACTCAGGAGAGATGAGCCTCAGCTCTCATGCTATGATGTGTGGAAGTTATGTTGCACACATACCACTTGCTTTATATCCAGTGTGCATTTGCCAGTTCTCCTGTTTGGGATAAGCAGAGAACAGATTATATTTTTCTTCCCAGTCTGAAGACTGCAATGGTTCTTCTTATGGATTCAGCCTATGCTGTGGCATTGAGAGCCATGCCCATTCTTCTAGGTATCACTTAAGCCACCTTTAAGGAAAGATACAGAAATTTAGCCCATATGATAACAACCTTAGAAGCCCCTGTAAGTGTGGCTGGGCCCTAGTCCCAGGGCCAGGTTTGCAGGGGGCTCCCTTTTGTTCCCACTTGAATGGTCTTCCCTGGGGTGCATCCTTCATTTTCAGTGCTGCTTCCATCCTTTCTCTGCGTGTGGGGCGTGGTGCTGCATAGCAGCCTCTGCCTTGAAGCTGAGGCTGTGCCTTCGGCAGCTGTGACGGGAATGGACGGTGGCTGTGAATTTCTTCCAGCCGGCCTGACTTGCATTCATTGTTGAGAGGGGTATGGGCTGGGGAGAGGCAGAGGGACATGGCAGGATGGGAGTGTGGGTCCTTGGGGGCAAGGAATCCATTTGTTGATTTTTCTCATGCTTTGTTTTTGTATTTCCTTGAACAAGAATTCTATTTTAGAACAGAACAGTGTTTTAATTTTTGTACATTTGCAGGTCCATAGATGATTACGGTTATCTGCATACTACCAGGGGTGAGATACCCTTCCTAGGTATAGCTAAAAACATAAAAATACGGACACAGGTCTATCTATACAGAAAATATGATTAAAGATCTAAATAGAACATATGTCTCCTGCTGTCAATTCTAGTCCGTTTTTTAAAATGGTAAGATTATGGAATTTGAGATAAGTTTCCTATCCTCTCTCTATTCCGGTCTGTGAACTGCCCCACCCAGTAGCTGGAATGTCACTGTAATCTGGGGACCGATGGGGGCAGTCTTTCTTGCTGAGTACCTTTGCCTCACAGGCACAATTTGGGGGACACAGTAAGGTTTTGTTTGCTTATCTTCTGCTTTTCCTTCTACCTCTTTTTGCTGCCCTCCTGAGAGCAAAGCCTTCCTACTACCCTGTGTTTATTGGTTTCTCTGTCGCTGGTAGAATTGGCTGGGGCTTTCCCTGGGAGTAGCTCAGGCCTCAGATCTTATTGTTCTCAGGTCACCTACCTGAGTAATCTGCATGTCCTTACCCCAACACTAGCCCTTGCTTCTAAATGGCAGAGACAGCAGTTTGGGTGGCCCAGCCAATCAGAGCAGGGACCTGGTATTGTCATCCACCTCTGTCTCCTCTCACACAGTGCATGGCACATAGATGCCTAGTGATGATTGGTTAAATCAATAAATGAATTAAAAATGGTTCCTACTAAGAACAGCTCACACCTACTGAGTGTTTATTTTGTGTCAAGTATTGTGCCTTATGTGCATTGTTTCATTTAATCCCTCAAATCAACACTGTCTGAGAGGTACTAGAGTTATCTCTATTGTATAGATTCTTTGCTTCTGCCCGGGGTCATAGATATAATAAGTGTTCGAGGCAGGACTCAAGCCTCCACACCTGATGGAAGTTAAAGTGCATGTCCCTCACCACCGCACTGGTCTTGGTGGCTCTGCCCATACCATCACTATTATGTGGTGTTAGTAGGGCAAATGGTTTAGATCCTATAACGTGGTCTCTCTTACTTTTTACATTGAATAAATGTAAACTTGGGGGATGGTAGCTGACCATCTCAATTCTGCAGGTAGAAAGTTTGGCAAGTCATTGTATTCTTCTGAGATAAGCTACAACTTGAAGCTGACTGCAAGAGTGGGTGGAGATCTAACACTTAGGCTCCAGTGCTTTACATGTATTCTCTTAGCAGGGTCTCTGCAAAAGCCCATTTTACAGTTCAGGAAATTGAGACCTAGATCGATGAAGTCAGTTATCCAGAGTTGCACACTGAGGATTTGAGGCAAAGCTGGAAATCCAACACAAGTCTTGTCTGACTTCACAGCCTCAGCTGCTTCCCAGAGGTACCTGCAGTGGAAAATTTGAAAGCTGTGGATAAAGAGCTCCAGAATTCCCCCTAGGAGACAAATCACCGAGAACTGGCTTTTGGCAAATACCAGTTGGAGTTCTGTAAATACTATCTTGCAGCTCATGCATTTCTGCCACACTGAAAGTTGGGGTGTATGTGTGTGATGTTTAGGATTGCTGGAAGACACCATCCTCTGTCCAGAACATGACCTGGAGAGTTTGGTCTTAGGGTATGTAGTCAGGGCGCTGTGATCTCATTTGAAGGGTGTGATTGTGAGCATTGTGGGTGCCATGGGAATTTTTCACTTGGGAGGAGAAGTAAAGGAGCTATGTGAACTGGAGGAAAAACCCAGATCTCTGAACTGGGGGCCTTGAACTAGACTAGAACCTGGGGAAGGGACAGTGCAACTCCTTCCCTGGACCTGTGCCTTCCTTTTGCTTCAGTAGGTGTCACTTTGGATCGGGAGCAGATATTAGGAGATGGAGGTTCAGAGTTTGGGAGACCAAAAGAAGAGGTGTCACCCAAAGCCAGCTTGATCTGTGTAAGGCATCTTGGAAGGGAAATTCCAGAGAAAAGACAGAGGAAAAATATCAAAGACTTAGGAATGGGAAGCATCTTAGATATCTGATCGTAGAAACCTCAGCTCAAGCCCTGCCTGGGGTGTGTGTTTGTTACTTTATTTTTTGAACAGGTCTGTGGTGATTCGCAGCCAGGTTATTCCTCTTGCTCAAACACTAGCAAAATGCCTCAGGTGGATAAAGAGAGCTCTGACTATTAGTAGCTGTGACGGAGCCAGCTGGGCACTTGGGGGAATTCTGGAGGAATAGATTTCCTGAGAGGATTCAAGTCTGTGTAGTAGAACTGTCAGTTTATAAATAAAAATCCTCCCTCATTATCTCACCGGGATGTTGAAAGGCTCAGATGAAGGAGCGACTGTGGACCGTGGTCTCTGAACCCCGAACGTATGCAAGCTAGGAAACTGATTTATTTATAAAATCTTAACTACTTTGGAATGTGGAAATTAATAAAGGAGGACTTGACAAAGGTCTGAAGTAGGAAGAGGCTACTTAGGGGTCAATGTTTTAATACAAGTTTTCTAACCCAAACAAAAATTAACACAGTGTTATATAAAAACTCTGTTTTTTCCTGCTTAGTTATTTTACAGTGTTTCTCAGAATTATGCTTGTTTTTAATTTCTGACACGCTAACGAGGCCATTAGACTACCTTTGGACTTGGATACAGAGACTCTCCCTTAACCTAAAGAAAGGGCATTTTCCTTATTCAGTTGAACTATATTGCTTTTGGTCCTAATCAGCTTCTAGCCTAGACTGACCGCAGATTATGGATACCCTTTCTAGCAGTTTCTTCACAACTCACTGTTGAATGGCTTTTTCTCTGTCCTTTCTCCTTAGTTAGGGAGAAAAAAATGATTTGGAAAAGAACCAAGAAACTCTTCATATCCTAGAGGGCCCTCTCTTCTTTACCCATTGACATATTTCATAGAACTGTTTATGTCTGCTTATTATATTTGAAAAATCACAAAATGTTTACAACATTTGGAATGCCTCCCTAGGAGGTAAATGTACCTCTCTTTGATTAAATCACTGCTTCTAATCCTAAAGGGACTGGAAATGTAAATATGCCATCACCTCCTGGAATGGATGCTAATCGGAGGACCGGACTGCGCCCTGGCCACACCCTCCTCAAATCAATGCTCTTCTTTACCTTTTCTCCTATTTTCTGTAGCCGGAGGGAAACAAATGAGAAGGACCCTGGACAACCCAGAGAGATAGACTCCTCTGTTTTCAGACCCTTCTACTGTGAAATCTCCCTTTCATCAAATTCAATATGTATCTATTTCAATATATGAAATAGACCAAAAAAATAATTTGGTGGAATAGGGTGAGCCCCTCAACTTGGCCTCTTCTTTGGCCCTAGTCTGTATGTGGAGTCTAGTATAAAAATGACTTCTCTGGGGGAACATTTCTTCTGTTAACTAGATTACAGGGGACTCAGCGCTTGGAGTAAGGATAGTGGAGCTGTTATTTATCACTACCATTTATCGAGAGCCTTAGCGCAAACCACATGGGTCATCTCATTTGACTCATGACAGCTCCTATAGCTATAATGGTTAACCATCATTCTGTGTTCTGGATAGAGGCTCAGAGAGATTAAGTAACTTGACAAAAGTCACACAGCTGCAAAAGTAAGATCCTGGCATTGATTCCTCCAGAGATGAGTTGGTTTCATAGGTAGGAAAGCAGCAATTCCATACTCACAGGTGACTGTCCCCACCCCCTTGCCGTCAGCTAGCCAGACCTGTTAGCTCAAAAAAGGGGGCCAGTGTTCACAGGGTGGAAGGGGTGGGAATGGTCAGGTCAAACCTTATCACATCACCACTGGAACGACTGAGCCCATGTCCTTCTAATAGTGGGTCGTGCATTGCTCTGCCAGCTGTCTGAGTTAGCGTCTGGCTCTTTTCCCCAGGAGCATGTGTGTGTTCAGGGTGGAAATGCAGATGCTGTTTTTCTGCCTTGCATAAGTGCAGATCTGGGCCCAAGGCCCCTTCTCACTCTCTGTCCCTGTCCTCTTCCCAGACATAGAACGAGCCAGGCTCTCTGTTCTCCTTCAGCCAGGCCGAGGAACAGAGGACACACCCAGCACTCTAAGCCAGATGGGGGAGCTCTGCTCGGGAATGGTCCAGGAACGAACGGGAACATCTGGAACTAAAGGGCACAATTCTCTTGGCTAAGTTAGTCCTTTTTCTATGGACGGGCTGGACAGTGAGCTATGAAGGATAAAATGAGATTTTATTTTTTAAGAGAGGGGTTCCTCTGACAGGTAGAGCAGAGGGGCCCTCTTGTTTGATGACACAGGGAAAGGAAGAGCGCCCTGGGTGGAGTGTTGGCACATTGCGGTTCAGGCCTGCCCTTGCCTCTAATTTATGTGTGACTCTGGGCAAACCCCTTATTATCCCTCTCAGATTCTGCATCAGTCAAATGTGGGCATTGAACTAGATAATCCGCGAGTCCCTGCCAGTGCAAATGACCCTGTGAGCCTTTATTTTGTCTTCTATTTTCTCCTGAGATCATGGTCAGCCCTCTGTACTATGTTCCAAACTTGCAGAGAGGAGTTCTGATCCCTCCCCATAAGGGAAGAGAGAGCAGTGAGAAAATGGATGAGGGCAGTAGTTGTTGGCTTAAGCTCAGTGGGACCAGCCAACATCTGTGTTGGATATAAGGGTCTTCGGTTGTTTTTTACCCTGAAAATCCTAGCCTCTTTCTCATTCAGAGAGTAGACTTGGTTAATAGGCTCTGTGCAAGAGAGCAATGGAATAATGATGTTTGATAGGTTTTTTCCTTAGCAGAGCTTTAGTATTAAATGAGTATTATTAAAATAATACCACGATTCATTCGCTGGAACGTACAGTGTCTCTTCTGGATAAGGCTACCATTGATAATGGCACAAAGGCAGCAGTTGCCCCAAATCTAGACTGGTCAAACAAACAAGCAAACCAACAGGGAACAGCTCCGAGTCTATAGATGCTCCGCGAGCTCTTTTCACTTGCTTTTGCCAGTATTTGAAATGCGGTGGCTCCCGTGCAATGGAAATAACTTCCCCCCAAAGGCCAAATGACGCCACGGATGCTCCGTGAGGTAGGGAGGCATTTTTGTTTTGCTGCCACTGAATCTCCGGCACGTAGCCTTTGGCTGGCACATAGTAAGCCCTCTGTAAACATTTGTTGAATGAATGGGTACATTTATTTAACATTTACCTTGCAGGAATAATTGCAAGCGAGAAAATGATCAGATGATCAGAACGTGTATACGTTTGGCTTCTACGTCATCCTGCCTTTCACTGACAACTTTCTAGAATATTCACTTTTAAGAGATAAGGCTTGGCTCTGAGAAACCAGCATGGGATCCCTGGGCGAAGAGAAACATGACAGCGCTTTAGCAGACCAGTCAGAGTTAACTGTAGTCCAGGACCTGACTGGGGCAGATGTGCCAGGGAGTCTGTCCATCGTTTGTACTTCTTCCTTCTCAGGCCTCCACTCCTCTCCTTCTTCCAAATTCTGCATCTGGCCTCATTTTCAGCCTCTTTCAGGGGCCTCCCTGGGTACTTCTTACTTGCAAACAGATTCATCGTTTCTCTTACTGCCAATGATTTAAAAGAGTTAATGGAGACCTTTATGTCCTCTTTCAAATAGAGAAAACTACATGACTGAACCAGGATCTAACAGAGATCTTAACTGATCTTCTGGGCTTTCTGCCTTTACCCAGAAACCACAAGTCATTCCAGTTGTTACCAGCCAGTAGATAGCCTAGTACGCATTTGCACAGTGAACTCCACCTTTCAGAAGGCTTGGCTAAGGCTTGGCTAAGTAGTTCCTTCTCATTTCTCAAGTAGTGTTGGCCATTTTAGAATGGAATGTTTTTGTGCTTGTGTGTGTGTTTTCCCAGAGATTTCCGGTCCCTCATCCTATTGCGTCTGTCAGCTTTCTCTGGGCTTGCAGCTATTCCTGTTATTAGCTTTTATTCTAAAATTCATTTTTGGTTTGAGGGATGGGGACAGTTAAAGCACATTTTACCAAGCTCATTTCTGTCTGTAAACTGTACAGTCGATGGTCTCAATACTCTAAGTGTAATAATACTCACTAGATCTTTTTAAGGGGAGCATCTATAAGGGAAGACAAAGGGGAGAATTAAATATATTCATGGAGCTTAAAAGATTGCATTTAAAGTACTATGTGTATTAAAATGTGTCTTATATAATTAATCATGTATAATAATACCTTTTTTCTATTTTTGATTGAATATTTTATTGACCGCCGTCTCTTTGCCTAGCAATGTGATGCTTGTCGCAGAAGCATCTAAAATAATGATAAGAATTAACATGTATTTATCATTTATTAAGTACTTTTTTCCCCTTATCTCATGCAATCCTGAAAACCACTCAGTTAGGTAGTTGGCTTTCCAACTAGGTCTTCCCATTTTATTGATGAGGAAACTTCGAGAGATCAGGAAATTGGCCTACGATCACACAAGCCTTTCAGTGGTGGAACCAAACTTCATACTGACTCAGAACCACATTCTTAACCCCACTCTACGGTGCTACCTTAAATTCTACCTTCTTTTATCTTCTTGCACCTCTGGGGTCATGAGACATTGGTCCAAATTGGAGTTCACTTAAGTCCAGGGTTAAGTCCTCCTCCACACCTATTTCCAGTGGGGCATGAGGGTCAGGTTATGGCAGATGGGAAGCACAGCCTATTGGTGCCCTGGTCTGCATGGGGTTGGACTCGGGAGCCCTGCCTGGTTCAGGAAGCTCTCCTGCTTTCCCCTCGGAGCAGCCTTGCTTCCAGGAACGCCAGGAGCAGCTCCACACTGTTGTACTTTCAGAGCCAACTTGCCAGGGAGGTGCCTACCATGCCCAGCACCCAAGGCTATTTGAGTTGAATTAGCAAAAAATACCAGCAAGGGCTTCTTCTTCAGGTGGATTTGAATGCCACTTTCTCATCCTATATCCCACGCTGGCCTCCCCAGCTTTTTGAATAAATCCTAAGCAAGATTCCGCTGAGGTTTTGACTTGATGGGGCTTTGTAAAACTCATGGAATCAGAAGCTCCTTAAAGAATTTTTCAGTTTGTCTCCCCTTACCCCTTACAGATGAGGAAACTGAAACCCAAGTCCCAATTTGAGACTGACTGAATTAGGGCTTTTTCAACTGTCTGGTTTACTGTAGGATACTGAAATTTACAAAGTGAGTAGGAATTTTTTTCCAATTACAAAAAAAAAAAAAAAAAACCCAAAACCAAAAAAAACCCACGATGGTTGTAGAAATATTTACCAAAAAAAAAAAAAAAAAAAAATGAGGACAATAAAAATAGGCTACAGTGAAATCATTCAGTGATAGTCATTGTAAAGTTTGAGTATACCCATCTAAAATTTTTGGGCTTCACTGGTGGCCCAGTGGTTGAGAGTCCGCCTGCCGATGCACGGGACGTGGGTTCGTGCCCCGGTCCGGGAAGATCCCACATGCCGCGGAGCGGCTGGGCCTGTGAGCCGTGGCCGCTGAGCTTGCGCGTCCGGAGCCTGTGCTCCGCACTGGGAGAGGCCACAACAGTGAGAGGCTCGCGTACCGCAAAAAACACAAACAACAAAAATAATTAAAAAATAAAATAAAATTTTTTCTTCCTACGATATATGCTGTTTATTAAAATAGTATGGCATATTGTTCATGCTATTTTATGTCCCGCTTTTCATTCCATAATATATTATGACATCTTTCCATGTTTTAAATATTCTTTCATAGCATAATTTTATTCTTTTTTTAAATTGAAGTATAGTTGATTTACAATGTTGTGTTAATTTTTGCTGTACAGCAAAGTGGTTCAGTTATATATATATATATATATATATTCTTTTCCATTATGGTTTATCACAGGATATCAAATATAGATCCCTGTGCTATACAATAGGACCTTTTTGTTTATACATCCTACATATAATAATTTGCATCTGCTAATCCCAAACTCATAATCCACCCCTCCCCCACTCCCCCTCTGCTTGGCAAACACAAGTCTGTTCTCTATGTCGGTGAGTCTGTTTCTGTTTTGTAGATAGGTTCATTTGTGTCATATTTTAGATTCCATATATAAGTGATATCATATGGTATTTGTCTTTCTTTCTGACTTATTTCACAAAGTATGGTAATCTCTAAGTCCATCCATATTCCTGCAAATGGCATTATTTCATTCTTTTTTGTATGGCTGAGTAGTATTCCATGGTATATATATACCACATATTCTTTACCCATTCATCTGTCGATGGACATTTAGTTTGTTTCCGTATCTTGTGAATAGCGCTGCAGTGAACATTGGGGTGCATGTATCATCTTGAATTGCAGTTTTATCTAGGTATATGCCCAGGAGTGGGATTGCTGGATCACATGGCAACTCTGTTTTTACATATCATAATTTTAAATACATACATATTATCCCAGTGCTTCAGTTAATTCCATTTGGTTTGATTTTTTTGGTTGTTTCCGAGATCTTGGTAGTAACAGCAAAAATGAAATGGTGGGTGTGTTTTCAGTTACTGTTTTTTAGCTGAAGTTAAATTAAAAGCTACCCCAGGATGAGAAGTTGAGTAACGTGCCCACAGTTGCTCAGCTTGTGAGCATCAGACTCTGATTTGAGTCCTAGTATGTTTAATCTTAGTCTTATATTCTTGTCATCACTCCACTTGCTCCAGCAGTTTTGCCATTTTCCAGGGAAAACTCTGCTTTCCGTCTTTGTTTTCTCCTGCTCTCCAATGAGCACATTTGTTCCTTCACCACCACCCTTGCTCGCCTCCCTGTCTTGCTGAGGCTGTTGACATTTGTGGAGGTACACAGTGTCTTAGGACCAAAAGCTGCACAGCTGGAGAGGAAATATGCCCATTCCTTTTCCCCCTCCCTCGCCTTAATGGCTTAACCTGTAAGCTTGGGAGCTGGTTTTAATTTCACATTTTCTGTGTGTATGTGCGTTTGTTTTTAAATTTTTGCCCCCTTAATTCTTTCAAGGAGACCTTTATTTGAAATCATACACTCTTTCCCTCCAAGCCAATCTGTGCCCCATATCTTGATGAGATTACTTTGTTTGGGGATATTGATAAATTCAGAATGGGGTTTCTGGTTTATCCAACTAAGTTGGTTTAAATTATGGCCTTACAGAGAGAAAGGGCTTTAAGCAACCTAAAACATTTTAAACCAATTGAATGTAATCCTCTGCTTCTAGAAAAATTCGTCCTAGGTTTATTCCATAAAGAAGGCATGTTTTTGTTTTGTTTTGTTGTGCTTTGATTCCAGTTATTTCATTGCATGCTCTATCTCAGATTCCTTGCTGTGAGAATCCAACCTAGCTTTGCTCAGTTAAGGGCAGGAAGAGAAATAAGCGATCCATTATTGCAACCCTCTCATTTTAATGATTAAGAAAAAGTGGGCCAAAGAGGGAAGATAATTTGCCAAAGGTCACACAGCAAAATAGTTTTTAAGAACATGAGGCAAAGGACTCATTTCCCTTGCTCTGGCTCAGTGCTTTTCTCACAATTTTTTTCCCCCCGGGGGGGAAAATGTGAGGGGGTGGGTGTTATGGGCAGATTTGTGTCCATTCAAAATTCATGTGTTGAAGTTTTAACCCCCTAGTACCTCAAAATGTGACTGTATTTGGAAATAGGGTCTTTAAAAGGGTAATTAAGTTAAATAAGGTCATTAAGAGTGGGTCCCGATCCAGTACGACTGGTGTCTTATGAGAAGAAATTAGGACACAGACACACACAGAAGAGAGACCGTGTGAGGACCCAGGGAGGTGGAGCTGGCCATCTACAAGCCAAGGACAGTGGCCTCAGAAGGAACCAACCCTGCCGACACCTTGACGTTGGAGTTCTAGCCTCCAGAACTGTGAGAAAACAAATTTCTGTTGTTTAAGACAACCAGTCTGGGACAGTTTGTTGTGGCAGCTGCAAACTAATATGGGGGAAAAGTTAAGAACAAAGACATTTAAAATTCAAAACTTCAAACCGGGGAAGTTCTCAATGAATAGAAAAGGGAAACCCAGGTAATTAGTATTTCTAAGAAATAATGCCATGCCAAAGCCCATACTGACTTGATTTTCAATCGTATTTTTATATATGGCATCTCATTTCATGCTTATAACATGCCTAAGGTGTAGTTATTATTAGTTCCACTTTACAGATGAAGAAACTGAGGCTCAGAAATTTAACTTATCTAAAGTTTCGTATTTATTAGCTAAGCGGGTGGTGTTAGGTCCAAATCCATCTCCTTGTCTGACTTTAAAACCCTCACCCACTACACTGAAGTTAACCCAAGCGGTTTAGTAACCATTGTTATCAAGTTGCTTAAAGTTAGGAAGAGAAAAAAATATACTCTGAAGTCTCAGTCACCTGGAATCCACTTAATCGATTGAACAGGAAATATTTGGCCCTTGATTTTAGGGTAAAAATGGAGATCAGGGACATTTTAAAAGATAATCAAGGTATTTGAGGTCTACTGCAGAGCCTTCCCAGTGGCTTATACCTTCACATGTCAAAGTGGACAGCTACACATAATGAAGAATGAATGTTCATAGCGATGGGCCCCAGGCCCCAAAGAAATGTGACCCATCAGAGGAGAATCGGTTACGTGCGCTGGGTCACATTTGCTAAAGCAGGAAACCAGACCCGTACATCTGTAACATGAGGGGACGTGGAAGCTGTGCCAGAGTTTTACAATTACTTATTTTAGAAGTGTTTTCAACAATAAGACCTGATAAATATGTAATCAATCAAAAAAAAATTAAATGAACTTGAGCTGCTGGTAAAACCGCTTGTTATGATATGGGAAACAGAAGGTGCTTGAAATATTGAATGTGGATGGCTCTCTTGCAGCTGTGCCCTCCCTGTTTTAAGGTTGTGTGGTCTATCATTTCTAAAACATATGGGTTAAACTTACTTGGACTTTATCAGTGAGAAGACACAATCGAGTTAAGAGGTGGCCGGGCTTTGTTTCCAGCAGGTGTTGGGGTTAAGGCCCAGCTCAGCTATATAGCAGCTGTGTAACTTAGTGGGCCCTACCTTTAAAAGAGAATTTTAATCCAGCCACTTCTCACCGTTTTTCATCCCTGCCACCACCCTAGCTGAGCCTCCCATCACCTTACTGCAGGAACCCTCCAATGGTCTCAGTGCTTCCACTTTGCCAACCATCAGGTCATTTCTCCATGCATAAGCAGAGTGATCCTTTTAAAATGTAAATCAGATCAAGTCACTCCCCAGCTCAAAAATCGGTTGCACTTGGAATAAAACCCAGACCATGGTGCTCAAGGTTCCACGTGGCCTGGCCCTGACTATCTCCACTGCCCCCAGTGTCTTGGCATCAGCTGTCCTCCCTTCTCACTCTCCCTTGGACCTGATGTGTTTATCTGCAGCTCAGAGCTCTGTCCTTGCTGCACCCTTGGAGTGGGGAGCAGTCTTTTCTAGGAGGCTTTACTTGTAGAACTCAGTTTGGCTGATAGCTTCCTAGATATGCCCTCTTTGAAGACCTGATCAGAAGCAGTCCCAGACCTTCTTCCAAGCCTCCATCCCCTCACCTCTTTATGTTTTTAAATTTTTAAAAATTTTTTAATTAAAAAAAATATTTATTTATTTTGGCTACGCTGGGTCTTAGTTGTGGCATGTGGGATCTTTACTTGTGGCATGCAGACTTCCTAGTTGTGGCATGCACATGGGATCTAGTTCCCCGACCAGGGATCGAATCCGTGCCCCCTGCATTGGGATTGCAGAGCGGAGTCTTACCCACTGGACCACCAGGGAAGTCCCTTACCTTCTTTCTAAATGTCACTTATCACTGTTGAAATTACAGTACTTATTTATTGGCTGACTTATTCTTTGCTGTTTCAACTCCTACAGTTGCAATGGCAGGGAATTAATTTTGTTCACTCGTGTATCCCTAGTACTGTGAAAAGGAGGCATTTACAAACGTTAAATGAAGGAACGAATGGATAAATAAATAAATGAATGAAAAGGCATGTTGTTCCTTTACTTTAAACTAATGTGCTTTCCCTTAGTAAGTGGTTTAGGGAGAGCGGGTGTCAAGGAAACAGGGTTATCAGAAGACAACTAAACTATCCGCCCTATGGTCTAACCTCAAGTGAATGAAATGATCAATGAAAGATGAAAAGACTTGGGATAACAGACACAAGTCATACCACAGATGAAAACCTGCTGCATCTGAGATGACTTGAAGAGACTTGCAAAGGTCCTACCTAACTCCTTTGCTATTTCTTTTAGACACAATTTAATACATGTCACAATACACATTCTGGAATGCAGAAAACACCTGCAACTGGAAACTTCAGTTGCCTTAGCACTTTTGAAAACATTTCTGAGCAGAGACACGTCATAAAAGAACAGACTGTTTTGGAACTATTCCAAAGAAGATCATTCTCCTGGTGTTAGAATCACAGAAAGTGAACCAGTGATCATTGGGAAAAGAAGCGGGTAACTCATGGCTTTGCAGGTAGGGATGAAGTCTGCGGGCCCTTAGCCACAGGGAATCAATTCCTGTAATGTCAGCATAGCATTTGCAAATAGAAAGCAGTCTTGAATATATCCCAGGAAGTGCCTGTTGTGTGAAGCCTTAGATCTTCATTGAAGATGAAGAAACCTTTTGTCACGGCAGGATTAACTGCCCGCTAGTCTCATTTTTGCGTTCGGATAATTTTCAAGTGGTACCTCAATTATATTTATTTCAAGGGTTCATTTCATTCCAAGTCTGCCTGATCTCCTGAAGTCCTTGTTCTCAGAGCATCTGCAGTTTTCTCTGTCAATATAACTTGGAGAAGTTTGGGGCCGAAGAGTCAAAAATAGTCAGTGCTTAAACACCGATCTATCGAACGAAAGCAGAGCTGTGGGTTTGCAGGTATCAGAAGGCTGTGATCCAGAGAGTCAGTCATCACCACTGTCTGCTTCTTGTGTCAAAAAAGAGCCAGAAAAAAGAGAGAATGCCCCACCTCCTCTGCTTCCCATACTCGTTAGGAAGTATGTTTGGGTTCTTATAGGAAGGTAGTTAAGGCCTATATGTAAACTAAAAAGAGGTGAAAAGTCAAGGTACTTTTCAGAGATAGCAGTGAGAGTGGGTAGGCATCCAGGTGAAAGGTACTGACATAAGATTTGAGTGCAACTTTGAAAGAAGCGTGCGTTTCTTGAGCACTACCATGCACCAGAATTTGGGCTTGACTCCTGACCTCAGTCCTTTGGAGAAGATATAATTGTCGTCATTTTACAGCCAGGACTGTGACTGTAAAGCCCTTCTCTTTCTCACCGTTCCACTGAGCTGCCCTGGCAGATTCACCGCTTAGATCTTTTAGCTGCAAAGTGACTGACGAGGCAGGCCCCTTTGCTGTCCTGTACAGACCCAATCTCTGATGTCTGGACTCCTTGGCAGAGCAAACCGAGAGCATCTCTGCTCTTTGAAACAGTCCCTCCCTCCCATGCTTTCTCTCCAAGGGCCCTTTCTGTGGCCACCTGGTGTGAGCTGCAACACGGCAGCCGTACGTTGTCGACGCATCCACCACGGGCCAGTTTTAGGAAGTCGCAGAAGCCAGTGGTTGTGTGCTTGCAACCGCAGTCCCCAGGCAGCCCTGGCCAATTGAAAAGTATAAGGTCAGACTTGGAGAAAAATCGCTGTGGCCTTCACAAATAGATGGGGAGCAATCGCCTGTCATTTGAAGGTGCCGCTCACGCATTCCAAGGCCCAAGCCC
Organism: Stenella coeruleoalba; assembly: GCF_951394435.1. Classification (NCBI taxonomy): domain Eukaryota; kingdom Metazoa; phylum Chordata; class Mammalia; order Artiodactyla; family Delphinidae; genus Stenella; species Stenella coeruleoalba. Next base: position 123,365,945 of record NC_137148.1, on the reverse strand, counting down.
GTATTGCTCCTCTGGGGATTGCATTTTGGCTGGCTTTCAGATTCAGTGAAAGAGTTTTTTGTTTCTGAGAAGCAATAGCGGGAATTCACTGGGCTTTCCTGTCATTCCAAAGGCCCAGTCAAAGCCAGCTGCCAGGCACACATGATCAAAGTGGAGAGAGAGCTGCTTCTCAAAGAGGGAAGAGAGTCCCATTCAGTGGACAGCAGCCCCGAGAGGCAAAGTGCCTAGCTTGGGTTCGCAGAGCTGGGACCAGAATCCGGGTCCTGACTACCATTCCAGGCGTCCGTACTACCCTTCATTGCCTTTCAGTTGGTATAGCCATCTCAGTGTAGGGTTAACTCAACTCCATCCATCAGCTTCTAACCAGCCTGTTAAATCTCAAATCCCCATTCCTGCCTATTTGGTGTGTGGCTAACCAGCACCTCAAAATTATTCTTCATGCTCTTGCACCCCAACTTTGTGACTCGTTTCTCTTCTGCATTTTTATTCATCGGTTCTTCCTGGCCAGCCTGCCTTGAAATATCATTTACCTTTAGCACTTCACTTCCTATCTATCTATCTATCTATCTATCTATCTATCTATCTATCGATCTATCTAGCGATCTATCTAAGTATAGTTGATTTACAGTGTTGTGTTAGTTTCAGGTGTACAGCAAAGTGATTCATATATATATATATATATATACACACACACACACACACAACACATACACACACACATATATTCTTTTTCAGATTCTTTTATATTATAGTTTATTACAAGATATTGAATATAGTTCCCTGGGCTGTACAGTAGGACCTTGTTGTTTATCTATTTTATATATAGTAGTTTGTATCTGCTAATCCCAAACTCCAAATTTATCCCTCCCCCACCCCTTTCCCCTTTGGTAACCATAAGTTTGTCTTTTAGGTCTGTGAGTCTGTTTCTGTTTTGTAAGTAAGTTCACTTGTATCATTTTTTAGATTTCACAATGAGTGGTGTCATATGGTATTTGTCTCCCTCTGTCTGATTTACTTCACGTAGTATGATAATCTCTAGGTCCATCCATGTTGCTGCAAATGGCATTATTTCATTCTTTTATCATGGCTGAGTAATATTCCACTGTGTATATATACAACATCTTCTTTATCCATTCCTCTGTCGATGGACACTTAGGTTGCTTCCATGCCTTGGCTACTGTAAATAGTGGCACGTCACTTTCTCTTCCCCTTCAGTTGCTAATTAGATTCCAGTTTTCCTCTGCAGTGTACCATACATGTTCTAATCCATACTCTTGCTGTCATCTGGACCATAGCAAAGTCCTTATTCTTTTTTCCTTTTTATAATTTTCTGTATTAAATCCTTTTTAAAAGTTATAAAATGGAATATGCATTGTGCAACTAGTGAAATAATGTATGTAAATAGAGGAGAAAGAGAAAAGAAAAAAGTTCCTCATACCTCCTCCCTTTGCATCCTTTCCCCCTACCATACCTAATGTTGACAAATTTGGTATACATCCCTCCAGACCTTTCTCCTGCTCATACAGAAACATAATAATAGTATTTGTTTGTTTGCTTTTGCAAGAACAGTATCGTATTTTGCACATTGCCACTTACTTATTTTAGATATTTCTTCAGTTCAAGATATAGATTTAACCTGTTTAAAAAGTGGCTGCACCATAAGCCACAGTGTGGCTGTATTGCAGTTTATTAAACTGTGTCCCGTGGTTGGATGTTCAGGGACTAGGCTGGATGTTTTTTGTTTGCCTCTTCAGCTGCCCTCGCCAAGGTTTTCTGTCCTGCTCCACACCCTGGACCTGTCTGGGCTGCACCAATAGGTCCTTTGCCCTTGGGCTCCTGGTTGGATTTAGTTGATGTGGCACCACTAGGGGACTGGAGGGAGGGTGGACCACGAAATCAGGGTGTTTTCCCTCTGATTCCTTGCTGCTGGGTTGCTGTGGAGTGGCGACGTGCCTCTGCTGGAGGTCACAGCAGGTGCCCTCCCCGTACAGCTGCCCTCTTCAGCTCCGGTAATCACTCCTCTGGCCTCCTTGGGCCTGGGGATGGCATTTCTCCCTGTTGTTGGTGTGCTCTGGATCCATTTAATTTCCTTAAACCCTGTCCACGCTTTGTTAAATAATCCCTTTGTTAAATGCACTTTAATAATCCAATTTGAGTATTCCATCTGTTTCCTGGCATCCTGAGTGATATAGGTTGTTGCTTTTTCTTCCTTTTCCCACCCCCCACCACTTGCTGTTACATTCTAACTAGTTCCTTCCTTTATCTCCAGCATGGCCATTCTGTCAGCGTTTTTTTTTTTTTTTTTTTAACTCTTCGATTGTATTTCACTCGTTTTCTCAAAATCCTTCCACAGCTCCCCAGGACCTGTGGGATAAAGGTCAAACCCCATAGCCAGCCACTGTTTGCATCCCCTTCTTCCAGAATCCAAAGCATCAGGGACCCCACCCATTTCCACAATTTTCCCCTGAAATGCATTTCTTGCCTTGATACGTTTGGTTTTCCAGTGACTGGTTATGTGACACCAGACCCTGCACTAACCCCCCTAAGCTTCCATGTCTTCATCAACCCAATGGGGAGAAAACAGCAGATAATTCATTTCATTGAGGATTAATTGAACAAAATGTACATAAAGCTTCTAAGAGTTTCTGACATGTAAGTTTTCAGTAAATGCTAGTTACGAATTCTTGTTCCCCCACTTGCCTTGGGTCATACCTGTGGGTCCAGATTAACCATTTTCCCAAGACCCACCTCGGCTCGCCTCTGTGGACCCTTCTTTGATTTCTACCAGAGGATTTTTCTCCCATTTCTCTCTCTCTCTCTTAATTAACAGACTCTGCTCTTCAGATCACTTTTTTTTTTAACATCTTTATTGGAGTATAACTGCTTTGCAATGGTGTGTTAGTTTCCACTGTATAACAGATCACTTTTAGGTTTACAGAAAAATTGAGCAGGAATTAGTAAGAGTGCCCATCTGCTCCCTCCCACTCCCCCCCACCCCAAGTTTCCCCTGTTATTAACATATTGCATTGGTGTGGTAAACATTTGTTACAGTTGATGAACCAGCATTGATATGTTATTAATGAAAGCCCATAGTTTTACATTAAGGTTCACTCTTTTTTGGGGGTACGTTTCTATGGGTTTTGACAAGTGCATAATGCCTTGTATCCACCATTAAAACATCTTATGCAATAGTTTCACTGCCCTGAAAACCCTCAGTGCTCTGTCTGTTCACCTATTCACCTCTCCCTCCCCCTCCCTCCCCAAAGCACTGGCAACCACTGATCATTTCACTGCCTCTATAGTTTTACCCTCGCTCTTTTTACTTCACATTATTATTTGTGGTCATGGCTTAATTTTTCCGACTGTTTTGTCCTTGCCTTCCCGTACACCTAACATAACATCTTCACAGCCAGTAGTCACACAAGTGTACGTTTCAGGAATGAATTATTAAACCTGTTTATCCCTAGAATCGAGACCTGGTTGAAATTTCAGGCCCTCCTTCCTGATGAAGTAGGCGTTTGGCTTTTACACAGGCTGTCGAGCTGATGGGACACAGGATCCCGTTTGAACATAGCTGGACCCCAGTTTCCTAGCGTGCATATGGGACAGAGAGCTTTCACCCATAACACATGGATCTGAGGCCTAAAAGTACCAATGCAAAACAAAACAAAAAACCCCCAAATGACAAACACAACACAAAACTCTCCTATAAACCCAGACCAAATGTGGCCATGAATTAGATCTCTAAAGCACTGACTTTTCTTCAAACTATATTCTCCTTTATACTCTGTCCTGAGCAACACATTTCTCAGGCACTTTATATGTAATAGTAGTAGCTACCTTCCATTTATACTGCAATTTGGATTTGCCTTCAATTGTACATGTACATAATCAGAGCAATAAAATAGAGGTGGTAGCACCGTCGTGAAATTAGTAGTAGTGGTAATATTTGTAATGCCTGCCACCCATGGTGCTTTTTCGAAGTGCCCCGACCCTGCGTCATGATATTTAATTCTCACAGTAGCTGGGGAGGTAGGCATTAGTATCTGTACTTTACAGATACGTAAACGGGCCTTTTTAGAGAGCTCCACCTTCACTCAGCTGAAGACGCTGAGGCCCAGAGCTGGATCAAGCCACTTGCCTAGAAGCACACAATGAGTTAGCAGAGATGCCAATGCAGCTGTGGCTTCCAAACTCCCTTGGTCACTACCTAAATTCTGAATGGTTTTGCAAACTGTGATTAGGGCTGGTTTCCGTCCAGACAGCAACCTTTCCATTTTTCCTTCCCCAAAGCCCAGCTTAAGATGGACCACATTTTTTTTCTTGTACCCAGATTTGTCACATCCTATTTTATGATAAGGCATGCTTGTTCTCATACTAGATTTACCCACCCTGCCCCTCTCTCTCCTTCTCCCTAACCTTCTGAAACGGTGATCCTTCATTCCAATAACCTCCTCCGTGTGCTGTGCTGTCCAGGACCTGGGACGTCCCTGTGACTCTGCTTTGGACACTGCTCAAGCCCATGGTGGCTCTCGTTGGTCCATGTCGGTCCATGTTTCAAGAGCAGGGATGGTAGTCCTGCTGTTACGTTAGATCATTTTAGGTGATTCTGGAAGAGGGCATTCAATGACACTGAACCACAAAGAGAGAAATGTTGTCCCTTTTCTAATTATTTTTCTAACCTTATGAGCAGGTCGAGGAAAAAGTCTTAGCATAGTGCTACTTTGTCTTGAACACCACCCCTCCACTCCCCGCCCCACCCTGACACTGGGTAATCTTCCTTTCAACAAAGGTAGCAGATCTGAGCTCATCCTTCAGAACCCTTTTGAGGGCAGAGAATGGAGCCAGAGTTTCATGAGGTTTTTATTGTATTCATTCCTAGGTTTACTGTCTATTTTTGGTAAGTGATACTGGCTTAGAATTTATGGGAGTGAGACAGTGTTTACTTTTAAAATATATTTATTTCAGGATAATATTAAGTAAATAACAGTACAGTTTGTACCGGGATCTGTCCAGTGTCATGAAAATAGCACAGTAGTGACTGAGGTTTGGGCTTCACAGGCCCAGCTGACCTTCCTGCTTGAGGTTGGAATGGCTTTGTGGTTCCTCTGTCCATCGCTGTGTCATCCCTCCCCTCCCCCGGTTCCCTGTCTGGTTATCCACTCGTGCTTATCTGTGTCTGGAACCCTGTTAAAGACTGGGAGAGTGTTATCGGGCGCTGGGATTAAGATGCCATCCATGGTTCATTTTGCCACTCCAGTCTGACCCAGGGCAGGGCACATCACTTGTCTGGCCCTTCGATAATTACGTCTTCAAAATGGTGAACATGAAGTTCTGGGGGGAAGAATGCGCACAGCTGGCTTTGATGTTCTAGTTCAGAAGAGGGAGCTGCCACCCTGCCCTGGTTAAACCTGCCCTTGGCTACTGCTTCCTCTGCATTACTGCTTTCCTACCTTGTGGTCTGTCCTTCCAGGGCCAAACCAAACACATGAAAGAGACAACAGTGCTTGCCATTCATTATGCATTCTGCTCGGTGGGCTGTGCTTTGAAGGGAGTGCCCCCCCCCACTCTCCCCTCCCCACTCTCCTCCCCACCCACTCCCACCATTAGCCTCCATGGTGCACACTTGGTCATAAGTATGTTTGGGTGGTGAGAGAAAGGAGGGATGTTTTTGAGATTCATCTGTAGCAGTTGAGAGGTTTGTAATAGCCAGCCCTGTACAACTATGCCTGGTTTCAATAAAGACTCAGAGCCAGGAAGCTGCATTGCCCTTCAAGAAGTCTTATTTCCTCCCTGACCTTACTCGTTCTCTCCGTCTCCATGGCATGCTTGTTACTGAGGGGCCTGGAAACAGATCCATGCATTGGGCAGGGAGGGTGAGTTTGGGGGCAGGTTTGAGACCTTGCCACCCACTCCGCATTCCTGCTGGAGGAGAGCAAGTAGATTGTTATCTGCTCATGGAGCCTTATTTCCAGCGGAAGAGTGACCTGGAGGGGCCGTGGGAACTTGTCCTGTGGGAGTGGGTTTAAAAGAAGAAGTCTTGGCTGACCTTGGCAGCTGGTGGCAGGAGCTGAGAACAGTTGCTGGGGGTTGGCTGGGGACTGGCGCCTCTGGAATTCCCTTTATGGCAAGGTCTGTTAGATTTTGATTAACAAAGTGTTAGTTCAGTTCTTCTAGGATATTTGTGAGAGGGCCATTGTACAGTGGCCAGTTATGATTGAAAGGAAGAATAATTATGATAGTAGCTCACATGTACTAAGCATCTATAAATTGCCAAGCAGAGTTCAACCCTTTACCTATAGGAACCCCCATAATCCTAACCAGCACCCTGAGAGAAAGATACCATTGTCCCCCGTTTCACAGATGAAGTAACTGAAGCCCAGAGAGGTGAAGTCACTCTCCCAAACACAGGTAGTGTTCGTTGCAGAATTCAAACTCACGCCTGTGCATCTCACCCAAGGTTGCATATTTAACAGCAGAGGTGGGATGAGATCTCTGGTCTCCTGAAAGCCTATTCAGTACCTTTTCCTAAATACCATGTTGAGGCAACCAGGACGATCTTAGAAAGCCTTTTCTCTGTCTTCTTTAAATGATGCTGCTTTGGGGAAGAAAAGCTACAAGATTTCATCTGTGTAGTCTATCCATCCTGTTGTATTCTTAAGCATGGGAGTGTTTTTAGGGAGTCAAATCTAATTACCCAGATGGGAATTTATTTTAAATAACCACCTGCGCCTTCGTCTGGACTTAGAAAGGATCTTGAGTCCCCACTGAGGGTCAGAGTCTGCACATTGTGATTTGAACACAGGTCCTAAAAGATTTTATTGTGGAAGACTCCTTCCTCAGTTTATATTCTCTTTTTCTCTTCCTAGGATTATAGTTTTTATTCTGAGCTGCTGGCATGTCTGCAGAGTATAGGACAGATGTGTCCTAAGTACCGTTCTGGGGCTGATTTTACTGAGTGAGAAGAAATCCACGGAGGGCTCTGGGTTCTCTGGGAGGCATATTCTCATCAGCTCAGACAGACGTGGTAATTTAAGTTCTTTACGTTGAAGACTAGGTGAGGAAAACTAAAATGGGAACCAGCATCTCCAACCGGCTTAAGTTCAAGATCCTGTCCTTGCATTTTCTATTCTAGTTTGAATCACAGCCATTCTTAACAGCATCCCTTGTTATAAGTTTATTTCCTCCTCCCTTCCCTCTCTCTCTTTTTTTTTTTTTTCTCGGTACGCGGGCCTCTCACTGTTGTGGCCTCTCCCGTTGCGGAGCACAGGCTCTGGACGCGCAGGCTCAGCGGCCGTGGCTCACGGGCCCAGCCGCTCCGCGGCATGTGGAGTCTTCCCGGACCGGGGCATGAACCCGTGTCCCCTGCATTGGCAGGTGGATTCTCAACCACTGCGCCACCAGGGAAGCCCCTCCCTTCCCTCTCTTGCTCCCCCTGTCCCCTCTGTACTTCTGTCTTTTCTCACTCCCTTCCTTCCTTCTTTTCTTTGTTTGTCTCTTTTCTGTCCCATTTTCTCACAGACTCTTGATTTTTTATGCTTGATTTTTCTTATCATTGTCATATCCTAGTGAAGGAAAAAGGGTCGGACTTTATCAAACTTCAGGGGCCTCTGCTACCCTGGATTGTAAATCAGGTCCCTTTATAAGCTGCATTAACACATTCAGGCCATAAGGGGCAGGTCTAATCCACTGATTTTATAAGTAGTGGCTTACAAGTGATTGGATTCCTGAAGTTTCCTACTGCAGAGGAAGTCAGCCGTTCCTGCTCTGGAACTGTCAGATGCAGTGTCAAACAGAGAGGACAGCCCTGTCGGAAAGAGCCACTTGGCATATGGTTTAGGCATTATTGGTGCAGTGGCCTCAGGTGGAAAGCAGTTTGGTGCCAAGAGATGAGAGACCTGGATTTACTTCCAACTGGAACTAATCAACGCTGTCACTTGGAGAAAGTCATCTGTCTCTCTGTGTAGATCTCCTCATTGGGAAAATGGGAACAATAATCCCTCCCCAGTATGCTTCTTAATTTAAGGCATTTTATAAAAATTTAAAGTACTGTAAATAATGAGTGGAATAAATATAACTAATATTTATAGGTGTTTACTGTGTTAGATATTTTATGTATACATGTACACACACACCACACACCTTTCCCCCTTCATCCACCTCATTTAGTCCTGGCAGCCACCCTGAGAGGTGAGCTAGGTGTTATTATCCTCTATGAGCTAATAAAAAACTTGAGGTGCTGAGAGGTTAAGTCCTAACTCAAGATCACACACCTGGTTAAGTGGTCGGCCCGATTCTCCTAGTAGTGGGAGAACCCAGTGGAGCCCAAGCTTGGCAGCTGGTACCCCTGGCACCCCTCTGGGCCGCAAGACCAGGCTTCACTCAGCCCTGGTGGCCGTGCAGGGCCCAAAGCAGCCAGAGTCCTTGGCCTGGTGCTGCAGGCTCTGAAGAGCTTCATCTTGGGTTCCAAATACCCTCCGGACTATCCCTGTGTGCTCTAGAAGTACCTTCATCCTTTATACCTATTAATGCATGAGAAACGTTGGTCGGCTCCCTAGACCACTTTACCTCCTCGGGCGTCAGCTCTCGGGTTCCTGACCGCCTCAGCTACTGAGAACAGAGAGCAAAGAGCCCCTCAGAGCCACACTCACCTTTCTAACACCGTCGAGGGTAACTTTTAACCAGAGCTGTCAGAGCTGTTCATCTTGTTGGCTTTGGGCCCCAGAATGTGTTACTGCCTAAGGCTGGTCCATGACTGTACAGACAAGCATGTTCCGTAACCAGGGAGGTCTGCTTTCATGTGGCCTGGGAGTGGTCAGTCGTTGCTGTATCATTCTTCAATGCCAAGTCCAAGACTTGCCTTTCTCATGCTTCTGTGTCTGATGACTGTTTGCCTGGGTTGTCCTTTGTAGTGGATCCCACATGCATGGAAAGAGTTAAAATTAATACAGCAGTTTTATTAACCACTTTAATAAAAGTTCAGGGGACAAGCTGAAGACCCCCAGGAACAGCATTTGCTTGAGCTCTGTGAGTCGTGGTTTTGATATCTCTGCTCTACGTGATCAAGACAAATAATAATATTAATACTATAGTGCATACAGCAGGGGTCTTGTTACTCCCATCTCTGAAACTTACACCAGGCCTACAGTTCATCTTTGTGCTCTGTTTAGGTTCCTGATGATTGAGTCAAGCTTATTTCACTGGCCTTGGAACAGTTTTTAACAATGCCATCTCAGTGATGTTAATTCCACTTGGGTCACCTCTTACTACACCCCTGATGTACAAGGGGCCTGATAGGTTTTTCCCCTTTGTTGATATTTCATGCTTATTGAAGGAAGTGATGATCCCCAGTGGCTCAGGACTGGATGCCCCCAGGCAGGAGGATGGTCATATTTCATGACTGGGCTCAGTTCAGGCAGTAACTGGCCCCTTTCCCTAACCCAGCTTACTTCAGCTCTTTGCTAGAAAGACAAAGAGCATCATAAAAGCACTGAGCTGTGAGAGGGAACTCTTATAGTTGCCAAGATTGTTATTAGTATGAAGCTCCTGCTGGAGAAACTTTTGTTGCCTTCACAGACAACACAAACTGTGTCTGGGGCAGTGGTTCCTGGTGCTGGTCTGTGACTTGCTGTGGGCTGGCTGATGGCTGCCTGAGAGCCGTTTATAGAGCTTATAAAATACATAGTTGTTGGCCTAGAGCAGGGCCTGGGAATCTATATTTTTCTAATGTGCACCCTAGTTTGAGAAGCACAGTCCTAGGACTGCCTTCTGTCATTTTGCAATTTCTGTTCAAGTGGTAGATTACAGTAGCCTTCAATTAAAATTGTTTTTCCTTACAAGTCCAATATTCCGACCACTTCACATAACTTTCTGACTCAGATGGCCTTTTTATCATTCTGATATATAATACCACCTCCTGTGTCCCACCCTTCAGCCATTCATTTGACCAATATTTAACAGCTATCGAAGACGGGAATAAGGTGAAAAGATCAAAAGACACATAGTTCTAAGACTACGGGAGTCTTTGGTCTAGTCAGGAGACCAATGAACAGTAAACCAACTCTTGTAGAACAATTCATTGTTTCAGCTGCAGTGGGAGCAGGTAGCATTTGCTGGAAAGTCAGGTGGTGTATCCTAGGGGAAAACCCCTTTGATTGAGGCTTGACAATGGCGAGGATGGTCGTCAGTGGTAGGTGAACATAGGAGAAGGCGGAGAGAACATCTTTGCAAAGGCTTAGTGGCCAGAGAGCCTGATAGGCGGCTAGAACTACGTGTCTCTTAGTTTTGCCACCATATAAAATATGAGGCAACGTGTGATAGAACCTAGCAGAGTGGATGTAATGACAGAGGCCAGCTCCTGAGGGGCTTGGAGATCACGTGTGGCAGTAGTTTGTATTTGACCTCATTAGCACATCTTCTCTGCCATATATGTAGGTTTTGTCTCAACACCTCATTGATCTGTATCTTTAAAAAATCCTTCCCCCTGACAATACAGTATGATGAAATTTCTTATTCTTACCCAATACCTTGGAAGCAGGAGAGAGTAAGTGGTAATTGGCTATATCCCCAGAGGAGTCCTAGCTTCAATTCTCATTTTCTGGCCCTGTTCACAGTCTTTGATTTCGGAAGCCAGAAGTCCGCCTGTCTGTGGGGCTTCCTTCCCCCATGAAACCTGTGTCCTCTTTTGAAAGCCCTCCCTCACCAGCATCATCTCATGCCATTTCCCTCCTTGATCCCTAAGCTTCCTCCACACTGATCTTTTTCAGGTTTTCAAAGAAACAAAACTTCTTCCTACCACAGGGCCTTTGCACACACTGTTCCCTCTGCTTGCAGTTCTCCATCTAAACTGATCTTCCCTGAAAAGGCCTTTTCCAGCCTCTATTTAAACAAGCCCCACTCCCTTGTATTTTGTGACACTTGATACAATTTTACATTGTTTTACTTATTTTGATGACTTTATTTCTTTATTGCTAGACTTCCCCTTAAGTTCCATCCAGGCAGTGACCTTGACGGTGTGGCTCACTCACAATTGCATCCTCCCCACTATTTAACAATAAATATTAGATACTTATTTGCTGAGTGAGTGGATGTGTGAATAATGGATGGATGGATGGATGGATGGATGGATGGGTGGAGAGTTGAAGTCTGTATGTTGAATTCTTAACAAACTGCAGCCCACCATTGTTCTTTAGGTTGCAGTTCTACTCATCCAGGCTCCTAGGGATTCTCTTCTCCCCCATGAACCCAACAAAGCTATGTCCATCCTTCATGCTGTGGTCTAAGCTCCATTCATTTAATGAAATCTGTGATCTCTAAAGCTGACTAGTGATTTGTGTCTCTCCTGACTTATAAATAAAATATATGTTTATATTTTATTAATAACTTCAGAGTGTATGTGCCTTGTTTCCAGTTGGATCACTTATCCAAACTTCATTTAAGTTATAATTTTTAAAAAGACCTTTCTCATAAGAAAGGAAATTTTTTTTTCACAAGAAAAGCAATAAAGAAATATGTTTCAGAGAATGTGAGAAATACTGAGTATAGTGAAGCAAATACGAATCCTGCATAATTTCTCCACCTTGAGTTATACATTCCACAACTTTGTGTGCATGTGCGCACATGTTTAAGTATCCTGAATTTTAAACATAACATGATCCCCCTGTCATATAAAGACTTTTAAAGGCCATTTCATTGTATGCCTGACCCTAAGTTCTGTTTTCGGGAATCACTATTGAGTGCCAACAGAATACCAGACAGAGTGCTAGGCACTGAGGTAGATGTTATCCCACTTTGCATTATATAGTGCTTTCTGGAAAAAGCCAATATAAAGAGTAGCTACATTTCTGAGTGGCTATGATAGGTTGCAGAAGCAAGAGGTGAAACTCCAGAATAATTTGAATAGGGTCAAACGAGAAAGACTGGATACCTAACAGAAAGACTGAGTGCACTGAGCACACAGATGTCTTAAGAAAATGGTTTCTGCTAAACGTCTAAAACAATGAATTGGGAGCACCTCGGCAGACCTCTCTTCTCTGAAATCCTAGCTGTGAGAATGACTCCCGTTTGTTTTCCTTCTTTTCTAGAGCGACCGTCTTCTGATCAAGGGAGGCAGAATCGTCAACGATGATCAATCCTTTTACGCTGATATTTACATGGAAGACGGCTTAATAAAGTAGGTATATAGTACGCTTTGCTTTGTCTTTTGAACTTTCTTCGTTAGAGGCTCAGAAGGAAACTTGCTTCTTTTTTGCTTACTAGCCTGTCGCTTCTGTGTGTTTCATTTCTCCTCCTTAAAAATGAGTTTTTATTTTAGCCCTTCAGTTTGGATGCACATAATCCCTTAAAAATAGGAGCTAGCCTTAGTTCACTTGGATTACATGAATGAAATGAAAAATCTGAATTCAGTCACCCAAATGATGCTAAGGGCCCCTTTGGGCAAGCTGCACTGATGGGCACCCTATGTGTCTTGGAGAATTGGGAGATGTCACCACTGTCCTTAAGGTCACTGGAAAACGTCCACAAATCACAGCACCCTAAAAATATAAGGCCTAGTGTGATAGGTACCAAAGGAGTTCAAATGAGGATAAGTAATTTAGAAGTGCACAGGGAGGAGAAATCCCTTCAGAGGAAGGTTTTGAGATGGAGAGGGCATTTAAGCTGAACCTTGACTTAGGTAGGACTTGGATAGGCAGAGCACAGATAGGACATACATAGGGCAGGCAAGGTTTCCAACTAGATACTCTAGGGATATATAATTACTTTACAAAATGGTTTGCTATTGGATGCCTGCAAGCAGCACAGCCAGGTAACCTTTATGGGTAGCTTCATAGTGACCTTTAAAAAAGGATTTGATTTACACATAGCCTTCATCACATAAAGCCGGGTACTTCCCCACATTGATAAGATATTGTATAAAACTGGTATATCCAACCCACCATATGAGCCATCTCTGGCCTCATTCAGTTTTATTTTTATCTTATTCAGCTTCATTGGGTAGCTTAAGATTCTGGTTATAGATTGCTTACTTATCTTTGGAAACTTGGCTTAAATACAACTTTCTGTAGGCCAACATTCCTTACCAGCCCCTAAATCTAGGCTAGCTTTCCATTTGATGAGCTTTTAAAAACCCTGTGCTTTTATCAATCGTAGCAATTCTGACACTGTTGGCACTCTTAGAGCAAGGACCATATCTTATTCTTCTCCGTATCTGCAGCACTTACCCCAGTACTTAACACATAGAGACTTTTGTAAGAGCTACCTTTTATTGAGTATATAGTATGTGCCCGGCACTGCGTTAAATGTTTTACATGCCTTATCATTTAATCTGCCAGCAATCCTATGAAGTGAGTACTCTTATTACCCCCTTTTCAGAGGAGAAAGAGGAAGAGAGAGTAAATAACTTGCTAAAGATCAACATATTAATCAATGCATTGAATGAATGGATGAGTGACTGAACGAATGGATGAATGAGTAACAAATGCAAGAATGAAGATATTTGTGTTTGGTAGCCTTGCCAATTTGCATAAATACTTTTTCATATTAGAAGCAGGAAAAATGGAATTGTTAGACAAGCCAACCAGTGTAAAACAGTACTTTCTTCAAAATATGAGCCACGATTAATTCTACATTTTTCTCTTACTAAAACATTATTGTGTATAGTCCACTCTCTGGTGGAGGTGTGTTCCCTCATTTAGAGATGTTCAGAGTTGGAAAAAAATTTAGTACCTAATGCTTCTTCCTCATTCCAGAGCTCATGGCAGGCATCACTAATTGATCACAGAACTTTTCACAGTTGAGCCCTAAATACAGGCTCAGAATCCATCTTCACGCAGTGATTCAGGCACCTACTACCATAGTTGAATACAAAAACTGAGTCTTCTTTGCCATCTCTATTAAAATAGACTGGAAGACCACTTGTCAAGGATGTTATAGGAGGAATTTAACCATCAGATGTGTGTGTTGGTGGTGGAGAAAAGGGTGTATAAACATGATCTTCATCCAGTCCTATAAAATGATATATCTCCAACAACATTCTTAACTCACAGAGCATAAAAACAGAAATAATTTCCTCCAGTTTTTACAGAGTTGTTTCCTGTGAAGATTGCTGGAGTACCTGCTATGTGCAAAGAAGTTGTCTCAGGCACTGGACACGTACTATGTCACATGCTATGGTAGATATCATTGGGACCCAAATCATCGTGCTCTCTTCCCCCAGGGACCTGAGAGTCTTTTAGGGGAAGTGACATGTCTGTACATGCAAAGCACATGACATCACCAGATAATATCAATATCGAGTATTAAATTAGTAGAACAGATGAGATCCAGAGGAAGGAGAGGGCTATGTGAGATTAAGGTGGTTATTGATTATAATAGCTGGTATTTACTAAATTTTCATGTGCCTAACTAACAGTGTTCTTTGGGCTTAACACAGATTAATGTTTAATCTACACAACAGACCTATGGAGGAGGCACTTTTGTTACATTTTACAGATGAAAAAATTGAGACATGGTGAGGCTAAGTAACTTGGCCGAAGTCATAACGCTAGTCTTAGCAGATCCAAGATTGCGAGTCCACATAGCTCACGTCCAGGGCAGAGCCACACTCTTAATTATTAGACCTGGCTGTCAGTAGAAACTTGACCAAGGAGGGGAGATAGAAGCTATGCCTTCAAGGATTAAGGGGACCTTGATTGGTTCAGTGGGGAAAAGGAGGGAAGGCTTTTCTTTTTCAGACTGGGTGTTAAACCAGTTGTCAAAATTGGTAGAAGCATACATACATGGGCACACCCAAGCCAGGCAACTCTTCATGCCCTTGGTTCTCAATTTCTCTTAGAGGTGAATCAGTGAGGGAGGGAAATGAGAACACACTGGCCAGTATCTGGACTAGAATGGAGTTAAAATCAAGGCTGCATTTTTTCCACAGTGTGTTTTGAATTGTGGTGGCTCTGGAATGGCAGAGTGGTGACGTGGTAAGGATGAACTCTTAGAGATGTCAGGAAGACTTCATTTTAGTTGTAGAACTTAGATTTTGTCAGGCAAGTGGTAGACTTCTTCCTACCCCAGGAAAGTGTCTTTCTTAGCTGGCTGTGAACAAAAGCGGAAAGTATTCATGCCACTGGCAGTGGGGTACATGTGTCCCCAAGGTAGGAGAGGGCTCATGATAATGTAGAGCCTTAAGAATCATAAGTCTAGGGCTTCCCTGGTGGCGCAGTGGTTTAGAATCCGTCTGCCAATGCAGGGGACACAGGTTCGAGCCCTGCTCCGGGAAGATCCCACATGCCGTGGAGCAGCTAAGCCCGTGCGCCACAACTACTGAGCCTGCATGCCACAACCGCTGAAGCCTGTGCGCATAGAGCCCATGCTCTGCAACAAGAGAAGCCACTGCAATGAGAAGCGCGCGCACCACAATGAAGAGTAGCCCCCGCTCGCCACAGCTAGAGAAAGCCTGCGAGCAGCAATGAAGACCCAGGGCAGCCAAAAATAAAATGAATAAAATAAGTTTAGTAAAAAAAAAAAAAAAGAATCATAAGTCTACCTGGAATTAACTGGATGTTTCAATCAAGGATGTGAACTAAGCAACGTAGATGGTCTATGTGGTTACATTGTGCTAGGAATAGTTGTATTTGCCAATTGTCTTGTGTAGTGTGCCCTTGGCGTACTTACTGGCTTCCTTCCCACCCCAGTCTCCCCCTCTCTGCCTCCCTGGGATGCTCTGAAGCTTCTTGGGTGAAGCTGTGTCTGGTGGAGGTTGTCATAATCACCTTCCTTGGCTTGAAACTTCTACTGAGATGCTGACCGTACAAAAGCAGCTGGTGTAGGCATCTGCGTCTTTGGCTTCCTCTTTGAGAATCTGCCATCAGCTGTGATTGACAGATAAACTATCAGGGAAGGATGGAATTGAGAGTGAAGTCTGAGTTGTGAAATGCCCTAGACAGATTCCATTTGTTATTAGGAGCACAGATGAACCCATTTAGAGGATAGCAAAGTTCACACACCTATTCTTTAAAACGATTCTTTACCTCCTTCAGTCTCTCCTAACAGTTCATTATTTTACAGCCATTCGGTCCTTCTGCAAATGTTCTTCCTGACCTTTAAATAAAGAACAAAATGAAAAGGATAATAAAAACACTTATTAAAAAATATTTATTACACACCCTATATTCTAGACATGGTTAAGCCACTGGGGTTACGGTACTAAGCCAGGACACACGGTCCTACCAAACAGCATATCAGATTGTTTTGTGTCTATAAAAAAATTGTTTTCTGGATGGACCTAGAGATTATCATACTAAGTGGAGCAAGTTAAAGACAAATATCTTACGATATCACTTGTATATGGAATCTAAAAATGATACAAATGAACCTATTTACAAAACAGAAACAAACTCACAGACGTAGAAAACAAACTTATGGTTACCAAAGGGGAAAGGCGGGTAGGGATAAATTAGGAATTTGGGGTTAACAGATACACGCTACTGTATATAAAATAAACAACAGGGTCCTACTGTATAACACAGGGAACTATATTCAATGTCTTGTAATAAAAATGTTTTCTGTTATGGATACCTGTCTTTATTTGTTTCTAGATTGCTAAACTTGTGAATCACTTGCAAAAGACTACTTTGATAAACATAAGTTACAACATTGCAAATCCTTATAATACTGTGTTTATCTTGGAAGTCATTCTTTTAAATTGCTGGTTGCTTCCCTGTCTCACCAGGCAAATTGGAGACAATCTGATTGTCCCTGGAGGGGTGAAGACCATTGAGGCCAATGGGAAAATGGTGATTCCTGGAGGCATCGATGTCCACACTCACTTCCAGATGCCCTACAAGGGAATGACCACAGTGGATGACTTCTTCCAAGGGACCAAGGCTGCCTTAGCGGGGGGCACCACCATGATCAGTAAGTCCCCCGACTTTACACATTTCTGTAAAGCGTGCGAGGGGTCCTAGGGAGTGAGTTTAACTAACATGTTAACTGCAGTGGTCTCTGTTGGTAACTCGTACACTTCCCCTCAATTCAGTTTTTGGACTTTCTGCCTGATGAGACCTGAGAAAAGCTGGTTATGGTGAGGACATTGGCAGCTCCTGTAACCACATAGAGGAGATTCAGGAGGTTCATGACCTTGAAAGCAGGTGTCTTCTTTGTCTGCCTTAGAGCAGGGGTCCGGTATACCATGGGTGGGGAATCAGCACGTATCACCTCTGGGCCAGTCTCTGTGGAAAGTGGACTTAAAAAGTTGTGGATGGTGGGCAAAAAGTAATTTCAGGACTTCCAGCTTGGGTCTGAGGCAGCAGGGGCAGAGAGTACAGGCAGAGCAGTGAGAATGGGGCTGAGAAGCATCCCAGAGAGAATGATGATGAGACTTAACAGTTCTTGAGAGCTTAGGAGGCTTCATTGGTGGTTAGTGTTATTTAGTCTGTGCTGTGTTTTG
The DNA here is from genome assembly GCF_951394435.1 of Stenella coeruleoalba. Taxonomy (NCBI): domain Eukaryota; kingdom Metazoa; phylum Chordata; class Mammalia; order Artiodactyla; family Delphinidae; genus Stenella; species Stenella coeruleoalba. The sequence goes on along the minus strand of NC_137148.1, from coordinate 123,348,508 downwards.
ACCAATTCGTATCTTTAAGATTGGGCAAGCTGGGGGGTTGTTTCTCTTGTTTTGTTTTGTTTTTCTGGTGACTTTTGCAATTCCAAAGAGACCTAGGGAGTTGAATGCCGGATTACTGAGCAGATAGCATTCCAGGGCACTCCTTCCTAAGCCAAAGGAATCCCAATGAATTGGCTCCCGTCCCAGCCCTGGCCCCCCCGACTTGGTCAGCAAGAGCACTGTTTACCACGGTATACATCCACTTAAGAACTCAGTACAGCCTGAGCTATATTATTCACTGTCTTTTGCTTCCTTTCAACGGGAGCAGTAGCAGGGTTCAGCTTCAGCTAGTTGGGTGTGGGAACCCAGGAAAATTGTGCCAGGGCCATAAAAGGTGCAATTCTGGGAGACCAAAGGGAGGAAGCCAGCTGACTTCTCGGCAGCGGCCTGCCCACGAAGGCCCTGGTGTGGGTCCAAGCATCAGTAACATAGCTCCATGCCTTTGCTTTCCGATAAGCGCACGTAGGCTGCCTGCGCTAGAAGGCTGAGGAAATCAGTGCTGTTGGCCCGGCCTTCTGCCATCTTGCCGAGGAGCTGGACCTGTTCAGAAACCTGGACATATGCACTAGGCTTGGACTTCTGCATTAGGGAAGGAGCTCCACGTGAGAAGAGAGGAAAGCATATAAGAACAACAGAAGTGTACATGTCCTTTGTAGATAATTTAAAAACCCTACGTATGCAGAAAAGAAAAAAAAACTCCATAAATCTCACTTCCCTGTCACAGTTTGGCTATATATTTTTTTCTATTTAACAAAAAGGATTGTAATAAACATACTGTGCTTTAGCCTTCTATGTTCACTAATTAATAGGTCATGTATATCTTTCCATTCATTTATTTTTATGCTACCAAATTTTAAATGGGCTCCTGACATCCGTTTTATGAAGGTATCACAATTTATGTATTTACCCAAACTTCCCTATTGTAAGACTTTGTTCCCAGTTTTTCACTTACATGAATATATAAATAGTGGCAGACATCTTGAGAACCCAGATTTTGCATATAGCCGTGTTTATTTCCTTAGGGATAATTCTTAGGCATAGGAATAATTGTTGAGGTATGAAAAATGTCATGGTTTTTGATCTACATTTCAAAATTGTTCTTAGGAAAGTTGTACCAATTCATACTTTCTCTCGACTGCCATGGGGAACTATGAAAAACTCTAATTTTTGCCTTAACCTCACCAATGTTATTGGTGTAAATCTTACTCTTTTTAAAAGTATTATCCACCATTGCAGGTACTGCAAGAGTAGGTTTTGGCCTCAAAGAAACCATATTCTGGACAAAAAGTTTGCATGGAAATAATATCTGTGGGCCAAGCGTCAAGTTCACTTAACCGATACCAGGTCTTTGCTACGGCAGTAAGCACGAGCATTCATTCTCCTGTGCCCAGACATAACTTTAAAGCCCCTCCTTCTGCCCATAAAAGGGAGTCCAACTTGGATCACCAGCAGTGACTCCCGTAATGCTGGTAATAATGGCATGCAGTAGGCGCTCATCAATTGATAGCTAATATTGATGGAGCGCTTACTATGTGCCAGGCTTCAGGTGAAGCACTTCCCATGCATTTTCCCATTTAATCCCTTAACAAACTTAGAGGGAAGGCAGTGTTACCCCTGTCCCCATCCCCACTTGGTGCCCGTTTTAAGAATGAGAAAATTAAGGTTTAGAGAAGCTAGTCATTTGCCCAAGATCCCATAGCTAAGTGACAGTTGAATCATCAGCAACCTTGAAACCACCCGGGAACCCTTTCTAAGGTTAATCCTATGCTCAGGAAATAGAGACTTTGCTGTCGTAGCTAAGCAAGCAAAAGCAGACCCGTACAGAGGGGACCAAAGGCTGTGTTGATGAATCGCCCGTGCGGGGCCTCTGTTGTTCAGTTGACCACGTGGTGCCCGAGCCCGAGTCCAGCCTGACGGAGGCCTATGAGAAGTGGCGGGAGTGGGCCGATGGCAAGAGCTGCTGTGACTATTCCTTACACGTGGACATTACCCACTGGAATGACAGCGTCAAGCAGGAAGTGCAGAGCCTGATCAAGGACAAAGGTGAGCCCGGATGTGCCTTCCTCCCTTCCCCCTTGCCTGTCCTTCCCATACTGTCCACTCATTTAGTTGCTTCTCCTTGCTGGACCCTGGAACCCTGAGTATGAATGCCAGATATAGGGGTACCACTATGGACCAGACACTTTATGCCATCCTACTTATTCCTTACAGGATCCCCATGAGATAGGGATTATTATCCTTACTCTGCAGTTGGAGAACCTGAGGCTTCCGAATAAGTAGCCCAAGATCATAGAATTTGTAAGCAGTAGATCTACCCAAAGCCTGTGCTCTGCACCTCCGTGCAATACTGCCCATTGTACAGAGGAAGAAACTGAGGTCAGGAGAGGTTGACGTCTTACATGAGGTCATACAGCTAGTACATATGAGATTAGGAATGTTTAACCTCTATCATTGTGATTCCAAAGATCCAACCATTACTATTATGTAACAATAGCATCCTCGGAAAAGGCTAAGACATTTCTGGGAGCAAAGATGTGTTCGTACTCCAGATAGGAGCTTAGGGCCTGAAAGGTGTGTGTGTGTGTGTGTGTGTGTGTGTGTGTGTGTGTGTGTGTGTGTGTGTGTGTGTGTGTGTGTGTGTGTGTGTGTGTGTGTATCTGCGTGTGTCTGTGTCCTCTCTATGAGTCCATGATTTAGGTTCCCATTGACTTAGATTCTTCTATGTTTACTTCTTTCTGTGTTCCGATGGTCAAGTATTTCACACACGCACCACCCTCTCTACACGCACGCAGACATGTGACGTGCTCCGCATCCGAGGGGGGCCTGGAGGACTTAGGGGAGTATGAGGAATGGCCTCTGCCAGTATCCATGGCAAAAGGAAGCAGGCCGGTGCAGAGCAATAGGATAAATGCCGCAAGATGCAGAATATTGTTATAATAGTAACAATAGTGCTACGATACTAGTACTAATAATATTATTATAATTATTATTATACAAATTTTATAATACTGTCATCAATGAGCAGTCTCGATGCAAAGGCCAGGAGTGCAGTGGAAGGCAGTGTGCTGGGGGTTCGGGGGAGGGGATGACCTCCCAGAGGACGAGCTCTCCTTTGCATCCCCCGCTCACCCCACAAGCTCTGCCCGGTTCTCACTATCTGATACAGAGGGTGAGATTAACCCCTCCCTTTTTTTGTTTTGGCTGCACAGCCGGCTTGCGGGATCTTAGTTCCCACACCAGGGATCAAACCCGCGCCCCCTGCAGTGGAAGTGTGGAGTCTTAACCACTGGACCGCCAGGGAAGTCTCCTGCCTCCCTTCTTTCTGTGTCTCCTTTCACACTGCATCTCAACTAGGTAGAAAAGTGAATGGCTTTAACACCCACTTCCCTTCTGAAGGGCCTGAGTCATACCACGGATGACCCAGAGGCTTGTGGGAAGGGTTGTGTTGGGAAAAACTACCCTGAGTTGCACCATTCTGGGTAGGGAAGGTCCCAGATTACAGTCCACTTTTGGCCTGGAGTACTGTGGGCTGAGATGGCCCTAATGGCTAGAGAACAAAATTACCCTCCTTTCCTCTAAATGACTCTCTGTCCCCCAGTCCCACCTGTTTCTGTAAATTACTCTATTAATAGTGTATTTGGGGGGAGAAATTAAATGGCTCTTTCCTTGTAACGCTGGTGACTTAGATATTTAAGCCCAAGGTGAACCTTGACTTCTCTGCATTAGCTCTGTTACTTCCCCTAGGACAGGCTCTAGATCTTAGTTCTCTCTCAGACCCAACACCTTGCCCAGGCCTGATGGAGAGCAGGCACCCACAAAGAGCAAAATAAACCGCTCCCAGGAGATCAACCACGTGCTGGTGCTAAGAGTTTTGCATGTGTTGTCTTTTAAAGTTTCCAACCACCTTACGAAGCAGGATGGTGTTATTTTTCCATTTTACAGATGAGGAAACCGAGGCTCAAGGGGTTAGGGTTTCCAAGCTCGCTGACCCAGCACGTGGTGCCACTCCTAGTGTGTGTACACGGCTAGTGTGCTGCAGTGATTCCTGACACTGTATCCTGCCTTGAGCAGTGTCGAGGCTTGTTGGCCCTCTGGGCTGGGAACTGTGGAGGGGGAGGCAGGAAGGAGCCGCAGAAGAAGAGACCATTCTGCTATGACATCATAGGAATCATCAATTTTACAGGGTAGAGGAGGAAATAGAAAAATGCTCTTGGAGAATGGGACGCATCCGCTTTGCATTGGGCAGGGGCCTGCGATGCCCTCAGGGCCCGGGGGGTGTCACAGTGGGAGCACAGGATGCAGCAGGGTCGTGATAATGCTGTCTTCCTCCTGTCTTCCCTCCCATCCCTCTCTTGCAGGGGTGAACTCCTTCATGGTTTACATGGCCTATAAGGATTTGTATCAAATGTCGAACACAGAGGTAATAACCCATCACTGTGTGGTTTGGGGTCTCTGGATGGCTTTCCTGTGGTTGCCGGTGACCTTGGCTCTTTGCACATGAGTTACTGTGGTCAGTGTGGGAGACTGCTGGGCAAGAGAGCTTCCTGAAGTCCTCGCCGTTTACGCTACATTTCAAATAAGGTAACGGGCAGGGTGCCCGGGGCAAGGCAGACAGGGAACTAACATTTCCACTGGTAGCAGCCTTCTCAAAAGGACAAGAGGAAGGGCGTGTCTAAATCTCCCATCTACCAAACAAACTCTACACCCCTCGGGAACTCAGGGAGAGTGTAAGTGCTCAGCCCTGTGGGATTAAGGAGGGCCGTCTACTCTTTGGGGTAATCGTACCAGCTTGCCTCTGACTCTCTCTCTCCGAAATGCATGGGGTATGCTTGTTTTAGATAAATCTCAGCTTCTCAGAAGAAATACAGAAAATGAATTCCCATACCACCGGGCAAGGAGATGAAGGGTGGTCTGCCTTGAGGGGCTAAGAGATAGAGGTTTCAGCTTTTGAGTTAGCTTCTGGCCAGGCTGCAGTGCCTTTCAGGAGTGTTAAGAAGGATTCTGAAGCTCTATCTGAGTTCAGTGGGAAGTAATTCCATTTAAAGTATGTGCAGGAGGCAGAGTAGGGGGGTCAGTATCACTCTGTTAGATGTGTGCCCTGTCTGCCTAGGAGACATGCTGGGTTCCTTATATAGATAGTTTCCTAGAGTTCCTTTGGATTAGCACTCCTCTTTGGTTGTGCATGTTTTGGTCTGTATTTCTGCCCTAGTCACTTATTTCCTCTAGTTCATCCCATTTATTTTAGCTCTGGCCCTAGTCGTTGGCCCTTGCATGAGATTGCTAAAAGCACTGGGTCTTGTGAATGTGACAAAGACTCATTTCTGTTTCAGCTGTATGAGATCTTCACCTGTCTGGGAGAGCTGGGAGCCATCGCTCAGGTGCACGCTGAGAATGGGGATATCATTGCCCAGGTAACACAGTGCAGCTCCCTGCAGTACACTTCCTGCTTGGGCTAGGGTCTGCCTCCCATTTATTTTCTCATTTCTTCAGCGTTGCCAGAGCTCTCAGTATGGGCCAGGCACCCTCGTAAGTACTCTGCTAAGAACAGAACCTGCCCTCAAGGACCTCACAGTCTAGGAGGAGGAATTATGAGGGCAAATAGACAAGCGAGGGAGAAAGCAGAAGACGCTGGAGAGCAGGGAGCCGTCTGGCCGTTCTGGGGAATCAGAAAAGGCATCCTGGCAGAGGAGGTTTTCAAATTGGGCCATTTAGTGGGAGAGCATCGCTGAGTCTGTTTTGAAAATGAGTCCAAGGTACGTGTCGTGCTCAGTCCTAAAGAAAAACTCTAAGACAGCATTTTTCAGAAGCTGGAAATCTGAGCCAGGACTGTGGAACTCATGGCCTTAGATAATGAATTCAGGTCTTGTGGGGATCAGACATCCCACTGATTTCCTAGAAATCATATTGAGAAACCTGAGGAAAGAGTGATGAAAGCAAGGGCCCCAAGGCCCAAATCGATCATTTGTAAGGAAGCAGAAAGCACTTCTCTCTCCATCTCCTGGGTTGCTTAATGGGCTAGATGCACAGACGTGTCTTCGCCAGGGTTTTGTTGATCTCGGAAGCATTCAGGATTGGCTTCCGCTAGGAGGCAGCCGCCAGCAAACAGTGTCAGCTCTCTTAGTCCATTCGATAACATTAACAGCAAGAAACCATTATTCATTCTTTTAAGAATATTTCCTGAGTGCTTTGTGCCAGTGCAGTGCCTTGTGCAGCACTAGGCTATAGCGGGGAGCCAAAACAGATGCATTCCAGAGCTCTCGAGTACTCGGGCTGTGCTTTAGAAGTTGTCCAGGACGTGGCGAATGTGGTCGGCAGGGGTGTGGGAACACACTGAGGCCGACCCTCATCTCAGACCCGTCAGCTTCTAACAGCAGGACCCACCTGGGGAGCGCTTCCCACCATGTGCCAGGCCCTAGTCAGGGCTCTCGTATGTTCCCATTTAATCTTCGTCCAAGCCTTTCAAGGTGGCGCCCACCCTCCTCCCTGTTTTATAGATGAGAACACTGAGGCTCTGAAGGATGAGGTCACTGGCCCAGGGATCACAGCCAGCAAGTGGGAGAACACAATCTTAGCTTCTCAGGGGATGTGCCTCAGTGAGCATCTTTACCCAGAGATGGTGGAGAAGGGTCCTTCTCCACCAGTCCAGCTACAGGCTCCCGGAGAGGCAGCGCCCGGGCTGTGCAGGCTCCAGCTGTTAGGATTTCAGACTCTCACGGCTGTCTCTCTAGCGGAGGAGGTGAGTTAAGCGTGCAGTTTCCACTCCCTTATGACCGAGGAGGTTAATTAGTCAGGCCCCTGACAGCCTTCTCCCACATCCCCCGCACACCCAGATAATGAAGTCATTTTCCGAAGAGGCTCCAGATGCCTTGCTCCCATGGGAGGCATCCTGGTGGTGGTGGAGCTGTCTCTCCTCCCCATTCTCAAACTTTCCGTGCAGCAGCCAGACGCCCCAGCCCTCCCTCCAGATGCCCTAGCGATCAGACTCCCTGCTTCTTCATCCTAGCCTCTGTGGAGGCAGACAGGCTCCGACTCACAGCCCCTTTCCAGCTTCCTTTTGAGGCTTCTTAGCACAGAAGTGTGTCTGCTTCCGCACCGCCTCCCCGCCTCCAACCCACCTTGGGAAGATCTGTTCCCGGTCAGGAAAAGAATAAAGGCGCTTTTCCATTTGGATGAGTTTCGTGTATGTGTTTATTAAATTCAGCTCAAGCTGAAAGATTTTATCACATTGTTTAAATGAAGACAGCTGCTATACTCGGAGTTTTTGCTACACGTTATGCAAAGTGACTAAAGAGCAAGAAGTATTTTCTAAGGGTACCAACAAGGGACATTTTCAAAAGTTTCAAGCTGGAAGGGCAGTCGGAGAGTACAGCGTCTTTAGCCCTTCGTCCAACAAATATCTACTGAGTGCCTACTATGTGCCAAACCTTGGAGGGGGAAGGTGAAAAAGACAGGGTCCCTTTCCTCTTGGAGCAACCGAAACTGTGACGTAATTACAGATCGGTGCCTCTAGGTGCCCACACCTCCCCCACCCATGGCAGGTGGCATCCATGGGTCTTTACATGTTATTCTTTTTTTTTTTTTTTTTTTTTGCGGTACGCGGGCCTCTCACTGTTGTGACCTCTCCCTTTGCGGAGCACAGGCTCCGGACGCGCAGGCTCAGCGGCCATGGCTCACGGGCCCAGCCGCTCCGCGGCATGTGGGATCTTCCCGGACCGGGGCACGAACCCGTGTCCCCCGCATCGGCAGGCGGACTCTCAACCACTGCGCCACCAGGGAAGCCCTACATGTTATTCTTAACCTTCCAGCTATAGGGACACCGTGGCTTTGCGTATAGGCCATCCCAACGTGAGCAGTGCACTGGAATCACCCATGGAGCTTAAGGAACGCTCCCTGGGATTCTCCGAGTTCCAGAGATCCAGCTTCGGGAGGTCGTAGGAGAGCTCAGTCAGGTGTATTACGGAAAAGTTGCCCTGGTGATTGGAATGTGCTCGGAGACCATCGTTCGAGCGAGTTCCATCCTGTGCGTTGTCGCAGCACTTTTGGACCAGATAGGAAGGAGAGCGTCGTGTGAGATGGAAGATGCTTTAGTTGGACACCTCAACCCTTGTGTGACTTCACGAGGCAGTTCAGTGTCAAAAGTCACCAGAGTTTGGAAGAAATTGTATTTAATCTAAGCTTTGATACATGGAACAGGAAGAATGAAAAGTGGAGGTACTTTGCTGGAAGTATCAACCTCTGTCTGACCTTTGGTCCAGTTCTGTCGAGCGAGAGGCAGTGACCATTTTACTTCTCGTGGTTGCTGATAGCATACGCACCTTCCTCCTCCTCCTCTTTAAAAAATGTACGTGAATTAAAAAAAAAACAACCCAACAAAAAAAGAGTTCTTCTTTGCCAGGGCGAAGGGATCCCTTCCTTTGTAAGCATCTCATTGTTTCCAGGTGAGACAAAGCCTCGTTCAGCTCACTCCCTCCTTCGTCTCCTATGTCACCAGCACGAGGTTCCTAGGAACGGGGCTCAGTGCTTGAGCGTGAATGCCTGCAGAACTGCAGATCTGCGGCTGGGGATTTGTGCCAGTTCTGATTAGCCCAGCCTCCTGCTTCCAGAAAGCTGGCCGAGTCTGAGGAAGTTAGCCATCAGCTATGAGGGGTAGAGAGCTCTGCCACATCCACAGCCTAGTTAAATAGAATTTGACCAAAAGGCTAAGTCAGGTAATGCTGTTTAGAGGCATGATTTAGTCTGGTGAAATTCTGAATCGGCTTATTATAGCCAAACATTTGAAGCACGAGAAAGCCCGAGGGGCTTATTAAAATACAAAAACCTAGAATTGATCTCATATATTCTGAGTTGGTAGACCTGGGTGAAGCTAGACATCTGCACTTTTACAAAAGCAGCTCAGCAGATTCTGATGCAGGTGGTGGATGGAGCAGACTTTGAGAAACAGAGCAGGAAACTGTAAGCTCCGTGAAGTTAATTCAAGTGCTTAACCTGGAGCCTCTCCCAGAGCAGGTAGTCAATACATTTTGTTGAAGGAATGGGTTTCAAAATGCATGAATGAATAAACAAACGAGTTAAGCCAGTGTCCTTTCAGAGGTGTCTGCATCTGAAAGAAATGAAGAATAAGTGAGCTGGTGCGACTTGACGTGTAATGGAGAAAAAACTTGATACTTTGACAGACTGTCGTCCTTTTAATAAAAAAAGCCACCCTTAAAGGCTCTTTTCTTCTTTCAGTTAAGACTCTACCCTGTTTTGCAATTCCAGATATAGAATTAACAAATTTGTTCAACATCCCCATTTGATTCTTCTTTTTCCCTTGAACACATCTTTAGATTAGAATATACCAGCCTAACTCTTTCAAACCTTGGTTGAGCTCATATAAAAATTCTTCTCCATTCTTTTCTCATTCTAGGAGCAAACCCGGATGTTGGAAATGGGGATAACTGGCCCAGAAGGCCATGTACTGAGCAGACCAGAGGAGGTAATTTTCAGGAGGATGTGGTAGGGAGAGGGGTGGAGGGAGAGAAGCAGTAGCAATGGAGGCTCTTTTTTTTTTAGCCTCATCTTCCGGGAGACTCCCGTCATCGCAGCAGCCTGCTTTATGGCCTGCTGCCCATTTTACATTGTAGTGTTTGCGTTCAGCTCCCCCTCTGTTGGCACACACACATAAGGTGTGTGAACAAACATCTCTGAAAGGTGGTGGGACTCTGTGAATACCAGACAGAAACTGGAACATTTCTTCCAAAGACCACATCTGACTGACCCAACTCAAGGCCCCTGAGGAAATTAGCAAGGAGTGGAAAGCCAGTGTTTACTTGTGGCCCCTGATCTCTCTAAAGACAATACAAGTCGGAGGGTGTTGCACAGTTACTCATTAGGACTGGTAAATATCTAAATCCTTTCTTAATCATGTGAATCTCAGACATTTCCACTATTGCTTTATTCCATATTATGAGTCCTGCACAATATCGACAGGGGGCCGAATGGGTTTGTCGTAGACATTATATCTATTGATTTGTGTGTGGTGATGAGGTCATCCAGGTGCGTTCTTCCCACGTGTAAGATGAATGCTGATTAGCATCAGTGCTTAGGAGCTAAAGAACCAACGAATGGTAACTAGTGGCTGATTCCACGTCTCTGAGCTGTCAGCAGCTTCAGCTGCTGGCACAGGCCTGGAGCTGGGAATGGGCTGCCCATATGGCTGAGAGCCCATTGGCTTTGGGAGATCAGCCTGGGTCTGACACCTGCAGCAAATTCCAGGCCCTCCATGTCAACAAAGCAAATCCTTTCCTGTTGTATCATCCCAAGCTCCGTACTCTCTACAACAGGAAGAAGAAGGAGCCAGAACCAGAAATCACAGTATTCCCGTTGGCTGTCTCTGTTAGGATCTTTTTAAAAAAGAAAACGTAGCACACATAGAGAATACTGTTCCTCTCATAAAGGAATGGATTTTCCCAAACTGAACACACTTGTGTAACTAGCACCCAGTTGGAGAAACAGAACATTATAAGCACCCTAGAAGCTCCATTGTGTTTAATGATATTTTTGTTGCCAGGTGAAATAATTTATAATTGTGTGATCAAGGTTACAGTCACAGCCCTCCGGAAAAGTCGGTCTCCTTAATACCAGGTCCCTTCTTTGGAGTATTTGCCTATACCCAGTACTACGCTCATTGCATTTAATGGAGATAACGGTTATCCTTGCCCCAGTCTGGGTATTATCGTTACATAAAGAAGCAGGAGCTCAGAGAGATTAAGCCACTGGCCATCACGTTTGAGGGACTGGAAAATTGTTTACCCTGTGTGAGTAGGCCAGGGTGATCAGTACTGTTTGTGAAACTTCTTCAATGCTGTTCACTGTGGAGAAGTCCTGGCAAGATCGATTTCTGCAGCAGCAGCCAGGGGATTTCTGAGCAGAGTCTATTTTTGTTCCTTGGTTTGTTTTTCCAACCCCGCCCCCCAACCCTACTCTCCTCCCTGTTCCCATCTCCTTTTTAGTAAAAAGCCTCTCAGCTGCAGATCTCGACAACGCTGGAAGCCCGTTTGGGTGAAGTTGGAGGGTGATGTAACCTTCCAAAGATAGTCATGTTGTCAAGGTGCTGAAAACCCTGCGGTGCTTGGAGCAGGGGGGATGAGATCAAAGGGGCCGGGACTGCAGTCGTGAAGGAGCTGGAGTGGGCAGCACAGGCATGAAGAAGGAGGGCGCAGGAGGGGCTCTGAAGCCCCTCTTCAGTTCAAAGCACACCCAGATAGCATCTGGAGTAATGCTGTTCAGAGAGCTGAAGCCGAGGCTCGGAGACAGCCACTCTGACGTCTGGGTGCTTCAGGAAGGTGGCCACGTTCACCTGTGCTTGGGGCTCCAGGATCTTGATCTCACCATATGGAACAAAGTGCAGCTTGGGGGACGCTGGCTGGACCAGCCAAGTTCTTAGAGTCTTTCTCCTAAGTCACACTCACCAAGGGCAGTGACTGGTTTGCGTTATACAAACACTGGGCATGTATCTGCAAGCTATTTTCGATATTCTTTAAAGTGTTGGGTTGCATGGCTAACCAGAGGGTCATATCCATCTAAAAAGGAGCTGTTGCTGATTGAAAGGAAAAACGCCAGCGTGTCTGCATTGGGCTGAATTGGACTAATTCGGGCTTTGGGTAGTAACGCAGGCTCTCCCACTGGTCAGAAGCCGTCATCAGCAATGCAACCAATAGCTAGCCTTCAAGGAACACTTGCCTTGTTCCAGGATTGAGCTAATTGCCTTACAAGGATGAACTCTGTTAATTCTCTGAACAGCCCTGTGTGTCACGTCCTATTATTATCCCCGCTTTATGGACCAGGAAACTGAGTCTTTGGGAAGTTGTGTAACATCCCTGAGATCACCTGGCTTCTAAGTGGCAGAACCAGAACACAGATCCAGCTCATGAGAGAGGCTGAGCTCTAAGATCCTGCTTTGTTAATAAAATAAGGGATGATTTATTATTTCTTACTCATTAAATTCAACTGGGTCGGTTAGTATATTTGAAAACATGAATTCTACATTAGGGTGGGCTGGAGGAAAATCAGTGATAAAAGAAATCTTTGCGTTGAGAAGCCTGGGAATTATTAGTGTAAGAAATGCCTGTGGGAACGAACCCGTCGCTGACCACCCATTGCTGCAGGAAAGGACTTAATGCCTAGTTGCCTTCACTGGTTATTTATACATACTGGTGTTGGGATTGTGTTTTGCCAGAGATTCTGCCCTGGGCAGACTGGGGAGCAAAGACTTCCATCACATGTGGCCTTTGTGATAACCACTGGGAGAGGAGAGAATAGGCCAAGGGAAAACTCTAGCTTCGCTGATGCAGCGCCCACTCTGGCCAGACACTGCTCTCACCCCACCGTCCCCTGATACATCCTCCCTATCTCCACTTCCTTTTTTAATTTTTATTGGCGTATAGTTGATTTCATCACAGAGTAGCGAGTAGAGTTCCCTGTGCTATACAGTAGGTCCTTATTAGTTATCTATTTTATATATAATAGTGTGTATATGTCAATCACAATCTCTCAATTTACTCTCCCCTTTCCCCCACGCCTGGTAACCATAAATTTGTTTTCTATGTCTGTGACTCTGTTTCTGTTTTTAAAATAAGTTCATTTGTACCATTTTATTAGATTCCACATTTAAGCGATATTATATGATGTTTGTCTCTCTCTGACTTACTTTACTTACGATAATTTCTAGGGCCATGATAATCTCTAGGTCCATCCTTGTTGCTACAAATGGCATTATTTCGTTCTTTTTTATGGCTGAGTAATATTCCAGTGTGTGTGTGTGTGTGTGTGTGTGTGTGTGTGTGTGTGTGTGTGTGTGTGTGTGTGTGTGTACACCACATCTTCGTTATCCATTCATCCGTTGATGGGCATTTAGGTTGCTTCCATGTCCTGGCTGTTGTGAATAGTGCTGCAATGAACATTGGGGTGCATGTATGTTTTTGAATTATGGTTTTCTCTGGATATGTGCCCAGGAGTGGGATTGCTGGGTCATATGGTAGTTCTATTTTTAGTTTTTTAAGGAACCTCCATACTGTTCTCCATAGTGGCTGTATCAATTTACATTCCCACCAACCGTGCAAGAGTGTTCCCTTTTCTCCACACCCTCTCCAGCATTTATTGTTTGTAGGTTTTCTGATGATGGCCATTCTCACCAGTATGAGGTGATACCTCATTATAGTTTTGATTTGCATTTCCCTGATAATTAGTGGTGTTGAGCATCTTTTCATGTGTCTGTTAGCCATCTCTGTGTCTTCTTTGGAGAATGTCTATTTAGATCTTCTGCTCATTTTTGATTGGGTTGTTTGTTTTTTTGACATAGAGCTGCATGAGCTGTTTGTATATTTTGGAGATCACTTGTCAGTCACTTCGTTTGCAAATATTTTCTCCCTTTCTGTGGGTTGTCATTTCGATTTGTTTATGGTTTCCTTTGCTGTGCAGAAGCTTTTAAGTTTAATTAGGTCCCATTTTTAAATTATTTTTTTTAATTTTCATTACTCTAGGAGGTGGATCAAAAAAGATATTGCTGCGATTAATGTCAAAGTGTGTTCTGCTTATGTTTTCCTCTAAGAGTTTGTACAGTATCCAGCCTTACATTTAGGTCTTTAATCCATTTTGAGTTTATTTTTGTGTATGGTGTTAGAGAGTGTTCTTATTTCATTCTTTTACATGTAGCTGTCCAGTTTTCCCAGCACCACTTATGGAAGAGACTGTCTTTTCTCCATTGTATATCCTTGTCTCCTTTGTTGTAGATTAGTTGACCATAGGTGGGTGGGTTTATCTCTGGGCTGATCTCCACTTTTGAGAAGCCCAGTGAAGCAACACAGCTGGGAAGCTGTAGTTGTGAGGTTTGGATCCAGGGCGTCTAACTGCAGATCTTCCAGGCTTTTAACCTCTGTGCAGCGCTGCATTCTCAGTTTGTAGAGACAGGGGAGCGGCACTCTGAGAGGTTTGTGCTCCCCTTGACTCCCGAGGACTTTTTTTTTGCAGCTGGAAGCTGAGGCTGTGTTCCGTGCCATCACCATCGCCAGCCAAACCAACTGTCCGCTCTACGTCACGAAGGTCATGAGCAAGAGTGCAGCCGACCTCATCTCACAAGCCAGGAAAAAAGGTGATTTGTGCTCCGAAGATCTCAGAGCCCCTAATGAGCCATGTGGCTCCTTTCCCTTGGCTGTCCTGTATACAAGGTGCCTATTTTGCTCATTGCCTTGCTCTCAGGGAAGCCCCTCATCCTTGTTAGCCCATTGGATCCTTTCTGCATCCTGTGTGGATGGCAGGATCCCAGGATTTCTACTACTTGGCAGATGAGTAAATTGAGGCTCAGGAAGGGTAAGTGGTCTGCCCGAGACGACACAGCTTGAATCAGTTCTTTGGAGAATTGGTGCCTCTCTTTTCCTCCCTGGGACCTTTCACTGTCAGTTCATGTTATCTGAACTTTATAACTGGACATATTCATGAAGATTATATTTGGTGCAGCAGTCAAAGACCCTACTCAGATGGACTTCAACAAGTAAATTATTGGTTGAGGGTGTTTCAGGCATGGCTGGATCAAGGGGTTTAAACACTGATATTAGAGCTCTATCACTGTTATTCCTTTCTGGACTCTGCTTTCCTCTCTTTTCAGTATGAACAATGACAAGAATAAATGCTGAGAGCTGTTCTTGTCCTCTACACTTGGTGGGGGCATGGTGAGGGAGTAGAGAACATCTTTTCCAATAGCTCAAGCGAAAGTCCCCAGGAATACTGCCACTGCCTTGGCTTGGGTTGTGGGCTCATCTCTGAACCAATATCTGCTCCGGAGATGGTGTAATTGATTGGCCAGGGTTGAGGGCAGTGTACAGGGAGGAGATCCCACCCCCTGAGCCACTCAGGGGAGCCCAGGTTATTTCAGAGAAGGCATTGAATGGGTCTCCAAAGGACATCCAGCGGTGTGGCCTTCATGACCTGGCTCTGTCCCCATGGCCTTCTGACTTCTGTTTCTTTTCTCCATGGCTGTTAACTCGGCTTCCTTTGCTCACCTCGTGCTAAGCTCAAGCTTACCCTCATTTCAAAACTTGCTTTCCTGCTTTCCGTTCTTGTCCTCAGTGACGCACTAATGGGCTCCCTTGTGAACAGAGTGTGGTTGAGACACAGGAGCCGTAGGGCTCTGCGTTTGGTTGGGAGGGAGGATTTCCTAGGCCCGGCTGTATGATTGTGACTGCCGTGTGCCCGTGGGACCAAGCTGAATGATTCATCTACCAAACCCAGAACTGGTATGTAAAACTCCGCATGTGAGTGACTGGGGCGGCTAAAAATAGTCCCAGCTGACCGATGGCCGAGTGTTTGGCTGCCTGACCTTCTGGCAAACGGGACCCTTTTCTTACGGGAGGGGAATCTCCCTAATTGCCCCGCCAGCCTTTCTAGCTGGCAGATTCTGGGGCACCACCTGCTCACCTTACCCTGCTCATGGGAAGCCTGCTGTTTTCTCGCTCAGCTTTTAAGTGTCTCCATATGATATGGCCTGGCTGCTTCGCTGGGTATGAGTCATCAGGACAGAACCAGGAATGAAGCCCAGTGCTGCTTACCCATTCTTGGAGAAGGGAAAAAGGAAAAGAAAAGTGCACGGGGACACCTCCACTCCTCTCCCCACGGCCACCTACTATCCTCACCCTGTCTTGCCTCGTGCTGATGGCCACATCCTGCTTGGGACCCATTGTCGGATGACCTGGGGGCTTCAAAGACAGTGTGTTTCAATTATATGCTGGGTCTTATTTTAAATTCCATGTAGAAAAATTCCTCACCCTTAGCCTCCTGGCTTATGACTTTCTGGCAAGGAGAACTAGTACAGCTGTGTCTCCAGGGTGGAAGGGAGGCATTATTTTAGTGATGAAAAACCGGCTGCTGAGATGGAAGCCAATAAACATCTCATGAACCGTCATTCTCAGGGAAGGAGTCAAGAGCATTCAGAGCAGGAAGACAGTGTATGGCAGGGTTCACTCTTCCCTCTGGACCAGGGGACTATTTAAGCCCCAGGGTGTTTAATCCCCAAGTGCTCCTCAGCATCTCTGCACGGCTGCTCAGAATCAACATTAGGAATTTCAATTTAATGAGGACCAACTCTATGCCCTGCATTGAGGGGAAATACTTTAAATGTATTATTATGTAGCATTCACAAAGCACCAGGAGAAACTGGCATTTATTATCACCATTTTTCAGAAGAGGAAATTGAAGCACATCTTGTCCAGAATCTCCCAGCTTGGAGAGCTAGTCTCCAAATCCAATTGTGTCAATAATGTAATTACAATCTCTACTTATTCTAGTCTTCCGTCTAAAGATAGTCCAAAGGGAGAGGTCTTCCACTTTTAAGGTTGTATTTCTCTTAATAGTACTTGAATGCTTGCCTTGACTTTCATTTCTTCATTTCTTTTTGGTCCCATATGCTTTAGTTTGGTAAATATTTTTGGAGAGTCCTTGAAATTCTCTTCAGTCCTATGTGGATCCTTTTCACTGCCATTGCTTCCTTCTTTTGCCCATGGCAGACATCACAAATCAATCCTGAGCCTTTTCTAGTGAGACCAGAAGCATATTTAGAATTCTTCCCAACACAGAAATCCAGGCAACTAAAACCTAAAATTGATTGGAGTTGAAGCAAGGCAAAACCTGTAATCCTAGCCATAGAGCCTTCTTAAACTTCCACCTTGTGGGGAACTTGAATGTGGAAGATGGAGGAGCAAACTTAAAGAAGCCAAGGGCTGCACAGGAATCTTTAGCCCAAGATTCTGGCACAGAGAAACTTGATAGCAACCCACCTTCTATGAGATAGCGTTTACCTTCTGTATCACTGTCCCTTCTTCTTTCACAAGCTCAGTTTAGATCAGTGTATGTCCCAGTATCCTTCCTCCCCTCTCCTTCGTTTGGGCATTCCAGCCTCTCATTCTAGACACAGGGTCCGGGAAGCTAACCTCAGCTTTGCTGTGTCCCTGGTTGTTGGGTGTCCTTGAGCAAATTACTCATTGCTTTAGGTTAAGGAGTAACAAACATGATGCAAATAAGATGTGTCATCCTCAGGAACTGGTTTTACTTTGTGGAACCAAAGCATGTCTTTGCAACAGCAGGATGTAGCGGTTCCCAGTGATGTGGGCACGTATGGGGCTTTGGGCTTCTACAGTGGGGAAGAGGAAGAGGTGTAAAAGGAATCGCATTTGCTTAGCATCTCTTATGTGGCAGACACTTTGTGTATGCCAAACCTTTCTTTTTCACAAGGCTGAGAAGTAGACATCATCTTATTTCATCAATTCCAGGACCTATTTTTGTTTTTTGTTTTGTTTTTGTTTTTTTTGCGGTGCGCGGGCCTCTCACCGTTGTGGCCTCTCCTGTCGCGGAGCACAGGCTCTGGACGCTCAGGCTCAGAGCCCATGGCTCACGGGCCCAGCCGCTCCGCGGCATGCGGGATCTTCCTGGACCAGGGCATGAACCCATGTCCCCCGCATTGGCAGGTGGACTCCCAACCACTGCGCCACCTGGGAAGCCCCAGGACCTATTTATTCCACATTTTAACATTTCTGAAATGAAGATGAATCTTCCAATTTATATATATATATATATATATATATATATATATATATATTTTTTTTTTTTTTGCCTCAAATGTTAATTTGCCTCAGAATTTGAGAATTGATGCTGCATCTTGCAACTAGGGGCTTCTACAGAATACAGAATTGTTCCCATTTAGAAGATAGAAAAGCAGAGGCTTAGAAAAGTGGGGGAACATGGACTTGAACCCAGGCCTGCCTGACTCCAGAGCCACAGCCTTGAGTAGGCTTAGGGGCTATGATTATCTAAGCCCGGCCCAGGGCAGCACATATATTATATCACCCATTACCTCTGTCCTACCTGTTGCAGGAAATGTGGTCTTTGGTGAGCCCATCACCGCCAGCCTGGGCACGGATGGGACCCATTACTGGAGCAAGAACTGGGCCAAGGCGGCTGCGTTTGTGACATCCCCGCCTCTGAGTCCTGACCCAACTACCCCTGACTACATCAACTCCTTGCTGGCCAGGTTGGTGCAGAATGACAAGCAGCGGGCATTGTGTGGAGGCATCTTGGGAACGATGGGATGAAGACTGGAGCCACCCATCCATCCGCTAGACTAGAGTCTGCAGTGAGGAATAAATATCGAGAATTCCCCTGCAGTGCTGAGCACAGATAACAGGCTCTTCCCTAGTGTATTTTAAAAGATACTACAGTGATCATATTAGTAATGGTAACAGCAGTTAATACATATTGTATGTCGAGCACTAGGGTGAGATTACACGTGTGATCTCATTGTTCCTCATAACAACGCTGTGAGTGAGGAACTGTCATCACCATTTCACAGACTGAGCAACTGAGGGTCCGGGAGACAAAATCATTTGCTCTGTTTTGATGACCACCTAACCAAAATTACAGGGAGACTAGTTTGCTGCTGCCCTCTGTGGATAAGTCCCATCACTCATGTGGGTCATTTTTGTTACACAAGAGGTGATCTAATCCCACCCCCTCATTTTCCAGATAAGGTAACTGAGCCCTAGGGAGGGGAAGAAATTCACCCAAGTTCGCATAGTTGGCGAGAGGGAGAAGAAGGATTCCAAACTCAAGTCATGGCACTCCACATGCCTACCCTAGACCCTCATTTCTGGGCCCCTGCGGTGCCTCTAGCCTCCCCGTTCACATGGAGCTTTTCTCCTTCGCCAGTGGGGACCTGCAGCTCTCCGGCAGTGCCCACTGCACCTTCAGCACTGCCCAGAAGGCCATTGGGAAGGACAACTTCACAGCCATTCCCGAGGGCACCAGCGGTGTGGAAGAGCGGATGTCTGTCATCTGGGACAAGGCCGTGGTAAGGACCACGGTCATAGGAGGGCATCCAGGGCCAGATCAGAGCCTCCTGCCGCTGCTCCTCTTTGCCCTGTCATGGGGGTGCTGGGGGCACAGATGAGGCCTCATACCTGCCCAGGTGTCTCTGGAGCCAGGTGGCTCAGGTGGTTTGGGAATGTCCCTTCTAGAGTGATGAATCCTGGGGCCTGAGGTTCTGAGGAGGCCTCCTCTAGATTGTTAAGGGCTAGGAACCAGAAACACAGATCATTTATCTGATGGTATGAATGATCTGTGCTTAAAATAATAGTGAATTAAAAATTCTTTTTGTTTGGAGGGTTTTATTATCTCTTTTGAGAGGGTTGGATATAACCCTCTGAAATGATAAGCAAAGGGTCTGTGACTAAGACTCAGGTCATTTGCTCACCAAGGAGTGGTGTGTGGTCATCCGGGCTGTACAGGTGATTGTCTGTCAAAGTCTTCTGGCAAAGTGGCCTGGTTTTATTTTCCTTGTTTAACATCACAGAAGCTGAAAAAAAAAAGTCATGCAAATGAAGTCACTTCCTAAGATTTGAGTAAAATTAATAAATAACTCATTATTAAGTTGATCACTTCCCTCTGTTTTATTTTTAAAACCCTGAAGCCACTCATTTCAGAGCCAAATAGAATACATATCTACACAGTGTAATCCAAGTTTCCCTTTTCTTGGCTCCCAGGAAGCGCAAAACTAGATTTTAAACTAAATTCTTCTTTCCTTACCCAAGTTGTTTTGTGAAGGGGGAAAGTATAAATATTTTTGTCTCTTCTCTTACAAACTTAGATTTTTTTGGTCTTTTTTTTACATTGTTATCTATTTATGAATGTGTGTATATATTTATCTTGGCATATCTGGAACTGTTAAAAAATAATATATATTTTAAAATTACCAACATGATACATGCTCAGTAAAGAACATTTGGAGTGTACAGAAAAGTACACACATGAAAGAAAACAAAACTCACTTATAATCCCACAACCCAGGGATAACCATTGTTATCATTTGGGTGAGGTTCTTCCATATTTATCCTGTGCCCATGCAAATACAAACATATTATCTGAGATATGGGCTGATAATTACATTTGTTTTTACTGTGAACTGTCTATAATCCTTTTTGGAGTTAGAAGGGATAAATAAGTAAGTAAGTGTATGTACATGTCCAGAAAAAAATGCATACTTCCAGAGCAGTCACTTCCATCTTCTTTATCTTTTTTTTTTTTCTTCTTTTTTTTTGAGAAGGATAAGTGTTAGCTCTTCTCTAAATGTTTGATAGAATTCAACTGTGAAGCCATCTGGTCCTGGACTTTGGTTTGTTGGAAGATTTTTGATCACAGTTTCAATTTCATTACTTGTGATTGGTCTGTTCATATTTTCTATTTTTTCCTGGTTCAGTCTTGGAAGGTTATACCTTTCTAAGAATTTGTCTATTTCTTCCAGGTTGTCCAATTTACTGGCATAGAGTTGCTTGTACTAGTCTCTTAGGATGCTTTGTATTTCTGCAGTGTCTGTTGTAACTTCTCCTTTTTCATTTCTAATTTTATTGATTTGGATCCTCTCCCTCTTTTTTTTGATGAGTTTGGCTAAAGGTTTATCAATTTTGTTTATCTTCTCAAAGAACCAGCTTTTAGTTTTATTGATCTTTGCTATTGTTTTCCTTGTTTCTATTTCATTTATTTCTGCTCTGATCTTTATGATTTCTTTCCTTCTACTAACTTTGGAGTTTGTTTGTTCTTCTTTCTCTATGTCCTTTAGGTGTAAGGTTAGATTGTTTATTTGAGATTTTTCTTGTTTCTTGAGGTAGGATTGTATTGCTATAAACTTGTCTCTTAGAACTGCTTTTGCTGCATCCCATAGGTTTTGGATCATCATGTTTTCGTTGTCATTTGTCTCTAGGTATTTTTTGATATCCTCTTTGATTTCTTCAGTGATCTCTCAGTTATTTAGTAACGTATTGTTTAGCCTCCATGTATTTGTGTTTTTTACGTTTTTTTCCCTGTAATTGATTTCTAATCTCATAGTGTTGTAGTCAGAAAAGATGCTTGACGTGATTTCAATTTTCTTAAATTTACCGAGGCTTGATTTGTGACCCAAGATGTGATCTATCGTGGAGAATGTTCCCTGTGAACTTGATAAGAAAGTGTAATCTGCTGTTTTCAGGTGGAATGTCCTATAAATATCAATTAAATATATCTGGTCTGTTGTGTCATTTAAAGCTTGTGTTTCCTTATTAAGTTTTCTGTCTGGATGATCTGTCCATTGGTGTAAGTGAGGTGTTAAAATCCCCCACTATTATTGTGTTACTGTCGATTTCCTCTTTTATAGCTGTTAGCCTTTGCCTTATGTATTGAGGTGCTCCTGTGTTGGGTGCATACATATTTATAATTGGTATGTGTTCTTCTTGGATTGGTCCCTTGATCATTATGTAGTGTCTTTCCTTGTCTCTTGTAACATTCTTTATTTTAAAATCTATTTTATCTGATATGAGTATTGCTACTCCAGCTTTCCTTGTTTTTTTTTTTTTTTTTTTTTTTTTTTTTTTTTTTTTTGCGGTACGTGGGCCTCTCACTGTTGTGGCCTCTCTTGTTGTGGAGCACAGGCTCCGGATGCGCAGGCTCAGCGGCCATGGCTCACGGGCCCAGCTGCTCCGCGGCAGGTGGGATCCTCCCGGACCAGGGCATGAACCTGTGTCTCCTGCATCGTCAGGCGGACTCTCAACCACTGCGCCACCAGGGAAGCCCCCAGCTTTCTTTTGATTTCCATTTGCATGGAAAATCTTTTTCCATCCCCTCACTTTCAGTCTGTATGTGTCCCTAGGTCTGAAGTGGGTCTCTTGTAGACAGCATATATATGGGTCTTGCTTTTGTATCCATTCAGCAAGCCTGTGTCTTTTGGTTGGAGCATTTAATCCATTCACATTTAAGGTGATTATCAATAAGTATGTTCCTATTGCCATTTTCTTAATCGTTTTGGGTTTGTTTTTGTAAGTCCTTTTCTTCTCTTGTGTTTCCCACTTAGAGAAGTTCCTTTAGCATTTGTTGTAGAGCTGGTTTTGTGGTGCTGAATTCTCTTAGCTTTTGCTTGTCTGTAAAGCTTTTGATTTCCCCATCAAATCTGAATGAGATCCTTGCCAGGTAGAGTAATCTTGGTTTTAGGGTCTTCCCTTTCATCACTTTAAGTATATCATGCCACTCCCTTCTGGCTTGTAGAATTTCTGCTGAGAAATCAGCTGTTAACCTTATGGGAGTTCTCTTGTATGTTATTTGTCATTTTTCCCTTGCTGCTTTCAATAACTTTTCTTTGCCTTTAAGTTTTGCCAATTTGATTATTATGTGTCTCAGCGTGTTTCTCCTTGGGTTTATCCTGCCTGAGACTCTCTGCGCTTCCTGGACTTGGGTGGCTATTTCCTTTCCCATCTTAGGGAAGTTTTCAACCATAATCTCTTCAAATATTTTCTCAGGTCCTTTCTCTCTCTCTTCTCCTTCTGGGACCTCTATAATGTGAATGTTTGTGCATTTAATGTTGTCCCAGAGGTCGCTCAGGCTGTCTTCATTTCTTTTCATTCTTTTTTCTTTCTCCTGTTCCGCAGCAGTGAATTCCACCATTCTGTCTTCCAGGTCACTTCTCCCTTCTTCTGCCTCAGTTATTCTGCTATTGATTCCTTCTAGTGTATTTTTCACTTCAGTTACTCTATTGTTCATCTCTGTTTGTTTGTTCCTTAATTCTTCTAGGTCTTTGTTAGACATTTCTTGGATCTTCTTGATCTTTGCCTCCATTCTTTTTCCGAGGTCCTGGATCATCTTCACTATCATTATTCTGAATTCTGTTTCTGGAAGGTTGCCTATCTCCACTTCATTTAGCTGTTTTTCTGGGGTTTTATCTTGTTCCTTCATCTGGTCCATAGTCCTCTGCCTTTTCGTTTTGTCTGTCTTTCTGTGAATGTGGTTTTTGTTCCACAGGCTGCAGGATTGTAGTTCTTTGTCACTTCCATCTTAAGCCATGCATTTAACCATTTTCTCTGGGTGATGGTGACAGCCCCACTGATTCTGTAGCTTGCTGGGTGGACTTCTGTGCTCACCGTCTCAGAGGTCCCTCTTTGTATATGTGGGCCTTCGTGGTCCCCCTGCTCTGAGCTCAGAGGCCCTAGATGGACCATTTTGTGTGTGTACGTTTCAACAGGCCACGGGGAAGATGGATGAAAACCAGTTCGTGGCCGTGACAAGCACAAATGCTGCCAAGATCTTCAATCTGTATCCCCGCAAGGGAAGAATATCTGTGGGCTCTGACAGCGACCTGGTGATCTGGGATCCAGATGCCGTCAAGATCGTCTCTGCCAAGAACCACCAGTCGGTAAGACCTGAGCAGGTGGGAGTGGAGCAGAGTGGGGAACGTGGGCAGGGAACGTGGTGGTGAGAGACGTGTGTTTGTGTTGAACCGGGATAGTCAGGCAGGGACGTGTTGCAATGACACACCACCCCCAATTCCCAGGGACTTAAAACCTCAACAGTTTCTTTCTCACTCCTGCTTTCCAAAATGGGTTGGCAGAGGAGAGGGGCTCTGCCCATCACAGTCGCTCAGGGTTGGGGGCTGGTAGAGGCACCAGCTCTCTACACGTGCTATGATTGTTGAAGTCGGGGACCAGGACATGGCTTTGAAAGCTTTTCCGAGATCTCACTTCCTCTCACCCTGCACTGTCCAGAGCCAGGCCGGAGGCCATACTTTATTCCAGGAGGTCAGGAAGTACATGGATACCTTGTGCCTAGAAGGAGAAAGAATGGGAAAAAAATTGGTGAACAGCTCTGATGACTTCCTCATGAGGAGTTCCATGTGAAAGATGACGGTTAAAGCCCAGTACCTAACAGAAAGGGTTTTAAAAATACAGTGCTTGTTAGTAAAAAGAGCATTTTTCAAGCACTTATGTCTCAGGCACTGTGCTTTTCATTTGTTGAATCTCTGTAACAGTCTTCTTCAGGTGGGCACTATTATTAAGGAAGTGGAGATGCAGAGATTAAATAATTTATGCAGCAAGTAAATGGTGAAGCTAGGATTCAAACCCAGATAACTTGACTCCAAGCTGATATCCTTAACCACTTTTCAATAATGCCTTGCACTTATTGGATAAATGAAGGAGGTAGGGAAGAAGCCCATCTGGGGTGGCAGTGGCCTTTGCTTCAACATTGTGTCATATTACATTGTTTAATTTCGAGCTAGTGGGGATTTAAGGGTCATGTAGCCCATCTACCCAGTCCAAGATGGCAAATACACCATCTCTGGTAGTTATCCACCTTCTCTTCGAACACTGCCAGTGACAAAAATTTTCTTCCACGTGAGGACCTTACTTAAGACTGGATGCTTCTCTTGGCCAGGAAGCCCACTCTTAGCAAGCATCTGTCTCCCGAGGCCTCCACCCACTAGAAGCTTGCAGATGCTTTGTAAGCTGTTCCTGGCTTACCTGGTGAATCAGTTCCTAGGGATGCTGAAGGCAGGATCCCAAGCACAGGAGAACCGCGTTCCTCTTTCTGTCCTTACTGCACCCATAACCAAGGCTTCGTCCCTCGCCCCTGTCTCTAGGCTGCAGAGTACAACATCTTTGAAGGGATGGAGCTGCGCGGGGCTCCTCTGGTGGTCATCTGCCAGGGCAAAATCATGCTGGAAGATGGCAACCTGCACGTGACCCAGGGGGCTGGCCGCTTCATTCCTTGCAGCCCCTACTCGGACTATGTCTACAAGCGCATTAAAGCCCGGAGGAAGGTGAGAAGCAGGC
Organism: Stenella coeruleoalba; assembly: GCF_951394435.1. Taxonomy (NCBI): domain Eukaryota; kingdom Metazoa; phylum Chordata; class Mammalia; order Artiodactyla; family Delphinidae; genus Stenella; species Stenella coeruleoalba. The sequence goes on along the minus strand of NC_137148.1, from coordinate 123,323,825 downwards.
GGAGCCCAGAGGTGGGGGGGGGGATGGGCTCTGTGTCCCATTCAGCACAGGAACAGGAACCATGAGATTGGGAGGGGTCTGTGTGCTCTAGATCCTCCCAAAGGAATTCACAGCACCGATCTCTTCCCAAAGGACCATTGCACAGATTTAATGGACTATAAAAGGGGGGTTCAAAAACTTTCTTGGCTAAAGAAAGCTTTTTTGCAAACGATTTCCCCCCGTTTTTAGAATGCTTTTCCTTAAAGTAATTAAACATTTTAATAATTCAAAATAAAGTCTGTATCTATTTTTTGTTAATAATTTACTCTTCAAGGCTTACAAAGAGAACCAGCAGTCCACACCCACCCCTCCTTGTTCCATCCCGCATCTGTCTGTTGCTGCTCCACTGGGGCAAATGTTTATAACTCTTTTAGCAAGTTCTGTGGTTCATATAAAATCTTATTTATGTCCCTGATTTCACAGATAAATAGGCAGATGCATACACAGCCATATGGGTACCTGTTTGTGTACATGTCTGCCTACCTCCCTACACGTTACAGACAGAGTAGCTCTAGCTGATGGAGGGGTGAGGCCCAGAACTCTGTCTTTCCAGCTCCCTCTCCTATCCCCACACTCATCTCCAGGTCGCCTTCCTGTAGGGAAACCTTAGGGCTCCTCAAAACAGGGTTTGACCAGCTCTGGGATTGTGGGATTTGAGCCGTGGTACTGACCTCGTCTGTTAGACAGAATAAAGTCATCTGTGCACATGGGATGGGGGAGATGGTGGGGAGAGGAGGAAGGGGGCTCCCTGTGTAAGTCACTGGGGGCCAGGCCAGAGGAAACAGAACCATGCCACCTCTGTGCCTGGACCCATCCCAGGGGTTTCCAACTTCCCTGCAGAGTACGTTGCCTGGGAAACAGGCTCCGAAGGGGAGATTTTCACGCAAGAGGTTTCCTGGGTGTTGCTTTCAGGATCACCCCTTGTGGCCAAATGAAGAAGCAGAACAGGGCAGAGGGAGAAGTCAGGCTGGGATGCAGCTGTAACCAAGGCCTCAGTGGACCTCAGCTGGGCTGGTCCTTGACAGGGGTCTGGGCCTTATATTCACTCCCTCCACACACACACACCCCCGCCAACCTACAAACCAGTATGGGATGTGGGCTGCCCCGGAGCAGAGGGTGGGGCTTTGGGCCTAGCGGTTCTCTTCATCTGAGGGCAGTTCTTGGGTGGGACTCCAGTGAGCCCTTCCTATTGCCAACACCCGCACCAGCAGGGAGAATGAGTCTTCAGTCGTGGCGACATTGGGGCGGGGGCTTGGGGACAGGAAATGGGTGCCCACTGCAGTACCTCTTAGAGAGAGAATCACAGAAACTCAATATGTAAGTGGTCGTCGAGCCTCTGGGTGGATGTTGGCAACACAGGGGGCCTTCCCATCTCATGAGGCAGCTGCCCACCCCTGCCTGTGAGAACCAACTTCTTTTCTTTGTCTGTTTTTGTTTTCAAATTTAATGTTTTATTGGAAGGGGAACAGATAATCCAATCAGTTATAAAATCAAAAATAGAGGATTCTAGAATTATGATGGAGACAGAAACATAAATTGAAATATTCAGAATTCTGAGAAGCCTTTTTTGTGCAGATAGCCCCAGCATGATCTTGGTTGTCCAATCACTGAGCTCCTACTTGGGAAGTTCCTTGTAGTTTCAGATGTAGGGTTACCGAGGCAGTTGTTGAGTAGAAGCCAGAGAGAATCCATGTCCTCCAGAGCCCAATGGGTGGCAGCAGCCGTATCCGTGGCCTCCACAGGAGAACGAACTTCGTTCGTTCTGCAGGTCTACCTCCCTGCAGCACACCAAGCTCAGTTCTGCTCCAGGCACCTGCACAGAATGAGTTAAACCCATCTGAGCACCTGTGTGTTCCCAAAGTCATCTGTCCTTTGGTCTAAATACCCCTGCAGCCTTCCGCTATTCATTCATGACAGTGCTCTAAATCCCTTCACCATTCTTCTCTCTTTATGAGTGGTATTTTAAAGGTAGCTAGTATGGAGTAAAATTCCACACTCCAGTTTTGGCCTAATAGAGAAGAGAATGAAACTCAAACGTCTGAGGTATCAGCTTTGTATTTCCATGAATGTGACTTAGCCTCTGGACCCCAAGAGATGTTAATGAAATACAGTTATTGGTCAAGGTTTGGGGGGAGTACAGATATAGTCATCATCTCACCTGAATCATTAACGTCTGCAAATGTGGTGAGCTTTGCCTCTGCACCTGCACCTGAGTCACCGATGGATGCGAGGGAAGCCTCTGTGGCCAGCTTCCTTGGATCTTACAACGAGCTGTCCTGTGATGTCAGCTGTCGGCGTGTCCTCATTGCCTCACCTCTGGGCAATGATAAGAAACAGGCAGAGGTTGTGCGCCGGCCATTCTGCTGCCTTGGGTGGTCTTGCGGTGTTTGCATAATAGACTGTGAGCACCTTTGTGGGAGGCGCCCTGTTTCATGTGACCGTGAGCTCTGGTTCCACCACGCCTGGCCTCTGCTGATGTTGCTGGCGGGTTCCACGGTCCCAGGGCAGGTGCTGTGGGACCACAGCCAGAGGCCAGGGGGTCAGACCCACTGAATGAGGACAGTCATTTCAATGACTGTCAATGAGGACAGCCACTTTTGACCTGTGCTGAGGAGTGTGAGGATGGAGCTCCCATGCGGTCCTTGCCAGCACTTACGACCCTATCTCAAACTGCTACCCTTCCCACCGCTCTGCTCCAGCCGCATGGGAGGTTCTTCTGTTTGATGACATTCCCACTGGCAGTTTCCTCTGCTGAGAACACTGCCATCCACACCTCCCCCAGCCTCCTCCCTCCATCCCTCCCTCCACCCTGGCCCCACCAACAATCTCCTTTGGTCCTTAAGATAGAAGCTCATCTATTTTAGAGAGGCCTTCACCCGCCACCTCCATGGTCACTCTGTCACAACACCGCACATTATTTATTTTATACTGCTTCTCCTTTCCTTAAAATCACCTTTTAATTTTTTTGCAGTTTTATCGAGATATAATTGACTAGTGCAGCACAAACATAAGTCTGAGGTGTACAGCGTAGTGGTTTGAGTTGGACACACCATGGAATGAGTACCACAATAAGTTTAGTGGACACCATCATCTCATATAGACACAAAATTAAAGAAATAGAAAAAAGATTGTTTTCCTTGTGATGAAAACGCTTAGGATGTGATTTATAGCGTATAGCAGTGTTAAGTATCTTTATCATGTTGTACATTGCATCCCTAGTAAAAATAACATGATTATTGCTTTCTGGCTCTCACTACATGCACTTAATTCACTGCCACCTCTGTGCTACCTAGAACACACCCTTAACCGTTGAGCGAATAAACTTTGCTGCCCGCTTTCTCTGCTGCAGATGGCGGACCTGCACGCAGTGCCCAGGGGCATGTATGACGGGCCGGTGTTCGACCTGACCACCACGCCCAAGGGGGGCACCCCCGCCGGCTCCACCCGGGGCTCTCCCACGCGGCCCAACCCGCCTGTGAGGAACCTCCATCAGTCCGGATTTAGCCTGTCAGGTGAGTCGGAGAAGCTGATGGTGAAGGTAGTGAAACGGGGAGCACGGAAGGGGGAGGGGAAGCTCAGCGCTGCGAGGTTAGCGGTGATGCCGGGAGCTAACCCAGATTGCCTTCTAGGGAGACGGTCACTGGGCCGCAGGCTGGGACGTTTGCTGAACCAAAGAGAAGTCCTGGTGGGAAAGGAAGCCAGGGCTCAGCCAGGTTAAAGATCAGGTTTAAGTGATGGCCAATTCTGCTTAGAGATCACACCTGGCGGGGCCGGGGGCGGGGCGGGGCCGGGATGACTTCCTTATGAATTGAGCGTGATTTTCTGCGTTAGACAGAGAGCCCTGCAGTACGCTTTCTTTCCTTTGTTTGCCCAGGTTACCAGATAGCTCAGATTATTTTTATGCTCAAATTGCAGTAGCTTCTTCTAATCTATGATTTTAATTCTACTCTCCCCTTCCTTGTCATGATGATAATGCTAGCAATTACTGAACATTTACCATGGCCTAGCTGTATCATGAATCTTTAAGAACTATGATATTCATAGAAAATATTCAATTGCTCAATAACCAGTAGCCTTAAAATGGGGAAAAATAAGTGTAGATTTGCATCACTATATTGAAAATTGTAAAGTGAGGGAAATGAGATGACAAAAAAGGAAAGAGACATGTAAAGGGACAGTATCTGTGGGGAAGAAAGGAGGAAGAAGTGGGAGAAACAGGAAGATAGGGAGGAAAAGACATAACGGGCCATAGGGGAGGAAGACGAAAAGTGCTAAAAGTTAAGGTGCCGTTGTCAGAGATCACATATCCTAGTTGCCAGAAATTTTTCAGTGTTTTTCCATTTTTTGTTGCTCCCTGGCCACTGTCACCGGTAAACTTTTTTTGGCTCCTTTCTAAAGGACATGAGTGCATATCATATCAGTGTTTCCTTTTAGCTGCGGCCCCAGGCCAGACTATCACCACTGCAAGCTGTGAGACACTGGGCAGGTTGCCTAACCTTTCACAGCCTCAGTCACCTCCTCTGTAAAATGACGTAATAACAGTACCTGCCTCAAGGGTAGCGGTGAGGACAGAATGGAATGATCTGACGAGTATTTCCAACGTTGCTCGTCAAAACGAATGTGAGCAGCTATTTTTCCTATCATTCCCGTTGTTCTTTTTATTATCATTGTTATGATGCCGAGGGTCCGATGAAATCCAGTTAAGACCCTGGCTTTTCCTGGCAAAGGCTTGTTTTCAGGATGGTGGGTATGAAAAGCCTGGAATAGCTGTGACAGCCTGGAATGGAAGTTTCTTGGGACATGAGGAAGGCATTTAATATCTTACACTCTTCAAATTAATCCATTTTCTCTCTTGTCCACACCCCCCTGTCTCTCTCCCTTTTTAATCCCTGGGAACTTATTGCCACCTGCAGGCACCCAAGTGGATGAGGGGGTCCGCTCGGCCAGCAAGCGCATCGTGGCGCCCCCTGGAGGCCGTTCTAACATCACATCCCTGAGTTAAGCGACCCCTCCCCCAAAGAGAGGGGCGGAAGCAAGAAGCGATTCTTTTGAAGCCAAAATGGTACACCAATATTTAAGAAGGAAAGTGAATCCAAACAGTTTCGATCTAAAGAATCAATAAGCCTCAAGCCTTATGTTTCTCCAATGTTAACGCTCGCTTGCCTAGCTTTACGATTATTGCTTTGTTTTCTGTTTATGCATAGCCTTGATTTGTTGGACGCCCCTACCCCCCATTTACATGCATGCAATCAGGCCACTAAGGTAAAAGCATCCGCTATATAGTGTTGAGAGCGTGTGTAGTGCTGCATCTTATGACAAGGGGACAGACAAAGCTGGGACGTCAGGAAAATGAACAAAAGGGACGCCAGTTATTTGGGGTGAGTGGGTGGTGGGAGCCCAGAGCAAGGCAGAGGGCTCAGAGGGACTGGGGTAGGGTGTGTGTGGGGGAGGCGGGTGGGTGAGCATAAGGGGTCTTGTGTATTGTGTTGATGAAGTAACGTTGATTTCCACGGAAGATGGCCACTCGGGGCAGCTGTCACGCCATCACGGTCCCCTGGGGTCTGCGGAGAAGGCAGGCAGTCTTCGGGTTCTGGACTTTGTCACATCCCCTCCTAGTAGATTTTATCCCTTGGAACATTTTATTAAAACACCAAAACACCAAAACCCAACCATTGCTTCCACCTGCTTGGTCGTGCCAGTGTTTGGTTGGGCCTTTTTCTCACTGTTGCTTTCAAATTCTTCTCTTTCCTGGGCTGGGAAGGAAGAGGGGAGAGAGGAAAGGACCTTTCTCTTGCTCTTGCCCTCCCTGCCTCTTTGGTGCTCTTAAAAGGCAGCAGCTGGGAGCACAGCACAGGCCCTGGGGGGAGGGCAGCCACGCTTAAATAGCGCCTCCCTCTAAGCACGTGTTGGAGCTCACCTCTCACGGCTCTTTGCAAACCGAGGCAAGCAGGGGGCTTCTCGAGTTAGGACTGGAGCTGAGATGGGCTTCTCTTGCCAGGGGTGAGTGATTCTCTTGATCTCCTAAGATCCAGGCACATCCATGATTGAATATGATTTTTTTGTCATTATTAAAAATGTGTTTGCTTAGATGTTCCCTAGCTTTTATTACTAATCAGGGGTCTCAGCTCCTATGGGAGGCCAGCAGGGATGTGGGAAAGCCAGTCTGGAGCAGAAGGTGCATGCTCTGTGGCCGTGCTTCTCTTTGTCAATTCTGAACCATCTCTTTCCCCTTCCGTTAGCATATCCCTTAGGGGAACTTTTTGTTTTAGTACCAGAATCTCCCAGTGAGTGGAAGTGACATGACACGTAAAGGAAATTAGCATAAAGCATTAGTATCCACCTTGTCTGTCAGACGTGAATGTCCAATTCCCTATCATGCCACTTCTGAAAATTCAGTTTTGGAGCAAGTTCTGTGAGCCCAGTGAGGATCTGTAGAACCAAGAGGCCCATATGCAAGAAAAATAGATTCAACCTGGGATCAGACTTCGGTGCTCAGGGGATTCAGCTGGTAGACCCCGCAACTCTGTGTACTAAATACTTTCATGAAAAGAGCAGGCCTCGAGCACCTTTCAGGTGCATAGGAGAAGCCATTATCTCTGCAAGTTTTAAGAAGACCAGAGAAAAGGGGACACGTGGCTAAAAAGGAATTTGGAAATAGCCAAGGAAGAGGATTTCCCTAGCAAGCTACTTTCTGTTCTAATCATGAAAAAGATGATTTCCCTTCATAAAAGGAGTCTTGCTGTTTTTAAGGCTTTTTCACGGTGCCTTTATTTTAAGGGAAACATAAGCGAAGGGGAGGATGTACCTCTTGATTTATAACTCAAAGATTTGGGGGCCTGTGGTACAACCGAACTCAGAATGACAGTTTTGCAAGCAGAGGAGCTAGTCAGATCTGAAGCATCTGTATCTATGCCTCATCGGCTGGGCTGGGCTTTAGGATACGTTGCAGTACCAGCTATCACCACCAGATGGAGGAAAAGACACGTATATGACTCTAGTCTGAGCATCCACTTGTGTGCCCTCTGTTGCTCTTACCCGGCCTGAGTCCAACTCATCCTCCCCATGACCTCTCTGTGCTTTGAAAAATAAATCTTTCATGGCCAAGTTGGTTGCACTTGGGACTTCTGAATGAAACACTCAAGCAGAACTTCATATTCTACACAGGTTTCCTATGCTGTAGGAACAACCCCTCTATGTCTTCACGATGGGCAACAGGATCTGAGGAAGTCTCCCTGTCTTCATGTACAATTAGTAACTTTCCAAGCATAGAAAGTTCTGAGAATTCCAAGAAAACTCCCGCCATATTCTTGACTTTGATTTCTGATGCCTTGTTACTTAAGTTAAAATTTATATTCACATGTGCCCTGTTCTATGAGACCCGTTCAAGAGCCCTGTCCTGAGGGTTTAGGAAGAGAACATGGCGGTGAGTCACAGCCCTCTCAGAATTCCCTGGCATCTCATCCACGTGTGGGAGGCCATGCCGGGTCTTCCGTCTCCCCCAAGCTTTCTTTTGCTGTCTCATCTCTTGGCCTGGCCCCTCTCTAAGGGGGGGATGTCAGTCACCTGGGCTTCTCTCTGGGGCGGCCACCATCTTGGGTAGTTGAGAAGGCATTAGCTGAACTGTTAAATCAGCTGCCCCACTAGAGATATTTCCTCTAAGTTTTCTAGAGATGGCAGTGTTGTAGTTATCCCGAGAATGGGTTTCTTCAAAGTCCAGCCATCCTATGGCCTTTTTCTTCATGACTTCACGCAGAGAGTCATGTTCTGCTCCACAGGCCTCAATCCCAAGCCTGCACTTGGCCTCCCCCTGAGAGATCTTCCCAGCAGCTTCCTGCCACAGCTTCTCAGGCCTTCTCCCCTGGAAAACTCCAGCTCGAGTCCCAGTGTACACATGGGCTGTCCTGAGCAGCCAGCATTCCTTTGAAGTTCCCCTTTGGAAATGGTGTGTGGGTGTTCAGTTGTGTCTGGTGACTATGGACAGACAGTAAATCTCCCTGTGATCTGTGGTAGCTGTGAGGCAGCTCTGGAACGCGAAGAGCTGTTTGCTTTGAACCGTGAAGAAAACTGTGTTTTGAGTTTAGCTGAAATTAAGAAAAAAAAGTTCATCAAGTGACTGTTAATGTAAACCTGGTTATTAAAATAACTATAAAATCGCAGCTGTGGTTGTGTAGCCTTTTTCTGTGTGTGTCATGCCGGTCGACCTAAAGTGTGACAACTGCACCATAGAACTGACAGGGTTATTAGTAGGAGGGCACATCTGATGTAAACCCTGAGAAAATTTGGGAGTTTTGTCTTTTCAGTTGAGCTTGAGGTTTTGTTTTGGCCACAGAGTTAGATGACCATTATTAAAACTCTGGGGAATAACTAATTTTTTTTAATGTTCATCAAATTTGGCATTAATGTACAAGGCCATTTGGGAAAAATCTAGTTGAGTACAGAACAGATCCTGAAAAGTTTTGTTTGTTTTGGGTTTTTTGTTTGTTTGTTTAGGTCATCCCCTTAAAGCATTTTCTGCTTCTTTCTAAAAACTTGGACTTTGAGAAAATTCAACCAAAGCATGTTTCAAAGTATATTCTTTAGCAGACTGTTCCCAAGGTGTCTAATGAGTGTGGGGAAAGTATTGTTTACTATAATAATCTGAGAGATTTAAAGTACACATCATCAAGTTAAAAGCTCTGAGAAATTTTATGTCTTTCAAAATGTGTCCACCTTCTATATCATCTTTTACGCTCTGCCAAACCTGTTATACTAAACCCTTTTGGGGATACACTCCTGGATCCAATTAGAATTTATGCAGGGCATGTCTCATTGCAAATGTTAGACGTGTATAGGCAAAGAAAAAATTTTGGAAAGGGTTTTTTGAAGTCTGGTGTAACTGAAAACTTCAGGGATAGATTTGGGTGGATTGGAGCATAGCTGGATCGAGAATATTGTTTCTCTCCATCTCTTAGCCCTGCTTGCCTTTAGTAAGTGCTTCATTCTTAGGAAAGCTCTTTCCGTGTGGGAGCAAAACTGACCATCAGCGCCTCCAAGTTTGCATTTTTTACCTGCTTAAGAGATTTCAGGGGGAGAGAGGTTCTCTCCGTAGTGCCAGCCAAGGAGACGGATTCTGATTGGTCCGGCTTGGTCACGTGTTCACCATTGACCTCGACACTGTGGCCTGGAGACTGGGACTGATTGGCCACACCTGGTAACACACCCGGCTCCTGAGCCACCTGAACCACGTGGGCTGTCCGTAACTCGAAGAAAATCAATTTGTGATCCCAGAAGAGGAGGGCATGGATGCTAGGCAGATAAACACAGCAGGTGGCCACGGCAGCATTCTCAAGCCTGCAGGGCACGACTGTTTTCTCAGCACAGTGTCTGTGTGTAGGCTGGGGCAGGCGCGGGAGAGGATCAGGGAATGGTAATTCCTGGTGAATTGCTTTTATGTGTGATGAACGCCCAGGTGAAACCACGTCAGAAGCTACTCTGAGCGTCTAAGGAATTATTTCAGTTTGACGTTCAAGGTTTGATGATTAAGAAGCTTTTGCCCATAGTCGCATTTGGGGGCTTGAACTCAGGACTGGTGAAACACCTCTCCCTGCTCAGGACCATGGCAGCAGCTGAGCTCTGCTTAGGATAAGCTTGGGTGTAAAGGGCAGGGTCAGTGCTTAAAATGATCTCAGCCTGCAGGGCTCTAAAAGGGATGAAGCAGTTTTTTTTGTTTTTGTTTTTTTAAGTTAGTGCAATTCACACATTGACTTTCTCGCCTCTGCGGACTGGAGGTATTCAGGGTCGAGTCACATCCACCAGGTGGGGAATGAGAACACTGAATAGGAATAACAAGGTCCCTCTGGTTTTGAAGAACTTTCTGGAATCAACTCCGTTCCCATCAAGCTATCACAAGGAGAACACCAACCATGAGCAGGAGATGGGATGAAAGGGCCAAAGCAGCCTGCAGGAATGAGGTTGCATCCTTAAGGCTGGCATTTCTCAGAATGGAAGGTCTAGATCCTGCCCTGGGATCGGTGGACGCTGAGAACAAGACAGCACACTTCACGTGACCTGGACAAGGGTACTTTGCATGCAGGACTTCAGAGCCCACAAGACTTACGAGAACCTATCCCGGGAACCAGTTAGCCTGTGGCTGCTAAGCTGTTGTGGGTCTGAGAGGTGATTGGAAGGCCCCTTGATTCTCCCCTGAGGCAGAAGTTGCTTCTGGCTCCAAGAGTTCAGAGCTGTCTGTTAACCTTCCTGTCCCGGGATATGGGCCTTGGATCATCCACCTGCTGCTTGGGTACGTGGAACCGGACAAAGATGTGGAGAGGTAAGAAGGGAGAGTGCTGAAAAAAAGAGGTGCAGGGACTCTCCATGGCCTAAAGGTCATAGTGAAAGGCAAAAGCCAGAATACTGGGCTGGGCCTCCTTAGGTGTGGATACTGGAGGAGTCAGGTTTTCGGTTTCTACATACGTGGAGCAACTAGATGGTGCTGCATTTCATAGTTACAGTGCCAGAGGGCTAGAACACCATCTCTAACATTCCATAGTTCTAGAACATCATCTCTAACACCAGCTTGTCTCTAGTAAAGGACATTCCTCCCAGCAGGAAATGGAAATAAGACCAGGTGACTTTGACCCTACCCCTAGGGGAAACGATTCCACACACACACACACACACACACACACACACACACACACACACACACACGGCTGACAAAGAAGGAAGTGGCTTATGGTGTACAGAAGACATTTTAATACACACAGGCACACTGACAGTACACATGCTACAGCTCAACAGAAGCACAGATTTCCCATCCAAGGGCTACCTGTTCACAACAGCACAGTTTGTGAACTGTGTTTGGATTTTTCACATCCGTGTTGAATATCAGACACACTGAGACTCTAGGAAACGGTAATCACAGGCACAGTTTCTAGGAAACAGGAATTTGTGTTGACAGAATGCAGGGACAGCTGGATACTGAAACAGTTCACTGCTTTTCATGCCTTTTCATTCAGCCCTTGAAGAATTAAAGCCTTAGCATTACGGTGTCAGCCCAAAGCAGCAACACTGGCCCCTGCTAGCTCTATGACCCACTCCTTCTCCCTAGTTATTTATTCATCAATCCAGTCTGGAAAAGCTATTATGTGATGAAGTCTACTTTCTTCTGCTTAAAACTTTACTATCAGTAGTAGTATTGTTGGGAAATTATGTGAGAGAGTATACGTAATCTAGAGCGCTTAGAATGGTATATGGTTCAACCGAAGACTATATCTGTGTTTGCTTTCTTCATGGTATTTTATTGTGTATATGCAATATAATTAATTTAGCTAGTTTCCCCCCCCCAAAAAAAACCCCTTTACTATCAGAAGCAGCCTAACCACTAATCAATTAAGTGACCCTAATTAATGGAGCAATGCTCTGTGCGGCTTGACATTCGTTCCTGCCCCAGCAATGCCCTCAGCCAAAACCAGTGCTGCCTTTTGGGGTGTGAGCCAGTAGCAGAGCCTCTCCTTCCGTGGAGTCCGGGTCATGGCCAGGGTCACAGGGCTGCCCCACCCATCCACTAGCGGTCCCTGTGGATGCACTGGGGTGGGTGACCCCGCTACAGTGCCAGAGGGTTAGAACCAGGATGCCCCTGGCCTTCCAAACCTGCTCACTTTTCAGATGTTCCACACAGGTAAGGGAGGAAGCTGTGAGGAGAAAAAGATGCCAGAAACGCCGGACAAAAGGAATTAAGAGTCACCCTGTTTTCTAAAATGCTTAGCCCTGAGCCTTCGTTGTCACACACCTAGATGAGATATGCTCCACCCTGTAGGGTAGTAAATTTTAGCCCAAGTTATGGAATAAAACCCAAGGATCTGATTTCAACAACTAGCAATCATGGGTAAGGATTTAAGAATTCTTCTATTTTTTGGAAAACATTTTTGTCCTAACACTCAAAATGTCCAGTGGTGGGAGGTGCTTAAAATCAGCCGTTCTGTACCGATGGATACAATGCTTTTTCTTTTCTAACTTGAAATATTACGTGGTGGGTCTGTAACCTGATTAGGACGGGAAATCCATCTTACCTCTCTTGTCAGTGCATCCATGGTTCTTGACAGTCCGTAAGGGTGCTGTAGGCGTGGAATCAGGTCATTGGAAGTAAAAACTAGGGATTCAACCTACAGAGGTTGTATTGGGTTCCTATCCCATTATAAACTGTATAGACGTGAAATGGCACAAATGATTTAACTCCCATCCCAATGGAGACCCTACCAATCCCATTGCACTTGGATGTTTCCCCGTCTCATTTGGGATGATATATATAAGGTCAGAGCGAGAGAAAGAATCAGGTAACTGGAGAGATGAGGCGACAGCACATCAAGCCTTGAATGGAAACAAATGAAATAAATTGGTAAACATGCAAATGGCCCTGACACTCCTGGTTTCCAACCAGGAGCAGAATCTGGTCACCTCCTTGTAGCTCTTGTCAACCCATTCCCCCTCCTTGGGAAATTGAGCCAGAGTTTATAGTGTTTGGAGAAAAACATAGCACAGACATATAATATGGGGGAAATGTAGAGAAAAGGAATCAAGTAGAACACAAGAGCTGGCTTTTAATTCTTAACAAAAATATGGTTACTCTTCAAGTAGAGAGACACTATTTCACAGCTTTTCAAGGCCAGAAATGTGGGGCCTATTAGCTCAGTGGGGAGAAAACCATCAGTGCTGAATTAAAGTTCAGCACTGGCTTCCTGCCCATGTCTAGTTGCCCCAGTGCGACCTCCCTTCTGGAGAAGTCCTATGTAGCTTGCGGCCGTCTCTGTTACTTCTGCCCATTTCCACCTGTCTGGTCTCCCCTGTTGCCAGCTTACTGCCACCCTGCTGAGGCCCGTAGTCTCCCTAAGTAAGGACAAGGTTTAGGTGATCTGAGTGGCCAACTGTTAAAGCAATCCCCCACCAACCCTGTTTATTCTTGAGTCTACCCAGCAGCATCTGTGAGTTGCCAAAAATAGTTCTTCTGCAAAGATCTTCTGTGTATCAGGGGAGTAGAGTTACATCCCAACTTAGGTGAATTAAACTTTGTGTTTGGCAAATAAATAAATACAATATAAAGAAAAAGTGAAATATCAATACTATTTTAAATAGGGGATTCTGCCCGCCATTCTTGCAGTAAGCACAAGTAAGTATTGCTGTTCCCTTAGTCAGTCTTAGACCTCTCAGATGTGTGGGCATCCCACGGTTCTAAGTGCGTGATTCTAGTTTATAAAGGCATGCATAATCTGTTCAACACTTTAGTGCATCTTTTATTAGCCAAAAGTGAGACCAAAAAAAAAAAAAAAAGAACCAAAAAAGATGACTCGTTTCATTAGTGAAGGGTCTCATGATATTGGGCTTCTCTAAGAAAAGATACTCACCATATGTTGTGTATACTAAAGGAATTTTTCAAGGGTAAATTTTACTATCTTCCAAATTCACCTCACAATCTGACAGACTGTAACTCCCATATAAGATACAACTTCAGGTACTACAAGGTGGAGGTGCTTTCAATGTGACAATGTTCTTTTCTGATGCTCTCCGGACACAGGTCTCTGGTAGTCTTAAGAGGACAATTAGCTCTCAAGGAACATGCTTCTAGAAGAAGGCCAGTGGTGTGCTAACATTTCACAACTGGCTTCCCGGGGCCGGGTGGGTGGTGGGGGCCGGAAAGGGTGGAAAGCCCTGACTTGTAGCATCTGCCAATTTCCATGATATAAATACTTCCACCATCACCAATTTCAACTCTCAACTTCACATCACTGTACGGGGTGCTGGGACAGATGCGCATAGTGGCTCTTACAATTGATACAAGCTGGTACGGTGTTCTGACTTAAGCACACCACTGGAAGGCCCTCATCAATCTGTGTTACTTATAATCTGGTCCCACTCATTTCTTCCTGAATGAATTCCTTACTCCTATTCAGTCGGATTTGGGGATTCTGACCAATTGATGAAGTTTTCTAACTCTGAAGAGATTCGCTCCATCACCCAGCAATGTCCATTTGTCACAGTGTAATTAGGAGTGGAAAAAATAAATCTGCGTCCAAATATTCCTTTTAAAATAAAAATAGAGGCTGTTTAGAATAACAGAATGGAGAACGGTGGCAGTAAAAAGGCAGCATAGGGCTCATCTAGTATTACGTTCTCGTTTTTAGATGAAAAAACTGAAGCAGAGAAAGGGGGTAGGTAACTTGCTCAAGGTCGCGCGGTGGTGAATCTAGTTCCCGGGAGCCTGGGGACTCTTCCCTGGGTCATGCTGCCTCCCTCCAAAGGTATTCAGTCATATTTTCTAAGGTGTGTGAGGTGTGGAGAGGTGAGAATTTCTGTCAGCTCTTCCTGACGTGGAAATGTCCGAAGAAGATATTGAGGACTTCACGTGTTATTCCGGCCATCCTTTTCTTGTGGGTGTTTGGTTTGTTCCAAGGCTTGATTGGCTTGTCTTTTATTAAAGTCCTTTTTGACTCTTAAAAGGAAAAAAATAAAGTGGGTTTATTCATTGAAGTGAAAAAGAAAAGATTTAAGCTTTTGAAATGATAGCATTAAGCCCAACAATTTATAAAGAGGCGTGAGCCAGGGTAACTCTTACAAACATCATTGATTTTAAGTGTTGAAGTCCCTGTTCTTCTGCCCTTCCCATCAACAGAAACCTGATACTAAGCTAATTTACCTATTACAATTTTTGAAATCTCTTACAAGAAAAAAAAGTTTCTGTATTTTCCAGATTTTCTATCATGGATATGCATTATTTTTGTAATCAGAAAGGAAAAAATGTTTAAAACTATATTAAGTCTTTGCAAGTTGAATCTGGCTGAAACACTCCATCATTCGCTGAGCTGCTGTTCTTCCAGGGGTTACTTACTTCTCTCGGTTGAAAATGATGAACTCCTTTTGGACAGATTCAAGGTGCTCCTGAAGGAGGCACATCTTCCGGGTGAATGTTGGAAAAAAAATAGAGGTATAGTTAGCAGACCAATGAAGATCCTCAAGTAGCCAGTAACCTACTGAGTGTCTGTTAACTGAGTGGCCCAAATCGAGGAGGACCAATGTGTCCTCAAAATAGATGCTATCTGAGAGTTTGTAGCAGGAGTGAGACCACAATGAGATTAATAGAGGAGCATATAGGAAAGAAACAGGGAAAAATACATCAACTCTCTGCTCCCCACGATGAGGCAGCAAAGAAGACCTGGGTTATGGTTTACGAGCTGGATGTCTTTCAGCCATTTAGCCCAAGAAGCCACGGCTTCAAGGCAGATGGGCACAAGGGTTTATTAAGCTGGTCACCTATTTGCTTCTCATCTCCTGGCCCTCATCTAAAAGGTTTGGAGGTTCTGAAACCAAGTCCCCCTAAAACTGAGTTCCCCTGCCAAGTTTATGATTAATCTCTCTGTCCAAAACTTTATTCCCTTTTCTGTCCTGCCCCTGTCCCCCTCAGGATTCAAAGAGAAGGGGAGACCGAAACTGAGCAGGACCCTGTGGGGCCTTCCCAGGTACAAAAGTCCCTCTGTGCCCCCGTTTTTCTTTGTAGAGAAAAAAGGCTTTAGTCTCCTAGGCCTTTCCCAAGTTCCAAAGAGCACTGAAGCAGTTAATTATTAGGACAATAGAATCACAGGACTCCCATTTCCTCCTGAAGGGAACTGGATAACAATCTGATGCTTATCTTTGAGTTGTTCTGTAGAAACTCGGACCCCCCAGCCAAGTGGGGGATGGTGACTAAATGCTGACCAGAGCACGTAGACCCCAGGCTGGTTGGAACCAGAGGGTTGAGATTCCCAAAACATCACCCCGTTCCCTCGCCACCAACCGATCAGAAGAAGGTCCATGAGCTGAACACGCATCCTAGGACCCTCTCTCCTAACACTGTCTTTAAAAAACCCTTGTCTGAAAGCCATCGGGGAGTTTGGGTCTTTTGAGCCCATCCCCTCCTCCCCTTTCACCTTGCTTGACCCCTGCAATAAACCTTTCTCTGCTCTAAACTCAAACATTTCGGTTTGTTTGACCTCACTGTGTGTCAGGCACACAAACTTGGGTTCAACAACAGCTCTGCTTGGATTTAACGAGTAGCCTGGAAACATGTCTTCACGCTGAATTCGGATTGACTGTTCCCCTCAGCTGCACTGGGGCTGATTATACTTCAGTTGTGGTGAGCAGCCTTCTTCAGTTGTGACTTTCTCACAGATTTGCAAAGCATTTGCTTTGCTGCTTCACTGTCTGGCTGTCAGTATCTCTAGATGACGTTTCCAACATAATCAGAAAATGTAACCTCAGAGAAATGACCATCATCAGGCCCAGTATAGTATCAGCCCCAGATCAAACGTTTTAAAAGTCTGTAACAAAATACTTCCAAATGACTTCTGATGACAAATATTCTTCTTGAAGGAAAAAATATCATTCATTCATTTTGTTTTTAAATCTAGGAATTAGAAAATACTAAGTCTTCAAGTACCAGAGAGTTGTTTTTTTTTTTTTTTTTTTTTTTACCTTTCCTGAACAAATAATTAAGTGTTGGGAGAGTAAACTATAAAAAGGAGAGGACATTTTCAGAAAAGGGGTGGGGGGAAGCAAAACAAAGGAGAGAAAAGAGATTCTGCTACACCTCACTCTTATCCTCAAGTTGGGGTACCTGTAACCCTGGGGGTTTCCAGTATCAGTAATAGGGGACATGAAGCTGTGGGATAAACATGATCTGATAGAGCTCCTGGGGGCAGCAGATTTACCCCAAGATTGTAGAACAAATATTTTTAACATTTAAGTATTACATAAAAATATATAAATATATAAAATATTACATAATGTCTTAACACATTTATATAATACTTTATAGAAACATGTTTATATGTTTGTATTTTATACATATACATGTTTCTATATTTATGTACATATTTATGTATTTATATATTATAGACATAAAAATATATGTATAATATAAACATAAATACATAAACATACAAAATGTTATATAAAGTTTAACATGAAGATATTTAAAATATTAACATTTTAAAATATTTTAACATTAAAAATCAAGATTATAGTCACTAAAATGCAGAAATTCACTCAAGTTCTTTTCTCTGTCATATAACTCTGTTTTATTTAAACAAAGATGTAAAGTGCACACTCAGATGAGTTTGTGATACGGCACTGCAGACCCTATGAGTCCCACCCTGGCCCTAAGGGCTCATGTGCCACATGTTCTTTTTCCTCTGCTTTAGTTGGAAAAGTTTAACAAGTGCAGCTACATGGACAAGTCAACAGCAGTAGTCAGAGTATGAGGGAGAGGAGTGGGGAGCAAACAGAATGGAGGAACGAATGAGTCTTATGTGGTTGAAAAGAGAACTACTGATTAAAAAAATGTTAGAATGTGCTTCTCAGGGATGACAGAGCAAACAGAGATTAGACTGGTGTAAGTAGAGATGGCATCAGAAATATCTGAAGGGTTTAGAGCAGGTGGAAATCTCAGGAGGCAGAAAAAGAGGACTTAGGTCATTTGCTTCCATAGCAGGCAGACTGGGTGTGTGTCAGTCTTTTTGGTTCTCTACTTTAAAGGGGCTGATGAGCAGAGAGGGTCAGTGGAGAACATCCTGGATGCAAGAAACAACAGAGGCATCTACTGTGAGCATGAACCAGAGTCATGGAAAAGAACGGAGTTAGAAGTCAGGAAGTCGAGTGGAAAAGTAAAACATAAAAAATGGCTAACTTTTTTTTTTAGGGTTAGCTCTTTAATTTTTTTTTGTTTCTGTTTTTAAATTTTTATTTTATACTGGACTATAGTTGATTTACAACGTTACTAACGTTGTGTTAGTTTCGGGTGTAAAGCAAAGTGATTCAGTTATACATGTAGCTATTCTTTTTCAAATTTCTTTTCCCATTTAGGTTATTACAGAATATTGAGCAGAGTTCCCTGTGTTATACAGTAGGTCCTTATTAGTTATCTATTTTAGATATAGTAGTGTGTATATGTCAATCCCAAACTCCCAATCCATCCCTCCCCCACTCCGTCTCCCCCTTAGCAGCCACAGGTCTGTTCTCTGTGAGTCTGTTTCTGTTTTGTAGATAAGTTCATTTGTGTCATATTTTAGATTCCACATATAAGTGATATTCTGTGATGTGTATCTTTCTTTCTGGCTTACTTTACTTAGTATGATAATCTCTAGGTCCATCCATGTTGCTGCAAATGGCATTATTTCATTCTTTTTTATGGCTGAGTAATATTCCATTGTGTATATGTACCACATCTTCTTTAACAAAGGCTAGCATTTTGGCAGACATGTACTAATTGACTCAGAACAGTCTATGAAGTAGGTAGCAATACTAACTCCATTTTATAAATGAGGAAACAGAGACACAGGGGGGAAAGGAAAACTTTAGTGCTTTTACTTTATTTAATCACAGCCTGCATTCTACAGCCGTAGATGGTAACAGTCACTGCATACCTGAATCACCTGAAGAACTTAAAAAATCCTGATGCCCAGGCCACACCCCCAGATTCAGCTGAATGAATAAACAAGCCTGATGATGATGTAAGGAGCTGCTAAGATTGACTCTTCACATTTTAAAATCCTTGAATAGAGATAAAGTGCTACTTTGAGATGCACCATCTTTCTGATTCTTCTTTGAGGGAAGGCTACTCTTTGTTTTGAAACAAAATCCTTTTTATTTTTAAATGGAGGCTATAAGATTAGGAGAAACTAGAGCAAAATGATGGCAGAGGCAGCTCCAGACCCCCAACCCTCAACAGAGACATCAGAAAAACAAACAGAAACTGTTAGGGCCAACACTGTCAGAACTCTGGAAAGCAAGCAAAGGTTTATAGCAACCAGACAAACACTGAATCAGGAAAAAAGCAACTTAAAAATGGTCCTGGTGTTTAAGGAAATCTCTATCAAAATATTATCTGAACACAAGCTAACATAACAAGAGACAGCAGTGGTGATGCATGACAAGGAATAGCCTTTTTGCAGAATAGTTTGTAAAAGTCACTCAAAAATGCAAGTACAGCCTTCAACAATCAAAAAACAGCAAACCCTAGAGAAGAAAGGGGAGAATCTGATTTCTGGACTTACTGGATTGTAATAGTCAACTAGCAAGTTTTCAACAAAAATACCACAAGGTGTACAAAGAAACAAGAAAGTATGGCCCATTCAAAGAAACCAAATAAACTGACATAAATCATCCCTGAGGAAGCCCAGACATTGGACTTACTAGACAGCGACCCTAAAACAACTATTTTAGGTATGCTGAAATAGTCAAAGGAAACCATGGAAGGAAACCATATGTTAGGCCACAAAACAGGTCTCAATAGATTTAAAAAGATTAAAATCATACAAAATATTTTCTCTGACCACAATGAATGAAGCTAGAAATCAAAAACAGAAGAAAAACTGGAAAATTCACAAACGTGGAAATTAAACAACATATTCTTAAGCAAGCGATGTGTCAAAAAATAAATCACAAGAAGAATTAGGAAATATTTTGAGGTGAATGAAAACAAAAATACAACATGCCAAAACTTAAGAGATGCAGAGAAAGGCAGTGCTCAGAGGGAACTTTATAGCTGTAGATATCTACATTAAGAAAGCAGAAATATCTTAAGGTCAAGAATGGCATAGTACAAGGGTTGGGGTGGGGGAAGTAGACAGATCATATAGAGCATGGAAGTCATGGCAAAAGTTACTCACAGATTGCTGTCATCTCTAAAACTTTAGAAAACTTGTAATTAAGATGATGTCCTGTACTTGGCTACATTTGGGGGTCTGTTAACAGAGGAGCCTGCATAGGCAAGCTTTCTAGGTGCGAAGGAAGGAGCTGGCCTGGAGAAGCTGGTTGGTTATGATATGAAGAAGAACAGATCATTAGGAGGAAGATGGGTGAAGTAAAAAGCAAGAAGCAAGATGGGTTTGTGGCATAGCTAAGCATTCCTTGGAGGGCCCTAGAAAACACTTAAGGATGGGAATCTGGTAAGAGGCCAGTTCTGTGGACAAACAGGATGTGGACTTCGGTTAACTGACCGTTAAAGGGTATACTAGCCCCTGAGGACTAGAGAAATTAGGGACATTGAGGATACTTATTTGTTTGAAGAGCTATTTTCACCACAAGACTATGCAATCTTTGAGAACAGAGATGTCAGTGAATGCAGGAATAATATCTCATCTATATCTCTCTCCAGTGTTGAGCACAGAATGTGGCAGATAATAGGGATTCAATAAAAATAGCCTAAACAATTGGATGGGGGGAGGGATGGAGGGGGGGAGGGATGGAGGGGGGGAGGGATGGAGGGGGGGAGGGATGGAGGGGTGGAGAGATGGAGGAATGGAGGGATGGAGAGATGCAGGGATGGAAGAATGGAGGGATGGAGAGATGCAGGGATGGAAGAATGCACGACCATTAGTTGAGTGGGTAGGGTGACGGGTGGATGAATGGATGGCCATTAGAGGCAAAATGAATGTTTGTTACTTTACCATCATTATAATATGCAGAACCACATGTATAAAATCCTACTGAGTCCCTGCAGGTTACCCTATTGAAATCTGACCTCGAACTCTGACAGAGGATAATGCAGTTAGTTACAAAATTAATTTGACTCAGCCCGAATTCCAGCAATAGTGCTCACCCGTATAAGAGTTCTACCTTTTCTGTGAATAGACACTCCTTACTTCTGCTAGCCCTGATATCACAAGATTCTGCGTCCGGCAAAGAACAGACACCCCCGTCTAGGGTCTGCTGCTCCCAGTGAGTCCTTGGAGTGTGGCCCAAAACAGCCACCATGTGTGTACTTTAGAACCAGACCATTTCCATCATTTTAGGGATGGTCACCTGACCTAGGCTTGGCCAATTCGATTTTCTCCCAGGAGATTGCAAAGTTTGAATTGAGAGCTGGGAGAGGGCAGTAAGGGAATCAAGTTAATGGCAGAAACCTAGGGGGGAGGAAGTCCACCTGTGAAATGTTGCTGCTGGGACCCCCCAGAGCTGCCCTTTCAGAAGCTGGGGTGTTCAGCTCCACCTCACATTCATGAAGCAGCCAGTTCTCGTGGGATGGCCGCCCACCAGAAGCTCTCCCACGAATTGCAGCTGCCACGAAGATTCCCACGACCCTGGGTCTGAGGGGACTGCTTACCTGGGAGGAATCACATTTCCTCATTTCCTTCTCCTTCTTGGCCAGGCGCTTCTTTTTCTTGTGAAGAGGCTTGGACTCCAGAATCATTTCTTCGAGCTCAAAGGTGGGGTCGCAATTCAGCCTGCCTTTCTGCAAGGAAGACAGGTTGACTCATTCCTTAGATACCTGTATCTTTCTAAAACTAGACCCAACCGGATAAGGAGAATAACACTCCCTCCTGCAGGAGCAGTCCAAGAATAACCAGCTCGGAGTCCCACTTGAAGTTTGAAATAATTTATTGCCAACCTTGCTTTTTATGTTCTTTGATTTTGTATATTTTTCTAAACTCCCAAGGAGCCTTCCATGAGTTAGAAAGGAAATCCTATTATAATTATTTTTCTAAAGTTTGCCTTTGGGGCTGTTTCTTGAAGTGGGTTCAAGGGTAGATCAGAATCACCTGAGTTGATTCCCAGTTTCCCCAACCAGACCTGGAGAATTAATGTTTCTGAACACGAGGGCCAGGAAATTGCATGTTTAACGAGCTGCCCAGATGATTCAGATTCACAATTAAGTCAGAGAAGTCTAGGTAGAAGGTCTCTCGAGGCAGCGCTCATTGCAGGGTGAGTGGCAGAGCAGAAACGACAGGAAAGGTGTCTAGATCTCCACGGCGTCACGCATCACCCACGGTGCAAGCGGCCCCTGCTGGACCCTGGAGGGTGGCCAGGTAGGACCCCACCCCCCTGCTGCTCCATGAGCTTGTTATTCTGCCAATCTGCCGACAACTGAACGTGTAAAATCAGGCTGAGGGGAGAGAGGGGAGTCAGAGCGCTCACTTGGTCCCTTGGCCGGAGCTTCTGGGTCTGGCTTTTACCAGCCGACTGCGGGAGGCCACAGATGCCTTGGCCGGGTATAGACGGTGGGAATTATTTCGCTTTGGCTATTAGTCATTGTGAATATTGGTCCAGCATAGAACTACCAGCGGAAGAGGGGTGCATGGTAAAGATAAATACCCCACCCCATCCCCAGCAGCTGGCAGTCCTTTGACTCAGAACTCCTTGGATACAAATTTCTATATCTTTGGAATCAGAGAAAACTTTTTTTTAAATTGGCAGATTCCCAGAAATGACTGTTTGTAGGATTAGGACTTCTTTCCATTAAAAGTAAGCCACAGGGGCTTCCCTGGTGGCGCAGTGGTTGAGAGTCCGCCTGCCGATGCAGGGGACACGGGTTCGTGCCTTGGTCTGGGAGGATCCCACATGCCGCGGAGCGGCTGGGCCCGTGAGCCATGGCCGCTGAGCCTGCGCGTCCGGAGTCTGTGCCCCGCAACGGGAGAGGCCACAACAGTGAGAGGCCCACGTACCGCAAAAAAGGAAAAAGAAAAAAAAAAGTAAGCCACAAAACATGGTTAGGAGCTGGAACTCCCAACATAGATCTAGATTAGAATCCCAACCCAGCTGTGTGACTTTGGTGGCCCATCTACCCTGTGTGTGCCTCAGTTTTCTCACCTGTAAAATAGAAATCTGGGCTGTCTTACAACATTGGCGCGTTATCTAATGAGACCATGTGCATATCTGGCACACAGAGTTAATGTGCATTGAATGAGAGTTACTATGGGTTTGTTAAGATTGACTCACGTTAGGAATAAATCCTGGAATGAGCCTCTTCTGCAAAACTGCGTCCCAGTTCATATCATTCATATATGGGAAGTTTTGAACATCAGACAAGTGGGAAAATCGTTGGTCTGGATTTGGTTCCAGTAGCTGCCAATGGAATACAAACACCAAGATCATGAGGAAGGTCAAAACTTGGAGTGCAAAAAAGCATACAGATTCCCTATGAATATTTCCAAGTATAGGATTGAAGGAAACAAGTAGTGTTCTCCCTTCTTAGCCCCATAAACAAATAATATAGATGAGTGGTCAGAATGAATTGTAAGTTGGTTTTTGTAAGTTGCAATGTGGTGAGTGAAAATAGCTTGTCCTACTGAGTCAAACTTATGTGTGATTACTGATTCCCCAACTTAGTAATGATGGGCAAGTGTGTTCTCTAAACCTCAGTTTACCCATCTGTAAAAAAGGGATAGTAAGCTATTTCATAAGGTTTAGCTACGATTAAATCAAGCCATGTATATAAAGTGACCAAGAGAAGGTCTGTTCTTCTTACGTGGAAAATGTACATTGGTTTTAACAAATGAAATTTATTTCACACTAGAAAATTTAGCAGTTTTTACCACTAATCAAAATATACTGGGGTGACACAGATAAGATGTAACTAAGGTTGCTGTGATAGTTCTGGGTTTTATGAACTGGGATTAAAGAATTTTTCCCCTTTAACCACTCCAGAGCCAACATCACTTCAGTCCTGTGGCTCAAATGGAAAATAGCAGTTCCACTTGAGAATGGGCCTGGAGCTGACAGCCATGGGTCATCAGTGTGCACTTTTGGGAGAATAGCGCTGTCTTGGAACTAAGGAAAATTTGCTTATGGAAAATGACCCCCGCCCCCATTCTTTATCTTTGACATCACCAACGGCAATATCCCTATTCCAAAACAGAACACTGGACCCATAGACAAGAGACATAGGTTTTGAATTCTTAGCCCCCAAATTCTTAGCCCCCAAATTCTTAGCCCCCATAGACAAGAGACATAGGTTTTGAATTCTTAGCCCCCAAATTCTTAGCTCTTTTCCTTGACCAGTTACAACCTGGGCAATTTTCTCTCTTCAGAAAAAAGCCAAGCTCATCCTCTTAGGCTCCTCATTCTTTCTTTCACGTAATTATTCACTACACGTGACTGAGCTCTCACTACAGCTGTCCTTAATCTTTCTGGTGAACACAGGCACCTTGAAAAGCTGAGGAAAACTGTGGACTTCATTAATTTAAATACCAAAGTCTACCACCTGTCATACTCTGTGTTAAGTGCTGAGGACACCATGAACAAGTCAGACGTGGTCCTTCCCTCATGCAGCTTAAAGAACAATGGTCATTAACCCAAGAGTCACACACGTGCAATGTATAATTTAAAAGTGTGAAAAATATGATGAAGGAAAGTTCGTGCCGTGTGATCTGAAAACAGAGGGAGGCTCCCAGAGGAAGTGATACGTGAGCTGAGATCTAAAGCTGTGTTTCTCAAACTATGCAGAAGGGCCAGTTATTTCTCTTTGTTTGTTTGGTTTAATTTCCAACCCACTGAAGTCTATGTGGTGTTACTGTGCATGGCTGGTGTAGAACACCACACTGTGTGCAACTTGTGATTTGAGTTCAACATCACTGCATAGGCTTGGACCCTATTCAGTGAGATGAGTCCATTGACCATGTGCTTTGAGGTATCAGAGGTATCAAGTTGCTATAAAAGTTTCAAAATACTTCTCTCAATTTCTATACATGTTATGGACCTGTTGGAAGTAATTCGTGGACTTGAACCAGTCAGTGAATCACATTAGTAGTACTGACCTAAAGGAGGGAGCTGGAAGAGCTGGGGATGGGAGCAATGTTCTAGGCAGTGAGACTAGCATGTGCAAAGGCCCTGTGGTTAGAGAATGATATATGAGGGTGAGGAGGGGGAGGGCAAAGAGGAGAGAAAAGCAGCTCAAAGCAGTTTGTAGTCAAAAGGGGGACAACAGTCCAAAATAAGACTTGAGGGGTAGTTAGAACCTTTATACCATATAAATAATTTTGATCTTTATTCTAAGAACAATGGGAAGGCAGTAAACTTTGCATTGAACAGATCCCTATGGGGCACAGCAGAGAAGAGAATGGAGTGTATAAAAGTGTACAGGGGCAAACCAGTGAAAAGGCAAGACTTGATGGCAGTAGGACTAGGAAGATAGATGGAGAGAAGTGACAGATCCAGAAGACATTTAAAAGGTCAGATATGAACATGGTGATGAACTGGGTATGCGGATGATGAATGATTTCTGGTTCTGGCTTATATTAGTGGGTGGACGGAGATGCCAGAGCAGGAACGCTGGAGAAAGTCCAGGAAATAATGAGTTCAAGAATTCCATTTGGCCCATGGAGTTTGAGATGTCTTTGGGACATTTAAGAGGACGTGTGTGTCACCTTATTAATGAAGCCATGTATTTGAAAGCTCTTAGCTGCAAAACCCACTCTGGAAATGTATTTATCGTGACTGCCTCCAATATTGTAACTTAACTTTTAACTTCAAACCAGAGCATGTGCTTCATTTTATCACTTCCTTTTGTCATGCATTTGTCCTTCTTACCTTTTTAAGAAGTGACACCATTTCCTGTGACCAGGCAGAAGGGTAAGTCACAAGCGCCGTCTCAAACATGTGTGCAATTTCCTTGCTGGAAGTACTGGAGCGAATGTGATACGGTCTCTTAAGGGAGAGAAGTAAGAGTCTTCATTTTTAAAGGGTAAAAGAAAAAATGTTCCTTTGCAAATGCTTCCAAGCTAAATTTTCAACTAGTAAAATCTAAATAGCATTTTCTAATCCCCTCCAGCCAATTGTTCTGTCGCCACATGCATATGTGGTCCACGGTTGCCAGATTTCCTACTTTTAAAAAAGCGTACCAGAAATCTATACATCCTTGTGAAATCTTGGAATTTTTAAAAGTTGGTAACCCTCTGGGTCAAAGGAAACATTTCTGTGGGCTAAATCCACGCCTGAGATGTCAGTTTGGAACCGTTTTGTAAGGTTAACTAATGTAAGTATTTACCTAAAACACTGGACAAGCGCTCAGTAAATGGAAATTTTAAAAATTGTTATTTAAGTGTTGATTATAAAGAGATTCAGAGTTTTGCCATACACACACCTCTTTTTACTTCTTCGAATCATAATGACTAAGCTCAGGTTAGAAGGTTACCCAGAAGACTTCAACCCCAGTCCCAAATGCTATGAGCTGCTAGTACTACGGAGTGGGGTGGAGAATTTTGTGATGAGGCAAAAGTATTTTTACCTCTGAGAGAACCAGATTCTTCTATAGTCCTAACTTGGGGGAAAAAGAAATTAAACAAAACGGTGGCTTTGTTATAATTTTCACAGATATCCACTAGAGGGCAGCCTTTACCTACATTGATTTCTCTGTTTCATACAGGATTCACCCTGGGATTGTCTCTCTTTGTGTGAAGTGAGCTACTTAAAGCTGGAGATTTTACCATATTCACATTTTTGCCCATGGGCCTAGCACCTAGTGAGTGCTCATTACATGTTTGTTGAATGAACACAATTTTCATATTAGATTAACCAACAATAGGACAGTGAATATGGATATGTACATTTATCAAGTGCCTGACTCTTTCGAGATAATAAATGACCGTGGACCGATTTCTCCCAACTAAATTGGGAGAAATGGAGGAGTTTAATTTTTTCCTTGTTGTAAATCATTATTAAAAGGTAACATAATGTAATTAAGTGTTGGAGCTCTGAAGGCAAAAGGATTTGAGTGCTAAACTGGGTCAGTCAATTTGAGTTTCAATTCCTTCATCTGTAAGATGAAGTTACTTCTGTAAAATGAACCACCTTAGGGGAGTGTTGGGAAAATTAAATGATATAGTACATGTAAAGTTCTCAATAGAGTGGCTAATATATATTAGACATAATACAGGAGAGAGATGATTATTGACATAAAGGTAAAAAGGATGGTGGCTATAAATGTAAATAATGAACAGCAAGATGAGTTATCAACAAAGGTGATGTGAAGGAAGGCTTAAGTCTATGCATGGCATGTCAACCGCAGTTACCCAGGGAACCAGGAAGTGCTAGGGGTTGACTCCCTAAAAGGGAGATTGACCAAACTTTATTTTTTTAATGCAAGGTTTAAAAACCCCTGCCGCATATTTTCTTCCCTCAAGACTGAATAAAGGACCATAGTTAATTCATTTGTCTGAGTAATGATACAGTGGAAATAACCCTTGTAACTCAATATCAGAAAAAGAGTGCCGGGTACCTTATCAGCGTCATCAATGTTTATTGACTGTTTGCAAGCCAAGGGCACTGTGGGTCACTACATGTGATTCACTGCATGTTTACCATTAAGAGCTGGGGCAGGTTGGCACACCAAGTTTCCCGGGTTATATGTATGTGCACATATATTTTTTCTTTTTTCTAATTTTCTTTAATTCATTGATGTCTCGAAACCTGCTTTTGAGACATCTAAAAACACAAAATGCTTTGATAAACTAATAAAGGAACTAACAAATGCCACAAGCGAATGGCTTAAGTATGTTGTGGTTTTTTTCATTTACTTTAGGCCATATGACTGAATATAATATACATATATTTAAATCCTCATGCTCTGTCGACTTGTTCAAAATAGTCAAATTACCTTTGTCTTATACAGTAATGTATGTTTCTAGTTCCAAACTTGAAAATCCACATTAAGCCATCAACAGCCAGAGCTTTATATTTATTCATTTACCAAATATTGATTGAACGCCTACCATGTCCTGCACCTCTGCTGGGCCCTGGGGATACAATGAAGACAGGACAGATGGGATTTCTACAGTGGTAGAGCCTACAGTCTACTCAGCAAAACCATAAATAATAAGAGAGACTGTACACACACACACACACACACACACACACACACATCAATGGAATACATGCTATAAAGAAAAATTACAGTGTGCACTGACAGGATATAGCAGACAGTTTTAGGGCAGCATATAAATTAAGAATGAGAATATAAAAAATAACCAAGGTGGAAAAGGTAAAACGTTAGATGGGACAAAGAGAGGTGTTGTGATTATAGTCTTATTTCAGGAGTACAAAAGCAAAAGAGCTGCAGCCAAGGATGTACAATTAGTGCAGAACGATGTACTTCCCTATCATAAGCTAATACTATGGACAATACAAAATTAGAGAAGACGTGGACCTTGCCTTTACAATGGCAGTGCAAGCGGGGACACAGAGAGATGACACAGCAGCTTAAGGGCTATGGGACCATGGTCAGGACAAGATCAGACACCACAGGGAAGTTTCAGGCACATTTCCCTTTGAAGCATATATTTTTCTGTCAATCACAATTTGTAAATGTGGAGGAAATGATCGTTTAGCACCCTTCCTCTGTGGTTTAGTTGTGTTGCCAGTTGTAATTAAATGTTGGTATTTCATTTCTTCAGATTAGCTATATTTTGAAACATAATTACATGCAGGCTCCTTGGTGATTCTTTGCGAGAATGTGTCAGAATCGTTTTGTAGTGACTTGTTCCTCTGTACTTTCAACAAGCATTTGTTATGTACCTGTTGAAAGCTAAATATTGTGGATAATACTAAACTGTATAAAACACTGGCTCCACCTTTAATAAATTTACAGTCTGATGATATAGAAGAGATTAAAACCATAAAAATAGGTATATCTGGGGCTTCCCTGGTGGCGCAGTGGTTGGGAGTCCGCCTGCCGATGCAGGGGACACGGGTTCGTGCCCCGGTCCGGGAGGATCCCACATGCCGTGGAGCGGCTGGGCCCGTGAGCCATGGGGGCTGAGCCTGTGCGTCCGGAGCCTGTGCTCCACAACGGGAGAGGCCACAGCAGTGAGAGGCCCGCGTACCGCAAAAAAAAAAAAAAAAAAAAGATATATCTGGAAAAATTTACAAGGGTGATACATTTGCGAAATAGATTTAATCCTAAAATGTAAAATAGATTTACGTGTTCTGATGTAGAAAGTTCTACATTTTATTTTAAGTGGAAAAAAAAGTCTCAACAGGTTAAAGCATAATTCTCTTTTTACTGAAACAACAGTAACTATGTATATGAGCATGTATGTGAAAACGTTATCCTTATAAAATCAGAAAAGGTTTGGAAGTAAATACAAGCTGTTAATTCTAGAAGATGAGATTGGAAGGTCAAATGAGTTTTTAATTTCTTAATTGAGAATTTTCTAAGTCTGTCCTTTCTTAGAAATGATCAATATACATGAGATATAAGGATTCTGTTCTACAATTAAGACACATCCTTAACTTTACTCAAATTTAATTTAGCAATTTCCAAACTTATTCAAAGAGTGATTTTTTAAAAAAAAAAAAGACCAGGGCTTATCTTAGGAAATACCTTTATAGGCAAAGGAACAAGAGGAAAAGAGCTCCAAGGGATGCCTCGAGACAGGAGGGAGTCCAAAGAGGCTGAAGTGAGTTTGTGAAGAGTCAGGGTCATTCAAATTGAAGCAAAATCTGAAAAGTTAACATGATTCTAACGGGCAAAGAATGCCAAGCTAAGGTGTCTGAAGAGTGTCGGGGAGAAGAGGGGTGGGTAAGGCAGGTGAAGGGTGTGTGTGTGTGTGTGTGTGTGAATATACGAGGCATTAGGGAGTAACAGCATTTTTTTTAACATGAAGTTATATCTGTGCTTTACAAAAAAGAATCTGCATTCCCATGTTCATTGCAGCATTATTCACAATAGCCAAGGCACAGAAACAGCATGAATATCCATCAACAGATGAACGAATAAAGACGTGTGTGTACATGATATACATATATATATTTATACACCCACATATATACATATATTTATAATATATACTTATATATGGTATTATATATTTACACATCATATCATTATATATGGATAAATGAATAATGGAATATTATACATATATAATACATATACAATATATATGAATGGAATATTATTCAGCCATAAAAAGGAAATCCTGCCTTTGCAGCAACATGGACAGACCTCGAGTCCAATACACAAACTGAAACAAGTCAGACAGAGAAGCCAAATAACTGCATCGTATCACTTACACGTGGAATCTTAAAAAAAAAAAAAATTCAAACACATAGAAACAGAGAGTAGAATAGTTGCCAGAGGTTGAGGGTGGGGAAAATAGGGAGAGGTTGGTAAAGGGGTACACACTTTCAGTTGTGAGCCGAATGAGATCTGAGGATGTAAGTGTAACATAGTCACTATAGCTGATAACCCCGAATTTATATACATAGACATGAATTCAGCAACCTCACAGTAACTACGCTTCACCTTTTCTAAGCAGAAAATGAAAAGAAAAATGAATCTGACAGTGTTAATACATTGTCAGTTACATCAAATCACAGGGAACTACCACGAGGTACAATAATATGGGAGGGAGAAAAAAATCTTTTCTTAGCAAAATTCTTCCTAGGCATTTTCTTAGTTTAAGAAATGTTTCTTCTAAAAGAAAACTACTCTAATTTGCCACTGAACCCAGAACTCAAGAGGCAAATGAAAGACAGGAATCCAACAAGACAGGGCATGAATTGTGTTGTATTAATAATTCACACTGAATCAGAGCCCTGGACTCTGACTGCAAAATTATTTTCTTTAAACAAACAAATATATTTATATAAGATATGGAGTGACATATATTGATTTTCCCTCTCTGGGAGTTAATAATATCCCTATAATTCATTTAATTTTATCTGCATAATTTAATGTCAACTCACATGCTTGGCCCCATATGTAGGAGAGTGAATTAATTATGGGCGGAAGTCCCAAGGGTTGTTACCAGCATCACATGGCATTGTTGCTTTCATCTCTGAAACAAACTACTTGACTTTTGGCAAAAAAAAAAAAAAAAATCAATCCTTTCACTGTAAAAATGAAACTTGCTGGAAGAGTAACTAAAGAGAAATGTAATTCTACTGTACCCGGCCTCTCAACAGCTCATATGCTGTCACTCCCAGTGACCACCAGTCAACAGCAAACGAATAACCTGCTTCTCTTCTGGAGTTGAACATCTCAGGTGCTGAAAAACACAGAAGAGTTAGGTCAGTTTTACTCCCTGAGACATTAACAAATCTATCTTCCCAACATGTTCCTCCAAAGGCGAATTACCAGGGAAAAGTGTACCAACACTTTTATGTGTGTTTATCGTCCATTGCTAGATTGCTCACTGCAGGCAAAAGTTTCTAATTTTCTAGTCTTTCTCATTCATCACCAACACACACAGGCATACACAGCCCTTAATGGACAAATTCTTCTCTGACTTAGAACATGCACCTATGAAAACTTGGATCCCATCAGGCCTCAAATGTGTGGCTGACTCTGAAAGCAGGAAGGCTGAGAAGAGGTTATATTCATTGTCTTGATTTGGAAGGGTTGTGATCAGGACGTAAATTTGTATTACTGCTGCAAACATTGTTCAGAATTTAGCTGCAACTACATGGGGTTGACTCTCCATCTCAGCGTCATCTGGAAGAGGCAAAGGCAGCATTTGCAGCCTGTACTGGGGCTGAGGGAGAGGAGAAAGGGTGGGGCACTCTGAGAGAGACACGGTTTTCCATCACTTGTGGGGCATTGACCCTTTGTCCCATAGTTCTGTGAATTGGCTCCAGTGGAAGGCAGAACCTCAGTCAATCTTACCCCAGTGGAGACCCCTAGTTATGTGTTCTCTAACACACTGAGAACCTTCTACACACCCTTCCAAGAATGTACCTAACTCCTGAGGGATGGAGTGGGGAAAATGAAGTACAAAGCAAGGGCAGGTCTCTTCTCTGTTTGCTTATCCAGTACCGAATCTGGCATCTAGTGTCACTCAACAGAAACTGGTTAAAAGAAGGAACAATACTGAACCAATCAATCAAGCCCTGGTTGCAAACATTAGCTGGAACCAGGCTGTCTGTGTTCACCAACTGCCTTCACCACTTATCGTGACCTTAAACGAGTCAGTGGGCTGAGCTTGAGAACCTTCATCAGCAAAATCAGAACAATGAGAAGGCAGTTCCTACAGAGGTGAGAAACTAAATGAGATAATAATGCATGCCAAAATCTCAGCACAGTGTCTGGCACCTGGAAAGGACTCAAAAAACTAGGCACTCTTCTAGAGAGGCAAACATCCATAATAATGGGAATTTTACCTAGCCGAAAGTTGCACACTTGACCCAAGCCTCTGGTAGTAAGGTGCTGGCTCCGGACAAAGGAAATTGGTGTGATGTGGGACCTGCATACAGGTTTGCCCTGCCTGGTGCACTCAATTTCAAGGAAAATCCTGTGGGCAACATCCAATTAGAGAGGTAGAATGTTGACATCCCAACGTCCGGGGTTGACCCAGACTATAAAAGCCCGCCGTAGCGGAACTAAGGAAGCTTCATTCCCTGGTGGGTTCACCTTTCATGCGTCACTGCATTCTTTCTGCAAGTCACAGCTCCCCGTGCAATTTGGGAGATAATGGTCCTGAACCCACGGTGCTCCCACAGACTGGATGGAGTGGGCTATACTTCTGCTTTCCCTTATCAGTATCTCACAGCAAGTCATCTGTAGATGACGTAGTCCCTCCAGGTGACAGATATCTCAGAGAAGCTGCAGAGAACTTTGAGGGATAAACAGACAACTGTGCTAAGAAATTATCCACCAGCATAAACATCACTCTATGAAAGTTGTGTATTCTGTTGTCTTGGACCACCCTTGGAGTTTATATGAGTAGAATCCTCTTCTACTTACTGTTTTCCGGCATGAAGATACTTGAATATGCATTCATTCATTCAACAAATATTCATGGTATGCTAGGCATTAAGGAATTTTGGAAGAACACTAAGAAAAAACATGATGGCAACATACAGAAGCATAACAGATGGGTAATTCTTTGAGCCCTCAAAGAGCTGAAAAGTCAGGGCAGGGAGATGCTGAGGGCTTCCATCAACCCTACAGGAGGACTCCTTGCTCCTGAGATGGTACAAATAGAGGTGGAGAGGGACTAAGTTTCCTTCAAAAAAGATGTTGAGTATTTCGTTTAGTTCTTAAACTATTTCCATACTTCCATTCAGAAAAGTAAATATAACATAAAAGAAAAATTAACAAGCATTTATAAGTAAATGGCCACGTAACCTTACACAGGGCACAATGTAGAATCTTGACTCCACCACTGGGTCCTGTCCTGTTTACAACCATAGAAGTAACCACTATCCTGAATTTCTGTCGGTAATTTTCTTCTTGCCTTTCTACATAGATTTACTACCTGCGTTTGCATTTCTAAGCAACACCTTAGTTTTGCCTATTTTAGTAATACATATGTTATATGTATGTTGTGTATGTATATATGTGTATATGACATTATGTATATATAACAGATGTGTGTATAACATATGTATATGTATTTGTGCATATATATATATAACATGGGTGTGTGTGTGTGTGTTAAATCTTACTGCTCGTTTTCTTTGGTGACTTGCTTTTCTTGTTCAACATTATGTGTATAAAATTTATCCAACTTGCTGCACGTAGTTTGTTCACATTCAAAGCCATACGAATACACTGTCATTTACCTCCTTTCCTACTTTTAATAGCCATTTGGACTGTTTTCAATTTGGAGTATTTTGAATAATGCTCTCATGAACATTCCTGCACATGTAAGACTCCTCTAAGTCCACACGTCTTTAGGTTACATTTCTGGGAGGGGAAATTCTGGGATGGGCTGTGCATCTTCACCCATGCTAGATAATGCCAAACTATTTACCACAGTGGTTGTACCAATTAACGCTCTGACTAGCAACGCATGAGACTTTGCTCAACCTCCTTATCCACTCTCGACATTAACTAACTTTGTGACTTTTCCAATCTAGTGGGTATGTAATGGTCTTCCATTGTGGTTTAAATTGGCATTCCCCTGATTACTAATAAGCTTGCCCATGCTTTAATACACTTATTAGCTATTTGGATTTCCATTATTTGGCTTTCAGATTTTAAAGCAACTGGACAGTAGATTCTGCTCAGGACATAAAGAAAGGGGACAAAAACTGATATATAAATATAGTACAACAGAAATAATTCATGGAATTTACAAAAATGATTCTAAATTTCCTCTATAAAATATGTGAACAATAAAGGTTTTCTGAAAAAGGATAAAGGGACTTGCATTCCATGTGTTAAACCACATTGTAAAGCTACCATAATTGATTTGAAAGCCACAGAATACAGATGCTAGTATACAAAAATACTTAGTTTATGAAGAACATGTTTCAAATCAGCATGTATGGGATCTTATTTGATACATGGTCTCAAAACAATTATTTAAGAATATAACAAAAATGAAGTCACATCCTTACTGTATATCTTACCACATATATAGCTGGATTAAGAAAAATTAAACTATAACAAAAATAAGAATATAGGTAACCATGTCTAAAATCTAGAGGTAAGGAGATCTTGCCAAGAATATCATAAAAGGTAGAAGCTATAAAGTAAAAAGACTAATGGTTTAAGATCTGGAAGCAACCTAAGTGTCCATCAACAGATGAATGGATAAAACAGATGTGGTAGATATATACCATGGAATACTACTCTGCCATAAAAAAGAATGAAATTTTGCCATTTGCAACAACATGGATGAACTTGGAGGGTATTATGCTAGGTGAAATAAGTCAGAGAAAGACGAATGCTGTATAATATCACTTATATATGGAATCTAAAAAATACAACATCAAAAAGAGTCATGTACCAAAATGTTCATTGCAGCTCTATTTACAATAGCCAGGACATGGAAGCAACCTAAGTGTCCATCAACAGATGAATGGATAAAGAAGATGTGGCACATATATACAATGGAATATTACTCAGCCATAAAAAGAAATGAAATTGTAGTGAGGTGGATGGACCTAGAGTGTGTCAGACAGAGCGAAGTAAGTCAGAAAGAGAAAAACAAATACCATATGCTAACCCATATATATGGAATCTTAAAAAAAAAAAAAGGTCATGAAGAACCTAGGGGCAAGATGGGAATAAAGACACAGACCTACTAGAGAATGGACTTGAGGACACAGGGAGGGGGAAGGGTAAGCTGTGACAAAGCGAGAGAGGGGCATGGACATATATACACTACCAAACGTAAAATAGATAGCTAGTGGGAAGCAGCCGCATAGCACAGGGAGATCAGCTCGGTGCTTTGTGACCACGTAGGGGGGTGGGATAGGGAGGGTGGGAGGGAGGGAGATGCAAGAGGGAAGAGATATGGGGACATATGTATATGTATAACTGATTCATTTTGTTATAAAGCAGAAACTAACACACCATTGTAAAGCAATTATACTCCAATAAAGATGTTAAAAAGATTTTTAAAAATAAAAATTAAAAATACAACAAATGAGTGAATGTAACGAAAAAGAAGCAGATTCACAGTTATAGAGAACAAACTAGTGGTTACCAGTGGGGGGAGGGAAGAGAGGAGGGGCAATATGGGGGGAGGGGCAATATAAGGGTAGGGGATTAAAACGTACAAACTACTGTTAGGTATAAAATAAGCTACAAGTACATACTGTGCAATACAGGGAATATAGCCAATATTTTATAATAACTATAAATGGAGTATAACCTTTAAAAATAAAAAAAAATAGACTACAAAAGAATATGACTAAGGGTTTGATGTTAGGAACATAGTTTTCATGTCAATAATGCTATAAGAACAGCAACTAAAATGTAGGAAATTATATTTATAACACATGATACATTAGAATTTAATATCCTTTATATATAAAGGTCAAGAATTCTTTACATAATAAGAAATAGACAAAAATGTGTTAACACTCTAATAGAAAATGGGCAAAGAACATGAACAGGCAACTTACAAAAGAATTAAAAGCAATTTTAATGTCATAATGAGGTACCGTTTTCACTTATCTTTTTTGTGAAGATTAAGATATTGACAGCGCAGCCCTGGTGAGGATGCAAGGAAGTGAATATCCTCAGATGCTTCCAGAGCAAATGAGTAGAAATCAACGCAAACTTTCAGGAGGGAAATGCATTAACGTATATACCCTTTGACCAGAAATTCCTTGAATGGGGATTTATCACGGGAAATAAGTTGTTGCACATATTTCTGCTAACAGGATTTTTATCACAAATTTAGTTATATTTCAAAATGAGAAATAACCTAAAATTCAACAATAAAGAATTGGTTCAATAGATTTTGATGCAGCCCTCTAATTCTGTAGCATGTGAACATTAAAAACGATAGTTATATATGTGGGCCTGGACAAATAAGTAGTGTCAGTTGTGCAGAGCCGGGCTCTGAAGTCAGAGTAGTGGTTTCCGTTCTGGCTGAGACACACTTATTGCCAGGAGGCAGAGAGATAGCACAGCAGCGTGTGGAGGGTTAGACACTGGCATCCCTCACTGAATTGCTTTTAGTTTAAATGATGTCACACGTGCACTTAGGCCAGTGCTTGGCAAATAGGAAGAGCTCAGTAAATGTCAGCCATTACCCCTCCTGCTCTGTTGTCATCACCATCAGCATTCCAGACTTGAGACGTTTTCGATTTGGATTTAACTTTGTGCTCTGCCAGTTGCTTGCTGTGTGATTATACATGTCGCTTTCTCTGTAGGCCTGATTATTTTTAATCTATGAAAACATATTTCATTGAGTTGCTTTGAAAATTTAATGATATAATGTTAAAAACTTAGCAAAATGCTTGGGACATAATAGATTCTCACTATATGATGCCTATTATTACATTTTAAAGTGAAAATTTAGGTTGCCAAACTCCAGTATGATCCAACTTAAAAAAATGTGTTTGTGTGTATACAGAATAAAGGTCTGGAAGGAAACCCTAAATATCTACAAGTAGAGAGATGAATTTCCCCATTGCTTAATCAGCATTTTCCATAGTATATCTGTTTGTTTGGTTTGGTTAATTTGGAGAAGAGGAATGTTTTAATTGGTTAAGCTCTAAGCGATCTGAATGATATTTACACAGACCACGGATGGGGAGAAGGAGGGATTGGAGTTGATTGGAAAGAGCATGGAGGTAGAAGATGAGGAATTCAAAAAAGTAAAACTTCCTTGTTGGGTGCAGGTGCTTAAGAACTGACAGACAAGGGGTGGGATAGGGAGGGTGGGAGGTAGACGCAAGAGGGAGGAGTTATGGGTATATATGTATATGTATAGCTGATTCACTTTGTTATAAAGCAGAGACTAACACACCATTGTAAAGCAATTATACGCCAATAGAGATGTTAAAAAAAAAAAAAAAGAACTGACAGACAGCTCATCTTCTTATTGCCAGAGTCGAGGAACTGCTGTATAATATGCTAAGCATCTTACATTAGAAAATGTTGTATATTCCTATAATCTTCATTCAGTATTTCATCCTAGTTTTCTTTCTTTTTCTGGTTAATTGCTAATTACATTCTGCAGGAATGCTATAAAATGAGTGCTGGTGAATGTCTGTTAGGTAGATTTTACCAAATTATTGGGAACATATATATATATATATATTTTTGCAATACGCGGGCCTCTCACTGTTGTGGCCTCTCCCGTTGCGGAGCACAGGCTCCGGACGCGCAGGCTCAGCGGCCATGGCTCACGGGCCCAGCCGCTCCGCGGCATGTGGGATCTTCCCAGACCGGGGCACGAACCCGTGTCCCCTGCAGCGGCAGGCAGACTCTCAACCACTGCACCACCAGGGAAGCCCGGGAACATAATTTTTAAAAAGAGAAAGCAGACTTCCGCCTGTGATACCTCTTAGGAAGATTCCCATCCAAAAATCAAAGGCAAGAATAACTTCTGGATGAAAATATAAGCGTTGACAGTCAGATATTCATTTTTTAAAATAAAACTAGAAACATTTCTAAGAGTATGGCCTACCTAATTTGGCTTACATCTATTTAAGAATCATAAATACATAAACTTTTAAATTTCTATCTCTCTCTTTTAGGGAGAAGCTTGGTTTTCTAAAGTCAGAACGACCTTGCTCTAAATCTAGGCTTTTTCAATTATTAGCCATGTGATCTTGAGCAAATTACTTAGCTTCTTATTTTCCTCATTGTAAAATGGTGATAATTACAGTTTGCCTCACAGGGTTGTTTAGAAAAACTTAATCAGTCAATGAATGCAAAACATTTAACACATTGTCTGGTCCCTAGAATGCTTTCAATAAATATTAGTAACTGTTAATTATAAGGGTGAGGGTGGAGAGGTGCAGAGAAACTTGACAGGATTCCAATCTCCTAGCTCTATGTCGTGAAAAGACTGGAAATGCCAACCTTTAGGAGAATCAAATTATACGGATATTGTATTTAAAATCACTGGGGAGAGAAAACAAAGTTGGGCTTCCTTTACTCCTCTCACCATGGAAACCAGGCTTAGAAAACCCAGATGCACATTTTCTGATTTGGCTCCAACCAAGTAGCCCTTAATATGGAAACCCAGGAAACCTAGGGAATAAACTCATCGGACCAGCAGTCTCAGAGATCCCTTTTTATCATTTGAGTACCATGGGTTTCAGGCAAGAAAATAGGCTGAATTATACGTGTCCATTATTTTAGAAGGACAAAGGAGGCTTCTTCCCCCCACTGATAATTGGAAGCCAGGAACTTGCAGTTGTTCAAATACCATATAAAATCAGGCTCATTTTTCCCCACAGATGATTTCTTTCTCTTGGAAAGTGAGATGGCCCTGCACAGTTCTCTTTTCCTCTCTCTCTTTAATTCTCTCTTCAGTTCCATGAGGAAGAGAATGAAATATTGAAAGAAAGTGGCATTGCTCTTGCCTTTAATTTCAAGTTCCAATATTTCACCTGTGACTTATTCATGGGATTGTTGTGATAAACCTAAAACCAAGATTATAACTGGAAGGTACTTTGTGAACTTACAGCCCTATGCATGTTATGCAGGATTATGTAAATCATGGTTATAATCATACTTATGTCACTTATTACCATCCTACTTATGGCTGTACCTTCTCTGTTTGATTCTTTTTTTTTTTTTAACTCCTTTTCTAGAAGGTAAGCTCCATGGGCTGGAGACCTTGTATGTTTTGCTCCCTGCAGCACCGCCAGCACCTGAAACAGTGCTGAGTACACAGAGGCAATTAGTAGATATTTATTGAATTAATTATTAATATTCTTCATCAGGAAGTAGGTAGAAACTGTCCTTAATAACTCATAAAATAGTGTTTTTACATGTAATCCATGACTGTCCTGAATCGAGGTCAGTCTGGGTGCTTGCTAAAAGGAGATGCCTGAGGCTCACCGCAGACCTGTGAAATTAGAAGCTCTCTAGGTAAAGTCAGAGGGGGACTCGTCATTTCTAGCTGCAAGGCCCTACAGATGATTGAACCCGTAGTACATGGTGTCTACAGGAATGAATAAAAAAGCCTTCCTCTTAGTCGCTATGGCGGCTCAGGGGGCCCATACCCATGTAAGGCTTGGTGCCGGCCATGGTGGTGATGCACATCTCCACAGGTAGCATCGTAGCGATGTTGAAGTCTGTGATGTGCACGTGCCCTGCGAGGGAGAAGGACCACAGAGAACGTTACGTTCCATTCAACCCAGCGGCAGACCACGCTTTTTTTTTTTTTTATCAATAGTACCTGGAAGCTTAGTTTGTAAATTCTTGTACGCCATTTGCAATTGGGTACACACAGTAAAAAGTCAATTATCCTATCCTCAAGACCAATATAGTCTAAACCAGCAACCCTCCAGGTGCCAAAACACGGAAAGGTTAACGTCTGGTTGTAAGTTTGTAGTTCAATGTCAGAAAGTTTTAACCTTGGTCTTCAAGAGCCCACGCTCTGGTAAATTCTACTTAGGCAATTTTTGCCTGTTGTCAGCATTTTAAGTTGGTACAGCCTGTGAGAATCAAGAGCGGGGTAGATAAGAACTATTTGAAGTATCAAATTTCCAAGCATCTTTACAGCATCTTTTTTTTAAAGAAACAAATGTTGTTAATACAAAGCAGACATGACTGTGGATGCGTATATTTATTTCTTTGCCAAGAAAGAGTTCTTTCTCTCCTTGTTTTTCTGAATATCATTAGTAGTTTTTTGTCTGATAGTTCAGATTGTCCCCCAGTGGTCCCCAACAAAATAATGTACAAAGGGAAAGTAGGGAAAAGTCAAGTTTTATTTTTAAAGAGGCTCTAGAAAGAGCCCTAGACTGGGAGCCAGGAGACTTAGGTCCTGGCCTGAATTCTGCTCCCAATACATCGTACACTTGCAGTTCCTTTCCTGTGTTGAACCTGTTTCCCTTAAAAAAAAAAAAAATTCACGGGCGGACTAGACGATCTCTAGGGTCTCTCTGCAGTGTTCACACTCATGGCAGTATAGTGTGGGTCTAACACTTAAGTTCAGAAGGGAGCACACCCTACAAAGTGTATTACGGTCCTTACATTCACAGCCACATTCACAGCCACATTCACATTCACAGTAGGATAAGCCTGTTCTGTCAGCTGTTGGCAGGAAAGTCATATGTTTTGAGAGGATCGTGAAGTGTTGGCATTTCCATTTGCATGCTTCTGTGGTTGTGATGAGATACGGTGGTAACTGGAGGGGATTCGTCTGCCATATCCCACAGACCACGCTCCCCCTGCCAACTGCACTCTCTGCTCCCTGATAGCATCCAGTCTGCCGCTAACGATTAATCTCACTGTCTTTATCACCAGGGTTTTGTGTGGTGCAAAAAGTGTTTTGTTTATATCTGATGACATTTTAATAAAGTAGCGCTCATCAAGCTGAAAGTGAAGGTATTCTTGCATAAGTGGTACCAACAGATGATTTCCAGAAATCACCCTATCATAATATAGGTTGTTTCAGTATTTTCTTTCTCTGTTTCTCCCCATGGGTCACGCTCAAAGCACTGGATCAATGTTTCACAAGGTTTGATACAAAACAGGTGAGCCTGGAGACTTAATGATTAAGAGTCTGTTCTCTGGAGTCTGACTGCCTGGCTTCAAGTCCCGGCTCTAATACTAACCAGCTATGCTACCTCAAAAAGGTGACTTATCCTCTCTGTAAAGTTGAGATGATAGCAGTCATCTTCTCACGAGGTTGTTGGGAAGATCAAATGAAATAATGCTGTGGAAGGCTTTGCTCAGCATTTGGCAGGAAGTTGCTATTTGTCATGATCAGACGCTCCAGAGTGACTTTGTGAAACTCACACTCCTGGACTTCATTCTTCCGGGACACCGATACAGTGGGACTGGTGGGAGAGCCAGGCATCCACGTTAGAAACAGAACAAGAAACTCCACAGGTGATTCAGATGGGCAGCCAGGCATGGGATCCTCTACGTTAGCCCGAGCAGCTGTTCTAACCGACTCAGTCCTAAGATTGGCTATGCTCATGTAGAAGGTAGAGGATGTTTCAGAGTCAGCTGGCTCTCCAAGTGCAGTCCCCAGACCAGCAGCATCAGTATCACCTGGGAAAGTGTTAGAAATGCACATTCCTGGGCCCTATCTCTGCGTACTGAAGCAGAAACTCGGAGGATGGGGGCCCAGTGTTTAGAAAAGCTCCCTAGGTGATGCTGATACCCAGTAAAGTTTGAGACCACACTTTTAAAAGAAGACTAGGCTTAGTAGAAGATGTTGACTGCAGTAAGTACTCACTCATTACATTTCTTTCGAATGTGGTTGAAAGAATGTTGTCATAAGTAGTATTTTTTACATTCATGTGATTAATTGCAAGTTTCAAAAGGTTTTTGTACATTTAAGCCTAATCAAGTAGTTCCTATTTTACAGAAGAGCTGTTTGTGGCTAAGTTCTCAGTACTTAGAAGTAGCAGAGCTAGAATGAGGATCTACAATTTGGTCCAGGACTTCTTTGGTGGGTTATAAATCGCCCAGAAACTTTTTGCGCTTTAGCGTAAGACCAAATGGCTGAACAAACTAAAAGAACTATCTGCTGGTTGGCTCAGGGTTCCCCCACCAGGGTGCATAGTAAACAATGGGCAGGAATCATTTGAGGGTCAGGATCTACTGGAAACTGTTGCCTGCTGCCCTCCAGCTGAACAAGGATAGCAGAGCCCCTGGCCACCAGCCCCGACGTCTCCATTCCTGGCCCAGGATGCTGCCATGCTTCCCTGTGCTCACCGTGGGGATCCTTCTGCCATGGTCCCTTCTGTGCTGTGGAAGTGAATCTGAGTTCTGGCTCACAGAGGAAGGTTCAGTCACCTGCTGATGGAGGGACCCAGGAATTGCTTGGGTGTGAGGGACCACTCTGGCCTCTTCCATAAGCCCCGGCTCTGAGGGAGCCTTAGAACAGAGTTTTTCAACCTGGAACTATTGATATCTTGGACCTGATCATTCTTTGCTGTGAAGGGCTGTCCGGTGCATGGTGGAATGCTTAGTTGCATCCCTGGCCTCTGTCCACTGGATGCCAAAAGTACTTCCCTCTCCTAGATAGAATCCTGACCATCAAAATTGTCTCCAGACATTGCCAAGTGTCCCCTGCAGGGAGAGACAGTAGAGCGAAAGCATCCCCAGTTAGAACCACTGCCTTACTGTGAAGTTTTTCAGATACAAGGCTCAGAACTTCCTCACTGTGAACACCCTATAGGGAGTGATCTGCCAGTTCTTTTCACCTCTGTACCTTGAGGCACAGAATCACATTAAAAATTGGAGTTCACAGTATTGAGTCACTGAATTTAGTCGTCATTGTGGTCATTACTTATACTCTTTTGCACTGTACCTGTGTTCAGCCTGGGGATGTTTCTCAACACAGCCCTCAAGGACACCATAACCAATTGGTTGGCGTGGCTCCTAACTTTCAAAAATTTCCTCAACTCAAAAATAGTTAGATCATGTGTGCCACATTTTTCTAGGATTCTTATTAAAAATTCATATCGTTAGGCACTAGCAGAGACTTATACACCTGATTATCTGGGGACAGGGTACAGAGTTCTACTATATATGTGTGTGTGTGTGCATGTGTGTGTGTGTATATATATAATATACGTATATGTATACGTATATATAGGTTTTAAGATGCTACCCACTTGATTTTTAGGTACATTTTGGGACTCTGCAAGGGAGAAGCTGTTAAGGTAGCAGAATTATTTCTTCCTCACACCCCCAAACCGAGTTTTTGCCTTTCTCTGTTCCCTGTGACTAGGGATGATATTAAGAAACCTAAATTATAGATGATGTGGTAATTGTCATTCTCTCAGATACACCAGGGAGACATTATTGCTCCTTGTATGCAGCATTTATTTCCTGAATAGCTTAGGAAAAACACAAGAATTTTAGACACTGTTGAACTGATAGAATTGGCTGGGGTACTTAAGTTGGTAGGACATGAAACCTATATATCAGGACA
This sequence comes from Stenella coeruleoalba, assembly GCF_951394435.1. Taxonomy (NCBI): domain Eukaryota; kingdom Metazoa; phylum Chordata; class Mammalia; order Artiodactyla; family Delphinidae; genus Stenella; species Stenella coeruleoalba. The sequence goes on along the minus strand of NC_137148.1, from coordinate 123,280,746 downwards.
GTTGGTTATGAGCCCTGCAAGATCTAATGCCGTCTTGGGCTCTGAACTAGTGAGTGAGACATTTAAGGAGAACAGGTATGCTCTAAATTGCAGACTTTTTTAAGTCAAATTCTGATGTATAAGGAATGTTCATTCACACCAGTGGAAGGATTCTCCATTTACAAAAGAATTTAGCTCCTTTAAATATCGACCTTTTCTGATGAACATGAACCAATATGAATCAGTAAGAGTAAAACAAAATTTCTGCCTCTTACTGATGGCGCTGAATTAGAATATAAGCTATGTGGCGTAATACGCAGCTCAGTTGGAGGAACGGGCATAGGAGGTGTATTAGAGGTAAACAGTTATCCTTTACAGTTGCTAAGTCCCCATGCAAGAGGCGTACATGATCTTGTCCATAAAGGGTGAAAAGTCCATAAAGGGTGAAAAGGGTGAAAAGAAGGAAAGGAGACAGAGGAGACAAATGAAGTTTTCGAACGTGAGACCTTGGAAAATCACACCAGAAAGCACTCCCAAAGGCAGGCATTGATTTGTGGTCCAGTTGGCTGTCACAAGAGCAGCTGTGCATAATGAGCTGGGGAGCGAGGGCCACCGGGAATTTCTTCATTTCAAAGTAGTTAATTATGGTCCCTGAGCAATGCCTAAAAGCTTAATTTTTCAGAATTTGAATAAATGGAAAGTAAATAACCTCAAAAAATTATTTTCTCCAGAAAGGGAGCCCCAGGACAATGCTTAGAGAATGGCTCGCAACCTTTTTGTTTGCTTCTATCCCATTCACACATCCAGTCCTTCCCAAAGCAGTGTTTCTCTTATTGACTGCAGTGATCCTCCAGTTGAGTTTAGGATGGGAAAAAATACAGAAAAGCCCCCTCTTAAGTCATTGTCCAAACCCCAAAACTTGAGAGTGAAAAAGATCTTTGTAAATAGTACACTACATAACAGTTGTAGACTAGGACCGTCCCTCAGGCAGACCGGGATGCCTACTTGTAGTCCCTAAGTAACAGAGCCCCAGTCCAACCAAGAATAAAATGCCCTGAAAAGTGGGCTTAACCTCCTGCGTGCATGAAGGACAGGCAGAATGGGCCACTGAAAGTGTAGTTACCTGAGAATTAAGTGTCAGAGAAAATTGTTTGAACACAAGACCTAAGAAGTAGCCACACACAATCTTTGGTATATCCCACCTGGAATCAAAATAATTCTTTAGTAAAGACAGGTGAGGACCCAGCTTTCACTTACGCTATATGATATAGATAAAGTCATATAAAACAAAATGAAGTCACCTAAGCTTCCTTCTGTAGGGGAGAAAGCCCCTACTACCTCATGGAGTCATACTAGCATTTAACCGTTATTGAGTGATTTCCTTGTGCACGTGGCAATCAAGCACTTTATAAACAGGGTGTCAGTTAGTGTTTACAGTTACCCTGAGAAGTAAGGACGCCTTTCATCCCTGAAGAATCTAAGGTGCAGAGAAGTTTTAGGCAACCTGTCGAGCGTTTCAGAGCTGGTGAGTGAGAGAACTGGGTTTTGAGCTCAGAACCCCATGCTCGTATCTACGATATCACACAATCTTTCCCAAGGGTAGTCTTTAAGGGTGGATGAACTCGAAGATTAATTTATTCCTGGATCTTTCTCCTAATCTACAATGATCAAGTTGACAAGAAAATGAGGAAGAGAAAGAAGTTGAATGAGAGAGAACAGGACGACCTCACGGGAGGAATAAGATGAAGCCATGTTTGAGATCCAAGACCGAAACGTTGTTCTCTGAATGGAAGGTATATTTTTTTGGTTGACAGGACCCATATGTCTCCATTCAGGGTCCTGACAAATGGTTGAGCAATATATGGGGCACAAAGGCAAGCAGGTGAGGGGGAAGTGGGGACAGAACCCGAAATCAGGCTCTGCATTACCAGTGGTCACCTTCCCAAGGCTGTGGTAGGCGCACACAGCACCTTTTTGTACATGGTGCAAAGATGGCCTCTAGAGGTTGGGGGAGGCCTTGTCCACAGCTGTGAAGCTCCACAGAGTTTATCTGCACCGGTGTGAGAGGGGATCCTGCTTCCTATTTAAGGCAGAGACAGCTGGTGCTTTAATGAAAGTCACCTTCATGTTGTCTCACCATTGCCCACATTTCTGAGATTCAGAAACTATTCCCAAATGTCAGAAGCAGTAAAGGGAAGGAAGAAATGAGGCATCGGAAGAAAGTGGAGAAAATCTTTCTAGACAGTCCATAAATAAATAATGACTCCAAGCTTTGAAATTAGAGGTCATACACAAAAGTGTTTCTTAGCCCTCTGAGCACATGTGGCGTCTGGCAAATCAGGCTTAAAATGCAACTAGGTAAATAAATAATAAGTGACGGATGGTCCGTGGAGTTTCAGTCCCACTTGCAAATCCCTTTTGTAAAAGTTAAAGAGATACAGAGCTTTGCAGATTTAGGACTCCCTCCCCTAGCAGCTTTCTAAAAATTTAACAAGGATCTTATTGCCTCTGTAACATTTATAACATGCAGGCTGTGTGTCCTACAGGTCTGCTCTAATAAATAAATCCAAATGTACATTGAAATAATATTAGCAAGAGATTGTACACATTTGATCGCTGTTGGTCAAAGCTTGTTCTATAGGACATCTTCAATCAGTGCTTCTTGAACTTCAGGCATTCATGTATCACCATCATGGTCATTGCCATATCCCTCTGTCACTTTCATAGCTGGGTACCAGAGATACTCTTATCTGCTTTATATCTTTCTTTAAATGGACTCATTTTTAGGAACTGAAAACCTTTGAACAGAAAACTTGATATCTCTTCTGTAAATGTGAACCCAGTTTACCCTCACAAGAAGGAAAGTCTGTCACGAATCTCTAGGTAGATACTATTGCCTGCCGAATGCTCTAAGCCTCTTCTGTCTTTATGAAAAAAAAAAAAAAGGGGAGATGATTGCTATAGAGATATTAAAGCAAACTAGCACCAAAAAACTGGGATGGTTTTCTTGAAGAAAACAGTAGGAATGGAAGAAAATTGAAAAGAGAATGACTTTCTCCTTATGTAAATGTAAGGCTATTTAAGGGTGTACAACGTCACTGCAATAAATGATAAAGTTCCCCCATATGGTCCCTCCCACCATAAAATGGAGTTTGTACATGCAACTCAACTGAACCGAGTAAGACGCTTTTTCCCTATATAGTACTACTTTGCTGGGGATAACCAACTTGTTCTACATGCATGTTATGTGGTTGATTGCAAACAAATCATTTACTTACCATGTTCATCAAGCAAAATATTGTCAGGCTTCATATCCCTAGGGGAGTAAAAAGAAAGGAGAAAGTTGCTCATAATAAAACAAAGAAACAGAACTAAAGGATAAAGGTGAACTGCTTAAGAATGCTAGCTAGGAATGAATGTACTAGCCCTTCACCACTCACAGTCTCATTCAATTCTCACAGTGAATTGAGATCGTTACCATTAATACCCCCAATTTCTAGGTCGGAACTGAGGCTTAAAGAGGTTAAGTAACTTAACCCAAGGTTACAGAGCTAATAAACAGAAAAACAGGGCTCTGGACCTGGGTCTCTCTCACTCAAAAGCTCAGACTCTTTTTTTTTTTTAATATTTATTTATTTATTTGGTTGCACGGGGTCTTAGTTGCAGTAGGTGAGCTCATTAGTTGTGGCATGCGAACTCTTAGTTGCGGCATGCATGTGGGATCTAGCTCCCCAACCAGGGATCAAACCCAGGCACCCTGAATTGGGAGCATGGAGTCCTATCCACTGTGCCACCAGGGAAGTCCCTAAAAGCTCAGACTCTTAATTTCTACAGCATATTATATCCAAGTGTGTCAGTATTGCTCCATAGATCATCCGGCATTTATTTATTTATTTAAATTTTATGTATAATTTTTATTTTTATTTTTTAAATTTTATTGGAGTGTAGTTGATTTACAATGTTTGTTTGTTTCAGGTGTACTGCAAAGTGATTTATTTCTACATATACATATATTCATTCTTTTTCAGATTCTTTTCTCATATAGGTTACCACAGAATATTGAGTAGAGTTCCCTGTGCTATATATAGTAGGTCCTTGTTGGTTATCTATCTTACATATAGTAGTGTGTGATCATACAGCATTTAAATTGTCATAAGGTAGTAGTACTAATCATCATTGTTGCCTGTGTAACTCTAGAACTTAAAGACTATAAAAAAGAGAAACAAAATGATCTATAAAGTGATTACATTTTAAACTTGCGGAGATTAGAATCTTTTTTAGGATGATGCTATAATGCCTCTAGTTGCTTAATAAGTATTACTCCTGGGATTGTTAACTAAAGGATTTGGACCAGTTTTCTATGCATTGGTGAGATCCTTAAATCCATAGAAGGGAACATAATCCGTCCTCTTCCAACGAAGGCAGTAGTTTGATGGTAAATACTTAGAGGTTTGATGGTAAGTACTTAGAGGAATGGCCTGTAGAGTTTCAGAAGTCCTCAAGAAACAAATATTATTGTAAGCAGTGTTCCTCAATGAGAGCACAGCTCTGTAGTTCGTAGCAGCCCTCACTCTTCCACACTCCGGTTTTTACTGCCCTTCCCTGATGTACCATTAAAGCCCTTAAACCCAAATTCACAGAAGCCATTAGGGAAGAAATTCTGCACCAGGTTTGGGAACACATCAGCCTAGTCAAGTGGCTTTTATGTCACTAGAATAAGGTGACTTTAGTCTGTGACAGACCGAGACTGTCAGAGTCCTCTTTTGAAAATATTAATGAATAACAAGCCTCTTAGCTACACATAGAACCAAGTATATGCCCCACCCAACAGGCAGGTGCATGGGTACTTTCATGAGCTTTGAATATCTTCTCGTTTAGTTTATTAGGTTCTTAAAATTAGCTCTGGATTCATAAGCGGTCATTTGTAGCTGTGGCAAATTTTTCTCTGGTTCAGGGTATAATTTGCTAAAAACATAGAGTGCAAGGGGGTTTCAAATTGCATGTTTCCCTGGCTAAACTCTCAGTGTTGCAGACTCCACCCTAACCCCTTTGATGGATTTCATCATTCCAAAAATTATCAAGTCTAAATTCACTCATATGGATTAAAGGCCCTTTCATAATCTGGCTCCTGTGCCAGCCACATGGAGGGCATGGAGTCCCCTAAAAGCTCCCTGCATCTCCTCACCTTCTGCCGTTCCTTTGCCTGAATCAGAGCCCTGAACCACTGCACCCAGAAAATGCAGATTCATCCCTCACCTCTTAGCTCAGATGCCACTTCCTACAGGAAGCCTTCCCTGATTTTCCAGTTCTGAGTCAATGGCCCCTCCTGTGTGCTCTGCATGGTATGCTTATCCCATCACAACATTTATCACACTTCTATTCATTTTTTCTCCAACTGGATCATGAACTCCTTGATGGCGGGGATGGTTTCTTGATTAATACATAAACCAGGATATACCAGAGCACTCCAGTGCACCATTGAACACTCTGCAGTTTAAAGCTTGAGGTAAACTAGCCATTAGGCTCTTGCCACCTCTTTCAGACCTGTACCAGTGAGCATCAGGTAGTGTCTGCCAGGAGAGGAGGAGGCCCTGAGGAGCCCTGCCAGGAAGGGAGAGACTTGGGTGTGGCAAGATGAGCACAATGATTTCGTGGCCTGAATTTATGAGGGCTTGCTAGGAGAAATGAATTGCCGTGGGTTTGGCACTTTATGGGCTTTCTATTAAATCCCTAGGTGCAATTTTTTAAATTTGTTATAGCCACACTTCGTGATATCCACTACTTTCCCCAGAAACTTCCTTGCAGCTTAAAGAATAATATGGAGATCAGAGAGGTCATAGTTTAAGGTGATATGTCCTACTTCAATCTTATATTCATTTATTTATCAAACATTTATCTACTTTGATAAGTCACTGTGTTAGGATATGAGAAATATAAAGATAGATGAGACATAGTTCCCTCAGGGATGAGGAGGGTAAGAAAGGTTCAAAAGGAACCATGCCAAAGGGGTTTAAAGTGGTAAAGAGGCATGTTTATTACTAAATTCAGAGAAAGACTATGAGGAAAATCTAAGAAAAATATAAAAGAAAAAGTGGACTTTTAACAGAAAAATAAAGTATATAAGCATAGATTCTAAGTACATATTTCTCTAAAAAGTGATGAGGTAACCTCTAAGTCACTACAGGGTGAATGGCAGTGTGATAAGATTGTTTATTCATGCAGTAGGAGAAAGGAAATGAAAATAAACCCAGGTGCTGTATTAAAATTCCTGCTAGAACAAGTTGAGATTTTCTAGTTCAGAATTTAAGCACCACTTCTTATATTTTCTGTCTTCTCCAATAATCCTAAATGGTTTTCTTCATTTAAGGCAATCTATAAGATGGTTTAACTGGGTAGTTACCAAATCTGGGTGTATCTAGGATCACCTGGGGAGCTGAAAACAACATGCACCCCAACGGTTTCCTCACTCCCATTTCCTTAATCATTCCTTTGTCATCACGACAGCCTATCCACCGGGCAGCATGACCTTCTATCATATACCTTTTATCACCAGACCCGACCCAGGGATTCTAGACTAATAATATGTAAAACTTCCTGCCTGATGTTTCCATCTGTATGTTTAGCAGCCATGATAAATATAAATATAATATGTCCTAAAGAGAACCTTTGATATCCACCAAATCCCACACAAACACCAAAAAAAACCATGAAATTAAGACTTGATCTAGTAATTCTACTTCTGGGTATATACCCCAAAGAAGTGAAAGCAGGTATTTGAACAGATATTTGTACACCCGTGACAGCACTATTCACAATAGCCACGAGGTGGAAACCACCCGAGTATCCATGGCTGGGTGTATAGATAAATGTGGTATATACGTATGGAATATTATTCAGCTTTAAAAAAGAATAAAATTCTGATACAGTCTCTAACACGGATGAACCTTGAAGACATTATGCTAAGTGAAATATGCCAGGCCCAAAAGAGCAATTATTGTATGATTCTACTTATATGAGGTCCTTAGAATAGTCAAATTCACAGAGACAGAAAATAGAATAGAGGTTCCCAAGGGTTGTGGGGAAAGACGGATTGATGATTTATTGTTTAATATTTATAGAGTTTCATTTTGGGATGACAAAAAAGTTCTGGAGATGGATGGTAGTGATGGTTGCATAACAGTATAAATGTACTTAATGTACTTTGTCACTTAAAAATGGTTAAAATGATAAATTTTATGTGATGTATATTTTACTACAGTGAAAGAATACTTATACATAGACACACATTAGAATTACCATCTCCAGCGCTACCACCATCATCATACTGAAGTCTGCAATAGTATAATACCTTGTTCTTCTTGCTTCTCCTCTTGTCCCCTGACAATCCATTATCCACATAGCAGCCAGGGTGGTGTTTTTCATTACACACACCTTCCCTGCCTAATGACTCCATTGGCTCCCAACCCACATGGAATAAAGTCCGAACCATTTACCCCGGCCTTATGTGACCGGTAGGTGCTCTAGTCCTGCGGAGCCCTGAGCTACATCTCATAGCATACTCTCTTTGCCACACACCATGCTCCAACTGCACTGTTCTTCTTGGTCTCCTTCACATGTTGTCCCCTCTGCCTGCAGTCCTGTCCCCCTAGAACTTCAGGTGGCTTGTGTCTTCTTGTCATTCAGATCTTGGCTAAAATATCACATCCTCCAAGTTCTTTCTTGACCACCCAATCTAGAGTAGTAGCCCTCTCCATCCTCATCTCTTCACCTTCATCTTATTTTCAGCACAGCACTATCATTACCTATTTTCTTCTTTATTTGTTCATTATTTGTTTTCCCCCCAAGTTCTCAGAGCAAGGACATCTTTTCTGTGCTGTAGCTCCTAGGCTCATCAAAGTGCCCAGAACAAAGTCAGTGTTTAAATAAATATTTGTCAGAAAAATGAGTAAATCTAGTCCCTTGGCTTCTCAAACTTCTGGAATAATAAGCCATGTATTTCTTTTTCTCCTAAGAAGAGAAAAACAAAAACAAAAGAATAAGAACAACGACAACAAAACACCCTCCATATGCCAGATGCACTGTATTTACTGTTGGCAACGAAAAAAACCCATCATTTGCAGAGCGGTAAAGTACCCTTTTGGGAACACACACATTCTGTAGAAATCCTTCATTGCATCTTGATTTGATGAAACAGAAAAGTCCAGGTCCTGCTGAATCAGCTGATTCTTACCGGAAGAACTACAAACAGCAGTGTGGAAATGCAACACTCCCTGTGGCAGGGTCCAAGGCGGAACTGATACAGCTGCTGTTCTCACCTGAATGACTTTAACGAGACATTAGCAGAACTTAATAAGCTAATTACATCCCTTCACTGTGCCTACCCTGGAATCAAGTTGCTCACCCTGCAATCTGATATGGGGTATTGTGAGAAGAGGGAACAGGAAAATCAGTGTATCCTAATGAAACTCAACTTCTTCAGTGTCCCACGGCTTTCTGACAGGTCCACAGTTTGGATTTAATTCTTTGTCACGTAATGCTCTCCTGGATTGGGTCCTCTCCAAGTTCTTGAGAGGGGGAAAATATTATACGTATAATATTTTATTTATATATTTATATAATGTTATTTTATAATATCGTATTTATCGTACATAAAATATATTAATTACAGTGTTACATGAAGGCTATTGGTCACATAAACAGACTCATGCTAAGAAAAGAGAGGTTTGGGGGTGTGAGAGTGTGATGGGAAATTGTAAGCAAAAACATGTAATTTCGAACAGGAAACAGAAGTGAAAAGATGCCAGGACTGGATTAGTAAGGGCCAGGTGTCATCCTCCAACTTTCTTACCACTTGGATGCCGCTTCTTTTTTTTTTTTTAATTGAGACATAAGTGACTATTATATCATTTTCAGGTGTGCAATATAATAATTCGATATTTGTGTATATTCTGAAATGATCACCACACTACGTCTAGTTAGCGTCCATCCCCACACATAGTTACGAATTTATTTTTCTTGTGATGAGAACTTTTAAGATCTACACTCTTAGCTACTTTCTGGCTACTTCTTTTTGTTGTTACTCAATCCCAGCCTTTCCCACAGTTTGTTCAAGGTAGTATTAGTTACAGAAGCCATTACAAGGAATTGAAGTAAAGAGACTGAAGGCTTTCAGGCTGTGTTGGTAAAGGACCTCCATGTCCAAGGGAAAAGATTGATTAGCAATGCCTGGTGTTGGAGCTAGTCCATAAGAGTGTTTTCAAACTGCTGTGCTTCCCATGAGTCAAGAGAGTGGTTATAGCTATTATTTATTGTCCATGCTGTGGCAGGCACATGGCAGGCACTTGAGAGACAGCATCTCTCTTATTCTTCATAACAGCTCCATAACTTAGATATTACACCCATTCTTTTTTTTTTTTTTTTTTTTTTTGGTACACGGGCCTCTCACTGTTGCGACCTCTCCCGTTGCGGAGCACAGGCTCCGGACACGCAGGCTCAGCGGCCATGGCTCACGGACCCAGCTGCTCCGCGGCATGTGGGATCTTCCTGGACCGAGGCACGAACCCGTGTCCCCTGCATCGGCAGGCGGACTCTCAACCACTGCGCCACCAGGGAAGCCCTACACCCATTCTTGCAAATGAAGAAGGGGGAGCTCAGAGATGGTTCAAGATTTTAAGTAACAGACAGAACTGGGATTACAACCCAAAACTGCAAGGTATAGGCCTCCCTGGTGGCACAGTGGTTGAGAGTCCGCCTGCCGATGCAGGGGACATGGGTTTGTGCCCCGGTCCGGGAGGATCCCACGTGCTGCGTGAGCGGCTGGGCCTGTGAGCCATGGCCGCTGAACCTGCGTGTCCGGAGCCTGTGCTTGCCGACGGGAGAAGCCACAACAGAGAGAGGCCCGTGTACCGCAAAAAAAAAAATAAAAATAAAAAAAATAAAAAAAAAACACTGCAAGGTGCAATCTTAGTTTATATCTCAAACTTTCATATCTTACTTCCTCTCAGGAGAGAGAATGTCCTAACATACCCAGGGGTCTGGGGTGTGGTTGAAATTGGTCTGCAGCAAGTTTAATTTTTTTCATAATTTCTATGGTATATTTGAAAATCATATAGACTTTGCCCCCTACTCTATAATATATCCATATCTCTTTTAATATAAAAGTAAAATTCCACCTTTCTTACTCTGGAAAATCTGTAGTTCTAGGAAGGTGAATCCCCAGCAGTACAATAGTACAGACATTCTAGCTTGAGAAGTATGGCCATGTTCCACCATCCCAGAAACTTGAGAGTTTTAACCATTTTGTAGTCTCTGGAGGCAGAATGTTTATATACCAGTATATGGACTAAACGTGTGCCTTGTATATGCTATACTGTATTGTACTGTGTGGTGTGTTTGTGTGTGTGTGTAGAATACAGTTAGTAATCACAAATGTTTCTATCCCTTCCCAGGCATTACTAGGTTTATTTGGGAAGCAGTAGAACCTAGATGTTAAGAGTGGGGCTCTGGAGTAAGATGACCCAGTTTCAAATCTCAGCTGAGAACTTGCTGGTTCTGGGACCTTGGGCAAGTTAGAACCTTGTATGATGTACATTGTGATTGCCCTCCTAACATGCATTCTTTATTCTCTTAATCATTTCAGTTCTAATTTGGGTATTTAACCTCTCTGCCACACACACACAAACACACACACATACGCATATACACACACGCTGTAGTCCCTTTGTTTGGGGGAGTCTATCCCACGCTTGACTTTCGGAGACGGTTCTGTGACTAAGGCCTAAGCTAGTGAGAGTTATGCCACTCCACAGTCCTGGTTATTGGTTCTGGGATGGGCTGTAACGCTTATTTAAGCCATTAAGCAGGAAGAAGAGTTAAGCTATGGGCTTCTGAGGAAGAAGTTTCCTTGCTGTCCTGGGGAAAGCTTTTAGCAGGTGTGTGGTTCATTGGATTTAAAGGAGTTAGCATAGAGTCCTAGGCTGATGTGCTGGATCAAGATAGCCTACAAGTCTGGCGTACATCTGGACTTGCAAGTATCATAGAATAATAAATCCCCTTTATTGTTTAGTCTCATGTGAGTTAGTTTTCTGTTGAGACTAGAAACATGTCTGGTAATATGTTTCTGAGACTCAGCCCCCTGAATCTATAAATCGAGGACAGCAATAGTATCTGCTTTATAGAGCTGTTGTGAAGATTTAGTGAGATGGTGCATGTAAAACTTCTAGTTTCGTATCTGGCACATAGTAATTGTTCAACTGACTTTCAGAAAACATTGAACAAGTAATTAGGAAGTGTCAGTGTAGGAAGGGCTAGATGGCAAGAAACTGGTGTTAAATTGAGGACGATAAATGATGAATAGTTGTTTTCCACTATCATGGAGCCATTGTGATGTACTCATGATGATAGATCTCATTTAATGCAACAAGTGAGATGAGGATAAGCCCTTTGAATACTTTATTCCCTCTTATCCTCTAACAACCTTATGAAGTAGGTATAATTATTACCCTTATTTCATAGATGGGACCACTGAGGCACACAGAGGGCTAATTCCAGGAACTACTGCATTGTCACCCACTATTATGAGAAGAGTCAGGATTCCAGTTCATGCTTACCTGACACCAGGAGTGATATTCAAAATACTTAACAAGGAACAAACACTAATCACAACAGGGCACCGACCATAAGGAATCCTGGAGGCTAGAGATAAATTACCAGTAAGATTATGAGTGGGTGACGACTAATAGAAGCCCTGTCTGACTTGACACCTTACTTAGTTCAGCTCCCATGGGCAGCAGGGGACCCACGAGGCTGATTGTGAGTCCACAGAAGGAAGAACTTTCTAATAATTCAGCATGTCTAAAAATGAAATCATCTACCTTACGTGGTAATGAGTATCTCACCTCTGAAGTGTTTAAAAGCTAGGAAGACAATTCCTTGTTGGAGAGGTTGTGGAAGAAATTCTGCCTTTGGATGCAGGTAGGACTTGATCTCTACGTTAACCTTCACTCTAACATCCCAAGTTTCTGTAATAGCCCATAGTTGTTTTCCAACTGGCAGGAAAATAGTGTGGCTTCCCTTTATTAGCCATCCCTGATTTTCTGAGCAATGTAATAAAGGCTTATCATATTTTTCCTGCTTTAATATATATGACATTATTAAATCTACTTCACAAATTAGAGAAATAGATCTCAGGGCTTATTAATTTTCCTAAAGTCATACAGCTAATAAGTGGACGAAGCCCCAAACTGAGCCCTGATCTGACTAGTCCAAAGCCCCTTACCCTGTCTACTATGTCATACTCTGCTTTCAAACGAGAATATTGTGTTTTCTTAATGGTTGTATTATAAGATAAATGTGTAATTTTGGTGATGATGTATTCTAGAGTATGAGAAGGAACAGTATGTTTTCCCCATAGTTTAGTGCAAGGAAGGTAATGGAAGCAAACGGATATAGTGTATCAATATTAATCAATAGCTATAAATTTATTGAACACTTTCTATGTAGGTGTTGTGCATACGTTAGAATTTATCTCCACCACAGCCCTGTAAATTATGTATAGGTTTCTTCATTTTACTGATATAGCAAATGAGGGTCAGAGATGCTAAGTAACTTGCCCACAGTTGCCTCTCTTGTAAGTGGAAGAGCCATCATATAATTCTAATGCCATCAGTCACTGCTTATGATGGACACCTTGCAAATAGCCTTGCTATGGGCATATGAATATCATGGTGGACAACTACATGATTTGAGCATATAAAATATCTTATTATTCTGTTTACAAAGGATATGACTATATGTATATATTTGTATATTCCTATACATATAGTGATAATTCTATAAAAGATTATCAGTATATATTTAATGCTCAACCAAATAAGGCTAGAAATAAACCACATTAGATTACCACTGGGTTTTTATTTTCTGCAATACTTTTCTATATTCCCCCACAAATTTCTAAAATAAACATGCCATCTTTATCGATTTGAACCAAAGTATTACATAAAAGTCTTATTATAAGATATTACATAATATCTTCTCATTACTTTTATCAATGAAGACACTATATTTTTTTTCTTTTAAGTACCAGCCTAATAGCTAGAACACATGATTTCTTATCTTAGCCATCTCTCTGATTTGCCTTGTGACCTTGGGCATATCACTTGCTTCTCTGGGCCACAGTTTTAGCATCTGTACCGGGGTTGACAAACTATGGCCCATGGGCCGAATGTAGCACATCATCTGTTTTTGTATGGCTATGAGCTAAGAAGGGATCCTACATTTCTAAATAGTTGAAAAATAAAAAAGAATACTATCTTATGACACATAAAAAATCATGTGAAATTCAGATTTCAGTGTCTGTAATAAGGTTTTATTGCAACACAATCATGTTCATTTGCTTACATATTATCTGGACGCCTTCACTCTACAATGGCAAAGTCAATGAGTTGTGACAGACCCTATAGCCTACAAAGTCTAAAACATTTGCTATCTAGCCTTTTACAGATAAAGTATGCCAATCCCTTACCTACAGAGGGAGCAAAGTGAACTAATAATCTCCAGGCTCTTTTTTGCCCTAGTATCTAGAATAGCTCGTGGATCCCATTCTCTATGATTTCCATCCTTATTTTCCTACCACCCACTGTGAATGTTCTATCCTTATCTCCAAACTGATTACAAATTCAAATATGTCCCCTTTCCTGACTGGCTCTGTATTTTCATTAAAGCACAAATAAGAAATAAGTTTGAACTAGAGCCTTTGTGAGAGCATGGTAAGACAACCTGATTTCGGCTCACCTCTCCTGTGGCTTCTTGAACCACGCTCGCCCTTTCTCACATGTTCCAACCACAGAGGCCTCTGTTCTGCTCCAGGACACCTAACAAACTTCCACCTTAGAGCTGCTTGTCCTGCAAGGCTTGGCTCAAATGCCACCTACTGGCGAGGCTTCTTCGAGAGCAATGACCCTCACCCCCAACTCTGTACTCTTTTTCTTAGATCCTTGTTTATTTCCCATAAAGCACTCAACAGACTCTGTAACTAACATGATTATTTATGTATTTGTTCATTGTTTATGTTTCTGTATTATAGTCATTGTCCATCTCCTCAACCAAACTGTAAGCTGGTTTTAAAGGGACAGAAACCATGTTTTTATTCTTCAAAAACTCTTCATACTAAGTGAAGTAAGTCAGACAGAGAAAGTCAAATATCATATGATATTGCTTATATGTGGAATCTAAAAAAATGTTACAAATGAACTTATTTACAAAACAACAATAGAGTCACAGATGTAGAAAACAAACTTATGATTACCAAAGTAGAGGGGGGAAGGGATAAATTAGGAGTTTAGGATTAACATATACACACTACTATATATAAAATAGATAACCAAGAAGGACCTACTGTATAGCACAGGGAACTATACTCAGTATTTTGTAATAACCTACAATGGAAAAGAATCTGAAAAAGAATAGATTTATATATATATATATATATATATACACACACACATATACACATATATACGTATATATATAAACTGAATCACTGTGATGTATACCTGAAATTAACACAACATTGTAAATCAACTATACTTCAATAAAAAATTTTAAAAATATACATGTAAATAAATGAATCAAGAAAAACCTCCATTCAAGAGCTGTGTGCCCGGCACATAAATAAGTCATCAATACTACCTGTTAAATGACTAAACCTGAAAGAATGAAGCTTCAGCTTTGTACTAAAATGTAGGCTAGGCAAAGTAAAATTTAATTTGGACTAAGTTACAGGTTGCATATTAACGAAACTCTTGACCTTCTAGAAACTATTAAAAGCTCAGCACCAGGCGAGTTAAATGTTAACCTGTAAACGAGCAGCTCTTTGCCTTGTTCACGTGGGTTTTCACAAATGGGTGCCCTCGTGTGAGAAGCACAGTTTCAAAGCTCCTTTCGGAACTGCCTGACGCACAGTACAAAGCAGGCAGAGCCTCCTGTTTTCACAATGTGTAATTCATGCTCATTCATTATTCGGTAGCTTGGGAGCAGGTGCTGAATAGAACGTACCAACCTAATACCCTCATTACTGCACTGCTGTTTTGTTTTTGAGGCTCAAGTGGCCCTTCTGCCATGGGAGTTAGGAAGAGAAAACATTCGCAAGGGCTGGTGAGCTTCTGAAGAGAAGATTTACCAAAACAACAAGCAAGGGCATTTTCTCAACCACTCCACAGAAAATGGCAGTCGGAAGCCAAAATCTATTATCCCACTGCAATAAACAGAAAATATTAACAATACACTGGGAGGGGGCTTCCCTGGTGGCACAGTGGTTGAGAGTCCGCCTGCCGATGCAGGGGACACAGGTTCGTGCCCTGGTCCGGGAAGATCCCACATGCCACGGAGCAGCTGGGCCCGTGAGCCATAGCCACTGGGCCTGTGCGTCCGGAGCCTGTGCTCCGCAACGGGAGAGGCCACAGCAGTGAGAGGCCCACGTACCGCAAAAAAAAAAAAAAAAAAAAAATACACTGGGAGGAAGAAAGGCAGCATCACTTGGAGCATGGACAATACAAGTAATCAGATCATCTATAAGTATTTTTAGACTTTTAATTTCATCATCCTGGACATGCTGCTTTGGTAAATTGGGAAAGATTTCACTTCCCTTAGAGATATGTAAGCACAAAACAAAACTCCTTGGACTAGAGAAACGTTATGAAAAAGCCAGAGATATCTGAAATATCTCACCAAATCTGAAATATGAAAGTAAGTAGAGACAGTGTCTGGGCAACATAAAATAGCTTACCACCTACTAAAGCTAATGGATTTGACTTAGTGAACTCTCTCTCGGGTTACTGTAGTTTTATAAACAATTCTAACAAGTTTTGTTCTGGTCTTCCATCCCATAATATATTTGATGTAGCGTATCAGGAGTGAAGTAGAAGCTGCTCTGAGTAGTACGTGTTAGAGAAGCAAAGATTGAAATTTCAGCACCTAAAAAAACGATGAAAACTTACTGTATTCATTTGCCAGGGCTGCTGTAACAAAGTACCTCAAACTAGGTGGCTTAAAAAAACAGAAATATACTGTTTCATGGTTCTGGAGGCTAAAAGTCTAAAATCAAGGTGTCATCAAGGCCCTCCTCCTTCTGAAACCTGTAGGTGAGGGGTCTTCCTTGCTTCTTCCTAGCTTGTGTTGGTTTGCTGGCAAACTTTAGCCTTCCTCGGCTTATAGACACATCACTCCAATCCTTCGTCTTCACACAGAGTTCTCCCTGTGTCTCTTCACATCATCTTCCTTCTGTTTATATCTATCTCTATGTCCACATTCCCTCTTTTGGTAAGAATCCCCGTTATATTGGGTTAGGACCCACCCTCATAAACTCATTTTTACTTGATGACCTCTGTAAAGACCTTATTTCCTAATAAGGCCACATTCTGAGTTACTGGGGATTAGGACTTCAACATACCTTTTGGGTGGGGGGGCACAAAATTTAACCCATAACACATACCAACTAAAAATGTGTATCTAAACTAATGTTCGTTGCTGTTGGGTAAATAGCACTAAATAGCTCATCTGATCTTGAAGAAGTCTATTATGTTCATAAGAATGAAACTAAAAGAGCCTATATTAAGAGTAGGATCTTTGAATCAGTTCATCCTACTTTTGAATGTGGCCTTAGTATACCAACTGTATGGTACTGGGCAAGTCACTTAACCCTGTCACAGTATTGCTGACTATCAGACTAGGCAGTGTGTGCAAAACGCTTGTTAGCACAGTGCCTAGTTCTTGGTATATGCACAATGAATGACAGCTCTTCTTAAGCCATTAAGAAAATGAGATAGGTATTTGTAGTATAATTTAAATGGTGAGCAGAGGGGAGTAAACACCTCCAGGAATTAGAAAAGCATCTCTCCAGATGACTCATTTCCACAGGCTGCAGAAACCTGGGGTGTCACTGTGTTGACAAGTTCATTCATCAGAAGCTCATCTGTCACTCAATGATCATTGACTAAAATGATTAGCTGCAGAAAGATCTTATTTTTTCCCTATGAATGATCATCCCAAGAAAATAAAATGTGTTTTCCAAGATGCTGCAGTGTGTATGAGTTAGACAAAAAGATGAAATCTCAGCCTCGAAGATCTCTGCCTGTAACAAACTCAAGACCTTCGTTAAAACAAAGAATTTTGGCTCACAACTGAATTGCAAAAAGGTCTTGATTATTAAATGTGTTAAAGGCTGACTATACCACCCCACTGTTACATGCCCTTTGACAGTTCATTTCGGTCATGGGGCATTGCTGGGGAGAAATAGGTGCGTGGTAGAGAGCAGAAAGTCAAAGAGGTTATACTTTGAAGAGCGTCATCCTATCAGGGCTGAGGGGAATCACCCTAGACTCTTAGGTATGAAAGAACCATTCCTGTTCATCTGACCAAACCACCTCATTGCTTCCTTGACAAGGATGTTCAGGATTATGTTTACGGTCATAGAGGATATTGATGTCGGAGTCAGGCATAGGAAAACTTGTTTAGAGGAAGTATGGTAGACAGACTCTATGGTGCCCCCCATGTTCCCCACCTCCTCCTGTTCATGTCTTGTGTCATCCTCAGCCCTTGAGTGTGGGCTGATTGTATGATTTGCTTCTAACTGACATTATACAGCGAGGGTGATGGGAGGTCGCTCTTCTTTGTGATTGATTGTGTTACATAATTCTATTCAATGATATATACCCTGTCTTGCTAGCAGACTCACTCTGGAGTCTTGGTCTCCTCACTGAGTTTGAGGAAACAAGCAGAGTCCTATAGTCATGAGGCAATGAATTCTGCCAACATCCCTACTGAACTTGGAAGTGGACCCTTGCCCAGTCCAGCCTCCAAAAGAGAACCCAGTTCTGGCCAACACCTTGATTACAGCGTTTCTGAGAACCCAGCTAAGATGTGTCCAGACTCCTGGCCCAAAGAAACTGTGAGGTGGGATAGGGAGGGTGGGAGGGAGGGAGACGCAAGAGGGAAGAGTTATGGGAACATATGTGTATGTATAACTCATTCACTTTGTTATAAAGCAGAAACTAACACACCATTGTAAAGCAATTATACTCCAATAAAGATGTAAAAAAAAAAAAGAAACTGTGAGATAATCAACGTGTGTTATTTTAAGTCACTACATCTGTGGTGGTTTCGTTACATGGCATAACAACTAACACAGCATGGAGGAAAGGCAGCATGGAGCCCCACACACTGTAGACACACAGTGGGAATAAATTAAAAAGATGCTGAAGACAACTTTAGCCACAGCAACCTTTACCTTCCACGTCCACCCAAGGAGCACGTGTATATTCTGTCCTCATTCATTTGTTCAGTCACTGATGTATTTAGCAACCGCTCTGGATTAGACTAGAGATGAGATTAGAGATTAGAACAGGAGTGAGGAGTAGGGCCTCAGTTTAGGAGGGAGAGACCACTTCTTATAAGGAATATTGTGAGCCAGGGGCTACCACTAAAAGTAGGATCAAGACCACTGTGAAGCTGCCCTGAGTGTGAGTGACGTGTGTGGGTGGCACAGGATACACACATAACTGCTTATTTCCTTTGTAGTAAATGCCACAGAATTTAAACACCTTTCTCGTACGAGTGTTGAATTGTTTACTTGACTCCCTTTCACGCCGTATTATCAACTCTGGATGACGGGGAAGTTGTCCGTCCTTTCAGAATTGAAGGTCAGCACCGAGAACATTGTCCGGCAAACAGATACTCAAGAAACAGTTCTTGAATGAATATTTATGAAAGAAGCATATCCCTAAGTTTTTATCTTCACCGTCAAAATGCTGATTTCCAGAAGAATGATATAAACACCCGGCAAGCAGCTACTTCAGTCCAAGAGGGGATGTGCGAAAACTAATTCCTTTGTGTATTTTATGTGGAGGCTCCGAGATGGACTGGGTGTCAGTTAACGGTTTCTATGATTATAGCAGAGAAGACAAAGGTGATTAATAAAAATAGCATCCTATTCTTTTTTTGACAATCATGAATTTTCTTTTATTCCTACTTCAGCGTATCTGTAATCAGTTGGAGATGGAGATGAACTTTTGCAGCTCACTCTGTTGCACTGCCATCATTGATACCAGTGGCCTAATTAGATTTTTATCTTATTCCTGTAGGAATTTAGAAAGCAGTAAGTTATAACTTCACTAGAGTGAGATAATTCTTAGAAAGACAGAAAAACAAACATTCACTCAAATGGTATTTTTTTTTTTTTTTTTTTTTTTTTTTTTGCGGTATGTGGGCCTCTCACTGTTGTGGCCTCTCCCGTTGCGGAGCACAGGCTCTGGACATGCAGGCTTAGCAGCCATGGCTCACGGGCCCAGCTGCTCCACGGCATGTGGGATCTTCTCGGACCAGGGCACGAACCCGTGTCCCCCACATCGGCAGGCGGACTCTCAACCACTGCGTCACCAGGGAAGCCCTCAAGTGGTATTTTGACCCAAGATGACTTACTATTTAACTGTCCCAAACAATTCATCTCATTAGATTAAATCTGTAATTGAGCCTTTAACATCTGACAAGGGAAGGAATACAAATTTGTCATTAGACTGTAATAATTACTTTCTATCACTTTATTTACTGGAGAGACTGTGGCAATCAACAAATCAGAGTACTATCCCATAGGAAGGATTGTAATGAGTTTAATTTTCCTTATTTTTAAAAATAAAAGCAAATAATCACTGTATCTATATCTTAAGATCTTGATTCACTGATGTAATATAAGTAAAGTGGAATATTGAACAAGGAAATGGCCATAATTTGGAAACTAGAGCTGATTTTCAAGCTGTACTCATAGAAAAATGTTTGACTTCCCGTCCAATAAGAAATATGTCGAACTGCACAATTCGAAATTAATGATTACTGTGCAATCCTGTGTCTTTCACAGCTATAGAGAAAACAGATTCTAAAAGTGAAAAAAAATTAGCTATTCTACATATTTAGGAAACTACAAAAAGTCAAGTCTGTGGATTAAAAATAATCCACAAACAAAATAAAACAAAACCCCATTTATGTCTCATTTGGAATTTAGGCAGAAATAGCATTTATGGTATTTAAAAAAAATAACTAAGATGGCCATTGCTGGCAGGAAAAACAATGCAAAAAAAACACTAAAGACAGAGCCTATTCTGTGTTACCACAGGGAGACAAACTAATACTTTCATTCAGAATACAGTTCCCCTTACACAGACTAAACTCTCCTTCCTGCTTTTAAGCCCTCTGAGCTCAGAAGAAACTTGTTTTGTTACCCCAAAGCATCTTCCCTACTGAAGCACTTCAGTCTTTCTCATCCAATTTAGCTTCTAGTTTTAGGCTCTTCTGTTGTCTGTTGGCTCCATTTGTGTCATCTTCATTTGTGCAGCCAGACAGCGGGTACCTGAAGGCAGGTGGCCGTGCCCCACCCTGCGCCACACCCTCCTCAGGGCAACAACAGTGCTGAACATCAGTAGGTGTGGAGAGTGGCTAAGAGCTCTGCATATCCTTCAAGTGTAGGTGGCCTCCCCTACACGTTAGCCAAGTGATTTTCTGAACCGGAGTTTCATCAGCTGTAAAATGAGGACGGTCACACCATCAGCCTCTTGGAGTTGTGGGTGGACTGAGTGAAATAATTCACAAGTGCTTAAGCAGAGCACCTGGTACCCAGGAATCCCTCAGTCAGGGCAGCCTATTACCACTTCTGCTCCACACATATTCGCTGACCACCACAGGTAATTTGGAACCCTCTACCCTGTCCAGAGACAAAATGTTGTTTTGAAATTAGGAAGTCACTTTTTTTTTTTTTCGGTACGTGGGCCTCTCACTGTTGTGGCCTCTCCCGTTGCGAAGCACAGGCTCCAGACGCGCAGGCCCAGCGGCCATGGCTCACGGGCCCAGCCGCTCCGCGGCATGTGGGATCTTCCCAGACCGGGGCACGAACCTGTGTCCCCTGCATCGGCAGGCGGACTCTCAACCACTGCGCCACCAGGGAAGCCCTGGAAGTCACATATTTTACATCTGCACTTTCATGCAAATGATTTTTCCTTGCCTGGGAAATCTGTATTTTGTCCTTTTTTTTTTATTCACATGTTAATACTTTGGAACTCAGGTTGTGTCTTAAATCCAATCCTCTAAGTAGCTGAAAGATGTTTTGTTATCTTAGATTCCATCAAATACAGCATGAATTCTTCACATTCTTTTGAAGAAAGAGATTTAGAAAGAGAATTACAGTACTCAGAAGCCTCTATCTCTTCTTCTATGTTGCTCTTCACGCTTTTAACTCTGCCCCAGGAGCCCTGAAGCTGGCTTCAGAGTGCCGCCACTATTATCCTCTAAATGCCGTAGACAAAGGGACACTGCTTACTTCACCATGTACATGTCTTTTAAGCCATTTGATACCACTTCAAATGGAAATCACTTCACATTGATATCTACTAGTCTGAAGGCAGAAAGTCCTGGTTATTAGAGCTCCCTCACAATTAAAATGCCTATTTGGTCATGACTGTCTTGAAAAACCCTAATGAGGTTGATATATGTTCTGATTTTTCCGAAACACTTAGGGGTTTTGCCTGTTGTCCCAGCATAATTATTAACACAACTCCTTTCATTGTCAGGAGTACCCTGGTTTGGATGATAAATTACATGATTACCCAATGTGAAGACCAAGGTAGCTCTGAAATTTATGGCTTTAATGCCTTCTAGTTTAATTTCGTCTTTGTTATCTGTAAAGCTGGGCTTTTAGTCAATCTGTCATCCGTGTGGTTCGGGCAGTGTTCATTCCTTCAGATTTTTGTCACACACTGGTTGCACAGTGAGAAGCACAACACGCATGGCCCCAACTCATGGAGTTTACAATTTAGCACAGCACACAGACATTAGGTAATTACATACCCAAAACATCACAACTCCTCAGGAGAGGTAAAAAATGTTACGATTGACTATAAAATATAACGCATGGGGAGGCAAGGTAGGACATATGGGCAGTAGAAATACATCTGGATTGTTTTTTGTGTTTTTTTTTTAACATCTTTATTGGAGTATAATTGCTTTACAATGTTGTGTCAGTTCCTGCTGTATAACAAAGTGAATCAGCTATACGTATACATATATCCCCATATCCCCTCCTTCTTGCGCGTCTCCCTCCCACCCTCCCTATCCCACCCCTCTAGGTGGTCACAAAGCACCGAGCTGATCTCCTTGTGCTATGCGGCTGCTTCCCACTAGCTATCTATTCTACATTTGGTAGTGTATATATGTCCATGCCACTCTCTCATTTCGTCCCAGCTTACCCTTACCCCTCCCCGTGTCCTCAAGTCCATTCTCTACATCTGCATCTTTATTCCTGTCCTAGGATGCTATCTCATTTTAACCCAGCATTCATAATGTCATGGTGTTTGCCTTCCATTCATCTGCCACGAGGAGGAGACATTTCAGTACAAAGAGGCCCTCTGAAGATGGGCACTAGGTAGTAATTGTGAGTGTGTAAAGGGCAAGGAGCAGAAACTTAGTCCTTGGTTTCTTATTCAAGTGGCAAAACCGTGATAGGAGCAAAAGAGAGTGAGGGAGACAAGGACAGAAAACAATGCTATTTCGTATGGTTATGTTCCTTGGGGGTGAAAATTGTATCAAGTTTTCTGTTTCGTTTTTCTCCTGTATTCTTCTTGGAACATGGTTCTAAGCACATGGCAAAAATGCTCAGAGCATCTTGACTTGTGATGACTGAGAAAATGAAGCTCAGAGAAAGAAGCCACAGAACTCAGATTCAAACAGAGAAGGGAGAAAGTTACAAGGTGGCCTCTGGTGATGTTGGCTTTTCATAGTCCCTGGCTTCTGCCTGAGATCTGCAATGTCAGCACCCCAAACAGACTGTGGGTTGGCAATTTGGGGGAGGATGAGTGAGCATGAAGACCCTGACAGGGACTCTATAGCCTACAAATATGAAAAGTTTCTCCTCGGAAAGAACTAGGCGGGAGGTAGCAGAAAGCCAGTATGGGAGAAAGATCGCTTGTCAACAGGATTCCCAGTTATTGACAAAAACACCGGGTGTGTAAATTTACTTCCGAGATCACACATGATTAACTGGTCTGCTTTCCATTTATCCATTGCCTGAAGAGCACGTTTCCAATACAAATGGGCCCTTCCAAAGATAGAAAATTAAATAATAATTATGTAAGCGCCAAGGCCAAAAAGAGAGGAAAAAAGAAAAAGGATTGGTCCACAGTGCTTGCATGGAGAATCTATAAATTACGATGTTACATCTTCAACCACAGGCCCTGTACTAGTCCTGATAAATTCTAGATAAATGTCAACTAGTGGTGGGCAAAAATTTTATCTAGACAAATTTTCAGTAAATGAGACATAATTAAACTTAAAAACTCAGCAGATTCTTCAAGGATTAGAGATGACAGTGGCAGAGTCACATGTTGGTTGTTCATTTAACAATGCATAATTAATTAATGTATATATTTCTTATGTGTAATTAGTGCAAGGTAGTATAGTAGACAGAGCTCTGACTTTAGGATCAGAGAGATATAGGTTTGAATCCCGGCAATGCCAGTTGTCAGGGTCTCTCCTTGGCAAATCTTTGAGCCACACTTTTCTCATCTGTATAATGGGAATACTGTAATGAAATGTGGAGTCCTCTTTGAGTTTTGAGAATTTAACAGGATAATATACGAAAGTCCCTAGCAGTACCTGGCATATAGAAAGCCAGGTAAATAGTAGCTGCTTTGATGGTGATTAGGTTCAAACTTCTTATAAGTAACCTAGATGATACTTTAATGCCTCCAGGTCACAAAATCTCATATTAATACTGGTCTAACTATACCTGCTCAGCTCACTTATCACTTATTACAGAGATCAAGTGAGATATTATATAGGAACTTGCCATTAAAAACTATGATCTCCTATATAAACATAAAGCATTATCCTTTTCTCTCTGTTGTCTGTTTGGGTTTATAGCTACTTGTGTTATTTGTTTGTCTTTAGCACAAATGCCCCAAGTGAAGGAGATACATTGCTTTTGCTAACTTCTGTCTGCAGCTTGCCCTCACAATAGGGTAGATGACAGGCAGATGTTAGGACTCAAATGTTCTCCCCAAAGAATTTTACTCCTACCCATTCTATTTCTTTCCCTTCATGCACTTCCTCCATTTCTCTTTCGATTAATTAATTTATATTTATTAAGCTCCTATATGTCACCTTTTCTTCTCTTTGTCTAGGCTTAGTTATAAGCAGCACCAACACTCGCTAATTCTGGTCTTATTGTTTACAAGCTGTGACCTTGGGCAGACTAAGCTCAATGTGCTCAGTTTTTGGTTTTTTTTAATCTGAAAAATGGGGACAATACACCAGGGATGTTGTAAGAATTAAGTAAGAATTAGATGTCACGTTCAACAAGGACCTGTTGAATGCTTCAGGTTGTGCATTCCCTCCTGTGCATTCAGACCAAGGCTGTCCCCTTGGACTTGACTCACCTGTGAATGATGCGCTGGCTCTGCAGGTAGTCCAGGGCCATGGCCAGCTCACAGATGAAGAGCTTCACAGTGTCTTCCTGGAAGCGGACATTCTGCTGCAGGTGATAACGCAGGTCCCCGCCCAGCAGCAGGTCCACCACCATGAACATGTCTTCCTCATCTTGGAAGGAGTACCTGGAGGGGAATTAGAAATGCAAGTGGGTTAAATACATGTACACACTAAAGAGGCCCAGAGGCAAAGGACACCTTACAGATCAGAGCAGAACTTTCCTAAGCTAAGGGTTCAGGCTTTGGGAGTACTGGTCTATTACTCACTCCAGGCCCTCCGTTTCCACATGTGTAAAATGGGAATGATAAGAAGATCTTCCACATTTGATCATAGTGAAGACTAAATATGATGAGTGTAATATTTAATGTCATTCCTGGCATATAGTAAGAACCCATTAACTGGAGGTCTACAAAGCTATAAAGCCCAGGAAATAAAGAACACCCCATTTATTCACCTATTATTAACGATCATATCCTGAACACACTGTTGCAGGAGGTCCATAAAATATGAGTTACAAGCCCTCCTTGAAGCACCTCGTGCTTATTTTTCCACACTAACAACTTCATTGCCCAGCAACATTATAACAAATCATGAACCACATAAATGATAAGAAAAAGATATAAAAAGGGCAATAAAGAAGTAAGTGCACAGTACAGGGCAGTAATTCGCTCAGTCTCTGGGATAAGGAGGGAAGGGAAATCTTCTCAGCAGAGGAGAAAACTGAGTTAAATTTTGAAGGATGGTGACAATAATAATAACTACAAAATAAAGCCAACATCTCTGGGGCAGACGCTAAAGGACTCCACAAATGTGGTGTCATTAACCCCACAATGCTGCTCTTATGCTCCCATTTTCCAAATGAGGAAATCAAGGCCCGGTGAAGCTTCAGTAATTTGCATGAGGTAGAACACCCAATAAATGGTAGAGGTGAAGGGGTCTCCAGGTCCAAAAGGAAGATCTGAGAGAGGAAAACAGCAGGAATTAAGCACAGACATGGGAAAGAACACAGTGTGAGGGGGGAAAGGAAAATAGTTTGGGTTTGTTGGAACGACAGGTGTTACGGGGAAGCTTGAGCCTGGAGAGAAAGATAGAGGGCAGATCCCATGACAGGAGCTTGTTCACGAGTCTGTACACGTTGGAAAGACGGTGAAGAGGTTTAAGCAGGACGTATGATCAGACAGGGACTTCACACTTGAAGGAGCATGGGCTGGACGGACGGGAAGAGGGAAGGAGACACAGGCCAGCAGAATTGGCCTCTGCTCCCTGCAAAGAGTCTTTTGTAAAAATGCATTCCAACGGCTATGACTCGTTTTGTTTTCCTCAAAGCACAGACATGATTTCTAGTCACAGAAAGCTCTCTGTATCAGCACTATGTCAACACGTTTCTTTTGACATCATGTCACTGAGATCGTATTTTCAAGTTTTATTTGAATCACAGAATTAAGAGTCTGCAAAGCAGTGCCCAGGATGCAAACGAATTCCTAGTGACAAGTTCTTTGCTTAGGAAACAAACATAGAATATCAATGATGGGAGAACTGTACTGAGTACATTTTCTTCTTTAGAGTGATCATTGTGCTAGAGGAGGAGAGGACTTGCAAACAAAAGAAAAAAGAGAAATTCAATGAAGCATTAATCTGAGGCAGTAACATTCTAATGAAGACTAGGTCCTCGGTGTTTCCTTGTTCAGTAAATAAAATTCTGTTTACCACTGAGGACTGATTCACACAGAAGATGTCAGAAATTAAGCCCTTAGGGAGAATTTAGACAGAAACACGGGAAGGGCTTGTAAAAATGTGGGCAGCGCATCCTTGGTATTGTCTTTTAGGAAGTGTTATTGTTCACCTCCTTGCAAGGACTGGCTGGGCATCTCTGCCATAGGTTTGATGGGCACCAGGATAGGTTCCTGAACCTGGGCTATTTGGTTCGGAATCCTCCCAGCTGCACCACTACACGTTATATCCATTGTTTTACAGGTCTTTCAGGAAGTAATAATGTGCTAGTTATACGTAACCCTGACCGGGATCTATTGCACTTAGGCTGCCCTTAGCTAATATAACAAACGATGATGGCTCATGGGATGAGAGCAGTGTCTTCTTGGGATAGCTGGCAAATGAGGTGGCTGAGAACTGGGTACCAAAAGAAGGGAGAAGAGAATGCTCACCATGAACGTAACTCGCTGCCAATGGATACAACCCAGGCAGACTGGGTTCGCATAGAGAGCAGTGATTGGCTGCATTCAGCTCCCCACTGGAGGCAGGCGGAGGTCCCAAACCCGGTGACAGAGAAGAGGACTCCTCTCCCATTACTCTATTTAACTCGAAGTGAGGGACAAGTGTATTATTAAATTCACCCTAAGTGAACGAACATTTTTATTGCGACTTGGGCTCAGCGATTTTTATTCAAAGAACAAACTGATAAAGGTGCCAGTTGTGTCAAGTTAACGACAGTGTCCGGCCACGCAGGGGATTATTAGAGAAGAAGCAGCACAGGCAAGAGGCAACATGCTTCCCTTGGCCAGTATGATTTTAAATTTATTTAATCATGGAGCCAGTTGGTTGTTAAAAATCCTTTTTCCCCTTCGGCACATCAGACCTGTAGCCCTCTATCACAGATCCTAGACTCTCAGAGGGAGAGAAGATAAGATTTTAATTTCCAGGACTATATCCAGTAACATGTGGGCACAACACAGTTTGGTAATAACTAGGATATGAAGGTTCATATCATAACCTGATTGTTTAAACCTAAAAGTGAAAGAGCTTCCCTATACCTTGGCCATTTATCCCATAGACTCAATGATGCATTTCCATTACTTTTTAAAAATGCTATATCATGGCTTATTTGTTAGTTGACAGCTCCAAAATTAGTAAATCTGGTCCCACTGCATGTGAAATGCATTGTAAAGTCTGCTCAGTAAGAACGGAGATAAGTAACAAAGGACCACCACCCTGCTCCACCCTACTCCATCATATTGCCATAGACTATACACAGCTCTCTCTGTGTAACGTTGAACCTCTCCAATTCGTTCTACACACCATGGTTATGTTTTTACAATGTGAGTTTTATGTTATGCAGCCCCATAAAACCCCTTCACCTCTTTCCATGGTCCGCAGGACCCTGTGTGGTCTGGCCCTGTTTACTTTTCCAGACTTATTTTGAAGATCTTTTCCTTCCATTACTCAACTAGCAGTTCATGCCCCCTCCAGCTTTAGAAGACTGTGATATGGTATGACCTTGCCTGCACGCACAATGCTGTCCACTACCTGGTTATTGTCTCTTCCTCTTTCAGTCTCAGCCCAAAGGACACCTCACAGAGACATTTCTAACACTCCATATCAAACCTTGTCTCCCTGTTATACACAGTGCCGTATTCTTGTTCGCTCAACTTATCGTAATTTGAAAATATTTTCCTGCATGCTTTTGGATTAACAGCTTTCATTCCCACTCTGCCATCAGGAAGCATGCCTGTTTTTACTCATCCTTCATTCCTCCGTCCCTGTATGCTTCCTGAAATGTAGACTCTAAAAACAGTTGTAGAAAAAGTAACAAATTCATGAATGAACTAAAAAAAGGAAAGAGAAAAGCAAGATTAAAACTCAGGTTTGGGGCTTCCCTGGTGGCGCAGTGGTTGAGAGTCCGCCTGCCAATGCAGGGGACACGGGTTCGTGACCCGGTCCGGGAAGATCCCACATGCCGCGGAGCGGCTGGGGCTGTGAGCCATGGCCGCTGAGCCTGCGCGTCTAGAGCCTGTGCTCCGCAACGGGAGAGGCCACAACAGTGAGAGGCCCGCGTACCGCAAAAAAAAACAAAAAACAAAACTCAGTTTGGGTGGGTCTGATATGCATTTGTTAGGTTCTATTTTTAGAAATTAGCATGGCTACCAAATCAGTCACTCACCTTCTTGAAGCTGTCTCATGCAGGCCACTTAGAAATAAATCTGAATTGGAGCACTGGAAGAGATCTATTTTCCAATGGAGGGTTTTTCAAATTGTGGCTCATAACGCACTAATGGTTGTGAAATCAGTTTGGTTGGTCCTAACAAGCACTTTTTTGGAAGAAATAAAATAGACTGAATAAAATAAAATAAATGCTATTAACATATAAGGCCAAACATTGTTTTTGTGAATATAACGTGTGTCTCTGTGAGTATATCTACTGGGTTGTGATGAAAAATAGATTTCTTCCCGTGGGTTGAAGATAAAAAAAGCTTGAAAACCGTGACACTAGGGCAACCTGCTGCTTATTCCAGAACTATTGTATCAAATCCCATTCAGACTTTACCATTTCTGATGTCTGTCAGTTCTGATGTCTCCATCTAGCAAAGCATGGGAAATGCAGGACAAATATTATTAGATATTGCTTTTTAAAGCTCTCAGCTTTTGTAGAAAAAGACATTGATTCATCAAAGATGGAATCCATTTAAAAACATATTTAAGGAAAATACAAATGGAAAATGCATAGGCTTTAGGCAGGCCTGGGTTTAAATATCACATGTGAATCTGGAGCAAGTCCCTTAAAGGAAACTGAAACTCTGAGAGGATATTTGTACATTGGAAATGATTTTATGTACCATGTGGCAAAGAGCAAATTAGATATAATGTTTGTAAAGTAATTAGCGCAAAGCATGGCTCAGAGCATGGTGGTAAGGAACTTGGCCCTGGGAACAGACTGCTTGTGTTTAAATCCCAGCTCTGCCCTTTAACATCTTTAAAACTGGATGGAGCAAGTTATATAAGCCCTCAGCATGCCCATCTATAGTAGTATATACCTCATAGGGCTGTTGGGAAGATCAAGTGTAGTTAATACACATAAAGTGCTTAAAAGAGTACATGGAAGTACTTGGAAGATAGCTATTATAATTACCTTTCTTCTTCCACCCATGAATGTAATATAACTCTGGTATTAAGCAGATTAACTTGTTTTATGCAATTGTTTCCTATTATTTTATATGAGGTAATTATATGAAGATACTGATTGATTTATAGTTGATTTACAATATTGTGTTAGTTTCAGGTGTACAGCAAAGTGATTCACTTATACATACATATGTATATCTATATTTTTTTAATTCTTTTCCATTATAGTTTATTATAAGATATCGAATATATATCCCTGTGCTGTATAATAAATCCTTGTTGTTTATCTATTTTATATATGGTAGTTGTGCATCTGTTAATTCTGTACTCACAATTTATCCCCCCACCCCTTCCACTTTGGTGACCATAAATTTGATTTCTATGTCTGTGAGTCTGTTTCTGTTTTGTAAATAAGTTCATTTGTGCTATCTTTTTTAGATTCCACATATAAGTGATATTATATTTGTCTTTCTCTGACTTACTTCATTTAGTATGATAATCTCTAGGTCCATCCATGTTGCTGCAAATGGCATTATTTCATTTGTTTTTATGGCTGAGTAATATTTCATTGTATATGTATATATATACCACAACTTCTCTATCCATTCATCTGTTGATGGACACTTAGGTTGCTTCCATGTCTTGGCTATTGTAAATAGTGCCACTATGAACATTGGGGTGTATGTATCTTTTCAAATTAGAGCTTTTGTCTTTTCTGGATATATGCCCAGAAGTGGGATTGCTGGATCATATGGTAACTCTATTTTTAGTTTTTAAAGGAACCTCCATACTGTTCCCCATGGTGGCTGCAACCAATTTACATTCCTACCGACAGTATGGGAGGGTTCCCTTTTATGAATATATTTATTGTCAGTGGTATAATCGACATGATTACCATTAACTGAGCTCTTACTATATGTCAGATACCATGCTAGGTACTTTATGTATATTTTTGCATTTGATTGTTACTATAAACCTGTGAGGTAATATCTTTTTTTAAAAATTTCATTTATCTTTTTATACAGCGCGTTCTTATTAGTTATCTATTTTACACACATCACTGTATACATATCAATCCCAATCTCCCAATTCATCACACCACCACCAAACCCACCCCCACTTTCCCCCCTTGGTGTCCATGTGTTTGTTCTCTACATCTCTGTCTCTATTTCTTCCCTGCAAACCAGTTCATCTGTACCATTTTTCTAGGTTCCACATATATGCGTTAATATATGATATTTGTTTTTCTCTTTCTGGCTTACTTCACTCTGTATGACAATCTCTAGGTCCATCCACATCTCTACAAATGACACAATTTCTTTCCTTTTTATGGCTGAGTAGTATTCCACTGTGTATATACACCACATCTTCTTTATCCGTTCGTCTGTCCATGGACATTTAGGTTGTTTCCATGTCTTGGCTATTATAAATAGTGCTGCAATGAACATTGGGGTGCATAGTGCTGCAATGAACATTGGGGTGCATGTGTCTTTTTGAATTATGGTTCTCTCTGGGTATATGCCCAGTAGTGGGATTTCTGGGTCGTATGGTAGTTCTATTATTAGTTTTTTAAGGAAACTCCATACTGTTTTCCATAGTGGCTGTATCAATTTACATTCCCACCAATAGTGCAAGAGGGTTCCCTTTTCTCCACACCCTCTCCAGCACTTATTGTTTGTAGATTTTTTGATGATGGCCATTCTGACTGGTGTGATGTGATAGCTCATTGTAGTTTTGATTTGCATTTCTCTAATAATTAGTGATGTTGAGCATCCTTTCATGTGTTTGTTGGCAATCTGTATATCTGCTTTGGAGAAACGTCTATTTAGGTCTTCTGCCCATTTTTTAATTGGGTTGTTTGTTTTTTTAATGTTGAACTGCATGAGCTGCTTGTAAATTTTGGAGATTAATCCTTGTTGATTCGTTTGCAAATATTTTCTCACATTCTGAGGGCTGTCTTTTTTATAGTTTCCTTTGCTGTGCAAAATCTTTTAAGTTTCATTAGGTCTCATTTGTTTATTTTTGTTTTTATTTCCATTACTCTAGGAGGTGCATCGAAAAGGATCTTGCTGTGATTTATGTCAAAGGGTGTTCTGCCTATGTTTTCCTCTAAGAGTTTTATAGTGTCTGATCTTAAATTTAGGTCTCTAATCCATTTTGAGTTT
The DNA here is from genome assembly GCF_951394435.1 of Stenella coeruleoalba. NCBI lineage: Eukaryota > Metazoa > Chordata > Mammalia > Artiodactyla > Delphinidae > Stenella > Stenella coeruleoalba. Next base: position 123,249,229 of record NC_137148.1, on the reverse strand, counting down.
ATTTTTGTGTATGGTGTTAGGGAGTGTTCTAATTTCATTCTTTTACATGTAGCTGTCCAGTTTTCCCAACACCACTTATTGGAGAGACCATCTTTTCTCCATTGTATGTCCTTGCCTCCTTTGTCATAGATTAGTTGACCATAGGTGCATGGGTTTATCTTTCGGCTTTCTATCCTGTTCAATTGATCTGTATTTCTGTTTTAGTGCCAGTACCATATCGTGTTGATTACTGTAGTTTGTAGTATAGTCTGAAGTCAGGGAGTCTGATTCCTCCAGCTCTGTTTTTTTCCCTCAAGACTGCTTTGGCTATTCGGGGTCTTTTGTGTCTCCATCGAAATTTTAAGATTTTTTGTTCTAGTTCTGTAAAAAATGCCATTAGTAATTTGATAGGGATTGCATTCAATCTGTAGATTGCTTTGGGTAGTAGAGTCATTTTCACACTCATTTTCAATCTGTATGTGTCCCTAGGTCTGAAGTAGGTCGCTTGTAGACAGCATATATATGGGTCTCATTTTTGTATCCATTCAGCGAGCCTGTGTCCTTTGGTTGGAGCTTTTAATCCATTCACATTTAAGGTAATTATTTATATGTATGTTCCTATTACCATTTTCTTAATTGTTTTGGGTTTGTTTTCATAGTTCCTTTTCTTCTCTTGTGTTTCCCACTTAGAGAAGTTCCTTTAGCATTTGTTGTGCAGCTGGTTTGGTGGTGTTGAATTCTCTTAGCTTTTGCATGTCTGTAAAGCTTTTGATTTCTCCATCGAATCTGAATGAGATCCTTGCCGGGTAGAGTAATCTTGGTTGTACGTTCTTCCCTTTCATCACTTTAAGTATATCATGCCACTCCCTTCTGGCTTGTAGTGTTTCTTCTGAGAAATCAGCTGTTAACCATATGGGAGTTCCCTTGTATGTCATTTGTCATTTTTACCTTGTTGCTTTTAATAATTTTTCTTTGTCTTTAATTTTTGTCAATTTGATTACTATGTGGTGTGACATGTTTCTCCTCAGGTTTATCCTGTCTTGTACTCGCTGCACTTCCTGTACTTGGGTGGCTATTTCCTTTCCCATGTTAGGTAAGTTTTCGACTATAATCTCTTCAAATATTTTCTCAGGTCCTTTCTCTTTCTCTCTTCTCCTTCTGAGACCCCTATAATGCAAATGTTTGTGCATTTAATTTTGTCCCAGAGGTCTCTTAGGCTGTCTTCATTTCTTTTCATTCTTTTTTCTTTATTCTGTTCTGTGGCAGCGAATTCCACCATTCTGACTTCCACGTCACTTATCCATTCTTCTGCCTCAGTTATTCTGCTATTAATTCCTTCTAGTGTAGTTTTCATTTCACTTATTGTATTGTTCATCTGCTTGTTTGTTCTTTAATTCTTCTAGGTCTTTGTTAAACATTTCTTGGATCTTCTCGATCTTTGCCTCCATTCTTTTTCCGAGGTCCTGGATCATCTTCACTATCATTATTCTGAGTTCTTTTTCTGGAAGGTTGCCTATCTCCACTTCATTTAGTTGTTTTTCTGGGGTTTTATCTTGTTCCTTCATCTGGTACATAGTCCTCTGCTTTTTCATCTTGTCTGTCTTTCTGTGGATGTGGTTTTTGTTACACAGGCTGCAGGATTGTAGTTCTTCTTGCTTCTGCTCTCTGCCCTCTGGTGATGAGGCTACCTAAGAGGCTTGTGCAAGCTTCCTGATGGGAGGGACTGGTGGTGAGTAGAGCCGGTGTTGCTCTGGTGGGCAGAGCTCAGTAAAACTTTAATCTGCTTGTCTGCTGATATGTGGGACTGAGTTCCCTCCCTGTTGGTTGTTTGGCCTGAGGTGACCCAGCACTGAAGCCTACAGGCTCTTTGGTGGGGCTAATGGTGGACTCTGGGAGGGCTCACGCCAAGAAGTACTTCCCAGAACTTCTGCTGCCAGTGTCCTTGTCCCCATTGTGAGCCACAGCCGGCCCCCACCTCTGCAGGACACCCTTCAACACTAGCAGATAGGTCTGGTTCAGTCTCCTATGGGATCACTACTCCTTCCCCCTGGGTCCTGATGTGCACACTACTTTGTATGTGCCCTCCAAGAGTGGAGTCTCTGCTTTCCCCAGTCCTGTCGAAGTCCTACAATCAAATCCCACTATCTGTCAAAGTCTGATTCTCTAGGAATTTCTCCTGTTGCTGGACCCCCAGGTCGGGAAGCCTGATATGGGGCTCAGAACCTTCACTCCAGTGGGTGGACTTGTGTGGTATAAGTGTTCTCCAGTTTGTGAGTCACCCACCCAGCAGTTATGGGATTTGATTTTATTGTGATTGCGCCCCTACTACCATCTCATTGCAGCTTTTCCTTTGTCTTTGGACGTGGGGTATCTTTTTTTGGTGAGTTCCAGTGTCTTCCTGTCAATGATTGTTCAGCAGTTAGTTGTGATTCTGCTGCTCTTCATGTTAGATTCTCTGCCATGCATGATGTCTGGTGATTCTCTCGGTAAGTAATATCTTTATCCTCATTTTTACTAATGGTAGAAATTCAGGTTTAGTCATCAGAAAAAATAGCAAACCAAATCCATCAACATATTTAAAAAGTTATACACCACGACCAAGTGGGATTAATATCTGAAAATCAATGAATATAATACATTAATAGAATAATGGACAAAACATTATGATCATCTCAATAGGCACTGGAAAAGCATTTCACAAAATACAGCACTCATCCGTGATCAAAACTCTTAACAAATTTGAAATGGAAGGGAGCTTCCTCAATTTGATAAAGGGTATCTGCAATAAAACCCTAAAGTTGAATACTTCCCCCTCTAAGATCAGAAACAAGGCAAGAATACCTCCCCTCACTTCTTTTCAATACAGTACTGGCAATTCTAGCCAGTGAAAGAAAGAAAGGGAAGGAGGAAGGGAGGGAGGGAGAGAGGAAGGCAGGGAGGAAGGAAGGAAGGAAGAATGGCATATTGGAAAGGAAGAAATGAAACTTCCTTTAATTACAGACAACACGATTCTGCATATAGAAAATCATAAGAGAACTACAAAATACCATTAGAACTAATAATCAAGGTAGCAAGGTTTCAGGATACAAGATCAATATACAAAAACCAATTGTATTTTTCTATATAAGCAGTGAACAAAATGGAAATAAAATTAAGAATACAAAAAAAAAAATTAAGAATACAATTGTGTTCAGAAAAGTTCAAAGATAATAAAATGCTTAAGAATATTAAATTAAAATTTAGCAAAGAAGAGCAAGACATACACAAAAAAGTCACAAAACTCTGTTCAGGGAAATTAAAGATCTAAATAACTGGAGAAACATTCCATGTTCATAAATTGAAAGACTCAAATATTGTTAAGATGTCGATTATGCCCCAAAATATCTATAGGGTCAGTGCAATTCCTATCGAATTCCCAGCAGGCTTTTTGTTTTTGTATGAACTGACATGCATCTCTTAAATTTATAAGGAAATGCAAAACACCTAGAATAGCCAAAATGATGTTGAAGAAAAAAATCAGAGGACTTTCACTTCCCAATTTCTAAATGTATTATAAAGCTGTAGTTATCAACACAGTGTGGTACTGGCATAATGTAGAGGTATAGGTCAATGGAACAGAACTAAGAGTTCAGAAATATATCTTTATATTTATAGTCAATTGATTTTTGACTAAGATGCCAGGAAAAGATAATCGGTTTAACAAATGGTGATGGGTCAATTAGATATTCACATCCAAAAATGATGAACTTAGACCTCCACACCATACATAAAAATAACTCAAATGGATCATAGATGTAAGTGCAAAAACAACAAAACTTTTAGAGTAAAACACAGGATAAAATCTTTGAGACCTTGGATTAGGTAAAACTTTCCTAGATACAATACTAAAAGCAAGGTCTATTAAAAACTTGATAAATTAGAGTTTATCTAAATTCAAAATTGTTGCACTTCAAAAGATGCCATTAAGAAAATGACAAGGCAAGCAACAGACTAGGAGAGAATATTTGCCGAATATGTAACAGATAAAAGGATTATACCCAGAATTTACAAAGGACTACTACAATTCAATAATAATACAACCCAGGGGCTCCCCTGGTGGCGCAGTTGTTGAGAGTCCGCTGCCGATGCAGGGAACGCGGGTTCGTGCCCCGGTCCAGGAGGATCTCACATGCCGCGGAGCGGCTGGGCCCGTGAGCCATGGCCACTGGGTCTGCGCGTCCGGAGCCTGTGCTCCGCCACGGGAGAGACCACAGCAGTGAGAGGCCCACATACTGCAAAAAAAAAAAAAAAAAAAAAATACAACCGAAGAAAAAAATGGGCAAAGATATGAACAGATGTTTCACTAAAGAAGATACACATGAAAAGATGCCTAACATTACTAGGCATTAGAGAAATGGAAACTAAAACCACAAATGCCATGCTCATCTGAATGGCTGTAATAAATAAAATAGACAATAACAAATGTCAGCTCTAGGATGTAGAGAAAAGAGAACCCTTATACATTGCTGGTGGAAATGTAAGTGGTGCAGTCACTTTGGAAGACAGTTTGTGAGTCTCTCAAAAAGTTAAACATTAAATTACCATATCACCCAGCAATTCCACTGTTAGATATCTATCCAAGAGAAGTAAAATCACATTTCTATGCAAAGACTTGTATGCAAGTGTTCATTGCAGCATTATTCATTATTGCCCCAAACTGGAGACAAGCTACATGTCCATCAACTGGTGAAGGAACAGACAAAATGTGGTACATCCATATAGTGACATACTATTCAGCTCTAAAAAGGAGCAAATTAATAGCACAGACCACATAATGGATGAACCCCATAAACATTATGCTACACGAAAGGAGCGAGACACAAGAGATTACATATTTATAATTTCATTTATATGAAATTGTCAGAAAAGGCAAATTTATAGATACAGAAAGTAGATTATTAGTTGCCTGGGGCTCAGGCTTGGAATGGGAATTAACTAAATGGGCACAAAGGATCTTACTAGCAGGATAAAAGTTTCTAAAATTGATTTATAGTGACTTGCACCACTCAGTAAAATTACTTAGGATCACTGAATTGAACACTTGAAATGGGTGAATTTTACGATGTGTAAAATATACCTCAATAAAATTGTTGCAAAAAAGAGGACAGTGGTTAGGAGGAAAAGAAAAGATTATGGTGTAGAGAGATTAAATATTTGCTCAAGAACCACATGTTAGGAAATTGTGGAGGCGGGATTGCACCTAAACCCATGCAGTTAATATACATGGGTGCACAGCGGCCAATAAAGTTCATGTGACAAAAAAGCATCTAAAGCTTATAATAAAATCCTGTCAGGGAGTAGGTTACTTATTTACGTCCCCTTCAATTCAACTCTCAAAATTCAATTTGTGTGCCTTTTGGGTAGTCTCATTCCAATGGTGGGACATTTCTGATCTTCAGCCAGGGATCTCCACAGAAGTGTTTTTAAGAACCATTGTTGTCCTATGCACTAAAATGGGAGAAAAATTAATCTGTGTTTTTCAGACTCTGACCAGGGAGTGCCCACGGCAATCTTTTCACAGTTTAGGAAAATCATTAGCCCTTGTGAGAAGAGATCCCTGAGGAATGGGCAAAGAGGAGGTTGGGGTGCACTGTCCCATTGTCTTTCTTTGGAGCACTGCTCTATCATATTTCTCTTCTTGTGGCTCTGTAGTAATTTTCCAAAGTGTGTCTAGTGTGAAACTCACAAAAAATAAAACCAAACTAGTATCATTTCATCTAACGAGTTTGCCATGACAATACAGAAAACCTAAGGTTTGCAAAAGTCAGATTTCAACAGTTTATAAATAACTATGCCCAGTTGTTGCTGTGTGTGTGTGTGTGTGTGTGTGTGTGTGTGTGTGTGTGTGTGTGTGTTTGAACTGAATTTCCAAAGCATGCATGACAAACTGAAGTAAAAGAAAGGTACATGGCTAGGATAACATGGGAACCAAGTTGAGAAAAGAATCTAAATTCTCTCTGCTATAAATTTAGAAGGAGGGAATTTACAACCTAAACAAGCGTGTTTGACTCCTACTCAGTGTGTCAGAGTGAGAACACTTCCATCAAGGCTTGAGGTGAGGCACACTCGGTGACAACTTGGAGAACTGGGCACTCTCATGTGCTCTGGATGGAAGGTAGTTTGGTAAAAGTGCCTCTGAGGACAATTTGGAAATACCTCTTGAAAAAACACATGGTGTTTGACCCTGTAATTTCACTGCTAGAAACTTTCACTATAGATGCACTTGAAAAATCACACCAAGATGTACTTGTAAGGATACACAGTACATCATAAAAAATCAAAAACAATTTGCATGCCCATTAATAGGGGAACATGTGAATAAATTATGGTAAATTCATGTTACTGATTATACAGCAATTAAAAAAAATAAGGCAAATCTATATTCTCATATGAAAAGATTTTCAAGATATTATATTATGAGATAAAGTGAGGGAAAGAAAATGTTTAGACTATAATATGCATTACAGCACTGAATGCTTAGTGTACATAAAAACTATACAGTAAAAAAAAGGATATATAAACACAACCACAAAAGGAAACATATTACACAAGTATGCTGGTATATGCATAAAATTTGTTTTGAAAATAAGATAACCAGTTATCTAAACAGTAAGATTGCATCATTTTATTTTTATATTTAAAAGGCCTAATAAATACAACAAAAAATTTTCTACTTTGATATACCTAATATATTTTGTCTCCTTGTACTAGATCCCAGTGATCTAGTACACGGTATAGTGAACATAGACAATACTGTATTATAATCAATAAACTTGCTAAGAGATTAGAATTTAGTGATTCCAACCACTAAAAAAAAGGGATCATTATATAACTCAACAAAGGTGCTAATTATCGCAAAGGCAACCATATTACAATATATAAATGTGTCAGATTAACATGTTGTACACTTTAAATCTGCACAATGTTAGATGTCAAATATATTTCCATTAGAAAAAGAAAAAATGATCTATGTTGTCTCATCAGGAAAGGAACTAACACAGATGAATCAGCTTCTAATCTCTATAAATTACCTAGACTCGAGGTTTTCACCAAATACTCAATGTTCACAATTCCCTGATTGTTCTATAAATGTCTGCTTTTATTTTTTAGTTATTTTTTTGAATTTTATTTTTAATACAGCAGGTTCTTATTAGTTATCTATTTTATACATATTAGTGTATATATGTCAATCCCAATCTCCCAGTTCATCCCACCCCCCAAACCCCCGCTTTCCCCCCTTGGTGTCCATACGTTTGTTCTCTACATCTGTGTCTCTATTTCTGCCTTGCAAACCAGTTCATCTGTACCATTTTCCTAGATTCCACATATATGCGTTAATATATGATTAAATGTCTTCTTTTAAAAAGGAACTTTTATAGAATATTTGGGTCCTTTAAATGGATTCAAACAAGGTCCATACTTTGTCCTTGGTTTATGTGCCTTTAAGATGTTTTTTATTCTATAGCTTCCCTGACCAACTCTTCTTTTATTCCTAGTAATTTTTTGTTGAAGAAACCAAATCATTTTTGCTGTAGCTGTTCCACAGCCTGAATTTTGCTGTTTGCATTTCTGGCTCGTCTTTCTACATGTTTCACAGCTCTCTGTATTTTGTGAAAATTGCTGGTTAGATCTTAAGGTTTGCTCAGATTCAGGTTTGATGCAGGGGGTGGCGGACAGGACTACTTCACAGGTGGTGGGGTGTTCTTTGAGCAGGAGGTAGATAATCAGTAGGTCTTTCTTTTCATGGTGAATGCCTCGATCCAAAAAGGCGCCTGAATGCCTAGATCCAAAAAGTTCTTATGGGTTGTAATATTTGAATTCTATCATTTCTTCTTTGTATTTTAGCTGGAGTACTTTTATAAAGAGAAACTGGCTTTCAGCAATTATTTAGTTACTTTGAGGTACAGTTCATACAGAAAACGTAAAACAAATGCTGAAGTCTTTTATTTATCACTTTTCAAAATGATTTGTTGGTTTCCTAGAATCCTCCCAAAGCAAACAGTAAGTTTTTTTTTTTAAATCATAATGAAATCATGGGTTTGATGGGTTATCACCCTTACTGATGTCCATTCTTTGGCCAGTAGGAACATAGTCAAGTTGGATCATGTGTTTTTTTGACATGACCCTAGTAGGTTTTGATAGCTTTATGACTTTCTGATATGAAAAGATATTTCCTCCTCCAGACTGAGCGATAGAAGTGTCTGCTACAATTGGATTGTCATTGTTACTAGGTCTTTTCAATGGCTAGAGCTAGGATTAGATACAGATATTTGATATAAGTATAGGTATAATATATATATATATGCATACACAAATGTAATTGAAGATAAATGCACTGTAAATTCATAATGATAGTTTCAATTTATATTCAAGACTGCAGTGACTCTTAATCTCATCACAATTTTTTGTTTTTTGCGGTACGCCGGCCTCTCCCGTTGCGGAGCACAGGCTCCAGACGCGCAGGCTCAGCGGCCATGGCTCGCGGGCCCAGCCGCTCCGCGGCATGAGGGATCCTCCCGGACTGGGGCACGAACCCGTGTCCCTTGCATCGGCAGGCGGACTCTCAACCACTGCGCCACCAAGGAAGCCCAATCTCATCACTATTATATCAGTAACTCCTTTCTTCCTTACTGAAAATCCTAGTTCTCAAAGATATTGAGATCTCTCAAGTTTTTACCAAATTACACTCCATGCTGTTTGCTTTATCCATAATGGATGTAAAACACTTTCAGAATAGCAATATAAACATTACCTTCAACAATACCGTCACTGAAAACACCTTAAGATATTGCTATTCTTTTTTGTCATTAAGGTGTAATTCTACTAATGATATAAAGTCATTGTCTGAAACTCACTTGAAAGTACATTTCTGTGTGGTTATGCCTCAAACTGGATAGATACTTGGGTTCATTTGTTTTATTATACATTCCATTTGGGGGGATTGTTTTTTTTTTTTTTTGCGGTACGTGGGCCTCTCACTGTTGTGGCCTCTCCCGTTGCGGAGCACAGGCTCCGGACACGCAGGCTCAGCGGCCATGGCTCACGGGCCTAGCTGCTCCGCGGCATGTGGGATCTTCCTGGACCGGGGCACGAACCCGCGTCCCCTGCATCGGCAGGCGGACTCTCAACCACTGCGCCACCAGGGAAGCCCTGGGGGAATTGTTTTTAAATTCTCATTTTGTTTTAGAGTTATATAAAGTATTTCTGTATTTTATAAAATCAAAGTCAAATCTGCAAAACAAGGTATCTTGAGAAAAAATCTCCTATCCCTCTCTGTTTTCTTTAATACCACCATTTGTCTATTAATAACTTTTTAAAAAATATTTTTTGATTGTGGTAAAATATATATAACATAAGATTAACCACTTCAAGTGTACAATTTAATGCCACTGCGTACATTCACAATGTTGCGTAATCATCACCACTACCTATTTCCAGAACTTTTTCTTCATCCCGAACAAGAACTCTACCCATTGAATAATACCTCCCTATTCTCCCTCTCCCCAACCCCTGGTAAGCTCTGTTTCTATCTGTATGTATTTGTCTATTTTAGGCACCTCACGTAAGTGAAATTATACAACATTTGTCCTTTTGCATCAGGCTTATTTCACTTAGTATAATGTGTTCAAGGTTCATTCATGTAGCATGTATCAGAATTTCATTCCTTTTTAGGCTGAATAAGATTCTGCTCTATGCATATACCACATTTTGTTTTTCCATTCATCTGTTGACAGACATTTGGATTGTTTCTACTATTTGATTACTATGAATAACGCCACTATGAATATTAGTGTACAAGTATCTGTTTGAATCCCTTTCAATTATTTTAGTATATACTTAGAATAGGAATTGCTGGATTGCATGGTAATTCTATGTTTAACTTTTTTTTTTTTTTTTTTTGCGGTACGCGGGCCTCTCACTGCTGTGGGCTCTCCCGTTGCGGAGCACAGGCTCAGGACGCGCAGGCTCAGTGGCCATGGCTCACGGGCCCAGCCGCTCCGCGGCATGTGGGATCTTCCCGGACCGGGGCACGAACCCATGTCCCCTGCATCGGCAGGTGAACTCTCAACCACTGCGCCACCAGGGAAGCCCTAGTTTTAGCTCTTATATTTAGGTCTGTTATCCATTTTGAGTTCATTTTTGTATAGTGTGAGGTAGGGGTCCAACTTCATTCTTTTGCATTTGGATATCACATTGTCCCAGTACCATTTGTTGAAAAGACTTTTTTTTTTTTTTTTTTGGTATGCGGGCCTCTTCACTGTTGTGGCCTCTCCCGCTGCGGAGCACAGGCTCCGGACGCACAGGCTCAGCGGCCATGGCTCACGGGCCCAGCCGCTCCGCAGCATGTGGGATCTTCCCGGACCGGGGCACGAACCTGTGTCCCCTGCATCGGCAGGCGGACTCTCAACCACTGCGCCACCAGGGAAGCCCTGAAAAGCCTTTTTACCCATTGAATTGTCTTGGCATACTGGTCAAAAGTCAATTGATCTTAAATGGAGGGTTTGTTTTCAGACTCTCAATTCAGCTTCATACCCATCGTTACGCCAGTACTACACTGTCTTGATTACTGTAGCTTTGGATTAACTTTTGAAACCATGTGTGAGCCCTCCAACCTTGTTTTTTTCCAAGACTGTTTTAGCTATTCCCTTGAATTTCTTGAGTTTCAGATTCCTTGAAGTTATATATGAATTTTAAGATCAGCTTGCCATTTTTTTTCAAAGAATCTAGCTGAGATTTTGATAGGCATTTTGTAGAATCTGTAGATCAATTGAGGCTACATTGCTTTTCCCACTTAACAGTATATTCTGGACAGCAGGCCATAAAAGTATATAAAGATACTTCTCATTCTCTCTTTCAGCTGTGTAGTGCTGCATTTTATGGGTGTCACTTGTTTACTCAACCTGTTCCCTACTGAAGGACATTCAGGTTGTTTCCAGCCTTTTGCTATTACTGATACTGCAATAGTGAAAAACTTTTTGCATCTGGCTTTTTGTATTTTGGCCAGAACTACTTTGAGATAGATTCCTAGAAGTGGGTTTGCTAAGATAAAGTTTGTTAAAACAAAGGATAAAGGCATATGTAATTTTAGACTCTATATTGCCAAATTATCTCCGTAGAGGGTGTATCATTTTGAATCCCCACCAGGAATTTATGAGAGTACCTATTTCCCCACATTCTCTCTCTAGAATATGTTGTCAAGTTTCCATCTTCAGAAAAACCCAGCAGTAGAGTAAGATTTGAAACTTACAAAGTGCGTTTTCTCTGTCTCATAAGTAGCCTTATAATGTTCTAAAAGGGAAGAAACACACCTTAAATGCCCTCATCAAAACACACATAGATGACCTCATCCACCCTTGTGTATTTTGTGTGTACAGGTTCAAAACCCATGTATCTAAAATTCATAAACATGTAAAATTTAGAGTTTACACAGATCTTTTTGGCAGTGGATAGAACGGATTTGAGGAACCCACCATATAATAGTTATAATAAATGTTCATTAAAACTTCCTTTTTAGCCAGAAGAAGTTTTATGTACATCTCACAAGACATAAAGACACTGTCTGAGTTCATTTCTCCTTTACGTTAGTCTTTCCTGACCTCTTCCTGCCAAACATAAATTAGATGTTATCCCTCTTTGCCCTTCCACAGCACCCAGCCATTTCTCTGTTACAGAACACTCCAGGAACCTAGCTATAGATGGTTGCACTGTATTGTATTGTATCATAACCATTAGGTTTCTTTTTGCCTGAATTCCTCATTTGACTGAACACTTTGAGGAGTCTGTGCTTTGCTCATCTCCATCCATCAGCAACCCAGCATATATTATTAGCTTGATACATAATGAACACTTGTTTATTCAGTGGCCATTTTACAACTATTTATTGTATATTTATCATACAGGTGATGAGGCTAAAAGAGTAAACCAAGGAACATGGTTTCCTTCATCTTAAACCTAATCATCTATACAACATAAATATTTGCATAAGCAAATATGTAGTTATAAAATGTGGTAAGGGCTTTGAAGGAAAAGTGCAGGATACTGTACTAGAAACTAACGGAAGGACCTAATTTTGATTGCAGGGGATCGTAAAAGCCTCAGAGACAGTAATACACATACTTACTTGCCTGATTCAAACCATAACCTATAGCCTCCAATAAAATGAACAAAAATCCATAATTTACTCAATGAAAAAGATTGTGGATGATTTTTAAATGTCACACCTAACAGGTTGCAGATTATTTTCCTGATGTTCTGATGTAATAGCTGATTTCCTCCAGCTCTGACCTTTCTCTGGGCAGAGCTTTAAATGCTATTTTGTGATCTGTCAGCTCATCTGTGCTGGCTCTGGAGATGTATTTATGAAGCTTCTCTGGGGAAAATATAACTATTATTATCTTCTCCAGATTCTCTTGAGATAGCTACCTCAGAGAATAATGTAGCCAGTAAACAGGCAAAGGGGAATAACAACATCTTGCCACCCATATAAAAAGAAAAGCCAAGCCCCAAGCTCAGACGATAATGAGGAACAATTAGATCAGACTCTTACCCAGAGAATTTAGCAGGGGTCCAGAGAAAAAAATGTTAGAAGTGAACACTTTTTGTGCTTCTGGAGAACTGTAGACTTCCAGCAGAGAGACAATCCAAGGGGATGAGTTTGGGTCACTGATGGATCACAAATTACCACTTGTGATTCAGAGAGTGGCTGGGCAGGTCCTGGCTGGGCTGAGAGGGTTCCAGGACGTGCTGAGTCATACATTTTGATTGGTCATTTCTCCAGAGTGGATGAAGTGGAGAGAGGGCAAGTTCATCTGGCTCATGGTATCATCTACCCCTCTGCCTCTCTAGCCAGAAAAGCAATTTATTTCCTTACTGACCTAGCTGCCCCTGTCTCAGAATTCCAGGGCAGGCAGAGGACTTCCCAGTGCCACTACCAAATACAGAGATTCTCACTTTGCCCTCCGTGCCCTTCTCCTAGCCTCTCATTTGTCATGCATCCCACTTCTGATTACCTGACTAGTGTTTACAGTCCAACTAGATCAATTGCATCTTCAGAAATGTTTTGATCTTTCCTGTCTCTGCTCCCATCTCATGAGGCTTTCCATGCAACTCTAGTTCTGATATCCAGCCCTTGGAACTCTACCAGGAAAGCAGGAATAGGCATAATGTTTTTTTTTTTTTAATCTCAAACTGAAATATATTAAGTTGCAAGTGCTGATTTTGTTTCTCTAAAACATCATAACTCATCATGCTAAAAGGCTCTTGAAATTTTTAAAAATTGATTTTGCAGTGGTGTATAATTTTTTAAAGTTCAGTTTCAGAGTTTTGGAAGTAATGATACATGGATAAGCAACATTAAAATAAAATATAAGTTAACACTAAGTGTTTTAAAGAATTTGGGGGTGGGATGTAGGATCTAGATGTGCTATGACTTTCTGGTTTTGCAGTTTGGCAAGGAATCAAACCTCGCATCTTCAGCTTACTCACATTTATAAGGGGACAAATACTATTCCTATTTTATAGGAACTAGTATTTGAAGATGTATGAGATAATGCATGTAATATTTTAGCATAACACCTCAAAAATATTAACTGTCTTAGACTTCACGAATGTATGATTTCCTTAAGTTTCCCCCAGGAGTCTACTTCTTGAGTCTACTCCCTCAAATATGTTTTTCAATTCATCAAATTCTGTCATAGTGAAGATACCTCTCCCAGGTAGACTCCAATCCTGATTAAACACACCTATATGCTTTAAAACAGCAACAGAAAACAAACTAATATCCATTAAGTGCACTCTGAGGAGAAAAAACACAAACAGTGCTGACTGGATTCACTTACATTTTTAACCACAAGTCTCAAATAGATATTAAGAAAGTCCTAATTCTCTATTGATTTTATACTTTCAGTCACTTAGCTTTTCTCCTCAAAATTTCCTATCCTGGGCCCATTCCTCATTCTCAGTTGGTAACTCATGTGTCACAGAGGCAATGGCATGAGAACTACTTCATCTGCCCAGCAACAAATACACCACTTCAGGAATATATACAGTTACGTACTCTGCCTTCTGTCCTAGTACAGTGAAAGAAGTGCCCTGGCTTCTCCCTAAGGCCAGCACACTTAGCTGTGCCCTGAATCACATCCATCTCTCCACATTCAGCAGCTTGCTCTAGCTATCTTCCCTTTTCTATCCTACGTTACCAGGTCCTTCCTCTTGATGGGCTCATACTCTGCATTCAATCTTGCTTATGCACATTTGAAAAAAATATATATAGTATACATAAGAAAATAAATGTTGATAAATAAAAATAATATATAAAAATAAATACTTAAAAATATGTGTTATAGTGTCTAGTGATAGATACAAAAGGATAATAGAACATGACCAACTAGGGTTTATTTTAGGATCAAGGTTGTTTTAAGATTTGCAGATCAATTAATTTACTTCACCACATAATAGAAATGATCTTGATAAAACAAAAACACATTTGACAAAATTTAATACCCGTTCATGATCAAAACTTCTAGCAAACTAGGACTGGATGCAACCTTTCTTATTGTGATCATGGATATCTACGAAGAGCTTACAGCAAACATACGAAATCTTGAAATCCCTAAAACCTTCCCCATGAAATCAGGACAAACACATAAGAAGTCCGCTATATTCGACATTGTTCTCAATGCAAATACAATGGGCACGAAAGTAAAAGGTAAGAAGATGGGAAAGGAAGAACTAATAATATCACTGTTAGTTAATGACATGATTGTAAATATTGAAGGTCCAAAAGAATCTACAGGCCTACTGGTAGAAAGAATAAGAGAATTTAACAAGGTCATTGGACATAAAATCAATATTGAAAATCAATTGTATTTTGGTAAACAAGCAACAAACTACTAGAAAATTAAATTTTGATAAACAATTACTATTTATAATAATTTAAAAACACTAAATACCTAGAACTAAATCTAAAGACAAATATGCTAGAACTCTACACTAAAAACTGAAACTAAAGACAGAAATTAAGGGATACCTTAATTATGTGTGTGTGTATTTGATAAATTGGAAGGTTTAACAGTTTTCAAATATTTTAATTCTCCCTGGACTAGTCTATAAATTCAATGTAACCCAATATAAATAACAGCAGCTTTAAAATACAAATTGACAAGCTGATTATGAAATTTATATGGAATTGAAAAGGTCCAACTATAATGAAGATAATCAAGAAGGAGCATTATGGGGTTTTTTGGTTTTTTT
The DNA here is from genome assembly GCF_951394435.1 of Stenella coeruleoalba. Taxonomy (NCBI): domain Eukaryota; kingdom Metazoa; phylum Chordata; class Mammalia; order Artiodactyla; family Delphinidae; genus Stenella; species Stenella coeruleoalba. Next base: position 123,233,959 of record NC_137148.1, on the reverse strand, counting down.
TTTTGCGGTACGCGGGCCTCTCACTGCTGTGGCCCCTCCCGTCACGGAGCAACAGGCTCCGGACGCGCAGGCTCAGCGGCCATGTCTCGCGGGCACAGCCGCTCCGCGGCACGTGGGATCCTCCCGGACGGGGGCACAAAGCCGTGTCCCCTGCATCGGCAGACGGACTCTCAACCACTGCGCCACCAGGGAAGCCCAAGAAGGAGCATTATTTTACTGAATTCTTTTACCAGTCTGAAGCTGTAGTCTTTAGGGTAGTGTGATAAATGTGTCAAGGTACACAAGTAGATCAATAGAACAAAGTCTGGAAACCCACACGTATATGATGACTAATAACAAATGTGTTACTGTGATGCAGGAAGGGAAACATAAAAGCTCCAATAAATGGTGTTGGGTTAATTAGATAGCCATATGGGGAAAGAAAGTGAATCTTGGTCCTGGAATATAGATCTAAATGTAAAAGCTAAAACAACAAAGCTTCTAGGAAACAGGATAGATATTTTCACATTGGTATGGGCAAAGATTACCTAAACATGACACAGAAAGCACTACCCATAAAGGAAAAGGTTGATAAATTATACCACATTTAAATTCAAGCTTTAATGATTATTTTAAAAAACATCATTATAGAGTGGAAAGGTAAGTCACAGATTGGGCAAATAATTTACATCCTCAAAAAGACTTGTTTACAGAATATATAAAGAACTTCTATGGATCAATGAGAAAAAGAGGCAAACCATAAAAAGATGGACCAAAAACTCAAGCACTTCTCAAGAACAGGTTCCCAATGGCCAATAAGCATATAAAAATGTTCCCAAACTCTAAGTCACCAGGGAAACTCAATCTGAAACCAAATGAGATACAATTAACACATTTACTGGAACACCTATATGTAAAGAAACTGACAATACCAAGTGTTGGTGAGGTTTTAGAGTAACTTGAATTCTCACATCTTGCTGATGTGAATATAAATTGGTACAGCTTCTTTGGAAAACTGTTTGCCAGGTAAACCTACATAAATCTTAGGATCCAGTGATTTAATTCCTAGGTTTATTGCCCCCAAATGTGTGTACTTTTGTTTACCAAAAGATACAAAGAAGAATGTTAACAGCAGGACTATTTGTAAAAGTTTCAAACTGGAAACAACCCAAACATCCATCAGTAATAAGATGTATATACACACACTACTATATATAAAATAGATAACCAACAAGGACTTACTGTAGAGCACAGGGAACTATTACTCAATATTTTGTAATAACCTATAAGGGAAAAGAATCTGAAAAAGGATATATATATATATATATATAACACAACACTGTATATCACCTATACTTCAATTAAAAATTGTGTTGCAGTGCTTCCCTGGTGGCGTGGTGGTTGGGAGTCCGCCTGCCGATGCAGGGGATGCGGGTTTGTGCCCTGGTCCGGGAAGATCCCACATGCCATGGAGCAGCTAGGCCCGTGAGCCATGGCCGCTGAGCCTGCGCGTCCGGAGCCTGTGCTCCGCGAAGGGAGAGGCCACAACAGTGAGAGGCCCGCGAACCGCAAAAAAAAAAAAAAAATTGTGTTGCATAATAAAAAATAGTAAGATGTATAAATAAGCCATGGGATATTCATACAGTGGACTATGATAGAGAAATGACAATACACTATTGCTGCTTGTGACAACATGGATTAATCTCAAAACACAACAAAACCACTTTGCACTCCACCCTCGAAAAAGAAAATTACTCAGTCCCATGCTCTGATCAAGCCACTCCCTTCCACCTTTTGTCCAGCCATTTGGAGTTGGCTCATATCAAGGTCACCACATCTATCTCTTCCCAAGTCAGTGGGCAGTTGTCTCCTTATTCTTGACTTCTCTGCAGCACTTGAAATGGTTTACATGCCTTCTTTTCTGAAACACTTTCCTTTCTTGATTCTAGGATTCTCTCCTGATTTACCCCTAGCTTGTTGGCTAGGTTCCTGGGAGTACCTTCTTTGTCTAGTTCCCTGAGTCTTCCTCCTCTGTCAGAACTACTGTATTAAATGCTCTAGGTCTTGAGTCCTCAGCCCTTTTTTTTAATGTAATCTCCCTCCAAAGGTGCTTCCTTCAAGTCTCTGATTTAAATAGCACCTATAAGCCAATGATTCCCATATTCATGTTTTGTGGGACTTCTCCTTTGACTCTGGATTTCTCTTCTGAGCACCAGACTCAATGCCTATTCAACAGCATGACTAAGATGCAGCTCAAAGTCAACAGAGAGTTCTTGTTAATTAAAGAGAGTTCTTGATTTTGACAATGAATCTGCTCCTCTTCAGTGAATGACACAATCATTCACCAAGTTTTTCCGGCCAACAATCTAGGAGTCATTATTTGTTTCATTCTTTCTTCTAGCCAAGGGGTAAGCATGTTTCTGAGCAAGGCCAGTTGGATTCCCTCCCAGGACTTTGAACGTTGATTGAGTCCGTGATGCAAGGTTAGAAAATTGGCTGGAGCTGATTCATCCCAGCTGAGATACCCTGCATGCAGGCAGCCCGGAGAAGCTGGAAAAGGTAAGGAAGTAAGTCCTCCCCCCTAGAGCCTTCAGAAGGAACACAGCCCTGTGATAGCTTGGTTTTAGCTCAGGAAGACTGATTTTGCACTTCTGTCCATTACTTCCTGCTACCTAGAGTCCCAGAACAGCCTTTGTCCCTCACCCTCCAGAGACCTACTTCTTCAAGCTTTACTTCTGATACAATGTAAGCTACCACATATTCTTCCAATGAATTTCTAAGGAATCCTTTTTAATATTGAGGAATAAATGAATAAGTCTGCATTATAAAGATCCAGTTCCTTGGCCATTAGCCCAACAGTCAGTCAGTCAACAACTATATGGAACAAGTACTATGTATTGGCCACACGATAACACTGTTGTCTGCCTAGTTCTTCTTCAGGGACTGCTTCCTTCTTCCCCAACTATCCAGGTTCATCAGGGACAACTTCTTCCTATGACAACACTGGATAATTCAGGATAATTTCCCCTTCTCAAGATCCTTAATTTAATCACATCTCTTCCTAAGTTAACAAAGCTGACACTGGTTAAAGTAGTAAGGAGAGAGTTTAGTCCGTAATATCCTACTGCAATAGAAAGAGTCCACATGTATATGTATAACTGATTCACTTTGCTATAAAGCAGAAACTAACACACCATTGTAAAGCAATTATACTCTAATAAAGATGTAAAAAAAAAAAGGAAGAGTCCAGTTGTGAACTGAACTCAACTTTGATTTGTTGAATAGGGAATAGAGAGGGTGGTGAGCGGGGGCTCAGAAGAGCCAGCAAAGTGAAAACTTACAAAAACTGGGAAGGTGGGGTTGGTCCGCGTGAATCCCACCTGGTTTGTTAACTGACGCCGTGTATGGAAATTGGGCTCCTCCCCTTCCGCAGTGGCTGGGAGACAGGGGCCCTGTCTTCAGGTGTTCGTGGAGCAAACAGTAAATTTTTCTCCAGCCTTGAGTTTTCTCAGGCAAGCACTATAAGTGGGCTAGGGTCATCCTAGGATGAGGCCTTGAGCTGTTAAAAAGAATGTTAGTGTTTTTCTTTTTTTTTTTTTTGCGGTACGCAGGCCTCTCATTGTTGTGGCCTCTCCCGTTGCGGAGCACAGGCTCCGGACGCGCAGGCTCCGGACGCGCAGGCTCAGCGGCCATGGCTCACGGGCCCAGCCGCTCCTGCGGCATGTGGGATCCTCCCAGACCGGGGCACGAACCCGTGTGCCCTGCATCGGCAGGCCGACTCTCAACCACTGCGCCACCAGGGAAGCCCTAAAAGGAATGTTAGTGTTTTGTTCAAGTCTTTATTGGGTAGGATTGAGGCCTAGCTGAGAAGAGAGCCCAGTGGAGAGTGGCTAGAGCTTGGGCAAGAATCATCATCACCAGGTGGGCCCAATGCAATCACAGGAGTCTTTAAAAGGTGGAAGAGGAAGGCAGAAGGTCAGAGAGAGGTTTGAAGATGGAAGAAGGAGCCATGAACCGAGGCATGCAGGCAGCCCGGAGAAGCTGGAAAAGGTAAGGAAGTAAGTCCTCCCCGCAGAGCCTTCAGAAGGAACACAGCCCTGCTGATAGCTTGGTTTTAGCTCAGGAAGACTGATTTTACACTTCTGACCTCCAGAATTGTAATATAATACATCTGTGTTTTAAAAAACAATTTCCATATTCTTTTAATGAGGGAAAATTATAGTGAAATGCACAGATATTAAGTATAAAATGTAATGAATTTTTACAAATATATACTCTCCTAGGAGCAACGCCACAATAAAGATAGTGGAATCTTTCAATCACTCCCTAAGTTTTCCACATGCAACCTTCTAGGTAATCTCTACATTCCATAGGTAATCGTTGTTCTGATTAGTTTTGCCTGTGAAGTTTCAGTGCAAATAACCATGCAGGGCAAAAGGAAAAGAATGTTTTCATTATATTACGAAAATAGCTTTAACCTCAGCTACTTCAATTCCTGTTGTTTTAAACCACTAAGGTGGCGGTAATTTGTTGTTGTTTTGTGTGGGCGGTAATTTGTTAAAGCAGCAATAGAAAACTATTACAACAGTTATTCTGAGTGACGATATATGGGTATTTGTTATTTTCATTAGAACACTCTGTAGTTCCTTATTTTATATCAAGACATTTATTTTAGATTCAAAGAAATTGTTTGAGTTAAAATTTTAGAACAAAAGACTTTCTAATGCCCAAGCCAGCTCAAGTTCAGGTGCCTCTGTCCGCCTAAGAATCTTTAGAATCGTCTCTGGCTATGGGGGCAGGGGGGTCATGTCATTTCTGGGAGGGGCCGCAGAGTTGTTTGTTTAAAGCCATCATTTATTAAATATCTACTGTGTTTGAGATGCCTTATATACATGTTCTTATTCGTATCAGTACCTTCTGCTATGGCTATTGCTCTAATTCCCAATTATAGATGAGGAAACCAAGAAAAACATATAATGTAACTTGCTTCGTTTACAGTTAGCAAGTGGCGAAACAGGGATTCAAACTCGGGTCCCTCTGACCTCAGGGCCTACCAAGAATCTGGAATGGGCATGATTATATGGGGCTGTGTGTGAGTGTGCAAGAGGTGGCAGAGGTATGATGGGCAAAGAGCAAAAAACCAGGAGCCAGAAGACGAGTCCCGCTGCTAATTCACTTCGTTTGTTCATTCATTCATTCAACATATATTTATTGAGCCCTTTCTGTGAGCTGGGCACTATTGTAGGAGCTGGAGAGTGAGGCAGTAAACAAAAGATACTAACGTATCTGCGTCGTGGAGTTTGTATTCTGGTGGGATGTGGAGAAAGATCAACAAATAAATTGCATTTCTGTACGTATTTTGTAAGAGAGTCTCACAAGACATCTGTGGGGGAGGGTAGAGGATAGCAGGAAGAGCAGGGTCTTTGAAATAAGGATTCCTGGGTTTGGGTCCTGGCTGTGTGACTCTGGGGAAATGGTGTAACCTCTCTGAGCCTCAGTTTCTTCAGGTGTAAAATGGGAAGAATAATCCCCATCCACGTAGGTTGTTGGGATGAATACACGAGAACATATATGTAAAACCCAAAGTAATAGAAGCTATCACGGTTGATGCTGGGACTCTGAAGGCTGCCCTGAGTTCTCAAAGGTCTCTGATTGTGTGAAGAGGTGCTGGCACTCTGAGTCACAGATGATAGAGGTTGCTTCCAGGGAACTCATTTATGTGACTGTGTTGAGCTATCTCACGGGGCTCCCTTTTCGCACTCCCAGTACCCATGGTCCTTTTCATTTAACACAGACAATCGCATCTTCTCATTTTCTGAAATCACACGAGGACCCTTGGGGTTCACGGGACGGGAGGAACGGGAGACACCGGTGAGAGCTCGGAGCCCTGAGTGGCTGTGCGCAGCTGCAGGCTTAATCTCAGTGAACAAAAGCCGCCTGGGGATTGGCTGTGCCGGGCAGGACTCAGGCGCTTGTTTTGCGGGCTGTGGGTTGCCAGGGCTTTGTTTAGAGGCCCTCAGGGAGGGGCTCGCAGGAAGACTGTATTTGCTTTTCTTGGATGTCAGCCCTGTCGGGCAGCCTTCACTTTATAACATGGCCTTTATCTGATAACTGTGTTCTGAGTCGGGCCAGGTCTGGAGAGGCTGAACTTTAATTCAGAAGGTTCTTCCACCCTTCACACTGATGCTCCCAGACTAGTGACCTTCCTTCCCTGAAAACCCTCAAAACATACCACCCACACCCCTCTTTCTACTTAGTTCCTTCATGCACTTCTCATAGTTGATATATTCACACGCTATTTGTACTCAGTACTGCGTCCCCACGGTACGGGCCTCTGTTACAATTAGGGTCCCTAGGTTGAGCAAGTAAAAATACAACATGCCCACAAATTAGAAATTCACATAATGAGTAATTTTTACTTAAAATATGTCCTGTGTGATCCTTGGGACATATACTAAAAGTTATTGGTTATTTATCTGAAATTCAAATCTAATTATGCATCCTGTATTTTTTTTTTTTTTTTTTTTTTTTTTTTGCGGTACGTGGGCCTCTCACTGTTGTGGCCTCTCTCGTTGCGGAGCACAGGCTCCAGACGCGCAGGCTCAGCGGCCATGGCTCACGGGCCCAGCCGCTCCGCAGCATGTGGGATCCTCCCGGACCGGGGCACGAACCTGCGTCCCCTGCATCGGCAGGCGGACTCTCAACCACTGCGCCACCAGGGAAGCCCGCATCCTGTATTTTATCTGGCAACCCTGATTATAAATCGTGATGCTCCGGAAATATATACATGAATGAAGGAATGAATGGGACTCATGCATAATCAGATGCAGACATTTTACTGGAAAGTCCACACTGTTAGGAGTGGTTTCAAGGTGATAGGATTATTGGAGAATTTTCAGTTCTCTATGTGATTTTCTGTTTTTCAACTTGCAATGAGCAGAAAAGTTTTCAAAGATCGTATGTGTCTGTGTTTATACCAATATAGTCATAAACCAACGTCTTAACGTTAGTGTAAAACCTGCTTGAAAGAGAAACAATTTGTGTTTTCCTTCAACCTGAAAACCAGAATTTTCTGAACACATCCCCAGAGGACATTTTGAGCATCCCTGAGAAGATTATTATTAAAAGCAATATTGGGAGACGCAAGAGGGAAGACATATGGGAACATATGTTTATGTATGACTGATTCACTTTGTTATAAAGCAGAAACTAACACACCATTGTAAAGCAATTATACCCCAATAAAGATGTTAAAAAATAAATAAATAAATAAAAGCAATATTGGCAGGCCAACACAACGTATCAGCAAAAGAGAGTACATGAATGGGTACAGAAGTACATGAGTGTCTAAAAAATGTTGCTATTATTTTGTTAATCATACAATGCTTCTTAAGAAAATCGGCTCCTGAAGTTTTGGGGATATAAGGCTCAGTCTAGTTAAACCCAAGATAGAAAAATCTTGATTCAATTGTACATAATACACAGGGAATCTTTTCTTTGATTTGCAGAATGCAGGTGGAAGACAAAACAAACATAAGCTCTTACAGGGAATGAGTTGAAGGCTCTTCCCCCCTTCCTTCACCACACACAGCTTGCCAGGATGTCTTGGGACCAAGCACCCTTCAGATTTGTCTTTTGGAGTTCCACACTGGCCACCAGTGATGGGCACTTGAGAATGCTATGCCTTAATGGAGCAAGGAAATTAAGAGCTACCGTTTGTAAGATGCTTACTATGTGCTGGGCACCGGGCAGAGCACTTGATTATACTTCACTCATAGAAACAACCCAAATTACACACATTAAGCGTATCTTATAACAATGGGATTTAAAAATGATAAAGTAAATTACAGCCACACCTCCTGAAGCACTGCAAGGTGCTTAATAGTTGTGGAAAGATCACTTATATTTACTATGCTGTACTGAGTAAGGCAGAAAGCATTTATTAGAAGGAGAAAAGATGCTGAAGTCGGAAGACTTTTATCTCAAGGTTTGAAAGACAAAGGGGTTTCTGCTGTACCTTTGGGAATGTCCCTTATCAGTTTCCAGTTCTGAATGTGGTATTAGAATCATGGGGGTGGAGCTGTCTCTTCTCTCTCTTCTATCATGTTAATGGTGCCCAGGATTCTGCTGTAAGATTCAGTGTCAGAAGTGAGAAGAAGGGTAGAATAGGATATATGTCCTGTTATTGCCAAGTCAGGATGCACAGACGAGAGAATGATGTCTGGAGTGAAACCAAGTGAGCAAGTAGCAAAATCCATACTCTTTGGCCAGCTTAAAGTCTCACAACACTCATGTTATTAAAAAAAAAAAAAAAAAGGGAATAGAATGAAATCAACGTGGCCTGCTCAGGGATGACAGACAAGCATGAGAGGGCAAAATGGTACATGTGCCCTTACAAAGGTTTCCTGGTCTTAAAAGAAGAAAATTAGTTGGTTGAACTTTTGAAGGAGGACAGTGTGAGTTTGAACAAAGGGAGGATCATCATTGTGAAGAGAGGGAAAAAAAGGCCATTTGATGATTGCTAAGGACGGGGAAGAAAGAGCTGCATCCATTTAACTCTTCACATGGCAGCATTGTGAAGAGGCCATTGTAAAATACTGATTAAATACACCAAGGCTGGGCCAAAATGTGCTTCCCCATGTCTGAACAGTGCATAAACCCTAACAGACCTATTTCCAAGTCACACAGAACCATCTTCTTTTCAACTGTGGCATAGAGTCTTCAAGCAAATTGTGTATTAAGTGAACTGTATAAATTAAAGATGGGGGGAGACAGGTTTTAGGCACTGATTCCTCTAGAGAATCTCCCTAAACACCCAGTGACATTTCGATGATTTTTCCATTAGTATTCTCTGAATAGAGATCTCTTTTTTTTTTTCCCTTTGCTAGTAAGTAAGAACTGCTTGGTATACATATTTAAATAACAGTCATACTGAATTAGCTTTAAGAACTGGCTCTTAACATAATGGATGCATTAAAATGTAGAGCAAAATGAGCCAGCCACATAGAGACCTCCATGGGTAAGAAGAGAGCAGGAAGCAGTAGATAATGCAAGCGTCTCTGCTGTCTTCTAAGGCTTGGATTATGATAATGGCTTTGAGAGCAGATCAGTCATTTAATGTCTAGCTACTGACATAAATTAGCTCCGGTTGTGTTAAAGTCTATTTGGTGAGAAAGGCAGCACCCGTCCTTTTCCAACCCACAGGTATATATGTGGCTGCTTAAGAAGTATGCTGCAAGGAAAAAAGGTTGATTGCCAATCACTTTAAGAAGAAAGTGTTTTGTACAAGTCCTAACAGTCAACCTCATCTCTGCCAGTGATGCCGTACTTTGCACTCCAAGTCCTTGCCCCACGAGGAAGGGGGAAAAAGACCTAATGAGTGAGAAGACATCTGAACTCATTCCTTGCCAGCCTATTGAATGACAATGCTTTAAAAAAAAATACTGACCTCAAGGACAAGGGGAAATATGGCAACTGAACTGAGCAGTATTTACTGGTGATAATAATAACATTTTTGTTTCTTTATAAAGTCAAAGAAGCCAAGGCGAACGAAAGTCCCGAGGAAGATCCCAATGAGGGTTTTGCCAATGCACACGTAGAAATCAGGATGTGTTTATGTAAGAGGATTTGGGGGTGAAGGTAGGAGTGTCCCATTCAGAGGTCCAAGGAAAGCCACTTACCACAAATTAACCAGGAAAGGATGCTCCAGCCCCTGCATGATCTGGAGCTCCTTGAAGACATTCCTCACTTCATTGCGCTCCACACACTTTTGTTTGTTCATGTACTTCATCGCATACATCTTCTTGGTATCGTTCTTCTGTACGATGCAGACCTAATGGTGCCAACCAGAGTGAGAAAGTGATTAGGGAGATGATGGATCGTGGGAATGAGACAGAACAAGACCGTTTATCACAGCATGGAGGCCCCATCACTTGCAAATTCTCTGATGTTAAAGTTGCCACTTAGCTCTGATTTCAGAGTAAAAAATTGCACTTTCTTCCCCTGTACCAAGTCAATTTCTAAATCTCTGCCTTCTCAAACAAGTTTGCCTGTTTTTGCTTTTGGGGATTTTTAAGACAGCATTTTGGGGAACATAGCTGCCTCCATGTCAGGAATCTTCCAATAACTAACAGCATCCTTATTCTGCTTTTTAGTGACCAAAATAGGCATGACTAAACTGTCAAGATGAACAATATTGTGCGAGAATTTCTGTTGACAGCCACAGGTGATACAACCAAAAAGGACTTGAAGCATGAGGAAAAACACGAAGCGTGATGTGCATGTTTGTGAAACTCTTTTAGAGATTCATATAATGCCTGATAAAGTCGACAGCAGAGGATTCTAAAATGCAAGTTCACTATGAAATATGAGGTATTCTGTTAAAGTATGTTTCCACAAGACACAATAGTAATCAGGATATGAATCTAGAAGGTTCTTACAAAGAATTGGACTGAATGTGTATGAATTTTATGGTAGGATTTTTATGGTAGGTTTTTTAAAAATAGAACTATGGTACAATTGGGGAAAACAGAAATCAGGTGGCTTCTTTCCCACATGAAAATATTTAATTCTTATACTGACAAGACAACTGTTACTGAATGTACTGGTACAACTTGCAAACGATTATGAAATCTTACGCTCCCCATTAGTGTAGAGAAAGCCTCCAACTCTAGTGAGTAAACTGATTTGACTTTGAGATAATTCTGAGAACATACATGTTCATTATGTAGCCGCCTGTCTCATACTTTGCTCAAACTGTGGTAATAATTTTATAAAAACCCATTATGAAAACATCTCTGAATTATCATTTACTGTGGTCCCAGTAACTAATCTGAACCTTCTTGGGCTCTCTGTTCTCTGAGCTACATACCCCATTATTGGTTAATCATTTTGGTTCTCACCTTCCCAAAACTGCCTTTTCCAATGGCTCTTAAAATTTCAAAGTGGTCAAAGTTGACTGTAAAACAAACAAAAAGAACATCATGAGTGATTCAGGTGCTCTTTTAGTAGCTAATGAATAATATATGAAGATTGAACTAAACCTAAGTACTTTATTTAAAACAACATTCCTTAACATGACCATTCATTCATCCAATAGACATTTCTTTAACACTTAATCACATTGCTTAGTACTGGGGGATATAGTAGTAATAGAGTAGAAATAAAATCTCTACTTTTATGGAGACTGTAGTCTATGAAGGCTCCCCAGAGAGACTCTTACGGATTAAATAGTCACAAAATGAGTGGACAATTAAAACTCTTGGTGAACGTTAAGAAAGAGAGAAGTTGTTGGGCTCTAAGTGGATATAACAGAGGGTTTCACATAGGTGGCCAGAGACCTGGTCCTCTGTGCATACAATTCTACTAAGGGTTGGCACTTTAAAAATCTTCTCCTTGTCTGTTTTCTCACTAAAACCGCTCTTTAGTGTATCCAAATGATCTCAATTTTCCCAAGTAAGAAACTATTACACATGTAAGTTTACAGAACGAGTTGATCCCCAAGGCACAGATATCTAAGAGAAGAGGATGAATATGAGTATAAAAGTCTATTTTATACACTTCATTTGAAGTTGAGATAATCTTTTCCATCTGCCATTTAAAAATTTCCACTCCTAAACTTTAAATGGAATATAATCTATAAAAATATTGAATCACTGTGCTATATACCTGAAACTAATACATTTTAAATCAACTATACATCAATTAAAAAATAATAACGTGTTCACTCCTTCCTAGGAGCAGTAGATGTTTAGTGTATAGATAGCATGGTCTCTTGGGCCAATGCTCAAGAAATGCTTGGTGAAGAGAAGAACAAAGCCTAGACTCTCCCAGACAGGTGACATTCTTTGGTTCCTTTCCTTGATGATCTGCAGAAAATGTCCCACTTTCTTTCCTGGTTTTTGAAATAAGGGTTTAGATGAGTAAAATTCCAAATGAGGGATTTTAAGAATTTAATCAGAAAAGATTGCAAAGTACAAGAAGGTGCCATTCTTCTCTTTAAAAGACATAATTTGTCGATTTCAAAAATTATCAGATTAGCTCCTTCTGAAGGAAAGAGAGATGAGTAATGGGACCTCTCATCTTCCAAGCTTTCTCAAGGTGAAAACATTTTTATAATGTGACTTAATCATCACTTCTTTTAAACTCCCAACCCACTTTATTTCAAAAAAACCCAAAACATTTAATCATGTGAGGCAGCATGTCTATTACAAATAATCCTGGATTTGGCCTGTAAACAATGATGTAATTCTGGTAAATGACAGATTCTTTTTTTTAATTTTATTGAAGTATAGTTGATTTACAATGTTATGTTAATTTCTCCTGTAAAGTAAAGTGATTCAGTTATACATATATGTATATTCTTTTCCATTATGGTTTATCACAGGATATTGAATACAGTTCCCTGTGCTCTGCAGTAGGACCTTGTTGTTTACCCATCCTGTATATAATAGTTTGTATCTGCTAATCCCAAACTCCCAGTCCTTCCCTCCCCCACTCACCCCTTCCCCTTGGCAACCACAAGTCTGTTCTCTAGAACTGAGTCTTTTCTGTCTCGTAGATAAGTTCATTTGTATCATTTTTTTAGATTCCACCTATAAGTGATATCATATGATATTTGTCTTTCTCTGTCTGGCTTACTTCACTTAGTATGATAATCTCTAGGTCCATCCATGTTGCTGCAAATGGCATTATTTCATTCTTTTTTATGTCTGAGTAATATTCCATTGTATATATACCACATCTTCTTTATCCATTCCTCTGTCGATGGACATTTAGGGTGCTTCCATGTCTTGGCTATTGTAAATAATGTGGCTATGAACATAGGGGTGCACGTATCTTTTTGAATTATAGTTTTGTCTGGCTATATGCCCAGGACTGGGATTGCTGGATCATATGGCAACTCTATTTTTAGTTTTTTGAGGAACCTCCATACTGTTCTCCATAGTGGCTGCACCAATTTACATTCCCACCAACAGCGTAAGAGGGTTCCCTTTTCTCCACACCCTATCCAACATTTGTAATGATGTCCTTTCTGCCTGGTGTGAGGTGGTACCTCACTGCAGATTTGATTTGCATTTCTCTAATAATTAGTGATGTTCAGCATCTTTTCATGTGCCTATTCGCCATCTGTATTTCTTCTTTGGAGAAATGTCTATGTAGGTTTTCTGCCCATTTTTCGATTGGGTTGTTTGGTTTTTTTTTTTGTTGAGTTGTATGAGCTGTTTGTATATTTTGGAAATTAAGCCCTTGTCTGTCACACTGTTTGCAAATATTTTCTCCCAGTCCATAGGTTGTCTTTTTGTTTATGGTTTCCTTTGCTGTGCAAAGGCTTATAAATTTTATTAGGTCCCATTTGTTTATTTTTGCTTTTATTTCTATTGCTTTGGGAGACTGACCTAAGAAAACATTGGTACAATTTATGTCAGAGAATGTTTTGCCTATGTTCTATTCTAGGAGTTTTATGGTGTCATGTCTTATATTTAGGTCTTTAAGCCTAAATGACAGATTCTGAGTCTCCATTTTCTCATCTGTAAAAATGGGACTGACCCTGCTAGATAAAGAAATACTTTTTATCCAGAAAAATGCTAATAAAACAGTTTACTTACTTAAGTCATTCACTTGACTATGTTGTCTTCCCGAACTCCTTGAGTTCTGAGTTTCTTTCATTCACTAGATCATAAACTCTGTGACGGCAGAGATTATATGTTGCTTTGTTCACCTGTGTTTTCCTGGCAACTCAGAAAATTCCTGGCTTGGGGTAGTTGAAGGCATCTCTTTGCACTTGCCATAGAGCCTGGTACAGTGATTTACACGTAAATCTCACATAAATCTGGTTCTCAACAAATAAAGTAAGATGTAAAGATACAGAAGAACCCCCAAACAGTTGCTTCTTGTAAACCAGAGCAGTGTGAGAATGTGGGTCTTCTAGGGAAGTGTTTTGTAAACTGAGTCAAGACCCATTAATAAATTATGAAATAAATTTAGTTGTAATAAAGAACATTAAAAAATTTAATGGAATGGAATAGATAATAAAATATCAGAAATGTCTCAAATGTAGTTAGAGTAGTATTGACTCTGAAACTTTTGTTTCAGTTTACATCTGTGTGTAGATAGATGTGTACTGTATCATGAGGATTCTTTTAGTCTATATTTTACTATGAGTTGTGGTCAAAATAACTTGAAGAACACTTTTGTAAGTTTTTTCTTAAGTTTCAAACTGAAATAACCAATGCAATGATTTCCTCACACATCACATGAGTCTGAGTTATGCATTATGTACTATGGAAGTGTTAAATAACCAAGATTTATTTCATTTTTAGCAAATCCAATAACTCACAGTGGTTTCTTCACTAGCAGCCTAGCCTACAATGCTGTGATGATGTTTTGAATCTCCAAGTATATAGCGGGTACCTGGAAAGCAGGACATTCCATTGCGATATCAATCCATTTCACGAACCGGGTCTCTTTATAAGCCATTTTAAGCTTTAATGAAAATGATAAAGGATTAGATGCCAGGTTGCTGATAAATTTCTACTAGCAGAACTGCCTTAATTAATGTCAGGTTAGGTCCCAGAAAAGTGGCAACCTTAAGGTTTTAGAGATACTACATCTTATTTATGCCTTTGTTTCTAGTCAGTCAAAGAAAGATCCAACTCCAGTCCGATGCCATAGTGCCTAAGGTCACTTCCCTGTATAATAATACATCCTGGAGAGAAAGCCGATGACACACTGAAAGTGACTGAAAAATAAGCTCTTATTCCATCCTTACGGTCCCTTCTTAAATGTCCAACAACAGCAACACTAGTTTGGAGGAAGGCTGATTGAAAAGGCAACCAAACCTCATCAATTCAGACAAAATGAGAGAGAGAGATGAAGTCAGAACTGTGGATTATTTTGTCAACGGGAAACCAATTATATTACAGGCATATAGGCTTTGCCTAAGGGGAGTATGCAATAGCACACCCACTGTGTGCTTAAACCTTTGATCACCCTGTGCAGTATTAACCAGCAGATTACATATGGCCCACAGCCAAAATGGGCCTGCTGCCTGTATTTGTGCCTCCTGTGAGCTAAGATTGGTTTTACATTTTTAAAGGATTTTAAAAAAACAATAAAGAATATGCAATAGAGACCATATGAAAATCGATGCCATAATATTTACTAGCTGGCCCTTTACAAAAAATTTACCAGCCCCTGAGATTAAGAGCACAGTCTGTGGAGACAGACTACCTGAGTTCAAATTCCAGCTCCTACAATGAATACTTGTGGAATCCTGGCAATTTCTTTGTTTTTTCCTGTCGATTTATTTCCATGCTCTGTATCTTCATTGATAAAATAGGGATCAAAATAATATATACATCATAGGGTTTATAGCAAAATGAAGTGAGTTAACATATGTAAAGTACTTAGAATATGAACTGGAACAAACTACTTTTACTAATACTACGACTACTGCTTAGGGAATAGGATAATTCAGAGCTCCCAGCAAATACCATGGTAAGCTGCTATCATGACACATGGATATTAGCAGACAACACGGAAGTAAATGGCAGCTGTCAGTGTCATTTCTACACATCTGGGCTTTGCAGTCTGTGGTGTGGTGGCCTTGCAGCAGTGTTTTCTTCAATCTCTGAAGCAAAGTTAACCTTTGTTGTGGCTTCTTCTTGTGTCTTGTCCTTGTATCATGTTCTAAAACTTTCCTTCTGGTTCCTAGAGAAGCTCTGGTGCCAAGAAGATAAAAAGGGTCTCCTGGAGACCCTGTTAGACCCTGGGTCTTTGTGGGGTTTTGAAGGTTGAGTGTAGGGAGAGACAGAATCTGGTTCTCACTTACACTGATAGGTCTGGGCCAGGGAATGTGACCTGCGGGGAAACAAACAGGCAACAGCAGCTCAACCTCCAGCACCTTCCTCTCTGCCTCAGTCTTGCTTTCACACAGGTCTTCTCACCTCAGTCTTAGCAACCATCATGTCAGTACATACAGTATTCTTAAGGCTGTCTGGAGGTATATCAGATTAAGACAAAGCTGAACAGATCCTAACGTTATGAGATCCCATGGAATATTTTTATTTATTTTTAAAACTAAGTATCTTAAAAGGACTTATTTTAGAGTTTTTCTTTTGGATAGGTGCACATTCTCCACTAATCAACCAGACACAGACATTCTGTAGGCATTAGAGGTCTGTTTATGTATGTTTCCTTTGTATGTCTCATTGTATTCTCTCAGTAACCTTACGGCTTTTACAGATAGGCGTGTTCAGCCTCAGAGAGATTAAATAATTGGCCATGATTACAACTAGTATTGTGACTCACTCATCTTGGGGTTAGGTTCGTAAGTCAGAAAGTAAGGCAAAACCTGTTCAGTCAAGACTACACATGTAAATCCTCGGAGAAGGTACCCCATTTGAAGACCAAGACAGTCTGTCAAAGTCCAATTCAGTTTTGTTTTCCTTGTGTGAGCACCCAAGGAATTGCATTTAGGGGCTATTGTATGAAAAACAAATGTTTAAGCACTAGAATCACACTCAGCTCTTCGGTAGGCTTGAATTGATAAGTCACATGGACAGTAAGACCAACTGAGGGGACCGCAGTTGACTGTTGTCACAAAGCCACACCCAACACTTGAGTGGAGGGGTGGATAGAATAAATCCACCTTCATGTAAATTCATATACACCTTTCTGATCCTGCACCCACATTGTTAATCTCCATAGCTGTCCACCCATTCCAGAGGTAGAATCAGGAGAAGCAAGGTGGAACTTCTTTGTCTATCCTTCTAGAATCACGAGTCAGGCTTTCCCAAGTCTTTCCCTAAACGGAAGCGTACTGATGGTGGGATTCATGCCTGATGCTCTTTATTTCCTTTGTTCTACTTCTCTTACCATCTCCCCAGTCTAAACATTCTGGTCAATAAACAGTGTTGAAGGAAAGAAGAGGGGAAACACTTTTTAGACTTTGTTATACCACCCTGACACTTGGAATTTGGGAGAAGAGCATTCTAGAAAGTAAAGCAGAAAATCCATTCTTTTTTCTACTTTTGAGGTAAAAATATTTGGAAAATATTTTATTTTTTCTTTAAAAATATTTCAGCCTTCCTAAGTATGGAATCATGAACATATGTGAGATTACTGAGAACCGCACTCCTTGATATTTCTGTAAACCTTTCTATTGATGAGAGAACAAGGACACCAGTGGTGGGACCCTAGATAAGTTACTCCATCTTTTCAAATCATAAGGTCCCCATCTGTAGAACAGAGCTAATTAAACTTGACTCGCCAGTGGTTTTGAAGATGACATGCTATAAACCAGAAGTATAATGTCTGGCCCACTGAAAGGTAAAAGTTACAAATGATAAAAAAAGTACAATTATTCAGAGAAAATTAAGTCTTCTTCCCATTGCAAAATTTTAGTTCTATTCCTAGGAGGCAATCACTATTAACCATTTCTTCTGTATCCTTTAAGAGATTTTTTTCCTGCATATTATATGTATTCCCTTTTGACAGCAATAGCAAGGTACTAGCATTCCTGTAGGGACAGAGATTATAAGCCCTTTCTACATAATTATACTGTTTCTGTCCTTTCATACCATTACATATAGCTCTATATCTAATTATTTAAAATAGCTCCTTTATACTTCATTGCATAAATATACCATAAAATATTTAGCCTGTTGATGGACTTTCAAAGATGATTTAATTATCTGCTATTTCCTACAATACTACCATAAACATCCTTGATCAGCTTATGTACATGTGTTGTAGGCTAACTTTATAAAAGTAGAACTACTGGGACAAAGATTATGTGGATTTTCCAATTTAATGGATATTGTCAACAGCCCTCCAAAGATGTTGCAACCAATCTCCTTCCAGCAACGTGTAAGAGTGACATTTTGTCCACCACCCTGCCAACACTATCACATCAACTGTCCTTTATCTGACAAGTGAAAAAAAATTGAGTTATTTACTTTATACAGTTGACCCTTGAACAATGTAGGGGGTTAGGGGTGCCAGCCCTGCTCTCAGCAAAAATCCACATGTAATTTATAGTCAGCCTTCCAAATCTGAGGTTCCTCCATATCTGTGTTTTCGTATCTGCGGATTTAATCCAAGGTAGATCGTGTACTACTGTAGTTACCGTAGTACGTATTTATTTTACAAAATTAGTGGACCACACAATTGCTGTTCAAAGGTCAGCTGTATTTCTTTAATGAGTAAAGTCTCATATCTTTGTACATTTATTTTTTCAAAGAACTGCCTATTCATATATTTTGCCTGTTTCTAATGAGTTATTCTTATGGATTTGCAAATGCATTTAAAATGTTAAGTAAATTAACTTTCTCTTAGTACATCTCGGAAATATTTTTCTAGGCTGCCCATTTGGCTTTTGACTTTAAAACATTTTTAATAAGGTAGAAAACTTAAGTGTTAAATTTATATTTTATAGTCAAATTTTATATGGTCAAATGTATCCATCTTTCCCTTTTCGTCCCTCTGGACTTAAGTCTTTTTAAAAAAGGCTTTTTTGTTGTTGTTGTTGTTAAAAGCATGTACTTGTATTTTCAATCAATAGCTTTTGACATTTCTAAAATACAACATAATTTATTCTAAGGTTATATCTATCCAAGATACACAGAGCAAAAAAGTTTCCAAATTCCAACGATTCTAAAAACTCCTGCTACTGCTTAAATGAAAAGCCCAATCAATCAATCATTTCCTTGCATGCCATCATGCCAATGTGATTGTTAATAAGTGGATACTTCTAAGTGCTTTGGGAAATATCCTCTTGAAGCAGGCTCTCCATACCTTGCTTATGTTGGCAATTTATTTAGTAAACACTTTACTTATACAGCACGATGTTACATTCCAGTGCTGTTTGGTCCCAACTGATACATTACACACATTGGTTGCTTAAACGTGACACTGGGGTTGGCTGTGGTTCTCTAAGGGCAGAGTCAATTCCACATGGAGACAGTAACGGCTTAGCTGGCCCCATGTGCCCCTTCTTCACTCCAGCTCAGGAAGTGTGTGTGTGTGTGTGTGTGTGTGTGTGTGTGTGCGCGCGCGCGCGCGCACGCGTAAGTGTGTGTAATTCCTCCCCCCACTACAGCAGAATAGACACTTAGGTGGAGTAAAGGTGCAGATGATGCTCACTGAACTTGGTCTGCGTTCACCGACAGCAAAGCTGTACTGATGGCTCACGCAGTAACAAGCAGGCATTGCGCTCTGTGCTGGGGACAAAGAAAGCCAAGGTTGCCTACCTTCCTGGGGCTGACAGTCTAGTGGGACACCAGAATACTTAATAATAGCTAATATCTTTTTGTAAGGAATATCAGGTATTAGTCTAAGCATGTTATATAGATATATTATCTCAATTTTCCATCAATCCGATGAAATAGTACTACTATTATTGCCATTGTTTTAAGCTGAGCAAACTGCAGCCCAGAGTAATGAAGTAATTTTCTCAAGGCCACAGCGTAAGCAAGGGGCAGCTCCAAGGGGTGAAGTCCGGAGCTGTCCTCAAACGCTGTTCTCTGCTGCAGCCCATTAAATGTAGATAATTGTACCCGAGAAAGCAGTATATGCAGCACAGAGTCAGGGAAAGGCTTGTCTCACAACAGTGTCCATCTTTCTGGCTTGTCTTCTTCAGCAAGATCTTTTTTGTCATGGATCCTGTCTTATAACACTGATCCCACCAACCATGTGCGGTCACTGGTATCTGTCACTCATCATGTCCCCCACCCTTTGCCAGAAGCCCTGGTCTGGGAGTGGGACTGTGACCTGAGTCATTCCAATCTATATACTCTACATGCGGGGTTTTCTGATCTGGAAATGCATGCTTCCCCGCTATCACAAAGCTGTCTGAACATGAGAACAGAACTGGCCAAATGGAGAAAAAGCAGGTCGGTAGATCCCAGGAAATGAAACCAACACATGGAATAAATTGGACCTGCACGATAAAAAGGGATCCCTGATAGCATTAAAGTGTGCGCCTTTCTATTCAGATAGGGCCTATCTTGATTACTCTGCAGGCCCTGATATTCTTCCAATAATTTTTAAATTTTTATGTTTTTAGCAAAACTCATTCAAGTTCCAACTAACACAAGCTCCACTGCTGTAGGGAGAAAATCAGAGTGCCATGGGAACATACAGCAGGAACAGCTGTCCAGGAAATGCAGTAAAACATCTTAGAGGAGGTGATTAGGACCTGAGAAAAATGTTACAAGGGACTTCCTCTTTCTATTTTTTCTTATTTTTATCCCTACATTGAATTGGGGTATCAGAAAGATAATCTCCAAGGAAAAGAAATGAAACCTACACATACATGATTGCAGTGTAAAGGAGTGCATATGTACTGAGAGCTTCATGTTGTCCTACAGGGATTCCCAAATATGTCTGCCCACCAAAATCACACAAAACACTGCTTTAGGGCTTCCCTGGTGGCGCAGTGGCTGAGAGTCCGCCTGCCGATGCAGGGGGACGCGGGTTCGTGCCCCGGTCCGAGAAGATCCCACATGCCGCGGAGCGGCTGGGCCCGTGAGCCATGGCCTCTGAGCCTGCGCGTCCAGAGCCTGTGCTCCGCAACGGGAGAGGCCACAACAGTGAGAGGCCCGCGTACCGCAAAAAAACACAAAAAAACCCCACTGTTTTAAAGATGCAGATACATGGGCCTCATCTGAATCAGACTCTGGAGGCTGGACCTAAGATTTTGATGGAAACTTCCCGGAACCAGTCTGCAGGGCTTTATTTACGAACCACTGTTTTGTTCACTAAAAACCATGGGAGTTCTAAGGTGGGAGAAATTTCTTCCTACTGTAGAAGATGAAAAGAGCTTCAGGGAAGGGCAGCATTTCATTTGGGCCTCGCAGAAAGGGTAAGAGTTGAACAGGTGGCCAAGCAGTGGCGCGCAGGGAGGATGTACTTACTGAGCGACTCAAACCCTAGTGTGACGAGGCTCTCAATAAATAGTTTTCTTAATTTGATTTCCAAGGCCTCAGACCTCCCCTTCTACCTCTGCCCCCATCCCCATGAATTGGAAGCGAATTAATAATAGTGTCTATAAATAATGAATAGGCCTCTGTTGCCTGCACTGTGCCACATCTTAGGTCAAAGTTGATAATTATCATCTATTAGGTACACCCATTGTATAGGCACTGATCCAGTGCTTTATAAACATTACCCTAATTAATCCTTACCAAAACACCATAAGGTTGTCGTATTATTGCTGCTTTGTGGATGAGTTTCAGAGACTCAAAAAAGTTAAATCTCCCAGGGGTGGTGCTTGGACTTGAAACTGACTATGTGTGGCTCCAAGTTTGTTGATCTTAATAGTACAGATGCGTCCTGGAAGTTTTGCGATACAATATGGTGGTTATGAGCATGAAATTCAGGGTTTGGGTTTGGGTTGCCCTGCTTACTAGCTATGGACTTTAAATTAGTTAACTTCTCTGATAAATTTCCTTCTCTGTAAAACTGATTGCATTTAGTATCCCTTCTAAGGTTATTAGGAGGACTAGGTGAAATAAGGCATATCAAAGGTGCTTATCAAGAGTTTTTAGTTAGAACTCAATAAAAGTATCATTATTACTGTTTTCGCTCTTGTTACTGGATGAGTCACTGTGGTATCAGCCCAGAACAGTGCTTTTCTTGCCAAAACATTAGGCAAAATGATGTTGGGACATGACACAGGATGAACGGTACCAAGAATATACCCTCCATGAAGGCAGACACTGGGCCCATCCTGTTGACTATGGTATCTACATTGCCTACAACCATGTTGGGCATGTAGCACATGCATAATCAATACTTATTAAGTGGAGGAAGTACCGTCACCAAAGTTTAACAGAGTATGTAATAGCTTAGGAGGAAACATTTTAAAGATATTTTTCTTCATGTTTATTTCCTAGCATGTCATCATTTAAAATTGGTACCTCCACACAACATTGTAAATTAACTATACTTCAATTAAAAATTAAAAAAAAATTTTAATAAAATGGGTAGCGTAGCTCCTAAGGAATATCTTACCAATTATCTGACCTATTATCAAAAGGCTTCTTAATGAGCTAGGCAATTAAAAAAGAAAGTCTCCATTTGAATGGTGACAACTTCAGATTTCTCTGAAGGCACTAGATTTACATCTTAATCACCTCAAGGATTGATTTACTCATTCTTTGAGCCCAAAAGTGTCAAGAACTGCCATGCTCTGAACTGCCCATCTTCCACCCTACCAACCTCATAACCAACAACTATCCTAAGCAAGGACATGGATGAAAACCCCAGGAACTGAAGGATAATTAACAGCAGGAGTCAAATTGCCTTTGTCATTGCTGCATGATCTTCAAACAGAAGTAAATGTATCTCACTTTGGCAACTGGAAGGTACCCACATTAAATTAGTCTTCCATATACCTCATCATACCTTCCATATACCTCCTGCTGTCACTCTGCCCATTTATTTTTAAGAATGGACACTGCATGATTTGCCAAAAAGGGAATAAAAGGACCGAAAAAAAATTGAAGCGCTGGCGAAAAATAGTTCTTTTGGTGGATTTTACCAGTTTTCCATTAATTAGGTGAATTATGCTATATTCCCAAATGGAGGCAGTCAGCAAAAAAACTACTTACACCCTTTCAAGACAGTCACAACAAGGAGGAAGGAAATTCAACTCACTCCTCCAGAAGCCATAGCTTTACTAGCAAGTCAGATCAACCAATATTCTTTGAGCATCTCTATGCCCAGGACGGTGCTAGGCACTGATGGAAAAACAAAAGGAGCTTGGGTTCAAGTCACATCCTCAGGAAAATGAGTATGACTCATTCAGTTGTATTTGTGAGAACCTGGATAATCAAATGCCCCTGCCTCACTTACATTTTATTTTGCTATAGTGTATTTATCGTTGGAATCCATTTTTTAATCTTTCTGGAATTAAATGAGTATAAATAAATACATAGACAAATAAGTAGACAAATGAAAGCAATCAAGTGTCTGGTATAGAAAGCAGCTCTATGGAGAGGGGAGCAAGTATTGGGGCATGGCAATTTTGCTTCTTGGTTTGTAGTGAAGGTGGAATGCTTTGATGAAAGATAAAAAATGATTTGAGTCAGACAGAATTGCACTGGAATCCGAGATGCACCACTTACAAGATAAATGGAATTAGGAAATTCACTGGCCGTTTCTGAGTTTCAATTTCTTGTTCATAATGAATATTTTTTATATAAAACTCATGCTTTTATCATAAATACAGAAAAGTAGAAGAAAAACAAAATCATCTAAAGATGATTACTATTTCGATTAGTTTTTCTATCTTTTAGACATTTTTATTTTTATCATTTTTATTTTATCTATATCTGCATTAAACACTGATGTTAGTCCTATGATCCACTTGTCTCACGCTTCAATCTCTTCTGGCCAAGAAGCTAACACTTTTACTTCTTTGAGTTAATAAGTTTGGTAGTTTCCACTGTATCATCTAAATAGTATCTTTTTTTTTTTTTTTTCTTGTCAGTTTTAGGCATTACTTACTGAATTTTCAAGGTGGCAAGTGGACATTTAGCTCACTTCCTTGGTCTTTTGGTCTTACCCCAACATGCTCCTATCTTTCTAATACAGTATAGCTGTATCTGATAAAATAATTTCAATTAGATCAATATTCAGTATTTCCATTATTATGAGTATGGAAATGGTACACACACCTGAGTCATGTAGTAAACCACAACTGGTTTTCCCTTCTTGCACATGTTTTTTTTGGTTTTCCCTGGAGTTAATAATTGTCTTGTTTATACTTGTTTGCTTTTCTATAGCCTTTTTCCTAATTCAATCTCAAACTCTTCTCTAGTTGTTTAAGTTCCCTTTCAACATGTTCAAGTGCATCAGTCGCAAGGCCATCTTCCTGAAAATGTCTCTACCACAGCCCTCCAATCTGGACTCTTTATCCTTTTTGCTTCCCAGCTGTCACTCTTGGGCTCCCCGTCACAGTCGTCCTAGGGATTTCCTTCACTCCTCTTTCACGAAGGAGTCCCTGCTTATCGCATGCCCTGTCTCCCTCTCTCTTCCTTGATTCCCCTGTTTTCGTGGAGTGCATTCTACAGCAGTTTTGTAGGAAGGATTGCATGGGAGGTAAATTTTTGAAGCCTTATATATATGCAAAATATATTATTCTACTCGCGCTCAGTTGCAAGTTTGGCTGAGTATTGAATTCCAGGTTCAATTTCCTCCCAAATTTTGAGGCCTGGCTCTCCTTAATTTCTAGCTTTTTGTGTTGCTGTTACGTCTAAAGCTATTTTGATGCCAGACCCTCTGAGGTAACAACAGTTTTCTTCTCTGGAACCTTGCAGGACTGTGTATTTGTGCTGAATGTTTTGAAGTTTTATGATTATATGGGCTTATTTTATTTGTCATGCTGGGCACTTGATAGGCTCATTCAATCTGGAAAAGTTCTGGGCTTTTCTTTTTCCTTTAAATTATATAGTGATGGTTTCCTCCCTTTTATTTTCTCTTGCTCTATCTTTGTACCTACTATTATTTAAAACTAGAACTCTTAGACTAGCTCTTAAGTTTTCTTGTACTTACCCTTCTGTTTTCTATCTCTGTTCATTATTCTAGGAAATTTTCTCAAATCTATCTTCTGAACCTTTGGAATTTTTCCATTTTTGCTGTAATTTTTTCTCCTCACACTAATTTTTGGTCTATGAATGTTGCTCTCTTGGTATCCTATTTTTTTTCATCAAAATAAATTATTGGTCACTATATCACATCTCTCTCTGATAGTTATCATCAAGTTGCTGTTTTCTCTGTTCATGTGTTTTAGTATCTGTCAGTCCTATTAGAAGCCTTTCCCACATGTCCGAAAATCCTTGGTTATCTATTCATCTTTAAGTGTGGAGACCTAAACCCCTGTCTGAAAGTTCTGAGCATGAGGGTGGAACTTGTCGACACCAGGCTTCACTCCAGAAATCAATGGCTAGGATGTTGAGTTAGAAAATTCTGAAGTCGGCTAACTTTAAATTTTCCTCTTGGGTTGTCAAAAGCTCCAGGAAAGACACTACCTGGAGTCTTGTCTGGAGAGGGAGGACCCTGGTGTCAGTGTTATCAGAGCCTAATGGGAAAGAGGGCTGAGGGCTTGCACACCCAGCATGCATTCATTTATCCAATTCCTCCATTCTCCACAAGGCACTGGTGGCCCTCCGTGTGCCAGGTCTTTCCTGTTAAGGGACTTTCCTCTCCAGAGGATAAACTACAGTGTGGATGTGTGGAGAGCAGATGACTAGTTTCTTTCTTTTGACAAAGTGGTAGAAGGACCCGACCAGTTTTTAAACAGATATCCAAGCAATCCTCCTTATTTAACACCCCCCTTTCACCTCTACTTCGAGAGACAAGTAACACTGCAGATTCCCCGGAGACTGGAAGGAGAAGAATGTGTTTCACTCACCATCTCTCCCTGGAAGTCTTGCTTCCATTTTTCCTCATCCTTAAAATAGATACCTACCTCACAGGGCTACGGTGGGAACTAAATTAGATTACGTAAAGCAGGCATACATCCAGAGTACAGTAGGTGCTCAGTAAATGAGCTATTTTTGATAACTTTTGGAAGGTGGAACTTAACAGTGGGAATCAGAGATAGCCATCAATATATCATTTATTTTCTATGTTACCTTGGCTAGTGTTTTTGTTTTTAAAATTAATTAATTAATTTTGGCTGCACCAGGTGTTGGTTGTGGCATGTGGACTCTTAGTTGCAGCATGCATGCGGGATCTAGTTCCCCAACCAGGAATCGAACCTGGGCCCCCTGCATTGGGAATGTGGAGTTTTTACCCACTGGACCACCAGGGAAGTCCCCTTGGCTAGTGTTTTTTAAAACCATCTTTAGACTTGTATTTTCATCCAAATAAGGGATAATAATCGCTTTCTTATTTATCTCAGGATTACTTTAAGAGTCAAATTAGAAGAGGATGAGCAAATACTGTGCAGCACAAAGCTGCCTCCTTGGGCTGGAGGCAGCCAGAAGTGGGTGAGGGCTCTTGCTCTGCCTCTTCCTAGCATGTGAACTGGGCAGACTTTCTAACCTTGCAGAGTTTCCACTGCTTGCTCTGGAAATCAGCGTGGCTGATATATTCCTCATAATTTGTGATGAGGATAAAGTGAGATAACCTAAGCACAGTACCCCGTTTTGAGATGCACTCCTGGGAACACGGGTTTCCCTTATTCCACCTGACATCCACCTGTCTCTCGGACTCAGCTCTAAGTTTTCTGTATTGAAGGTTCCCTATAACCTCACCATGAATTGCTAAATATGAGTACAAGCACAATCTTAAACTTGAGGGGGTGGCATGGACTCCTTGGGTGAATACGTGGACTCTTTTTCCAGGGAGAATAAAGAACACAAGCAGACAAACTAGTCTTGGTATAAATCACAGGGCTCCTCAGAATCCTATTTATAGATCCCATGTTAACAGTTAATAGATGTCTTCTAAGTGAGAGATACTACCTCTGAACCAGCATCCTAACGTAAAACCTTAAGTATAAGCCCCGTTCACAAATCAAATGGTAGCACTTTCAAACACTTACTACATGAAGCACTGTGCTAGGCATTTCCCTTGCATGATTTCATATAATTCTTATTAGCCCCCAAACACAAGTAAAACATTGAGAAGAGAGTAGGTAACTTGCTCGAGGTCGTAGAGCTAGTAATGGCTGGAGTTAGCAGTCAAACCAAGGGTATAGGTTATGAGTTGAGTGTCCCCCCAAAAAAGATACACAACCGCTAGTACCAAAGAATGTGATCTTATTTGGGAATGACGTTGTTGCAGATGTAATTAGCTGAGATGAGGTTGTACCAGAGTAAGGTAGCCTAGGCCCCTAAACCAATATGACTGGTACCCTTGTAAGAAGAGAGAAGCCTGCACACAGACACAACATATGAAGACAGAGTCAGAGGCTACGGTGATGCTGCCACAAGCCAAAGAACTCCGGGGGCTACCAGAAGCTGGAAGAGGCGAGGGAGAAGCCTCCCCTACAGAATCCGGAGGGAGCATGACCCTGCCAACACCTTGACTTCAGACTCCTAGACTCCATAGTTTTCAGTGGAAACGCACTGAGGAGAGCAAGCAAGTCAATTCTAGTTACCAATTAGGAACCGAAGTCTTCAACAGAAATTCCTTTTAATGCTTCAATCAAGCCTTAGTTTAGAACATTTTTCCTGGTATGTTGTACCCTGGACACAAAATGAAGTTATCAAAGTGACAATGACTTGAATATTTTATAAAAGTAAATCAAAATTATTCTACAAGGGATCATACAATGAAATTGAAGAGCGAGTGGGTGATGATGATCAGGACGGTGAAATGAAAGACATGGATGCAGGTCATTGAAATTGTTGTCCTTGGAATCAAAATGAATAGAGGAAGACAAGTAAAACTCAAGAGTAGTGATGACCTGCGTAATTAACTCCAGGGAAGAAGAGGTGTTATATATTGAACCCATAACACTTCAGCAATAACACTGAAGGGATGTGTGAATGATAGCAGACGTGAAGATGAATGCCACTGTGAAATGAAATGACTCAGCCCTCTGAAGCAGGATGCACCGGTAGGCACGAAATGAGTGTCTGATGTATTCTTAATGTAAAAGCAATCCCCTAGGTTTGTTTAATTTTATAAATTCATTCTGGTTGGCCATCATGGGAGGATATCTATAACTGAAATAAATGAGATTCATTTCTATCAAGATTCAGGATGTAGCCAGGTGGCTATCCGATTTCAGTGGTTTAACCTTCCTACGCCTCAGTCCTGCTATGTTTAAATTGCAGGCTGATCTGATGATAAAGTGCATTTTGGTAGTTGGTCTTACTGGGTGGTGAGTACATCTTTACATCACTTGATTCCAAATCGAACTCCATGACATACTCAGTATCTGGATGGGAAGGTGGTGAGTGAGATCCCAAGAGACAGTGCCCAGCTGGCCACCTACCAAACTGCCAGCCTGAGGCAATGACAGCCACCACCATGCCCTGCCTGAGTATGTCATGGGGGTGCTCACCCCCGAACGTCCCCCTCATTAGCACCCAAATCCTTGTTGTAGGTGGAGGGTAGGAGGGTCTAGGTAACTGACTTAGAAGGCTTCCTAGGGAGGGGACAGACTATGAGGCAAAGCTCCAAAGCCCTGGCAGGTGATCCACTACCCCATCAGACCTCACAAACATAAATTCTAAGATAAAATTAGTAAGAATTTAGAGACAGCAGCTGGAGGCAGTGAAGCCCACGAATGGGGCCCTTGTGAACACAAGGCACTGTGTGTCTGCACTGGTCTCATGTGGATGAAGCCAGCCCTGGTTCCTGGTCATATCATTTCACAGGAATTAACCAATATAAAGGGAAGAAACCATCAGCTAAGACTTGCTCTACTATCTCCTGTTTATAAAAAAAAAAATCTTCCCTTAACATCATATTCAGCTTCAGCTGTTGGCTCATTTCTCTGCTTCCCTTTAGAGTAAACTTCTGGAAAGGGTTTACTGTACTGGCTGTGTCCATGTCCTCCCCTCCCAAACACTCCTAATCCCCCAGACTCTGGCTCTTGCCCCCCTATCCTCACTTGAACTGCTTTTGTCAGGAACACCTATATCCTGCTGATTGCCTGATGCCACAGATACTTCTCACTTTACTCAACCACTCAGGAACGTTCAGCACAAGAGACTACTTCCTCCTTCTTCAAGAAGTCTTCTCTCTTACATTTCACGACAAATGTTTTTCATGTCTCACAGGCTGTTCCTTCTCAATTTCCTTACCTGATTGCTTGCCTCTGCCTGACTTCTAAATACGGGGGTTCTTCTCTGTTTCTCCTTACCTCAACATAATAAAGGCCATATATGACAAACTCACAGCCAACATTGTTCTCAGTGGTGAAAAACTGAAACCATTTCCACTAAGATCAGGAACAAGACAAGGTTGCCCACTCTCACCACTCTTATTCAACATAGTTTTGGAAGTTTTAGCCACAGCAATCAGAGATGAAAAAGAAAGAAAAGGAATCCAAATCAGAAAAGAAGAAGTAAGGCTGTCACTGTTTGCAGATGACATGATATACTATACATAGAGAATCCTAAAGATGCTACCAGAAAACTACTAGAGCTAATCATTGAATTTGTTAAAGTAGCAGGATACAAAATTAATGCACAGAAATCTCTTGCACTCCTATACACTAATGATGAAAAATCTGAAAGAGAAATTAGGGAAACAGTCCCATTTACCATTGCAACAAAAAGAATAAAA
Organism: Stenella coeruleoalba; assembly: GCF_951394435.1. Lineage (NCBI taxonomy): Eukaryota > Metazoa > Chordata > Mammalia > Artiodactyla > Delphinidae > Stenella > Stenella coeruleoalba. The sequence goes on along the minus strand of NC_137148.1, from coordinate 123,204,724 downwards.
TACCTAAGAATAAACCTACCTAAGGAGACAAAAGACCTGTATGCAGAAAATTATAAGACACTGATGAAAGAAATTAAAGATGGAAACAGATGGAGAGATATACCATATTCTTGGATTGGAAGAGTCAACACTGTGAAAATGACTCTACTACCCAAAGCAATCTACGGATTCAATGCAATCCCTATCAAACTACCACTGGAAATTTTCACAGAACTAGAGCAAAAAACTTCACAATTTGTACGGAAACACAAAAGACCCTGAATAGCCAATGCAATCTTGAGAAAGAAAAACGGAACTGGAAGAATCAGGCCCACTGACTTCAGATTATACTACAAAGCTACAGTAATTAAGACAGTATGGTACTGGCACAAAAACAAAAATATAGCTCAATGGAACAGGATAGAAAGCCCAGAGATGAACCCACACACATATGGTCACCTTATCTTTGATAAAGGAGGCAAGAATATACAATGGAGAAAAGACAGCCTCTTCAATAAGTCGTGTTGGGAAAACTGGACAGCTACATGTAAAAGAATGAAATTAGAACACTCCCTAACACCATACACAAAAATAAACTCAAAATGGGTTAAAGACTTAAATGTAAGGCCAGACACTATAAAACTCTCAGAGGAAAACATAGGCAGAACAGTCTGACATAAATCACAGCAAGATCCTTTTAGACCCACCTCTTAGAGAAATGGAAATAAAAACAAAAATAAACAAATGGCACCTAATGAAACTTCAAAGCTTTTGCACAGCAAAGGAAACCATAAACAATACCAAAAGACAACCCTCAGAATGGGAGAAAATATTTGCAAATGAAGCAACTGACAAAGGATTAACCTCCAAAATTTACAAGCAGCTCATGCAGCTCAATATCAAACAAACAAACAACCCCATCTAAAAATGGGCAGAAGACCTAAATAGACATTTCTCCAAAGAAGATACACAGATTGCCAACAAATACATGAAAGAATGCTCAACATCACTAATCATTAGAGAAATGCAAATCAAAACTACAATGAGGTATCACCTCACACCAGTCAGAATGGCCAACATCAAAAAATCTACAAACAATAAATGCTGGAGAGAGTGTGGAGAAAAGGGAACTCTCTTTCAATGTTGGTGAGAATGTAAATCGATACAGCCACTATGGAGAACGGTATGGAGGTTCCTTAAAAAACTACAAATAGAACTACCATATGACCCAGCAATCCCACTACTGGGCATAGACCCTGAAAAAACCATAATTCAAAAAGAGTCATGTACCACAGTGTTCAGTGCAGCTCTATTTACAATAGCCAGGACATGGAAGCAACCTAAGTGTCCATCGACAGATGAATGGATAAAGAAGATGTGGCACACATATACAATGGAATATTACTCAGCCATAAAAAGAAATGAAATTGAGTTATTTGCAGTGAGGTGGATGGACCTAGAGTCTGTCATACAGAGTGAAGTAAGTCAGAGAAAAGAGAAAGAGAAAAGAGAAAAACAAATACTGTATGCTAACACATATATATGGAATGTAAAAAGAAAAAAAAAAGGTTATGAAGAACCTAGGGGCAGGACAGGAATAAAGATGCAGACATAGAGAATGGACTTGAGGACATGGGGAGGGGGAAGGGTAAACTGGGATGAAGTGAGTGAATGGCATGGACTTATATATTCTACCAAATGTAAGATAGATTGCTAGTGGGAAGCAGCTGCATAGCACAGCGAGGTCAGCTCGGTGCTTTGTGACCACCTAGAGGGGTGGGATAGGGAGGGTGGGAGGGAGATGCAAGAGGGAGGAGATATGGGGACATATGTATATGTATAGCCGATTCACTTTGTTATACCGTAGAAACTAACACACCATTGTAAAGCAATTATACTCCAATAAAGATGTTAAAAAAATTAAAATTTTTAATAGTGTTAGCTTTATGAGAAACTACATTGCCCTTTTTTTTCATCTTTCTCAACAAACTAAGAAAAACGTTACATTTGTCCACAGAGGGTGTCTGGAAGCTACTGATTTAACCTGTAACTCTGACACCATGATGCTAGTTAAGGTTGAAGGTCCACTCTAGAACATTTCACTGGTGATTCACTAATTAAAACGACTTAGCTGGTTCACTAGCCCTTTATCAAACCAAATGGCTGGCAGCTAATGGTTGCCACTAATACGTGTGGAGCTCGGCAGGTCATTTCAGGATATATTTGAAACTTCTCCACGGAAGGAGCTTCCAAGGCCAGTTGAGGCATCTGCTTGCACAGTCACCACTTCCCTTTTAGGAAATGCGGTGCCCCAGGGAGTCTGGGCTTTACCGACATCCATTACTGGTGCCAAGACCAAGCAGTGGGCACCAACAGCTTCTTTTTCTGCTGCCTGGACCCCAGTTCATGAATTTGCTCAGAAGTCAGAATTACACTGGCTATTTCTTTAGAACAAATCAGGAAGTAGAACAGTGGGGCAGGATGGGGGATCAATACCCCCAACTGTTGGATGCCTCTCAGTTGACTAAATAAATGCCCCAGTAGGAAATAAACTCTATCCAATGATATTTCAAATGAATTCTAGGTTGTACCCATTTAACTGAATCTAGTCTATGTGGTTACCAAATAATATATATCACAAAAATGATATATTTTATTCTCTAAAACAGTAGATTTCTCGGCTCAAGTACTTCCACTGACTCAGACTAATGAACCAAAAGAGAGTTGGTGAAGACTGCCTTTGTTAAGCATCTATAGAGAACAGATGTCAGTCTCCTTGCCCAGTCCCTCAGTTACAGCTAGAGGGTTATGAATGGATATCAGATGAGCCCCTGGCACATGTAAAGAAATGTCTGCAGGATGCTTTAGAGCAAAGGTCAGTACAGTATGGCGTGTGGACCAGATCCAACCCACCATCTATTTTTATATGGCTCATAAGCTAGGAATGGCTTTCATATTTCTAAATGCTTGGAAAATAAAAATATTTTGTGACAAGTGAAAATGATGTGAAATTCAAATTTCAGTGTCCACAAATAAAGTGTTAGTGGAACAGAGCCATGTTCGTTAGTTTCCACATTATCTCTGGCTGCCTTCATGCCGCAACAGCAGAGTTGAGTCGTTGTGACACAGACTGAACAGCAGAACATAAAACATTTACTATCTGGCCCATCCCAGAAAAAGCATGCCAACCCCTACATTCAGCTGTTCTCAGAAATAACAAAAAACATAGGTTACTCAAGTATAAAACAAGGTTAATATTACTTATGGTACTGTAAATATGCCTTCAGGACGGAAAGAAGAAATAGTTCAGGAGAAAAAAAAATAAAACCTCTGCCAGTCTTTTGAATTCAAAATCTATACCCATAGGTTTCTCAGTCCTTTCAACCATATAAATTGTGCTCAGCGTCCTATTTTAACAGGAATATAATTCCATCATTGGCATTGTGTATGTGTGTTTCCAAATAAAATTTCCACAAATGGTCCCATAGCAATGCATAGTTGAAATCGCCATATAATTCATAGGACCTAAACTGGTAAAGTGATGGGTGACGCTGGTCACTGTAACTAAGTTTACACTGGCGAGGCCATATAGCAGAAGTCAGATCCTCTGAAGGCCTTCAGTCGTTCTCATTGAAGTAGCTGCTGAATGTTGACGCCAGCTTACAGATTTCGGTTTTCAACCTAGGTTAGTTTCAAGATGAAAATTTAAAAAATGTCTCTAGCTTTGGATAGGATAAAAAGTTAGTATAGCATGGGTGTTTAATAATCGGCAAATACATCACCATAATTGGTTCATAAGACACTCTTTGAACTAAAATGTTCTTTATTGAAAGAACAATAAAGAAGTGAATTATCTCCCAATCTGATTCCCACTTGGACTAGAAGCATCCCACCATTAAACAGAGTTACCTTGTGTTTTACTCATTAACCTGAGTAAACATGAATTGTGTTGCCTGAAAAAGTTGTAGTGAGGAGACCTTAGAGAACATAATCGCTCTTCAGCTGTCGAGATTCTGCAAATCAGAAGCTGTAGCTGTTAAACCAGGGAGGGGAGGAAGGGGAGGATAAATGGGAAGAAATGACGTTTCCAATAGAAAGAGTGTTCCTGATCATGACCTTTTGTTTCCCAAATTGAGGTCCACAGAGAATTATTTGCCACAAGGTATTAAAAGGTTTTCCACAAAACTGATTTAATTTTGAAATAAGTTTGAAAAATGTCAGAGTACGGAGATTTCAATATTGTTGCACATTTCAGAGCCTTTATTATGCTAATAAGCATCGTGAATCTCCAAGGGCAGGATGTAAGTTTCCTAAATTTGTTTGAGTAGATTCTCCTAAACATGTATCAGGAAGCACGCCAATCAGAAGCACTAGCTCCATCTTTGATGTCTGTTTTCTTGGCCATCTAGTCTGTTTCTCCCAGGTTCCTCCAATCCCTTGGGATAGGGGAAATTAAAACCCTCCCAAATTAAAAGTGTTTGTTGCTAGAAACTAGTGGATCTGAGATTATTTATGACAAACACCTTAACTAAATATTAGACAGTCCAAGATAACATAATGATTTTAGGAAGCTGATTCTCCGGCTTCCCCGGTGGCACAGTGGTTAAGAATCTGCCTGCCAGTGCAGGGGACACGGGTTCAAGCCCTGGTCCGAGAAGATCCCACATGCTGCAGAGCAACTAAGCCTGTGCGCCACAACTGCTGAGCCTGTGCGCCACAACTACTGAAGCCCGCACGCCTAGAGCCCGTGCTCTGCAACAAGAGAAGCCACCACAATGAGAAGCCCATGCACCGCAATGAAGACTAGCCCTTCTCTGCAACTAGAGAAAGCCCGCGTGCAGCAACGGAGACCCAATGCAGCCAAAAATAAATAAATAAAACAAATAAATTATAAAAAAAAAGCCAATTATTACTAGGGAAATTTTCATTTTACTTTCCCAATCATTTTAACACAAAATAGTAAATAATATCAGACAACATAACTCAAGTTTGAGAGGGGAAAGTCTGAAATTCATTTGCCTATGCCACTGGGTACAAATATGCAATGCATGGACATTAAAATAACAAAGAAGAGTCTCAGAGTCCTTCCGTGGCTGGAATCAATTCAGTAACCTCCCATTTCTTTTGGATTGCAAATCTGTGACCAATTTTTTTGGCCCAACTTTTTTGAAGGACCCAGTGCCTCCCTCACCAAAGAAGATGTAGGAAAACTGGAAGCGATCACATATCCTAGGAGACAAGTGTTGCCAAATGAAAGTGGAACATTGGGTTTTCAGCAAGTCTGAAGAACAATGCAATAATTGAGCTCTCTTTGCAAACTCAGGGCATTGATGTACTCTTTGTAGAGACATTTTAACCTAAGGCCAACTGTTCTTAGCTACAGCACTCCAGAAGAAAGTTGTCTCTTGGTTTAACTAAACCAACTCTATCTCCTCTACATTCTTTGTATATGCTTGGAAACACATACTACTTACAATGATTGCAAGATCCTCTTCTGTTGCCCAGACTGTGAATTATAACCAAGTCCACTTTTTCCCGTACTAAAGAATTTCTTTCTCTAAATCAGCCTGAAAACCTCAATGATTGGACTTTAAAAATGTTAATTTTTTAATCAAACAAGCAAAAGAAAAAAACCCAAACAAAACAAAAAGCACTGCGTTCAGAGAGAGGAAATAAAGCAGATATAATGAACAAGCTATAAACATTAAAACAAGTATTAGCTGTACTTCTTTTCTTTCAGAAAACTTAGGATGCTTTCTGTATCATTATTTCTCATAGTATCCACATGATAGTTGGGTCTGAGGGACAACTGTCACTGTGTCTGTTGTTCGAATGGGATTACTTAAATAATCTGTTTTGGGCTTAAATCAGAAAAAGTAAGTTTATCAATTTTTCAGCCCAATGAGTTCTTGATTTTGCCTTAAATGAAAATACAATCACCCCAGGGGGGATCACAGAAAAAACAGATGGGATTATGTTTTTGTGAAGTTAATAATTTGGCTTCTTTTCAGAGGACTTATATAGGTTTTCACAGAATCCATGCAATCTGCCATCTGACAGTTCGGCTCTGTTGATAGAAGTGTGAATAGGTCATATTAACTATGGCATCTACACAGTTGCATGTAATCGATTTTGTTCCTTTTAGAAGTTGAAATACTTCAAAGAGTTCATGCTCAGAGACTCTGACACTGGTAAATAATATTATAACTAGCATTAATTGGGTGGTTACTTTATATGAGACACCTTGCTAAGTGTTTTATCTGCGTTATTTTATTCTCTCCTCACAACGACCCAGTGAAGTATGCCCAATTAACTTGTATTTTATATATGAAGAAACTGAGCTTACAGAGGTTTGATAACTTGTACAATCGAAGGGTTTGTTTGGGTTTTTTTCAAATGAATTCACCAGTAATTATTCAGATTTGGGGACTTTTTTCTATTGTATTTCAAATCCCTTTAGAACACTTTATAGTTAAGTTGACTCTAGTGTTTGATGGTTGATCAGGCTTTGCTTTTTCTCATAGAAATACACAGATTGCTAGGCTGTGGCACAGCTGAGATTTGAAACTGTGTATGTGTTTCCACTACCAGAGCCCTGGCCTGTTATGTCAGGTGGTCTCCCACTACTAAAACACAAAACATAATTAGGTGGAAGACATTGTGCTGGGTGGTTCCTTAAAAAATTGAAGAATTATCATATGATCCAGCAATTCTGCTTCTAAGGATGTACCAGGTGAAAACAGGGACTTGAACAGATACTTGTACACCCGTGTTCACAGCAGCATTATTTATGGTAGTCAAAAGGTAGAAACAACCTAATGTTCACTGATGAATGAAAGAATAAACAAACTGTGGTATCTGCATACAGTAGAGTATTATTCAGCCTTAAAAAGGAATGAAATTCTGATACATGCTACAGTATGGATGGACCTTGATAACTGAAATAAACCAGACCCAAAAGGACAGATATTACATGATTCCACTTATATAAGGTACCTAGAATAGTTAAAATCATAGAGACAGAGTAGAACGGTGGTTGTCAGGGGCTGCGGGGAAGAGGGAATGGGGAGTTACTGTTTAATGGGCACAAAATTTCAGTTTGGGAAGATTTAAAAGTTCTATGGTGGTGGTGATGGTTGTCCCCAAATGTGAATATACTCCATGCCACTGAACTGTACACTTAAAAATCGTTAAAATGGTACACTATATTATGTATTATACCACAATAAAAAATGTAACTAGGACTTGGGTTTGCCCTAAGCCACAAAAGAAAACAATATCATGTGAGGTCTACTTTGTAAAAACTCACTTAACAGTAATTAAATAAGCAAGCCTTCTGCTCTTCCACAGCAGCTGTAAAGCTTATACTTTGTTTTCACTAAATAAAGATCAACATAAGTAACTAACAGGATGATCTCAAGATCAGTATCAGATGGAACAGCATGAAACACAAAGTATCAGGACGAATTCCAGCAAGAACAGCTTATCTCAAGGGACATCCACTAACATCTTATTCCTTAATTACCTTCAAAGTGAACCAAAACTTTTTTTCCATGAGAAAGAAATCTTGAAATATTACTTGGGAAAATGGGTACACATTTTCTCCTCAAATCTATATATTGGGAATAGTAAACACTTTGAAGGAAATATTAGATACTTTTCCATCACATTTTGGGATTTTTTGCAGCAATATATTAAAAAGAATTAAATTGGTTCATTTAAGTGCCCTAGATTCTGGCCCCATTTGATTATTTATATAAAAATAGATCAAAATGATACAGGCATTTATGTTCTTGGATTAGTGCTTTTTGTTGTTGTTTCTTGGTCAGAAGCCTCACAGCAATCAAATAAAGTTTCACCTTGTGCTCAATCCAGACCTATGAAAGGAGCCAAATCACCTTTATAGGATTGACTGATTAAAAAAAAGTAAATAACTGGAATTTCATACTTTTCCTCCCCAAAACTCAGTGATCTTGTAAACAAGTTAATACGGCAATTAAATGCGATTCCTTTCAGGACTTCCCTGGTGGCGCAGTGGTTGGGAGTCCACCTGCCATTGCAGGGGACTGGGGTATGACCCCTGGTCCGGGAAGATCCCACATGCCTCAGAGCAACTAAGCCCGTGCACCACAACTACTGAGTCTGCGCTCTAGAGCCCGCGAGCCACAACTACTGAGCCCGTGTGCCGCAACTACTGAGCCCGTGAGCCACAACTACTGAGCCTGCGTGCCACAACTACTGAAGCCCGTGCGCCTGGAGCCCGTGCTCCACAACGGGAGAGGCCACCGCAATGAGAAGCCAGCGCACCACAACGAAGAGTAGCCCCTGCTCGCCACAACTAGAGAAAGCCCGCACGCAGCAAAGAAGACCCAATGCAGCCGTAAATAAATAAATAGATAAATAAATTTATTTTAAAAGTATCGCTTTCATAATATACAAACTCATCGTCATCGGAATGTGAAGACATAGGCAACTGGTCATTTCCGATTTTGTCATTATTTGGACTTTTTCCTGTGCCTGAACTGTTCTTCTGTTATTACATGAGTGGCTTCCTCACCTTTTTCAGCCTTTACCTCAGACGTCACCTCGTCAGAAAGGCCAACCCCGGCCACACCCTATCTGAAGTGGTCTCCTTACCATCACCTGTCCCTCTCCATAAGATCACTCACAGTCACTTCCTTGGTGGTACTTTAACACTATCTGAAGTTATCTGGTTTATGTATTTGTGAACTAGTTTATTGTTTGCCTCCCACGATTAGAATACGAGCTCCACAAGGGCAGGGGAAGGGACATCTTCTCTCCTACTCTGTTCCTCACATCTAGCAGAGGGACATCTAGCAGAGTGATGGGCTTATAGTAGACGGGGTTGCCTTTCTACTTCTGCCTTGCAACTGTGTGTGTGAACGGACTCAGAGCTTCACCCCTGGGAAGTGCAGACATACTGTTAGGCTCAGCTCTTCTCTCTAAGGGTGCTGCTGTAGGCTCATCTCATTGGCCTGGCGGACAGGACCACAAAAAGTGGTGACCTAGAGGGTGTTAAGAAAGATCTCCTTGCTCATTAAGCCTAACTTCACTCCAACCTAGTTTTCCCAGAGCCCCTTGAAGGCACTTATAAAGTGCTAACTGATTTCCCATTTGCCATAATCCTTTGGGACAGTTGCTTTCTTGGGCACTCATGAGACCAAGGGCTGGCTGGATTAAAGATTTAGACATCTCTGTATTTTCTCATTATCATGTTACCCTAATACCTTAAAACAATACATACCCCTAGCAAGTAACAAGCACGAAGCTGGCCTCTCTTACCTCCTCTGTTCTCTGAGGACCAGCCTCATGCACATTAGTTTTGAATCTGTAGGGAGCACAGGGAACCAAACAAATGAAATGTAAGCCTTCTTGCCTTCCCATTTTAGAGATGGAAGAATCAAGGAGCATCCCTGGCCTCTAGATCCTTGACTTTACAACTTGATAAACCAAAGCAAGGCAACAGATATGAGTGGGAAAAAGTTTTCTTAAGACCATTTTCAAACTATATAATTTCAGGGTTCCTATGAGAATATTTTGTATAGGTAGTCACGATGCACCCCTAAACTGATAGTGAATAGCTGGCAACAAGGCATGTTGATTGGTTAGACATGTTTTTTAAAGGGTCCAACCAAACAGTCAAAAATTAAGATTGCAGCAGACTTCTGTTTGTCTCCCAGCCATGGCAAATAGCTAATTGTCCCCTTCTTTTGTAACAAAACACAACTCCTTGTATTTAGAAGATTCATGGCCACACAAGATAACTAACTAAATTTCCCAGTCTCCTTTGTAATGAAGCATGTGAGTGAAAGTGACAAGCAAGAGGCAGATCATATCCTTAAAAGAAGTGGGCTCGGTCTCCCCACTCTTCCCCTTCCCACTGGCTGGAATGTGAATGTGGTGGTGAGCCATCCTGAGGCATGAGGGTGACAGTAACACTCTAGGGCAGGGAAGGGAAGGAAAGAAGCCAGCTTGTCAGAGCCAGAGTCCCTAACCCTTCGCAGCCACATCTCACCTGAATTACTTATGCCTAGATTGTTACGTGAGAAAGAAAAACACTACCATCTTCTTTATGCCACTGTTATTTGTAGTTTCTGTTTGAGCAAACTTTCCTTGATGATTCAGATGCTGCTTCCTAATTTTTGCAAGGTGCCTTTAGGATCTCAAAATGATAAACTTTTGGAGTTGAAAAAGACCTTCAGGGTTACTACCCTCTCTCACTTGATTGATGAGGAAACTGAAGGTAAATAAACTTCTTGAGCACACAGGTAGCTGGTAATAGGACGAGCGTTCAGATCTCCTGGATTTCAGTTCATTGTTCTTTTTCTCTGTGGTCCATTTAGCAGAACTCCCTGGAAATGACTGTGAGGGCTGCCTCTGGGGGGCCTGGATAACTTACTAGCTAGGACCCAGGGCCACCTTTTTCCCAGGCAACCTATAAACAGTATATGCCTACAAGGCTGCTGTAAAGTTTCCCTTTTCTCCAATAAAACTGATCCTTTTTCCTATGACCCAGCATTGTGGAATTTGGCTAGGACTCTGGAACATGCTAATCAGAAGCTCAGAAGGCACCAACCTGCTTGCCTGACTCCACTGTATAATATTATGAGTATCAATTATCATTCATATGCAACTTGATAATATAAGAATTTTTCTATAACAACTAGCAAGAGGGGTAACTTCAGCTGTCAAGGGAACAAATAAATCATTTTGTTTCAAGGTCTTCTATCCACCAGATGACAATGCCTTTGGACAAAGGGCATTGGTAGAGTTGTGATTAAGAAAGCTGTATGATATCACTTATATGCGGAATCTAAAAAGAAACTATACAGATGAACTTATTTACAAAACAGAAACAGACTCATAGATGTAGAGAAAGAACTTATGGTTACCGGGGGAAAGGGATAGTTAGGGAGTGTAGGATTGACATGTACACACTGCTATATTTAAAATGGATAACCAACAAGGATCTACTATATAGCACAGGGAACCCTGCTCAATATTATGTAACAACCTAAATGGGAAAAGAATTTGAAAAAGAATAGCTACATGTATATGTATAACTGAATCACTTTGCTGTACACCTGAAACTATCACAGCACTGTTAATCAACTATACTCCAATATAAAATAAAAAGTTAAAAAAAATTTTAAAAATCTAATATATCACTTTTCTAATTAAAAAAAAAGTTGTCCAAGGTCCCATGGAAAGTGGAAGGTAAAAATCCAGCTCTTAGCATACCAGGTCCTCAGGCTTACCCTTGCAGTTCTTTTTTTTTAATTTTAAGGTCTTACATGACAGTTTACTTATGAAACAAGGAGCTTATATTTGAATTTTGCAAACTGTGTTTATATACAATTATCGCACGTTTCTCACCATCGTCATTTTCATCAAACACCGGTGGTTTGCTTGAAGTGTTGGCTCCCATGGTCAAGTCTGCCCAGACCCGGATCCTCCAGTTACATTATCCCAGCAGAAACATTCAGCTTCACTCAAAAGAGAACCGGAAACCTTAGCTAGATATCTAGGAGAGAAAAAGAAACAGTATCCTTATGATATGGTGTACTCTAGGTACCCTGATTATAGACGATGGCCGAAAATTAACCTCATCTATGCCCTTGCAGTGGAATTTTTTTGTTCTTGAAAATAATTTCAGAGAAAACAGAAAATCAAGCATCTGGGAGTACCCACTACATGGCCTCGTCAGAAGTGGACCTGGACTTACAAGAAAGGAGGAAAGCAAAATATTTTTCTGAGTGTGAAGGCAAGTTTAAAATGAGGTCAGCAATACTTTATTTAACCACTATAAACTAAAATATATTTTATTGTGACTCTCCATGTCTTTGAGAAAATATGTTAAGTTTAAACATTTTTTTGATGTGTGATCAACAACTTATTTTTTTAGTCATGAAAAGACATACCCCTCTTTCCTCCTACCCTGGAAGTTACTACAACATCAAAGGAACAAGTTCTGAGTTTGGGCTTGATCATACCAGCAAGTCGCTGAGTTTCATGGAACACATTACTTTTTTTTTTTTTTTTTAATATATTTATTTATTTTTGGCTGTGTTGGGTCTTCGGGCTTTCTTCATTGTGGTGCGCAGGCTCCTCGTTGTGGTGGCTTCTCTTGTTGCAGAGCACAGGCTCTAGGCACACGGGCTTCAGTAGTTGTGGCACGTGGGCTCAATAGTTGTGGCGCGCAGGCTCAGTAGTCGTGGCGCACGGGCTTAGTTGCTCCACGGCATGTGGGATCTTCCCGGACCAGGGCTCGAACCCGTGTCCCCTGCACTGGCAGGCGGATTCTTAACCACTGCGCCACCGGAGAAGTCTGGAACACATTACTTTTTTTCCTTTCCCTGAACTTGAAGATCATAAAGGTCCTTACCTCAAAGACAAATTAAATGTGATTTCATGTGATAAGTAAAGTCTTTTCACAGCACAAGTGCTTGATAATTGCAGGCCACTAGGGAGCCCAAATTGAACGACGTAGGTGAGAGCTAAAAAGCCCTGAAAGTTGTGTATTTATGGCTTTGTTCATTTTTAAACATAAATTACTTTCTTGGAAACTGGTAAGGAGAGGCAGCATCCAGAGTTCTGGTTCTAAAACTGACACTGATAACGGCTTTGGCTCAATGACCTAATCTCTCATCTCTTAAATGGGAGAAGCAGCAATGCCTTCTGTAGGAATAACAAGCTCAGATGCCCACAAGAGCCAGAGGGAAATGCAAGTAATTGAGCTGGACCAGGTGGAAGACATTACTGCCTGCTGGCGACACTGGTGACCTAGTGAATCCAGGCTCCATCTAAAAGATGTCACTGCTCTTGGATCTAAAAGATTGTTGCTAAGTGGAAACATGGGCCCAGGGCCCAGATCTTCACATTTACCCAAAAGAGGGTCAAGATCCAGATGTTATATAAAATCATAGTTAAAAGCTCGTTTTATGTAAAGCAACTATACCGCAATAAAAATTAATTTTAAAAAAAGTTTGTTTTAGCTATATGGCTTGAGCAAATCTCATGTACAGGACAAATACAGCTCATGGCATATAGTTAATGAGAATCTGTATGAGGCAGCTAGCACCACGCCTGGCACATAATTTGCAAAGAATTAATATTAGCTATTGCTATTTTATTAGTAGTGGGTATTTCCTTATCACGTATTATTTTCTTTTAAATTTGAGACCTGTTGATTTCCTCTTGGAGTTTTTGCATGTGAAGGAAGTACAGATCGGAGTCAGAATTGAAAAAAGTATCCCACGTGAACCTGGGCTAAGGATGCGTTATTGAAAAGGAACTAGAGGAGCCCCGGAGCAAATCGAGAAGAAAAGCTCCTTTTCCTATTAGGGGAGATGTAAGTAAAGCCTTCATTTGGAAGGCAGACTCATTAAGGAAATGCGGCTTGTCATACTGAAAGCCAACTGCTGGCAAAGTGCCTTCTGGACTTTAAAAAGAATCGTTAAATGGAGAGCAAAGACAGAGTCAGCAATTAGGAAGCAAGTGATTAAATGGTATGGGGGAGGGGAGAGAGGGGCAGGAGGTAACAGGTGTCTGGAGGAAGCTCAGAGGGGATGATGGAGATCAGGAAGATAGAAAGAACTCAACTATATCTCTGGGCTAAAAACAAAGGGCTTTTAATGCCAGTGGAAAAGAGGATGAGGAAGAAGCAGGTGGGATGCCCTTAGTGTTTCCTTGTGGGCTAGGGAGAAGCAAATGGGTGCCCTGTGTGTTGCATTACTGCATTTAGAGTCCTGAATAAGTGGGAAATAGTGTCAGGGCTGAGCCACAGATGACATTAGAGAGGCTCAGTCCTAAAGAGAGTATCAATTTGAAGGAGCTGCAGTTGTTAATACTACCGACTGGGGCTATGTTCTCTTTAATTTTGTGCGTAAAACCTCGGTACATGTAATTTTCACACCACACCCCAATCCTGTCTTTCTTAGATTTTTCTTCACACCTCAGGCTTTTCTCAAGTAGCCCATCTTCCTGCAACACAAGATGTACCGAGCACTGACCTTGCAAGTTGTCAAGTCAGAAAGAGAAAGAGGAATATTATCACAATTTGCCATATTTCTGAGTTGCATTCTGATGTACAGACAATTTTGTTTACCAAATATCTGGTGATTTTTTTTTTTAGTGGGAAGAAAATATGTAAACAGGGAACAAATTTTGTGTATGTCTGGGGGATGAGCAGGCTTGGACTATTGGGTGGTGGTTTCTCCACTGCACTTAATACTCTTAATCCAGTCTAGAATGGTCTTTATTTTTTTCTCCCTTCATGGATAACCAAATTGGTAACTTTCCCTCATATCCAGAAAGAAATCAATGTTTTTCTGGCAGGCAAGTGGAGACACATCTTTTCCGTTCCACTGAATAGGGCCCAGCAGAGCTATAGGCCTCTTTCCTGACCTGATATGAACTCTGCAGTGTTACATAACCACTTTTTGAGATGTCAAGCAGACAGTCACCACCCATGGAAATGAACATCCTAAACAGAACATATAAGAGAAACAGCAATGTGTCTTATAGGAGCACAAAGAGTTTCCCGATTCTACCTTGACCTGGCCGCTTATCAGATTATTAACTGCAGATGACATTTGATCTTTGGCCTATACTTTTGGGGGATGTCAACAGGTGAGCTGCTCCAAGCAGCTAAGGCTCCCTAGGTAAAGAGGTGTCTTCTTCAGGAAGAACCTATGTTGTGATGCAAGAAAGTTGTAACTTCTGACAGAACTGTCTAGTTTTATTGTCACAGCATATGCATAGACATAATTTATTTTGTTTGCATTTGAAAAACAGAACTACTTAAGCTGAGACAAATTTAGAAATGTGAGAAAGAAAGAAAATATCCTGAAAAAGACCCAAGTTACAACCACTTGCAGTTAAGTATTGTTTATATTTCATCAACTTCTGCTTGATCATTTTTATATATTAAAACCGTAGGTAAATAGTTTTTCCACCTCAATCCTCATGCCAAATTAATTCCCCTTTCATACTTCCCCAAAACAGCCACAATTGTGAATCTGGTATACATTTTACAGTCCACTTTCTACGATTTTACACACACGACATGTCTTTTAAAGTAAGTCACCTAAATGACATCATATAGTAGGTATATTTTGCATCTGACTGTAATCATTACCATTATACTTGTGCGATCTAGCCACGCTGATCTCTACAGCTCTGACTTCTGCTTTTTAAGCGCTGCATAGCAGTCCATTGTGTGAATCCTCGGCACTTTGTGTAAAAACGTGCAAATCCTTCAACTTAGGGGGGAAAAATCCTGGTGGAGATGAAGCCAACCATCAAAGGCAGTGTTGGCTTGTTTTGAGACCGGATAAGAGAAACAAGCAGAAATACCTCCTCCCGTACTTGTCTCCACCCAGCAAATATTTATTGAAGTCTGTCCGCATCTGGACCCGAGTCAGAGGCTGGGGGACAAAGTAGGGTACAAAATAGCTAAGAAGTTAGGAATGGTCCCAGCCCTGTCAGATTGTAGTGGGTCATCCTGACGGCCTGCCTTTATATTTCTCTTCCGTTTCAACTTCCTAGGTTCCCAACAGTGCCCTTAGTATGCAGGTTTACTTAAAAGGAAAAAATCTATAGACCATCACTCACCTAGATCTCGGCTCTCGCTTCACGCCTTCCGAGAAGCTCAGACTGGTGCTTCCACCCGGGGAGCAGAGGCTAAAAGATCAACTCCGAGAAACGAGGAGCAAGCAGGGGAAGGCACCTACCTGCCTGGGCGTTCCAGCGGCCGCCAGCGCGGGGCGTGGTGAGGCGGGCTGGCACCTGCAACTGCTGAGGGGTCCGAGCGTAGGCAGAGGTCGCAGCTCCTCCGGGAGGGGTGGTTCCGGGGTCGGGGCAGGGGTGGGGAGCAGCCGGCCGGCGGGCGGTCCCGGGCGCAGTGCTCTGCGGGATCGGCCTGGGCAGTCTCCAGGGCTCCGAGTTCCGCCAGGGCGAGGGCGAGGCGGGAGGGCGGCGCTGCGAGCTGGCGGCGGGTCCCGCGGCGCATTGGCAGGATCCGGAGCCGCAGAGACGCAGAGCGCGACCCAACTTCCCCGACAGAGACGCGGTTCCCCTGAAGTGACCCCTTCCCCCACCCCCTACCATCTTCCACTCAAGATACCTGGGCAGCGCCGCCGAGGATGGTGGATATGGGGGTGGCGGATAGGAGCCTGCAGATCTCAGATGGGGAGAGGCACGATTTCCTTTAAGACTTCCTAGGGGTGTTAGGAAGACCCAAGAGAGGGTTGAGAATTTTATAGATCCTTGCAGATTTCCTCGTTTTACGGCTGGGGAAATTGAGACACAGAGAAGAAAAATACTTGTCCAGTGTAACATAATTAATGGAGAGAACCTTTTCTAGACCCGGGTCTCCTGGCTCCCAGCCCCCATTTTTAACATCAATCCCACTGGAAGTTTCTTTGTTCTCTCTCGTGGCAGCTCCCTGTACTTCCCTTTTGTAATAATCAACACGATTGAAATAACTTCTTACTGTTTTCTCTCTAACTCTAGAGTCACACACACTCAAGCCATCAGAGAATTGGCATATAGGTTTCTTACTGAAATTGCCAGGGTGTGAGATGGTGGGCAGTGGTGAGGCGAGGGTGAGGGGGAGACACCGGAGGGTGTAAATCTAGTCTGGGAGTGATGTGGGAACAGCTTCTATCCAAGTCCAGCGTTTCGCTGCAATGTGGAAATACCAGCTCTGCGTTGCCAAATATTCAGATTTTAAAAGGGAAGTGAGACACGAGAACTTCTGTGAAATCTCGCATCATTTATAAACATTGGCAAGTTTTAAAAATGTTAAAAACTGTGTTGGTCCAACAAAATGTGTCTGTGGCTGAAACGTACTTTTCAGACTCCCACTTTTTGATCTGTCTAGATGTAAACTTGCACAGAGTGCAAGAACCACCTTGGCTTTGATCACCTTGTTTAGTACTAGCTCATACAATGGTGTCTAATGCATCTTAAATATCTGCTGAAATTGTTGAAGCTGTTGGTGGCTCACCTTATAGTCAAGAGCCCCATAATTTACTCAAACAAATATTTCAGAGTAATTATCTTGTTTTATTATGACTTAGCCCCTTTCATCTTCTTTCTATTACCTCAGCCATGGGCTACATTCTATCCTAGTAATGTTCAAGGTTGGAATAACCTTGAACTTCAACTGGCCCACTCTCTCCTTTACCAATGGGGGTCCTGAGGAAGGAATTTGCCAAAAGTCACACAGTGAGTTGGTGGCAGAACTCTGTAGAACCTTACTTTATATTGCCAGCTCCTTATGAAAACCTGTTTGAGAGAGGATCGGATGATGTAAATGAACATTTAAAATGGAATTTGCCTCAAGTTCCAAAAGAGGGCAACCAAGTTTAGAAAAAAAGAAAAGAGAATTTTTAAGGAATCATTTTGGGGAGAGGGTATTATTTTTAAGGCACAAATCAGACACCTGATTGAAAATACATTTTTTTGTGTGTTTTTTTTAAACATCTTTATTGGGGTATAATTGCCTTACAATGGTGTGTTAGTTTCTGCTTTATAACAAAGTGAATCAGTTATACATATACATATGTTGCCATATCTCTTCCCTCTTGCGTCTCCCTCCCTCCCACCCTCCCTATCCCACCCTTCCAGGCGGTCACAAAGCACCGAGCTGATCTCCCTGTGCTATGCGGCTGCTTCCCACTAGCTATCACCTTACGTTTGTTAGTGTATATATGTCCATGCCTCTCTCTCACTTTATCACAGCTCACCCTTCCCCCTCCCCATATCCTCAAGTCCATTCTCCAGTAGATCTGTGTCTTTATTCCTGTCTTACCCCTAGGTTCTTCATGACTTTTTTTCCCCTTAAATTCCATATATATGTGTTAGCATATGGTATTTGTCTTTCTCTTTCTGACATACTTCACTCTGTATGACAGACTCTAGGTCTATCCACCTCATTACAAATAGCTCAATTTCGTTTCTTTTTATGGCTGAGTAATATTCCATTGTATATATGTGCCACATCTTTTTTATCCATTCACCCGATGATGGGCACTTAGGTTGTTTCCATCTCCAGGCTATTGTAAATAGAGCTGCAATGAACATTTTGGTACATGACTCGTTTTGAATTTTGGTCTTCTCAGGGTATATGCCCAGTAGTGGGATTGCTGGGTCATATGGTAGTTCTATTTGTAGTTTTTTAAGGAACCTCCATACTGTTCTCCATAGTGGCTGTACCAATTCACATTCCCACCAACAGTGCAAGAAGGTTCCCTTTTCTCCACACCCTCTCCAGCATTTATTGTTTGTAGATTTTTTGATGATGGCCATTCTGACTGGTGTGAGATGATATCTCATTGTAGTTTTGATTTGCATTTCTCTAATGATTAATGATGTTGAGCATTCTTACATGTGTTTGTTGGCAGTCTGTATATCTTCTTTGGAGAAATGTCTATTTAGGTCTTCTGCCCATTTTTGGATTGGCTTGTTTGTTTTTTTGTTATTGAGTTGCATGAGCTGCTTATAAATTTTGGAGGTTAATCCTTTGTCAGTTGCTTCATTTGCAAATATTTTCTCCCATTCTGAGGGTTGTCTTTTGGTATTGTTTATGGTTTCCTTTGCTGTGCAAAAGCTTTGAAGTTTCATTAGGTCCCATTTGTTTATTTTTGTTTTTATTTCCATTTCTCTAGGAGGTGGGTCAAAAAGGATCTTGCTGTGATTTATGTCATAGAGTGTTCTGCCTATGTTTTCCTCTAAAAGTTTGATAGTTTATGGCCTTACATTTAGGTCTTTAATCCATTTTGAGCTTATTTTTGTGTATGGTGTTAGGGAGTGATCTAATCTCATACTTTTACATGTACATGTCCAGTTTTCTCAACACCACTTATTGAAGAGGCAGTCCTTTCTCCACTGTACATTCCTGCCTCCTTTATCAAAGATAAGGTGTCCATATGTGCATGGGTTTATCTCTGGGCTTTCTATCCTGTTGCATTGATCTATCTTTCTGTTTTTGTGCCAGTACCATACTGTCTTGATTACTGTAGCTTTGTAGTATAGTCTGAAGTCAGGGAGCCTGATTCCTCCAGCTCTGTTTTTCGTTCTCAAGATTGCTTTGGCTATTCGGGGTCTTTTGTGTTTCCATACAAATTATGAAATTTTTTGTTCTAGTTCTGTGAAAAATGCCAGTGGTAGTTTGATAGGGATTGCATTGAATCTATAGATTGCTTTGGGTAGTAGAGTCATTTTCACAATGTTGATTCTTCCAATCCAAGAACATGGTATATCTCTCCATCTATTTGTATCATCTTTATTTCATCAGTGTCTTATAATTTTCTGCATACAGGTCTTTTGTCTCCTTAGGTAGGTTTATTCCTAGATATTTTATTCTTTTTGTTGCAATGGTAAATGGGAGTGTTTTCTTGATTTCACTTTCAGATTTTTCATCATTAGTGTATAGGAATGCCAGAGATTTCTGTGCATTAAGTTTGTAACCTGCTACTTTACCAAATTCATTGATTAGCTCTAGTAGTTTTCTGGTAGTATCTTTAGGATTCTCTATGTATAGTATCATGTCATCTGCAAACAATGACAGCTTTACTTCTTCTTTTCTCATTTGGATTCCTTTTATTTCCTTTTCTTCTCTGATTGCTGTGGCTAAAACTTCCAAAACTATGTTGAATAAGAGTGGTGAGAGTGGGCAACCTTGTCTTGTTCCTGATCTTAGTGGAAATGCTTTCAGTTTTTCACCATTGAGGATGATGTTGGCTGTGGGCTTGTCATACATGGCCTTTATTATGTTGAGGAAAGTTCCCTCTATGCCTACTTTCTGCAGGGTTTTTATCATAAATGGGTGTTGAATTTTGTCAAAAGCTTTCTCTGCATCTATTGAGATGATCATATGGTTTTTCTCCTTCAATTTGTTAATATGGTTTATCACATTGATAGATTTGTGTATATTGAAGAATCCTTGCATTCCTGGAATAAACCCCACTTGATCATGGTGTATGATCATTTTAACGTGCTGTTGGATTCTGTTTGCTAGTATTTTGTTGAGGATTTTTGCATCTGTGTTCATCAGTGATATTGGCTTGTAGTTTTCTTTCTTTGTGACATCCTTGTCTGGTTTTGGTATCAAGGTGATGGTGGCCTCGTAGAAGGAATTTGGGAGTGTTCCTCCCTCTGCTATATTTTGGAAGAGTTTGAGAAGGATAGGTGTTAGTTCTTCTCTAAATGTTTGATAGAATTCGTCTGTGAAGCCATCTGGTCCTGGGCTTTTGTTTGTTGGAAGATTTTAAATCACAGTTTCAATTTCAGTGCTTGTTATTGGTCTGTTCATATTTTCTATTTCTTCCTGATTCAGTCTTGGCAGGTTGTGCATTTCTAAGAATTTGTCCATTTCTTCCAGGTTGTCCATTTTATTGGCATAGAGTTGCTTGTAGTAATCTCTCATGATCTTTTTTATTTCTGCAGTGTCAGTTGTTACTTCTCCTTTTTCATTTCTTATTCTGTTGATTTGAGTCTTCTCCCTTTTTTTCTTGATGAGTCTGGGTAATGGTTTTTATATAACATCTGGTACTTTCCAAAACACTTTGATTGTCTTCATGGCATTGGAGATGCACTATAGATTTATTGGACCCCTATTATTATCTCCCCCTTTTCCCTAGTAGATAATGATATCCATTTTATCACTGAGAAAACTGAGATTGCAATAAAGTAGATTGAGACTAGAAGTGATGTCTCTGGAAGCCTCTTTTTGGTCCTGGCTTGCATAAGGGATTTTGGAATCAGGCAGCCTTCTACCCAAATGTGAGCTCCACCTCTTAATATCTCTGAGATGTTTGCCAAGTCACTTAAAGGTCCTAAGTCTCAATTTCCCAATTTTAGTAAAGAGGATAATGGTCATTCCTATCAGCTATGTTTAATGGGAGATTTAATGAGACAATGTATATATAATAATGCACTTAGCATGGTGCTAAGCAGCACAGAGTAAGCACGCAGAAACTGGCAACTGTTAAGCCTGTCATTTTAATTAGCAGGCTGCCAGGTTCTGCCCTAATACTTCTCAGATATCTTCTATAAACCATTCTTCTGTCGGTACACTCACTTCTGCTTAAAATGAAACTACTCATCAGTCTAATGTATTTAGTCATGTAAAGGCTTGGCATACATGGGTTTTATAGAAAAAATAGTGATTCTTGTATCATATATAGTCTATCAAATGCAGGTCTGTTTCAAAGAGCTGATTGTGTTTTACCCTTTTATATATTGTTCATACTCTCTTGTCTGTATTCCTATCTTAAACATAGCTGTTTAAGCAGACTGCCATAAAGCAGTTACTTGGGGGACTAACCAGGCCAGATACTTATGACAATCTTTGGAGCCACCCAGTGGAGAGGAGAATGAAGTGACCAGTAAACCAGTGAGGAAATCTTGTCCAGATAGATATCCCGAATTTGAAAACTTTTTTTTCTTTGAGTCATGACTTACAACACAAGCGCTAATACCACACCAATCCAACCATTCCATTCTTGGCTTGAAGCTGTCCACTGGGTTCCACAGCATTGAGAATAAAGTGACACTCTTTTATCTAGTCCATTCCCTGCCAACTGGTCCAACTTCATCTTGGACCAGTGTTCTGCTCATTCCACTCCAGCCACCATGGCTTTCCACAGACCATGCTAAGTGTGTCCCAAGCCCAGGACATTTGAATGACTCTTGTTTATGCATGAACATGGTTCTGGACTCCTCATTATTCAGCTGTAAGTTCACCTTTCTCTAGTTCAGAGAGACCTTCCCTCAATTTCTTACCTGAAGTTGTTTCCCTGCCACTTTCTCCATTCCCCACCATGTAGTCTAATTTCTTCCATCTTATCACTCATTACAAACTATAATTAATTTGCTTATGTAAGTTCTTTGCTATGCTTTCCCCCACTGAATGCAGGCTCCATGGGGGAAGGAACATCTGTCTTATCCACCATTATACATCCAGTGTTGAACCAGTGTTTGGTAAATAGAAAGTGTTTAATTAAATAAAGAAATGCTTGTCTATTTCCACCATTTTTTTCACTTCTTAGTCCAGGAGGAAAATACAAAGAAGACATATTACACCTCAAAGCAGTAACCATTCCCATGATGTAAATGGACATTTATTGGGCTCTATTTAAAACATACAAAGACAAGTAAGACATGCAGCTGGACATGAGAATATTGTGGTTTGGATGGAAGCGTAACTACAGCCTGCGATTGATAGGTGCCCAGTGGGAACCCCTTCTGCCTGAAGGTGTCAGAAGCTTCAGTTACTTGATCAGTGTCTTGAAGGATGAGTGGAAGGTCACTAGGTAGAGAGCAAGGCATTCCAAATCTGGAGACTGGAGGCATACAAAAGCACAATATCTGGGGAGACATATAAAAAGTGTAGTGTAGGTTTTCCCTGGTGGCGCAGTGGTTGAGAGTCCGCCTGCCGATGCAGGGGACATGGGTTCGTGCCCCGGTCTGGGAAGATCCCACACGCCGCGGAGTGGCTGGGCCCGTGAGCCATGGCCGCTGAGCCTGCGCGTCTGGAGCCTGTGCTCCACAACGGGAGAGGCCACAGCAGTGAGAGGCCCAAGTACTGCAAAAAAAAAAAAAAAAGTGTAGTGTAATTGGAAAATAAGGAGTATAGTGGGAGTGAGAAAGGATGGAAGAAAGATCTGAGGAACCAAATATGCTATGGAAAAGAGCTTGAAATTTAAACATAATGGCAGTGGGAAGCCCTCAGACGTGTTAGGCAGGAAAATGGACCTCATTAAGTTAAGTTTTAGTAAGATTGCTCTGCCCTCTCCACATAAGACAAAGCTTTCTTTTCTCTTGGTCTGACATGCAAATTATTCTCAGTTAATATAAAGGTAAATTCTCTTTTGTAACAATAAGAAAATTCTCCTTAGTTATCAGATAAATCATAGATCCTAGCACAGTGTCTCAGATTGAGTAAGTTGGCAAATATTCGCTGAATGCAATTTAATGTTCAGGTTTACCTGGTTTATCCACTTCTGCCAATTTACTCACTTGTACAAACTGTGCGATAACCTGACATTTCTTTTAGCTATTATCCTTGCAAAGACCCTCCATTTTGTTTCTCCATTTCATTAAATGAGTTATATTCATAGTTTCTAAACAGCCTTTACAAATTCTGTAACCTCAAGCTCACGGTTTATTTAACAACCCGTTACTGCAGAGTTTATCATTTGTCTACAGTGGGGACAACATCATGCCAGAAGCTGGAGCCACAAAGATACATAAACAACCCCTGTTCTTGAGGAGCAAGCACTCTCGTGAGTGCACAATATGTATCACGCCGTCTTCACCCTGCAGCCTGTGAGTGTGACAGTTTAATTGAGGAGAAGGAAACAATAAGATGTGATGGGAACAGTTTATATTTATTGTCCAAAATAAAGAGATAGATATAGTATCAAATTGTTCCCTCATACGTGCTTACTCAAAATAATTAACTGAAAAAGAGAAAGAGAGGAAAAATGGGTCTGAGTTAGAGCACATGAGAAATGAATAGTTGTGGTGCCTACTGTATATATATCCGTATGCTCATTTATTCCACAGCGTTCATTGAGGAGTGAATCATTTAATTGTTGCCCAGAAAACTTGCATTCTTGGTGAGAAAAGATTTTTTTACCATCAGACAGACCTGGGTTTGTTTCTTGAATTCACCGTCTAAAGCTTCCTGCCCTTGTGAAGTCGTTTAGACTCAGAGTCTTTGTTTCTTGATCTGTACAATGTGGATGCTAGTAGCACATATTCCCAACGAGTGTTGCAATGACTAAATGAGATAGTGCATGAAAGCACTTTTTGCCATGCATGGTGCAGAGAGATACCTAATAATTGCATTATTATTACTATTATTACACCAAATGCCTCTCTTGTGTACAAAAGGTGTGAAAGAATGCCCATTGTTACTGGGCCCTCCTCAGCACTGTTGGTTTGGAAAGATCATTGTTGGGAGACATGGTTAGAACCCTGAACTAAATAGATACGTATTTTAAAGAGCTCATCGTCTAATAGAAATTCAGGCAAATTAGCTGGCAATTTCAGTCCAGGGTAATAGGGGCGTGATAACAGAAGTTAGAATGCTCCGCGAGTACATAAATGAAGCACACGGCCTAGTCTGGGGGTGTCAGCAAAGGTGTCACAGGAGCATAGTACCCACGCTCAGTCCTGAAGGTAAATTACACGTTAGTTGTGCAAAGGGAAGGGGAAAAGAGTGCTCCAGCCTGAGGGAACAGCATGTGCAAAGCTGTGTGGGCAAGAGAGAGTGGGTTGTGTTCAGGGAAACCAAGGAGCATTAGTGTGGCCAGGTCGTGAAGGAGGAAAACACCGTCCACAGAGAAAACAGCAAGCGCGATAACCTGACAGAGGCAGTGTGTACTCCTGTCACGACAAACCCGTAAACTCTGTGCTGCTCTCTTCTGTTTTCAGAACAGAAAACAGAAACTCAAATGGTGTCGTAAGCTTCCCAAACTCCCAGCCCTGGTTTACTACAAAGTCAATATCCTTTTCATTACACTATAGGCTTCCTCTCTGTACGGCATATGTGTGTGCGTGTGCTTGTATGGATAAGTGCATGGGACACAATTTTAATCCCTTCTTATATCATAAATATAACGATCAAAAATATAACCTTAAAGAGAGAGCATTCCCATGAAGTTGTTTTAAAGCCAGAATATTTCAACCTGGCTTTTCTGATGCCAGCTACTCTTGTTATTCAACCAAACGATCTATGAATGACAGCTCGCAATGTGCAAAGGATTTAATCTCTTAAACAGTTTCTGTATATTATAAAGAAAGAAATGAGACAATCACAGCTTGACTTTGCTCTTTACATCATTAGTTTATACCTCACTCTTATGAAAGATTAGATAAAGCTGTTACTGTGAGGGGACGGAGTGATCTTATTTACCTATAAACAATTTAATTCCTTAAGTCACCGGTTCCCTCCTCAGGCCTTTACTGGCAACACACACACACACACACACACACACACACACACACACACACACACACACACACACACACACACACACACACACACACACACACACACACCCTAAATAGCCATATATTAGAATATTCAGGAGCATGTAGGAACGGTCAGTAGACTTGGTATTTACCTAGATAATATAGCAAGTTAATAAGTACCCATCTACCATTTCCCCTCACGTTCCTTTATCTTGGTGTTTTTCTTGTTTATTTGGATGTCTTTGCAATGAGCTGGCCTTCCATATGACCCAGAAGTGAAGGGAATGACATGGAGTTGTGTTCTGACAATGGAAAAATACATCTGATGAAATTATATTTCTTTTTTTAATTGCCTAAGGAGATATTTAAAAATCTATTAATGTATAAATACATATTTTTCACATTTAGGGTGAATGTTAGGTTTCATTGGATTAATTTATGTGTTTTGTTTTGGACTCTTCTGCCTCCATTTGTGGATTTCTGGGGATGGTGTTTTTTTCCCTAAAATATTGCCCTCTTTAGACACAAATGTTTCTCAGTTTAGCCTATCCATGCTGTAATTTGAGATATTTTCTCCCAGAGTTGTTGTGAATTTTTGTATTTTTGGAGGCTATTTCGATGAGAAGTTTAGAAAAGGCAAATAGGAAACATTCTAGAATATAAATCAAACCAGGAAGTAGTGAAATATCTTCAAGTGTCTCTGAAATTAAGGGTAAAATGCTGTCTTTTACTCCTCTCAAAGCTCATCTCCGTTCAGCGCACATCGAAAAAAGCGTGCTGTGGTCCTCAAAGGCACCTGACTTGGTTTTCTAAAATTCTGATTTTTTCATCATTTTGTACACTGCTAGGTATGGAAGTGACTTACATTTTAATAGATTATAGTATTGAACTGTAGAAGAGGAATAGAAGAAAGAGGAATTGTGTATTTGGCTTTTTTTGTATCCTGAAGTTGTCCACATCTTCTGAATACTAGTTATATTCATGAAGCATTACTTCTGAATCAAACTTCTGTTTTATCATTGGTCTATGTAGTAATTTCAAATATACCTCATCTTTATTGTGGCACATCCATCCTTTGGTGAGTGCTGTTAATAGCTTGGTTTCTACAGGGAATGGCTCAGGACCTAGGGAATGGTGGTAAAGATTCCGCATTTTGAAAGGAGCCTTTTGGAAGAACTACATGCAGTACTTTGAAGGTAAATTACTAAAGCAATTTCAGTGTATTTGTCCTAATCAAAGAAGTATCTTTTCCAAAAGTGTCTGTAAATTGTTCAGATCAGCATGACACAAGTTCACAGTGACTTATTTCAAGTAATTTCCAAGTGTGAAACACTGTCATTTGGTGTACTTAAAGTCTATACGATTTTAGTGAAAATCCAAGAAAGAGTCTTATTATCCTTCCTTGCGTCTCCCTTGTTCTAAGTAGCAGGTAATAATGATGATGATGATGATGATGATAATGATTAATGAAGGAAAAGAAGAGAAATAGATTAAAACTAATACTACTTTAGCATTTTTTATGTGCCAAGCGCTGAGCCCAACACTTTACTTGCACGCCGTCATTCAATGTTAACAATTACCAATTTTCAGTCGAGAGTACTGGAGCTTAAAAAGGTCAGAGAGTTGGTGCAGAGTCACAGGATAGAAGCCCAAGTAGTCTGAGTTCAAGGTCTGGGCCTTTCACCACCATAAATGTTTTTCCTCTGTATGACACTTACAAATCTAGAATTAGAATGCTGGAGTTCCCTTGTCTTCTGAAACACTCTTTGCATTTAGCTCTGTACCTGGGGAGATGTCACTGGCCCATACCTAGGATCAGACTTTCCATCTGTTAAATGAAGAGGTTGGACTGGGTAGTTTCTATGGTCCCTTCTAATACTGTTATTCTGTGACCAGGGAGCAAGTACTGTGACCTATGGTTAGAGCAAACAGCCAACTCTGTTTGCCCCGGATTGAAAGGGTTACTGAGATGTGGGACTTTCAGTGCTGATATCAGGACAGTCTGGGGCAAACCTGGACTGTTTGTCACCTACTACAGTACCTGTTCTTTTGACCTCATTATTCTGAGCGCAACCATTTTTTGGAGAATTCTTTGCACTCCTTTGGGACTTCCTGTATCTCAGATAAACCCTTGAAGAACTGGAGTGTAGAGTAGATTATTCAAAGGGAGGTGGGCCTGCTTTTTCCTCCCCAGGCATGGTACGCTTGAGTGGTTGGGATAGTATCACCTTCCTTTCCTTTTACTTCAAAAGAGTGGTGGGCTGGTTTGTTTTGCAAATTTGCTTTTGCGCTGATACTTGAGGAGTGCACACTGACAAGATTACAGCAGTAGTATTCCATCTGAAGTGATCTCCACTGATGAAAGGAAATGGTTATGGAATAACTTCATGTTATTAAACACCTACTCTTCAAAAGGCATTTTGTGTGCACTAAATGAATTCTGAAAGCAGTGATTCCAAGTAGCTATTATTATCCACACTCTAAGGGCAAGGAAGCTGAGACTCAGAGAAGTTCAGTAACTTACTGAAATTCACAGCTAAATCTAAACTGGGATTTGAACACTGGCACCCCCAAGTTCAGAGTCCCTATTTTTCCCATGCAAATGGCGACTTCTGCTGTTCAAAACAGCTACAGTTTCTAGTTTCTTTGAATGTGAGTGCTGCTTTGATTCCACATGAAATACACTGAGATGTCTGGCTTCTTGCTTTCAAATCCTGACTTTCTTCCTATGCAGAATAATGGGATCCTTTCTTTGACAGATGCGAAGCAAGTGCCTTATGTACTGCTGTATTTTCCTCCTACTTTGTAAGTTTCCTGCTTCATTAAAACAGTTATATTTCCAGTTCTTGTTAGAATAAGCAAAGATGTATTTTTGTCATTAGAAGAAACAAGGTCAGTAGAAAGTTGAAAAACCTATTTCCATGGACTTATGTAGGTCAGGCAACAAGACATAACATTTCAATGAATCTCAGTGTTTAACAGAATTTACTTGTTAAAACTACAATTCTAAATAATATGAACTACAAAATGTATCTGCTCAAATCCAGTATGTAATACTAGAAAATCCTTAACTCTAAGTATAAAGAAATAGATGCAAATCTAATTTTTGAAATCTAGTCATTAATTAGCATCAACACAATTTTTGCAGTGTCTTAACAAACAAAACTACAAAATTATGGGAGTACTACAAACATTTATTGTATGCTTACTGTGTGAATTTAATCCTCACAAAAGCCTATGGGTAAATAATTTCTCCTTTTGTACTAACGTAGCACCTAAAGTTCAGCCAGATTAATTTATGTGACTAGGAAATATAAGAGATAGTATTAGAGACCATATTGGAACCTTAGTCAACCTAATAACACTCGGATATGTTATCTCAGAATTATTCCAGAAATTTTTTTGTTTTTGAATTCTTTCTCTGGGATGTTCTATTGTATATTATAGTAAGCCTAATTAGCTCAGACAAGGTTACTACTTATGGCCATATTTAAATTATTCAAAACATTTTAATGCATTCATTGTTAATCTGAGTCTATAATGTATGTGTGTATGTGATTGTAAACACCCTGGCTACTCTTACACAACTAATTAAGAGTTTAAAAAATGTGTGAATTATTATTCAATTTTCCTACCTTTATTTGACTGTTATGGTAAATACGTACCATACTTTTCTACCTTTATTGAAAAGCC
This sequence comes from Stenella coeruleoalba, assembly GCF_951394435.1. NCBI lineage: Eukaryota > Metazoa > Chordata > Mammalia > Artiodactyla > Delphinidae > Stenella > Stenella coeruleoalba. Next base: position 123,176,041 of record NC_137148.1, on the reverse strand, counting down.
ATCTTTCTTCCAACCATGGAGGATTAGATAAACTTTTCTGTAGAGGACATTTTTCTTCTTAATTAATTATGTAATTTTAACATCTGACTCTCATGAGACGCTTAGTGTGTTTCCTCTGCTGCTCAGCTATTTCCTCCTTCTATGTTAATTGTTATTCTCCAGTAACAGGAACTGAATGTTACCCAAATACTAATGAGAGTTAAAGAAATTACAAATTACATTTCAGCAAATGAGATGTTTCTTTTCATGTATATGGAGAAATTAACGGCTCCAAAATCCTTTAAAAGAAGAAAAACTTCATTTGCAAAGATTATAGAAAGCAATTAGGTTCTGAACTAATAAAATGTTGACTTATATTGATAGTTAGTATTAAATAGTTTTCAGTTTGCATAAACCAAAATTTAATCGGAAGTAAAATTATACTTAAGTTTGCATTATTCAGTGCAGACTCAAACACTTGTAAAAGCATGTGTAAGCATGTCATTAACCAATTACAAAGGATTATCATACTAACATGAAATATAAATAGTATTAATCATACTGGATTTAGAGTATTTTTCCTAATGATTCCTCCACCATTCCTATGAGAGAAGGAGAGACTTATTTTAGCTTCTGAAATAGAAGATTAGAGGAGTTACTTGTTTTTTATAACTTTAAAAATGTAACTAGTAAATAGTGAACAATTTGAAAAATAGAATGCATCCTCCTAAGACTCCCGTAGTATTCACTGAACTTACTTCTTAGCTGGATTATGAAATACTGACAAACTTCACGTTAAATTTACATCTCAGCGGCCTCTATCAGAGCCCCTAATTTCAGGTCAAATTACCCTCTGTAGTCCCCCATAAATTCCTGGTTCTTTCTCTTTTTTTTGTGGGGCGCGGGCCTCTCACTGTAGTGGCCTCTCCCGTTGCGGAGCACAGGCTCCGGACGCGCAGGCTCAGCGGCCATGACACACAAACCTAGCCACTGCAAGGCATGTGGGATCTTCCCGGACCGGGGCACGAACCTGTGTCCCCTGCAACGGCAGGCGGACTCTCAACCACTGTGCCACCAGGGAAGCCTGGTTCTTTCTTATTTTTATGTTTGGCATTCCTTTCTTATGCTGAATTTTTATAACAAAGTAATAAAAGTAATATAAATTTTATGATAAAATTCACCTTTTTAAAGTGTGTCGTAAGATGAGTTTTCGACAAATACATATATTCATGTTATGTTACTTGCCCTTTTTTTTTAAATTGGGGTATAGTTGTTTTACAATGCTGTGTTCGTTTACTGTACAGCGAAGTGAAAGAGTTCCCTGTGTTATACAGCAGGTTCTCGTTAATTATCTATTTTATATATATTGGTGTATATATATCAGTCCCAATCTCCCAATTCATCCCCTCCCCCCTTTCCCCCCTTGGTGTCCATACGTTTGTCATCAAATCTGCCATTGATACCAATTCTCTTGACTTGGCATTCAACCCACTATTTTCTCATCATACTTTAGCTTATACTTATTCTGTAAAGGATCAATTAGTAAATATCTTAGACTTTGTGGGTGTACGTCCTCTGACACAGCTACAACTCTATGTAGTGTAAAAATGGCCATAGGCAATATGTAAACAAGTAACAGTGACTATTTTCCAATAAAACTTTATTTATGGACACAAATATTAATTACATACAATTTTTACATTTCACAAAATATTATTATTCTTTTATTTTTTTTGGTGATTTAAACATGTAACATCTATTTTTAGCTCACAGGCCATACAAAAACAGGTGATGAGGTGGATTTGATCCATGGGCCTTAATTGGCTAAAGGATCATAAAATCATAGAATTCAGTGTAAGTTCTTGAAAGCATCTCATCTAGTGCTTGCTTTTAAAAATCATATACAGAAATGAAGCTCAAAAACAGCAAAGGAATCTAAGTGGTTTAAAAAAAATTATATGGAATGTCAGAGAGTCTGCACTGGTCAACCTGTAGTGACTGCCTGAAGTGCTGTGTTGGGAAGAACTGTGAGGTCAAGTCTGGGCGGAATGGAAGGAAAATCATGTTGTGATTGATTGATGATGTCTGCCTTGAGTGCCGCAGTGGAGTCAAATCAGAGGGATATTTAATGTATGCAAATTCACCTGTTTGTGCTCTGCTAAAGGAGAGGGAGAAGGGGGTGGAACAAAGAGACAGAAGTCAAGATTGTATGAATGAATGGTAACTTAAGAATGAGGATGAGAACAAATGAATGAACAATTGAAATACTGCAGGCTCTTCTGATTGCCTTCCACTGAATTAGTATATTCCTCAATGTGTGAGAAGATGGGTAGGAATCTCTTGTTCCCTCAGTCAGGCACATTCACCATACAGAGAGATTCTAGGCTTTAAAATACTTTCTTTAAAAATTGCAACATGTCCCAGATGCAAACTACCTACCTAACATGGTGTTCAATCAGAAAAAAAAAAAAAAAAGAAGAAGAAAAAAGAAGTATGTTTCAGTAAGAAAGAAAAATTTGGCTGTGTTGGATGTTTTGAAACATGTTACGTTTAGGTCCAACATGGAACTTTCCCAAATGCAGTTTTGACTTCATTCATTTTCATTTTTACCTTATGTGATGTGCTTACTACCCAACCCCCTTGAAAGACGTGTCTCTACTGTAGGTCACAAATTTGACATTCCCTATTAAACTCAAGGTAACCCCAGACATTAACAACTCAATTTTTAATTTTACTTGGTACCCTCACCCACAGGGGTACAAGTGATCGAAGAATATGTGAAATGCTTAAGGAAGGATGCTGCATTGTCACATTTAGGAGAAACTGTATCAATTTATCCTATTCTTTTGAAGTTAAGAATGACCTTCTAGAATGGTGTCTTTGCTCATTATTTATTGTTTTTCTCAGGCTTTTATATTTGGAGTAAAGAAATAGCAGGGCCAGGGACTATTCTTTACTTTTCTGATAACTTTATTGGATGATCAAACTACGAGTTTACCTTAGGCATTCAAGTATCTATACTAACTGTTCACCCTTGCAGCCACCCTACAGAACAAGTGGGATCAGACAAACAGGAGTTCAAGCAATGTTACTGAACTCCAGCAATATAAGCTCAGGCCCTTGCCCAGGGTCAATCTTGGTCTCTGCCTGGTTTGCAGCCCATGACGATACTGATACCAATTTACATAATCATGAGTTACAACTGCCATTTTTCCACACTCAGCCCTGCTTCTATTATAGGGAAATTGGTTACCAGACAGAAAGGGAACATATACAAAAGCATTTAGAATTCTAAATGTCTTTCCTTTCTTTGTTCCTAATCTATAGGTATTTCTGTAAATCCTTTGAAAAATACAGAAGTGGTATATTCTAAGTACAAACTGGAGTATTAATCAGGGATTAAAGATACCCGGTTTCTATTTAAGCTCTGCCTTGTGTGCTGGTTATATTCAACATCTCTTATCTGTGGGATAAAGAAAGTACTGTATCTGTCTCTTTTGGCACAAGGGAGCTATGAGAGTAAATGATATATTCTGCTTCAGTATAATTCCTTAGTTAATTGCATTACTATGTAAAAATTATGATAATAAACGTTATTGCTCAAACCATTATTTGTGGTTTATGACAAACGGGCTTATTTCCCCCCAATTAGTTCTAACATACCAGCAGATACCCTTTTTTTCTTACAGCCTATAACTGTTTGCTAAGTACACTCTTCCAAATTATTGGATAGGCAAGAACAAAAAATCCATTGCCCTTGCTGTATATTAACTAGAAAATTGGCACAAATAATCTTTGTGTTATAAATAGTTCCCTTTCATCCCAGATGCAACTAGAAAGTCAAAGAAAATAATGTTATAGATGAAGACAAGCATTCTTTCCATTCTCTGGAAGGAACACAGTGCCGCCAGTGTTCAATTTTTTTCCCTTTCATGATTTCCACAGACACTGCCTAATTGTGTAGCCCTGATAATTTTCCAAAGAGGCTTGCTAACATGTGAAGGATCATATTTTCTGGTGATAAAGAGACATGACAGCTCTCTTTTACAAACTCCCAAATTCAATAATTCCTAATTTTGTTTTTTGGAAAGTTAATGCTATACAGGTCAAGGTAAATGTCTTTCTAAAATCTTAGTGTTGTTAGCTTTTTTTTTTATTTTGGTTAAAAAAACACATAATATGAGACCACCCTCTTAAATTTTTGTTTTTTGTTTTTTTGTTGTTGTTGTTGTTTTTTGTGGTACGTGGGCCTCTCACTGTTGTGGCCTCTCCCGCCGCGGAGCACAGGCTCAGGACACGCAGGCTCAGCGGCCATGGCTCACGGGCCCAGCTGCTCCGCGGCATGTGGGATCTTCCCGGACCGGGGCACGAACCCGCGTCCCCTGCATGAGCAGGCAGACTCTCAACCACTGCGCCACCAGGGAAGGCTTTAAACTTTTAAATGTAGAGTACAGTATTGATAGCTGTAAGCACAGTGCTGTACAGCAGATTTCTAGAACATTTTCCTCCCGCATGACTGAGACTCCATACACATTGGATAGCAACTCTCTGCTTTCCCTGCTCAGCACATGGCAACCTTCTTTTTATTTCCTGCTTCTATGAGTTTAACTACTTTAGATACCTTATATTAGTGAAATCATGTAATATATGTCCTGCTGTGTCCTTATTTCTGTTAACATAATGTTCTCGGAGTTCATCCATTTTATAGTGTATGCCAGGATTTCCCTCTTTTATGACTGAATAATATTCCATTGTATGCACATACCACTTTTTAAAAATCCATTCACCTGTCGGTGGACATTTAGATCGCATCCATGTCTTACCTATTCTGAACAATGCTGCACTGTACATGAGAGTGCCAATATCTCTTCAAGATCCTGATTTCAGGTTTTTTTGGATAAATAACCAGAACTGGAATTGAATCATATGGTAATTCTATTTTTAGTTTTCTGAGGAAAAGCTTTACTGTTTTTCATAGTGGCTGCACTATTTTATATTCCTACCAACAGCGTGGAATTCCAATTTCTCCACATCTGTAACAAAACTTGTTATTTTCTGGGCTCTTTTGATAACGGCCATCCTAGCAGGTGTGAGGTGCTGCCTTATTGTGGTTTTGACTTGCATTTTCCTGATGGTTAGTGATGTTGGCCCTGGGCTTTTCTTTCTTGGGAGATTTTTGATTACTGACTTAATCTCCTTACTAGTTATAGGTGTGCTCATATTTTCTATTTCTTTCTGATTCCATCTTGACAGGTTGTATGTTTCTAGAAATTTATCTGTTTCTTCTAGGCTATGTAGTTTCCTGGTATATAGCGGTTCACAGTAGTCTCTTATAATCCTTCTAATTTCTGTGAAATCAGTTGTCAGGTCTCCACTTTTATTTCTGATATGATTTTTCTAGTCTTCTCTTTTTTTCCTTAGGCTAGCTAAGGATTTGTCCATTTTGTTGATATCTTCAAGAAAACCGCTCATGACAAAGGCTTGCTTGTAGGCAGTTTACTTTGGGAAGTAATCTCAGGGAACAGGAAGACTTTGAAGACTGAAGCAGGGGAAAAAGGAAAGCTAACAGAAGAGACGATTATTAAGCTGGTTTTATTGTAGCCAACTGAGACTGACCTTGTAGGAACCCTCTGAGGAACCTGTAGAATGTTCCTTAAAATAGCCCCAGCTGAGGACAGATGAGAAGAGTTATTTACTGCTGCACGTTGCTTCAGGATATTATAATCCCTAGTAACTTTATCCCCCCCGCCCCGCCCTTGATCATTCCTTAAGAATTCAGTCCAGATTTTACATCCCGACTGTCTCCCACAATACTTTGAACATAGAAGGTACTTATTAATAAATACTTGTTGAATTCATCAATTGAATGTGCTCTCCTCCGTAGTTATTCTGAGCCAAGAGGGGAGCTACTAAAATCTGAAGTGTACATGGAAACTTTCCCTTAAGCAAAAACTACGAACATTAACTATGAGTCCATTTGGACTGCTAAAATAAAATACCACAGGCTGGGTGCTTACAAACAATACAAATTTATTGTTCACAGTTCTGGAGGCTGGGAATTCAAGATCAAGGTACCAGGATGTTCACCTTCTAGTGAGGGTCCTCTTGGTGGTGCATAGCCTGCGCCTTCTCACTGTATCCTTACATGGTGGAAGGGGCTGGGGATCTCTCTGCAGCCTTTTTTATAAGGTACTAATTCCACTCATCAGGGTTCCACCCTCATGACTTAAACACCTCCCAAAGGGCCCTACCTATTAATAACATCATACTGGGCATTAGAATTTCAACATATCAATTTTATGGGGGACATAAATATTCAGACTACAGTATTAACCTTTATCTCAGAAGAAGTGTCCAAATTATTCTCTACCTCTTGACCAAGGCTACCACTGGTGGGGTGGAAATGTCTTTCATACTTTTAAAATTTATGAATATATATCATTGTTCTACAGTTCCTTGTTTACCTTAAACACACATAGAGACACAGACACACACACACAGACACACACATAACTTGCTGCAGAGTTATACTGCGTGGGTTTGAGGTCTGATATAGCTAACTATTCTCTAGGTGGCTTTGGGCAAGTTGTTTAACCTCTCTGTTCCTGTGATTCTATGCTGATAAGTGACAATAGTTCTAATACCTGCCTCATGGGAGAATTATAGGTGATAAACCATGTAACCTACTTTATAAATAGGTACAAGCCCCCCAAATGAGGCATTTTATTGACAGTATATAGTAATAAAAGCACTGTTTGGGCCAGGGAAATATCTTCTGTGTATCTCTGGCATCACCTGAGTACACGTTATCAGGGGCAATGTTGAAAATTTTTAACAACTGTCTGGCATGGGCATTGACCAAACAGAGTGGTCACTGGTCATTAACAATCATTATGGCCCTACTGGTATGTACAGGCCAAACATAGGCATGCAGCTCCCTCAGAATTTTCCCAAAGCAGAGGGCTCCTCTGGTACTCTCCTGACTCCACTCCCTGTCTGCAGCTTTCCTGCATCCTGGGGTGGTCCTCCCATGCCACTCTTAGCCATTCTTCCTGCAGTTTTAGAGAACCAGGTGTGCTCTGCTGTGGAGAGAACCTGTGTCTCTTTGCCCACATGCAGCACCAGAGCCACCTGGAGTCTCCCCTCTCTCAGCTGTCTACGGGCACCGGCAAGGACAAACTTCCATTGGCCGATTGTGTAAGAACCAAGGGTGGAGGCTGCTTTCAGACTACTGCCATCAGTCTGACTGCATGGTTGTCAGCTGAAAAGGAGATGTTTACTTTTATTAAGCAAAACAATGACTACAATAGAAAGCTTACAGCCATCTGGTTTCTGAAGAGTAGCAAACTTTTATCTACTGCCTCAGTTTATAAAAACAAACAGCTAAAATACAGTGAATTCCCACTCCATCCCTGTGGGATACATGGATGCTTTGGAAAAGGGAAAGAGGCAAATTTTTTACATGATCTTTTGCATTACATATCTTTATAGGTTCTCATTCAACACGTAAAAGCTAGAAACGTGACCTTATAAATGGTAATCCCCGGGACTCTTTGGGATCTGTGCTGCTGGATTTTTTAAAGCTTATTGCATCGAGAGAGGGAATGACATGTAGTGGAAAGAATGTGCAATTGTAAGAGCTGGTTTTGTCTGTGACCTGTTGTATTCTAACTGTGGGAAAGTCAGAAAGGCATTGTCACTGTTCTGAGGGCATCTGCTTCTTCATCTGCATCAGGATCGTCCTTGTGTACTTTATAGCCTCGGGTACTGTGACACTCTTGAACGTAGCAACGAAGGGTGTGGGGGCACATCAAAAAATTCCCATCACCACTCCCACTCCTCAAGTCATCTGAGTCAGCTCTGGGGGGACAAAACCTCAAGATTGGTTACCTCTGGCTGCCAGCTGTCTTCTTTAGGTACAACCTCCCATTGTGACAAAGAACATATGGAGATGCCAGAGGAGTCTGTGTTCCAGTTGTCCAAAGAGCATGTCATGATGCCCAAAATGTGGCCAGTAAGGATGGGGGACTGCAAAGCTGGATGGGGACCTGGGAGATGCATTTGCAGTCTGATAGCCAAATCTCTGTCTTCCCATGCGTGGGGTACGTCTATCCTTCTGCAGTAGACATGGCCTTTTAGTGTTATGCAGACTGGCTTCAGAGTTTCTCTGACCAAGAATGTGAGTTGTACAAATGAAAATTCCATCACTCTTTTAAACAATAAGAAAAAAATGATAAGGTTAAAAAACCTGTTTTCATTATCACGATGTTTGTCATCAAAAGATAGACAAACTATTAGCGCCTTGATAAAAAATAAATTTTTTCAAATATTTGAATGCTGAAAATTATGTTTCATTGTTTAATCACATTCTTGAGCAAATAGGTATTTTGTGGACAATGTCTAACCTGAATTTGAAGAGCCCATCATTCAAAAAGTCTTGATCAAGAATTGTGTCAAGCTATTATTTAGAAGTTATACAAATTGAATATTTAGAATAATCTATAATGCTTTGAACTTTATTTTTATAATAATATAAATAAGGTATAATAAAATTTCCCAAGCACATATACTCTCACATCCCTCAGTTAACTCCTGCATTCTGTATAAATGTCTTGATTTTCTGTGTTCTGCCTTAAAGGGTGGGTTTGAGGCTCTTTGGAGAAAATTCATAAGAATATGCTTTATGAATCACATTTTTTTTTTGCACAACTGTCATGTATTAGCTCTTCTGCTACTTTCAACCCAATCCTTTCCCGTTCTGACAGGCCATTTCAGGCTCCAGATACTTTATCGATATTTTTTGTCCAATTGATTTCATTCACACACACACACACACACACACACACACACACACACACACACACACACACTTCTTATTCAAAATACTGAGGAAACTGGACTATTTCAGAATTGAGTTAACAGAAGGCAACTTCTGCCTGGTGCCCCAAAAGACATGGTCCCCATATTCCACATACCAAAGCCTGAACAAATACAACTACCCCTTTAGTTTATAGCCCTTTTTAAACTTCACATGGCCAACATTTTCATTGAAATTTTTCTTTCTGTGAATGAGCTTTGTTTTAGCATGTAAGATCCTAGAGAGCAGAAGCATGTTTCAGAGGACTGGACAGATGTATATATTTATTGGATGATGTAAATTTTAGCACTCTGCCCCAACAGAGCCAAACAATTTCCTATAGTTCTTCTGGGTCTTAACAAAGTAGTTAAGGACAACAGGGCATTATAATCCCGATTTCCATTTAAAAAACAAGAGCATTAAAGACACCGAAGAGTTAATATAACACAATGGTTCTGTCCCTTCTACTTCTAGAACATGTACTGACGCCATCCCCTTCCCTCTAATTTCACTCTCTCCATCTTCTCTTGTGTAATCTCGGTCTAAGCCGTCATCATGTCACCTGGACCATGATAAGTGGTCTCCCTCTCTTGATTCCTTACAATGTATTCCCCACACAGCAGCCTGATCCTATCACTCCCCTGAATGGAATCCTTCAGTGATTTCCTATCTCACGTGGAATGGAATCCAAACTCCTAACCATAGCTTACTGGATCTGTTGTGATCTGGCTCCCTCACGTCATCTCCTGCTGTTTCATCCGGCTTAATGTGCTTCCGCCACCCTGTTGACTGATCCTTGATTCTGCCCAAGCTCCTTTATCCCAGCTTTTGCGTCTGTGTTTCCCTCTGCCTAGGATCTCTTTCCTTAGATCTTCATACAGCCAGCTGCTTCTTATTCTTCAACACTTTGACTCTCCTAATTAGAAAGAACTTCCATGGCCATCCTGATTAACGTAGCCTTCCAGCAAACCTGTGGATTTGCTTTGTTGTCATCATAGCACCATGCTTAGCACTCACTCAAATTTGAATCTATCTTGCTTAATTATTTGTCTCTGTATTTATTTTCTACTTCTCCAGTGAAAGACAAACTCAAGAGCAAGCAACTTGTCTCCTTTTCCCACCGCTGAATCCCAGCGGCTATTAGAGTACATGGCAGATAGTAGTCAATCAATAATTATGTACTGAATGAAGGAATGCATGAATGAATGAAACGTATCATGTCAAACACTCTGAAATTGTTACGACAGGTTATTGGGTCAGTAGATCCTGCTGAGAAGGTAGAAAGAAAAGGCGTAGAAGTTGCTAAAATTTATGCTATCAAAGTGATATTTCCTTGTCAGTTGGAAGTAAGGCTATCAAGAGCAAAGAAGGTAAAGAAATTTTTTCAGGTTCACTCTACTAACAGCCAAGCTAGGATTCAAATCTGAAAGTGTCTAAGTCTAAAATGCACGGCCTTTTTACTGCATAGGACTGGCAATAAATGGCCAGGTTCCTTTCACTTAAAAAATGTCCAATGGCATAGTGGTTAATATTATTACATAATTTAAAAAAATGTCATCAATCTCAACTGAATATTCATGGTGTTTGAGAATCACATTCTTTCTTATAAATATTACTTTTATTCCTCTTAAATTATTGCAAGTGACTTGCCAAACCATGGGTCAGCAGTATGCTGACTCCCTAAAGAAATAAACTAATATTTGCAGTAAATTTCCTCTATTCTGGACCACAAAGATGTGCAAAGAGAAGATGGGTAAAAAAAAAAAAAAGTGCATTTGGTTGGAAATAAGAAACTAATTCTGGGAAACCAATCAAATTGCCTCTTTGGAAGCAATCCCAGAGTTTTGAAAGTTACTCTTTAAAATAAAAGGAAGGTGCTCAAAGAAATTAAATGGCTACCTATAAACCACAGTGACTGCACCTCTCATCTCAGGAATGACAGGCTCTGTTGTACACGAGGTAAATTCTCTCCCACTAGCTAGTAAGTTCTTGCCTCAGAATCACAGTCAGGCAAGCCATGTAGCAAAGTCTACCAATGAATCCGTTTATTCTCTGGGCAAAGACCGGCTCCATGTGCTCTACTGTTCACATTATCAGCTCTAGTCAGGTCTGTTGTGCCACATACAACCACTTCTTATATCATTTTGTTCTCACAGCATCCCTTTTTCTCCTATTTAATCAATTATGAAACTGAATCTTAGAGAGAAGTGACTTGCCCAAGGTCACACAACTTAAGGTGTTATTATTGAGACTCAGTCCCATAGGGTGTGACTTTAGAACCCAAACCCTAAACCATTCCATTGTATTCCATGTGCTTACAGTTGAAAACTATGCTGACTCTTTTTAAATGAAAACAGAACAAAAAACTTACAATCAGCTCGTTTACTTCATTTGTTTTTTTTATAATGTTGCTTACTATAAGTGAAAACATAAATCTATATATATGTTTTTTATGCTTAGAGCTCATATAAAACTATAAAACCAAAATATAGTTGGAAGTTAAATATAAAAGAAGAACCGTATCCAAATTAACACAATTTGGGGGAAGTGAATCTTGCTTTACGGAAACTAAACTGTCACTCACAGCAGGGATATGGTAGTGAATCTCTGGTGGGAATTCTTTCTGACTTGGCAGACCTCCAATACTGTGGGTCATGATGGCTCTATTCTACCATGGCTTTTCTCCATTAAAAATACCAAGATGGTTTGTGACGATCATTTGGCCCTCACATAGCTCGAGCTCAACATTGACATATTGGCTCTTCCTCTGTTCTTTTCTCGTGATCCTGTGACAATTAAATGTCGCCACCAAGTGCCAACGTGAGCATAAGCACGGGTGTGAATGCAGGCACAGAAATCATGCAGCAGTACTTGCTTAGAAAGGGGTCATCCAGATAGTCAAGAAGTGCTGGTAGTCAGTGTTTTAGGATAACCAAACTGAACATGAAATTTAAAAAATTTTAGAGATGAATGTGGAAACCTCAAAAGTATGTCCCTGGACACCTCCAAGGGTCTGCAGATCCCAGGTTGAGTAACCATGTTTGCAGTTGATCTATCTGAGTTCAAATGATGACACTACCAACTCAGTTTCTCCATCCATGTAATGGGAATAGAAAGAAGGCTGTTCTACAGTTGTCATGAGTGTTAATGGCTACAATGCACATAAATTGCTCAACTCATAAGATAAAGGATAAGATAAAAGCTCTGTACATCTTTTCTAGTATTGTTAATATTATTAGGTGACCATGGTATATTGAGGAAAGCAGATATGCATACAACTAATAAGACCCAGAGAAAAACTGCTTTGTATATTTATACACAAAGTGCCCTGTTAGCATAGATAAGGCAGTGACAACAACAAATTCACACAGCTGGTAAGTGACAAGGCTGGGATTCCAACCTGGACAGCCTGGCTCTGTGGGCTGTGCTTTTGAGTTCTTGAAAGAGATTTAAAATTAACAAGTATCAATAAAAGGGAGAGGAACATTGGTAATCAGCAGAGCCAGTCCATCTGACTCTCAAATCCTCACACTAAAGCACTGTGATCTCCTGACTCTGTAGCAAATGCCACAAAAGTCTGAACTTTAAGAGCCCCATTCAGTCTTGGGGCCCTTTCCCCCCAGACTTCCTGGCAAATACAGGTATTGCTCTGGGGTTCCTCCTACTTTGTACATCATGCATTTTAATTTTTATAAGTTTTTTTTTAATTGAATGAAAGATTCTTTAAACTCTATAGTGCTTTACAATTTTCAAAAGTTTCACACACATGATTTCATATAATCCCATAATAAAAATTTTTCCCCCCTACTCCTGTATTGCCCCTCTCCCCACTGGTAACCACTAGTTTGTTCTCTGTATATGTGAGTCTGCTTCTTTTTTGTTTTATTCACTAGTTTGTTGTATTTTTAGATTCCACATATAAGTGATTTCATACAGTATTTGTCTTTCTCTGTCTGACTTATTTCACTTAGCACAATGTCCTCCAAGTCCATCCACCAATTCTTGCAAATGGCAAGATTTCATTCTTTTTTATGGCTGAGTAGTATTCCATTGTATGTATGTATGTATGTATATATATATATATATATATATATATATATATATATATATATATACACACACACCACATCTTCTTTATCCATTCATCTGTTGATGGACATTTAGGTTGCTTCCATACCTTGGCAACTGTAAATATTGCTGCTATGAACATTGGGGTGCATGTATCTTTTCGAGTGAGTGTTTTTCAGATATATATCCAGGAGTAGAATTGCTGGGTCATATGGTAGTTCTGTTTTTAGTTTTTTGAGAAACTGCATATTGTTTTCCACAGTGGCTGCACCAGTTTACACTCCCACCAACAGTGTGCGAGTGTTCCCTTTTCTCCACACCCTCGCCAACATTTGTTATTTGTGGGGTTTTGTTTTTTTGATGACAGCCATCCATTCTGACTGGTATGAGGTGATATCTCATTGTGGTTTTGGCTTGCGGTTCCCTGATGATTAACGATGTTGAGCATCTTTTCATGTGCCTGTTGGCCATCTGCATTTCTTCTTTGGAAAAATGTCTATTCAGTTGTTCTGCCCATTTTTTAATCGGGTTTTTGCTTTTTTGATGTTGCATTGTATTAGGTGTTTATATATGTTACATCACACACTTTAAAAGGAAGTGAGTGATCCCCAGTCCATATTGACATAAATCACTTAGTTCCAGCATGAGTAAGCTAGAGGACTCCAACTGGTCTTCCCCGACGCCCAGAGTTTGCTTGCTTCTGCACAAAGTTTAAGAAATTAAATTAGTTGTCAGCACTTAAATATCAGATTTTATATAACAATCCAGGTTTCTGCCATCTCCTGAGCAATCAGAATATCTCGAAACATTGAGCCCGTATTCTCCATGATGACAACTGAATGGAGTTTAGCTTCAAAACAGGCATCTGAGCCTTTTTTTGGTCTTAGTTCCCTCCCTAAAATCTTCTCTTACCATCAGTGGTAGTGAAATCTTCTCTTACCTTCAGTGACCACAGGCATTGACGTGGGAGACTCCTGGAAAGCACTCAGTGTGTGTCCACTACTATTACTGAGGACGTTTTGTTGTTGTGGACTGGCTTAGATGCCCAGCACTGTCAGAGCCTGGGACCTGGGTGGTGTGGTAGCTGGCAAAAAGTGGCAATGAATTTCCCCTATGCCTGCATGCACATCCCTTTGTAGTATGACTTTGCCACTTTTCCTCTCCATCCTGCAAATCTGGGCTTGGCCCCATGACTTGCTTTGGCAAATGGGCGTCGGCAAGGGTGTGCTTATGCCTTGGGGTCTCCCCTCTCTGGCTACTGAGATCCCTTAGCCACCACGTGACAAGCCCAGTGCACCTATTGGAGGATGAGTGACAATGTGGAGGGATGGGTCCATCCATGGGAGCAAGGCCATCCTAGGGCAGTGGGTCAGAAATGACCCCCAAACCAGGAGAAGTAAGAAAGCGCTATTGCGTTAACGTGGGTTGGCTTTTAGAGAGCAACAGCTAACTCACAAGAAGGCAAAGACCCAGAATATCTACCATGCGACAGCATAAACTCTGATCTTCCTGAGGGTCTTCTCAGGAAAGAGAATTAGGCATTCTCTCTCTACAAATAAGGCCTAAAGCAAGTGACTCCTCTACTTTAGTTTTTAATGAAAAAGGACAGGATTGAAATCACTAGTGAGAGAATATTTAGGGTGTTTTTATAACTGGGAAGTGAACATTAAGGTAAATATACAGAAAACCAAGGTAAAGGTAATTTAACCAGTTACAGAAGTCATAGAACATGCAAAAAAAAATACACATAATCATACCATTCTAAGACGATTCCTTGATGATTTTGTAATTATCAAGGTTCTATTTGTGTGCATATGAACTTATTTTTTGAAAAGTTATCAAAATGGTGATAATAAAATCAACAATAAGAAGAAAAATAAGAATAACTTCTGTATTGAGTTCTTATGTACCCAGCACTTTTCTAAGGACCCATGCAGATTTTCTCCTTCAAATACACCACCACATGAGGGACATCCTATTATTAGTAGTAGTATTTTTTATTGAATTATAATTGATTTACAATATTGTGTTAGTTTCAGGTGTACAGCAGAATGGTTTGGTTATATATATACACACATACACAAACATTTTTTTCGATTCTTTTCCTTATAGTTTATTACAAGATATTGAATATCCCCGTGCTATACAGTAGGTCCTTGTTGTGAGACATCCTATTATTATGTCCATTTTACAGACGAGCAAAATGAGTCTCAGAGAGATTGGGTAACTTCTCCAGAATTCCAGAGCTAGGACCTAATCTGCAGTTCTATTATATATCCATGCTATTAATGTCTACACTTTACCATTTTCGTTGGGTTAACAGTCATAGTAATGAAGGGATTTATATCTATAAAGCTGCCCAGAGAAGACCTGAATTTGAACAGGAGGGTTTTTTTTGGTTTGTCTTTTTTTCCGCATTTCTTAAATTTAATCTGACAGTTTCAAGTTCACTTTAAATTTACCGTTAACAGGGCTGAGCAGAGACATTCTTATTTCAATCCACCAGAGGGCAGTATGAGGCAGAGTTTCCTTCTGAAGACAAGTTTCCCATCTGAGCACTCCTGCTGCCTTACCTGGGGGCACTGAACTCTGGTGTCCACCTTCATTTCTATTGCTATCTTTTTGTATTGTTGGTTTTTTCATTTTAAGATGCTTAGAGATGCCCCCAGTTTTTAGAACACTATTCTTTTCCAACTAAGCAGCATGGGGCTGTGGAAACAGTGCTGGATAAAATAACCGAGAGCTTCTTTACCTGTGGTCCTACATGTGTGATTCCCTGACCTTTGGATCTCACTGGGCTTCCTGGGTCAGATTCATTTACATCATGAGATGATAAAGTTGGACGAATTCTGAGGATCACTCCAACTCTCACCTTCTACAATTTCTAACGTAGAAGGTGCTGTGAGTCTTAATTAACACTGTGTAAACAACGGTATGTAAGAAATGTCACATTGGTTGTTGTTGTCATTATTATTAGTAAACAGAATTATATGACTGAGTCTCCAACCTACCAGACTGATGAAAAATGCAGTCTGTCATTATTGGGGCTCCCTGCAACTCTCGCCAACCCTAATTACCTCACAGTCCATGAGTGTTACAGAGTGTCCAAGGGTCAGGGAGGAGCCTACTCTTGAGGCTTCTGGCCACACTGGTCTCCTGGGGTCAAGGAACTGCTGCTTGTGTTTCTTGCCTGGAGGACCCTTGTCTAGGCTGGGAACCTAGGGCCCAACATCCATGAGTACGTCTCGGAGTCAGGAAGGCTCTGACCCACAGCAGAAAAGATGTGTTATGGATCGAAGCCCTTCTCTGGCTGCCCACAAAGGTACTTCCTTGCTCCTTTCTTCCTATCAGAGTTGCTTTCATGAGCTCACATTTTCACTCACAGGAGAGAGAGGGAGGAAGAGAGAGTGAGGAGGGAGGGAGAAGAGGAGAGTTGTCCTCTGGCCACTTCTACTTGACCCCTACGAAAGTCCTAGGAAAAGGAAATGCGAAAGGCCTGGCTATCTTCATGGAAAGGAAGAGGGAAACCCTATACCAAAACATGTTAATGTTTCAATAAATATTGTTCTTCCACCCCAAAAACCCAGAACCTAGAGTGAAGGAGGGATAATGTCTTGGGTAGATTGTATTCTCGACAGTGCCAGAACCAAGTTGCTCAGTGACTATCGGGTGGTTAATTTTCTTCTTCAGTCTGAAAGAGAAAAGGAAGAACGGGCAGGATTAGATTTTGAACCAAAATGGCAGGTATCTGAATCAGGAACCAGGCATGGGTGTGAATTCTGGATCCACGGTTTCCTGGCTATGGGACCTTGGAGAATACTGACTCTTCCTTCTTTAACAAGGAGGTGTACAAATTTTGCATCCAGTTTAAAGGAATTTGCTGATTGCTTGAAACCGGCTTAACACCCCTGCCCTTGGGAATGTCCGCAGACCCTTTCATGGGGTCCTGAAGCCACAATGGAGAAAGCCCTGGGAGTTCTGTCCTCCTTGGTTGGGAAAGTTCAACTCTGTCCCTCTGTCCACCTGTTCAGACCTCTTGGCCTATATCTGATCCTCTGCAGAGCGCTGTGGATTGATACTCTTCTGGACACTCTTTTTTTTTTCTTTCTTCTTTTACTAGACTCTCTCTTTACGGCAGCCTTTTTCATCTCATGTGTTGCTCACTCTGTAAACTGAGATCTTGCTCCAGGTTCAAAATGCTAAGCCAGATTCACAGCCCCAGGCCCCTAGAAATGGTCCATTAAGTGCAACAAAGGTCTATTGTACCCAAGTAGCTGGACCACGTACCTTCCCAACAGCAACGCACAAGGGTTACCGCTGACCCATCCTCACTAGCATTCTGTATCCACAGACTTGCCTTATCCGCCTTTCTTTTCTGCTGCTTTTTATTGTTTGTTGTTAATTTTGGTAAAAATAGATGACATGAAATCTACCCTCCTAACGAAGTTTTAAACGTACAAAACATTTTTTGTGTGTTTTTATCATGTATATCCTGATGACTAAGAAAATTTAGCATTTTAAAACAGGTTGAGTAGGTTGCCTCTTTCTGAATGGCCTCTTGGAAAACTTTTGCCCACATTTCTGTTGTTGTTGTTTTGTTCATTTTATTAATTTATAAGTGTTCTTTATATAGCCTAGATATTAGCCCTTTGTCAAATTTACATGTGACAAATGTATATTTTCAGTCTACAGCTGATCTTTTCACTTTGTTTATAGGACCTGTTGATGAAGTTTAATGTGTTGAATCTATCATTTCTTTTTTCTTTTTGAATTGTGCTCTTTGTGTCTTGTTTAAGAAATCCTTCCTGCAGGAAACTTGCAAAAGTCTCTTAGATAACCTCATCCACAAGAGGGCAGACAGCAGAAGCAAGAAGAACTACAGTCCTGCAGCCTGTGGAACAAAAACCACATTCACAGAAAGATAGACAAGATGAAAAGGCAGAGGGCTATGTACCAGATGAAAGAACAAGATAAAACCCCAGAAAAACAACTAAATGAAGTGGAGATAGGCAACCTTCCAGAAAGAGAATTCAGAATAATGGTAGTGAAGATGATCCAGGACCTCAGAAAAAGAATGGAGGCAAAGATCAAGAAGATGCAAGAAATGTTTAACAAAGACCTAGAAGAATTAAAGAAAAAACAAACAGAGATGAACAACACAATACCTGAAATGAAAAATACACTAGAAGGAATCAATAGCAGAATAACTGAGGCAGAGAACAGATAAGTGACCTGGAAGACAGAATGGTGGAATTCACTGCCACAGAACAGAATAAAGGAAAAAGAATGAAAAGAAATGAAGACAGCCTAAGAGACCTCTGGGATAACATTAAATGCAACAACATCTGCATTATATGGGTCCCAGAAGGAGAAGAGAGAGAGAAGGGACCTGAGAAATATTTGAAGAGATTATAGTCGAAAACTTACCTAACATGGGAAAGGAAAGAGCCACCCAAGTCCAGGAAGTGCAGAGAGTCCCATACAGGATAAACCCAAGGAAAACACACTAGCAAAAATTAAAGGCAAAGAAAAATTACTGAAAGCAGCAAGGGAAAAGCGACAAATAACATACAAGGGAACTCCCATAAGGTTAACAGCTGATTTCTCAGCAGAAACTCTACAAGCCAGAAGGGAGTGGCATGATATACTTAAAGTGATGAAAGGGAAGACCCTACAACCAAGATTACTCTACCTGGCAATTAAGAAAATGGCCATAGGAACATACATATCAAAAATTACCTTAAACATGAATGGATTAAATGCTCCAACCAAAAGACACAGGCTTGCTGAATGGATACAAAAACAAGACCCATATATATGCTGTCTACAAGAGACCCACTTCAGGCCTAGGGAAAGTGAGGGGATGGAAAAAGATATTCCATGCAAATGGAAATCAAAAGAAAGCTGGAATAGCAATACTCATATCAGATAAAATATACTTTAAAATAAAGAATGTTTATAAATAAAGAGAAAAGAAGGACACTACAAAATGATCAAGGGATAAATCCAAGAAGAAGATATAACAATTATAAATATATATGCACCCAACATAGGAGCACCTCAATACATAAGGCAACTGCTGACAGCTATAAAAGAGGAAATCGACAGTAACACACTAATAGTGGGGGACTTTAACACCTCACTTACATCAATGAACAGATCATCCAAACAAAAAAATGATTAAGGAAACACAAGCTTTAAATGACACAATAGACCGATAGATTTAATTGATATTTATAGGACATTCCATCCAAAAACAGCAGATTACACTTTCTTCTCAAGTGTGCACAGAACATTCTCCAGGATAGATCACATCTTGGGTCACAGATCAAGCCTCAGTAAATTTAAGAAAATTGAAATCATATCAAGCATCTTTTCTGACCACAATGCTATGAGATTAGAAATCAATTACAGGGGAAAAAAACGTAAAAAACACAAACACATGGAGGCTAAACTATATGTTACTAGATAACCAAGAGATCACTGAAGCAATCAAAGAGGAAATCAAAAAATACCTAGAGACAAATGATAATGAAAACACGATGATCCAAAACCTATGGGATGCAGCAAAAGCAGTTCTAAGAGGGAAGTTTATAGCTATACAAGCCTACCTCAAGGAAGAAGAAAAATCCCAAATAAACAATCTAACCTTACACCTAAAGGAACTAGAGAAAGAAGAACAAACAAAACCCAAAGTTAGCAGAAGGAAAGAAATCATAAAATCAGAGCAGAAGTAAATGAAATAGAAACAAAGAAAACAATAGCAAAGATCAATAAAACTAAAAGCTGGTTCTTTGAGAAGATAAACAAAATTGGTAAACCATTAGCCAGACTGATCAAGAAAAAGAGGGAAAGGACTCAAATCAATAAAATTAGAAATGAAAAATGAGAAGATACAATGGACACTGCAGAAATACAAAGCATCCTAAGAGACTACTACAAGCAACTCTATGCCAATAAAATGGATAGCCTGGAAGAAATGGACAAATTCTTAGAAAGGTATAACCTTCCAGGACTGAACCAGGAAGAAATAGAAAATATGAACAGACCAATCACAAGTAATGAAATTGAAACTGTGATTAAAAATATTCCAACAAACAAAAGTCCAGGAACAGATGGCTTCACAGGTGAATTCTATCAAACATTTAGAGAATAGCTAACACCCATCCTTCTCAAACTCTTCCAAAATATAGCAGAGGGAGGAACGCTCCCAAACTCATTCTACGAGGCCACCATCACCCTGATACCAAAACCAGACAAAGATACTACAAAGAAAAGAAAATTACAGACCAATATCACTGATGAATATAGATGCAAAAATCCTCAACAAAATATTAGCAAACAGAATCCAACAACACATAAAAGGACCATACACCACAATCAAGTGGGATTTATCCCAGGGATGCAAGGATTCTTCAATATACGCAAATCAATCAATGTTATACACCATGTTAACAAATTGAAGAGGAAAAACCATATGATCATCTCAATAGATGCAGAAAAAGCTTTAGACAAAATTCAACACCCATTTATGATAAAAACTCTCCAGAAAGTGGGCACAGAGGGAACCTACCTCAACATAATAAAGGCCATATACAACAAACCCACAGGAAACATCATTCTCAATGGTGAAAAACTGAAAGCATTTTCTCTAAGATCAGGAAGAAGACAAGGATGTCCACTCTCACCACTATTATTGAACACAGTTTTGGAAGTCCTAGCCACAGCAATCAGAGAAGAAAAAGAAATAAAAGGAATCCAAATCAGAAAAGAAGAAGTAAAGCTGTCACTGTTTGCAGATGATATGATACTATACATAGAGAATCCTAAAGATGCTACCAGAAAACTACTAGAGCTAATCAATGAATTTGGTAAAGTAGCAAGATACAAAATTAATGCACAGAAATCTCTTGCATTGCTATACACTAATGATGAAAAATCTGAAAGGAAATTAAGGAAACACTCCCATTTACCATTTCAATAAAAAGAATAAAATACCTAGGAATAAACCTACCTAGGGAGACAAAAGACCTGTATGCAGAAAACTATAAGACACTGATGAAAGAAATTAAAGATGATACCAACAGATGGAGAGTTATACCATGTTCTTGGATTGGAAAAATCAATATTGTGAAAATAACTCTACTACCCAAAGCAATCTACAGATTCAGTGCAATCCCTATCAAATTACCAATGATACTTTTTACGGAAGTAGGACAAATCTTAAAGTTTGTATGGAGACACAAAAGACCCCGAAGAGCCAAAGCAGTCTTGAGGGAAAAAATGGAGCTGGAGGCATCAGACTCCCTGACTTCAGACTATACTACAAAACTACAGTAATGAAGACAATATGGTACTGGCACAAAAACAGAAACATAGATCAATGGAAAAAGATAGAAAGCCCAGAGATAAACCCACACACCTATGGTCAACTAATCTATGACAAGAGAGACAAAGATATACAATGGAGAAAAGACAGTCTCTTCAATAAGTGGTGCCTGGAAAACTGGACAGCTACATGTAAAAGAATGAAATTAGAACACTCCCTAACACCATACACAAAAATAAACTCAAAATCGATTAGAGACCTAAATGTAAGACCAGACACTATAAAACTCTTAGAGGAAAACATAGGGAGAACACTCTTTGACATAAATCACAGCAAGATCTTTTCTGATCCACCTCCTAGAGTAATGGAAATAAAAACAAAAATAAACAAATGGGACCTAATGAAACTTCAAAGCTTTTGCACAGCAAATGAAACCATAAACAAGACCAAAAGACAGCCCTCAGAATGGGAGAAAATATTTGCAAATGAATCAACGGACAAAGGGTTAATCTCCAAAATATATAAACAGCTCATGCAGCTCAATGTTAAAGAAACAAACAACCCAATCCAAAAACGGGCAGAAGACCTAAATAGACATTTCTCCAAAGAAGACATACAGATGGCCAAGAAGCACATGAAAAGCTGCTCAACATCACTAATAATTAGAGAAATGCAAATCAAAACTACAATGAGGTATCACCTCCCACCAGTTAGAGGGGGCATCATCAGAAAATCTATAAAAACAAATGCTGGAGAAGGTGTGGAGAACAGGGAACCCTCTTGCACTGTTGGTAGGAATGTAAATTAATAGAGTCACTATGGAGAACAGTATGGAGGTTCCTTAAAAAACTAAAAATAGAATTACCATATGACTCAGCAATCCCACTACTGGGCATATACCCAGAGAAAACTGTAATTCAAAAAGACACATGCACCCCAATATTCTTTGCAGCACTATTTACAATAGCCAGGTCATGGAAGCAACCTAAATGCCCATCGACAGACGAATGGATAAAGAAGATGTGGTACATGTATACAATGGAATATTACTCAGCCATAAAAAGGAATGGAATTGGGTCATTTGTAGAGATGTGGGTGAATCTAGAGACTGTCATACAGAGTGAAGTAAGTCAGAAAGAGGAAAACAAATATCGCACATTAACGCATATATGTGGAACCTAGAAAAATGAAACAGATGAACTGGTTTGCGGGGCAGAAGTTGAGACACAGATGTAGAGAACAAACGTATGGACATCAAGGGGGGAAAGCGGTGGGGGCTGGGGCTGGTGGTGTGATGAATTGGGAGATTGGGATTGACATCTATACACTGATGTGTATAAAATGGATAGCTAATAAGAATCTGCTGTATAAAAAAAAATAAAATTCAAAAACATAAATAAAGTTTAAAAAAAGACCCAGTAAATGATACACTTTCCAAAGACAAAAAAAGAAAAAAGAAATACTTCCTACACTGACAAAGTGAGTGGGATCAAATTTTATTTTATTTTTTATTTTTTTATTAAAAATGGCATTTATTTATTTTTTTTATTTTTTAATTGGAGTATAATTGCTTTACAATGGTGTGTTAGTTTCTGCTTTATAACAGTGAATCAGTTATACATATGTTCCCATATCTCTTCCCTCTTGCGTCTCCCTCCCTCCCACCCTCCCTATCCCAACCCTCCAGGTGGTCACAAAGCACCAAGCTGATCTCCCTATGCTATGCGGCTGCTTCCCACTAGCTATCTACCTTACGTTTGGTAGTGTATATATGTCCATGCCTCTCTATCGCTTTGTCACAGCTTACCCTTCCCCCTCCCCATATCCTCAAGTCCATTCTCTAGTAGATCTGTGTCTTTATTCCTGTCTTACCCCTAGTTTCTTCATGACATTTCTTTTTTCTTAAATTCCATATATATGTGTTAGCATACGGTATTTGTCTTTCTCTTTCTGACTTACTTCATTCTGTATGACAGACTCTGGTCTATCCACCTCATTACAAATAGCTCAATTTCATTTCGTTTTATGGCTGAGTAATATTCCATTGTATATATGTGCCACATCTTCGTTATCTATTCATCTGATGATGGACACTTAGGTTGTTTCCATCTCCGGGCTATTGTAAATAGAGCTGCAATGAACACTGTGGTACATGACTCTTTTTGAATTATGGTTTTTTCAGGGTCTATGCCCAGTAGTGGGATTGCTGGGTCATATGGTAGTTCTATTTGTAGTTTTTTAAGGAACCTCCATACTGTTCTCCATAGTGCCTGTATCAATTTCCATTCCCACCATCGGTGCAAGAGGATTCCATTTTCTAGTGTGATCAAATTTTAAAGAGCTTTGCTTGCCTACCCTCAAAACACGTTTCTAAGATCTCTTTTAAAATTCTAAAAATTGACAACGTCTACCTGAAGGATGTTAGTTAGTTAAATGCCATTGATTCAACTAGTTGCTCATATGAAAACAATAATGACAGATTCCTATCTTACATTATACCCAAAAATCGATGCTAGAGACTTAAAAACACCATATGTGAAAAGAACAACTTTTAGAAAAATATATAGGACAGAGAGCTGATTTTATTAAAAAGCTTTTCTTTCAAAATTCAGCCCCACTCTATTTTGTCAGAGATCCAGTATTGTAACTGCAGCGAACAAGTTGTAGTGCAGCAAAGATACGTAACAGCAGTGGCCAGACACGTGGCTGTCCATGCATCACGGCCAGATCATAAAGGATCTTGACACTAGACCATGGAGTTGGAATTTTATCCAGACAGCTGTTGAGAGGTCTTACATAGGAGAGGGAGGTGATCATCGGATTTGCCTTTTAGAAAGACAGCTGCGGCAGGAATAAGGTGTAGACCCTGGGAGAGGGAGAAATAGGATGGAAAGGAAAATGGCGAGAAGGCTGTTGAATAATCTACGTGAGAGCAATGGGGCTTTGAAATGGGGCAGCAGCTGCTGTGAGGGATAAAAAAAGGGGCGAATTTAAGAGCTTTTAAGGAGACAAATTTGCTGGGAGCTAGTTAATGTAAATTAGCTTTTTCCTGGCTACAAGTAATTGGCCACCTGGAAATACAGAATTGGGAGGGGGCAAAAAGAGAAACCTGAGTACCTATGTGAGGGCCAGTCCTGGGGTGGAGGAAACCCACTCATATTTTCTCCATCTCAGAACTCCTCTTTTAAGGAGATGGAAAAAATGTCTTTCCTTTGTGAGTGCACAATTCTTTGACAATAGCGTTTTAATACTAAAAGCAAGTTATTTGATTTTGATAACATTTCTTATTTTCCAAGGAAAAATGAGAGGCTTACACAGTGGTGCTTCCCAGTGAAGGGAAAGACACTTCAAATTCACAAAGCAAGGTGAAACTTAGAACAAATCAATTTGAGGGAATTATGCTTAACAAATGGTAAATTGTGAAATGCACGTTAGTTATTCACTTGCAGCTCCTGCCTTTTCTGAGTGGAAACAGCTGGGAGCTCATTACCTGTGCCAGGAAATGCCTCTCTATCCCCACACTGCCCACAAAGGCATGAAAGGTTACTGCTTTAGAAAATGAGACAGTAACAGGGGAAAGAGGGCAAAGAGGAGATTGCTTTTTCATACCAATTAGTTGGATGAAATAATACTGGTGACGTCTGTAGCAAGGGTGAATTGGAGACTGCATATGCTAATTTGAATGAAGATGTCCTAAAAATACTTACCAATGAGAAGGGTATAGGAACATCAAACTTTTGACAGAAACTATCAAAAATTTTAGTGTAATAACATAAATGGCATTCATGAAGTTCTTCCCACTTTCAGTGGTGTCGGTATTGTTCACTGACCACCTCCCTTATGGTGGACAATGGCTACTCTGGTTTCCAGCTTCACATCTGGATGCCATATCATCAGTACACAGCTCATCGGCCCAAATTTAGTTAAACCCCCCTAGTCAGGAGAATGCATGTGCTGTTTTCCTTAAGCCAAAGTTAACTAAAGGAATCACTATGTCCAAGGGACCAAGATGACTTCGATTGACTTTGGCCTATCAGAGTCCACCCTTGAACCTGGAGATAAAGTCAGCTTAGCTTCATAGTACAGGGCTATCTGGGAAAAGGCTGGATAATGGCAGAATCATCTGAGTTCTGCTATGAACAGAGAATAGGGACTGTGTTATTACTCATAGCATTCTAAACATAGATGGGAAGGATTTGGCATGTTCTAATAGTTGATGCCTGATAAGGAAACTTAGCTGAAATATGGGTGCAAATTTGAATTCCTCATGTTTTTATACTTTTCAAAGTCCCTTTGCACTGAATTGCATTTGATCCCATAAAAGCCATGGAGATTTTCAAGGGAGACAATATGATTCCCTTTCTTTTGCAGATGGAGAAACAGAGGGAGGAAGGACTTGGAAGAGAGATCATATCTTGGTTGTGAATCTATGAAAGAGAATGTGATCTAGTGCTAAGTGCATAGATTTTGAAGTTGGATAGCTCTGATGGTTTGGGCAGGATCTCTCAGAGACTCAGTTACTCCATCAGTAAACAGATTAAAATATCCACCACTAATAACTATAGGAGGATAATTAAAAGGGACTCTCTGAATGGTTCTGAGGACAGGTGTGGAGAGGTTAAGGGCTCAGGTGTGAGATAGGATACCTGGTTCCAATCCCAGCTCCATCATCTACTAGTTTCATGGCCTTGGCAAGTCATTTAACTTCTCTCTGACCTTCAGTTTCTGCATTTACAACATGGGGCTGGTAAGATAGAATCAACTTAATAGAGTTTCCAGGAGGATGAATTGAGATGATGAATGTAAAGCATTTAACACAGTGTGGAGCACAGGTGAGCAGCAAGTAAGATTTAGGTGTGATATTTTGATCATGTGTTAACAAACACCTTCAATACACATGGTGTGGATTATATGATGGTTCTCGCCTCCAGTTGTAAAATGACCAGCAACTGTTCTCAAGAACCTTTCCTTTATATAACCTGAGATAGTCCTCCCATTTTCTTGGTAGGAGTCAAATGGTGCAGGGAAACATAGGACATTTTCATTATTTCTGTTTTATTCCAGGTTGGGCTGCATAGCGAGATTTGGAAGCACTGCACACCCACACCGAGCTGGCCTGCTTCGAGGACAGGAGGCGTGCTCACTGAAGAGGTGAGTTAAAAACAAACCCCGACGCAGATCATGCTTCAGTTATATCCATTTCCCACAGCCGGGGGAGGCTGCAGTGCTATCTTGTCCTTGTGTGAAAAAGAAAGAAGAGCATTTGGTGTGAAAACGACAGTGGCAAAAAAGGCATGTTTGACAGCTATCTCACACTCTGGGGAGAAGCATTAGCTCTTTCCCAGAACTGAAAAGGCAGAGTGGAGACTGTCCATATGTCTAAAATGTCGGAGAGCACTGAAAGTCAAATGCAATATTTTAATGCTTAATTTATAGCTCCGGTTCACTTTTTTGTCATCTGTTTTTAATCGGTAAGCTCACGGAGGACTGGGGTATTGTCCCGTTTGAGAGTTTGTCAACTAAGTCAAAGTATGCTATGGAGAAGTGCAGTTCTGAAGCATTTTCTGATTATGTTTGGCATTTCAGCACAAGTGCATTGATTGTTATGATTTATTATAACTGTGACATTAAAAATGTTTATTAATTAATTCAGCAGATTCATTAAGAGTTAATTATGCTCACTAGAAAAAATGAAGCAGAAAACACAAACTAAAAACAACTGTAATCTAGCAATTTCTATGGACTCGACATTATAGTATATATCTTTCCATTCTTTTTTTTGCATTTATTTTTTCGTGAATATTTTTTTTCTAATGGGTGATGCATATGGTAGGTGTTTATATATATTTCACTGTGTTTACCTGTAATATATTAAAAACATCTTTCCGTGATAGTGGGAGGTTTTTCTTTTAAAAATTATTATTATGAAATATTTTGGACATACAAAAAGGTGTAGAGAATAGTATAGCAAATGCTAAGTACCCACCACCACTTAAAAAAAAAAGTCATGACTAATTCAGTTGAATCTCTTATCACACCTGCAAAGGTGACTACACATCGAACTTTGGTATTTATCATTTTCATGAGCTCTGTGTTCTTTTACGGCACATTTATGTAGCTTTAGTATTTTTAGCACTGTTTCACGTAGTTTAAAATTTCATCTAAGAGGTGTCAGATGGTAGTTTTTCTGTAACTTGCCTTTTATATTTCCTCAGTGTGATTTTTCTTCCAGATGCATCCATGTTGATACCTGTAGTTCTGGTTATTTTTACTCCTGTATCATATTCCATTTTATATGTATGCCATAAATTATTTGTCCACTGATCAGATGGTGGACATGGTTATGCATGTTCATAGGTATGAAAGTAGCTCTATACCTAGACAAGGAATTGAAGGATTATAGGGTATAACTATCCTCAAATTAATTAGATGTTGTCAAATTATTCCCAAAGGGGTTGTATCAGTTCATACCCATCAGCATGTAAAATACCCTATTTCTTCAAATCTTTCCCAATTCTTTAAATATTTTTGCCTATCATACAGGTATAAAATGGTTTTCCATTGTGGTTTTAATGACCACTTTTATGATTATGCATGACAGTGAACAGATTTCATCTTTTTAAAATCTATTTGAGTTTCTTTTATTGCACTGACTTCATAAGCTTTATCAATGTTTTAAATTTATTATTACTTATTTTATAAGTAGGTAGAAAATATATGTCTGCGGGGGTGGACATACATGTACATATACTAATCTTTTGTCATATTATTAACAAAATCTTTGGTTCCTGATATGTATTGTGTATGTTTTGGGTGTCTTTTGATGAACAGAAGCTTTTAATATAGTTGAATTTATTAATTTTCATTTATGTTTTTCATGTTTTACTTAATGAACACTCCAGTGTCAGAAAATTGGTTTGGGTATTCTTCTCCATGTTTTGAGGATTTTGCTTTTCACATTTAGATCCCTACCTCACCAAGAATTGATTTTTGGTTCAGTATGTAGTTTAGTTTCTATTCCCCATACATGTCCCAGTACCATTTGTAGATAGCTTGTCATCTGCCCTCTGATCTTCAACGTCTTCTCTGACTTAGATGGCTCCTGCATATGCATGGATCTGGTTCTGAGCTCTCTGTTCTGTTCTGGTCAATTTACCTAAATCTACCAATACCATGTTATCATAATTATGATAAACTTATAATAAATTTTGATAACTGGTGGTAAAAATCTTCAAACTTGATTTTCTTTAAAGTCTCCTGAGCTATTCCTGGGCCTTTGCTTTACACATTAATTTTAAAACTGACTTCTTATATTCTATGAAAAACATATCAGTATTGTGAGTGGCCTAAATTTAGAAATTAATTTTGGAAGAATTGACATCTTTACTATGTTGATTCTTATTTCTCCATTTATTTAAATTGATTTAATTTTAAAATAAAGTTTTATAATTTTTCTTTTAAAATATTACATATCTTTTGTTAAATCTATTTCTAAAATAGTACATTGTACTACTAAAAATTACATTTGCTAATTTCTTACTTGTAGTTAAATAATGGGAATAAAATAATAATAAAGAATAGAAATGCAATTGAACACTCATTAGTAAACAAAATATGTGTATATTATCTTTTGTTTTTAATGTAGATAATAATATCATATCTAAATAATGAGGGTTTTGTTTCTTCCCTTTAACATTAAGTACTATGCAAGTAGATTTAGAGGCATGTCCTGAAACAAATTAAGGAAGTTCCCTTCTATTCTTTCTGTGCTAATTTCTTTATCATGAGTGGGTGTTGACTAAAATTTCATTTAATGCCTGGTTTTGCTGCATCTATTGAGATGAACTATGTGGTTCTCTATCAATCTCTTAATATTATGAAATACATTAATTTTCTAATATTAAACTATTCCTACATTACTGGAGAAAACGTAACTTGGTCACAATAAGGCAGTAGTTTTATGTAGTGCTGTGGTTATATAGTGCTAATATATTCTCAGGATATTTACGTTTATATTCATAAGTTCACCCACTTGTTAATTTTCCTTGTTCTCACTGTCCTCAAGTTTATCCTAGCTTCATGAAATGAATTTGGAAGTGTTTTGTTTTGTTTTTTCCTATTTTCTGGAAGTCTGAAGTTTTCTCTATGTGTTGGGATAAATTTTTAATTACTGGTGTAATTTCTTTCATGAGTAAAGTCTCTTCTCATTTTGTTTCCCTTAGTGTTAGTTTTGGTAAGCTATGTTTTCCTAAAAATAGGTGTTTCTAAAATTTATCTAAAATTGACTTGTTATGATTTTTAAAGTTTATTCTTTAATTATAGTCATAGGCTGTGTGGGCTTATGGTAACATTATTCTCTGAATTCTTATATTTTGATTGTCTTCTGCCTTTATGTTTGAAAGTTTATTTGGCTGGATATAAAATCTGGCTCACATTTACTTTCCTTGAGTATCTTAAATATGTTACTCCATTTTCTTTTGGCACAAAACTTTGATGTTGAGACTTCTGATGGTGATTTGATTTTCTTTTCTTTATAGTTACTTTGGCTTTTTGCCTATATGCCCAAATATTTTTTCTTTGACGTCAGTAATTATGGCAAGAATGTATCTTGCTCAATAAACACAGAAAAAGCATTTGCCAAAATCCAATATTTTTTATTATAATAATAATAATAAAAGCTCAACAAACAAAGAATAAAATAGAACTTCCTCACTCTGATAAAAGACATCTACAAAAATCTCACAGCTCCCAAAGATCCCAGCTTCCTGGTATTCATGCCCTTGTGAATCTCCTCCCCTCAAGTGTAGGGTAGATTTGTTTCTAATGCAGGGGTTGCCAAACTTTTTCTGTAAAGGGCCAGGTAGGAATTTTGTTTGGGGGGGGCGGTTGTTGGGAGTCATTTTAGAAGCTGCCTACCATGTAGTGCTTGCCAACAGGTAGGGACTTGGCAAGTATTTGCTGAGTGAGTAAATGAATAATTGTTCACATCCACCAATTTTCTAAATGCAAGGGCTGAAAGAAAAGTTGCTAGCCAAGAAAAAGCCAAATTCCTTCACCAATTATTACAATTTGACAACTGCATCACAACTGTAACAACTTATCAACTTGTGTGATCTTCTTATTAGTAATTTCCATCATTAGGTTAAATGAATTAAATGGCAAAATAAGCTTAGAATTGAATTCATATGTAGATCGGACAGATTATTCTTTCACGACATCAGCAAATTGGAAGAAAGTGTACTTATTTGAGATGAGAATTCACTCTGGGGGCAAGAATATTTATTGTGAATTATGTTTACAATAGGGCAGCTGCAGTATCTTCTAATACCAAGAAAGACCCAAAACCTAAATGTACAAAATCAAATTCTCATCCATTTTTTTCATCTTTTCTTGATATGTTATCCTTTCTCCAAAAGCCAAAATACTGTACCACAAAGTTCTTCCTTGATCATTTAGGATCTCTCTTATAAAAACAAAACAAAACAAAACCTCACAGCTAACATCATGCTTAATGGTGAAAGACTTAATTCTTTCCTCCTAAGATCAGGAACAAGAAAAAATGACTATTCTCACAATTTCTATTTAACATTGTATTGGTGATTCTACCCAAAGCAATTAGGCAAGAAAAAGAAATAGAGACATTCAGATTGGAAAGGGAGAAGTAAAGTTATTTCTATCTCAGATGACACAACCTTTTATACAGTAGTCCCCCCTTATCCACAGGGGATACATTCTAAGACCCCCAGTGGATGCCTGAAACTGCAAATAATACCAAACCCTATATATACTATGTTTTTTTTCCTGTATATACATACCTATGTTAAAGTTTAATTTATAAATTAGGCACAGTAAGAGATAATAATAACAAATCATAAAATAGAACAAGTATAACAATATGCTGTAATAAAAGTTATGTGAACATGGTTTCTCTTTTGTTCTCTCTCTCTCAAAATATCTTATCATACAAATTTAATGCATTTTCCATCTTAACTAAACACTTACCATGCACTAGGGCTTTAACTTTTGCAGTCTAAGGTGTGAAAGCAAAACCAGCATGGATTTCTTTTTCTTTCTTCACAGTTTCATGGATAGAAGAAGTTTTCTTACTATAGATGTTAGCAACCTTATCATATCATTTTTTTTCTTATTAAGTCAAGAACTTTCATCTTTTCACTTAAAGGAAGCACTTTACGGATTTTCTTTAGCATATCTGAATCACCAGCATCATTACTCTTGTTCTTTGGGATCATTGTTCAATAAAATAAGGGTTACTTGAACACAAGCATTGTGACACCCTGACCATCTGATAACCAAATGGCTACTAAGTGACTAACCGATGGGATATCCTGAACAAAGGCATGATTCATGTCCCAGGTGAGGTGGAGCAGGATGCTGAGAGATTTCATCACACTACTCAGAATGGTGTGCAATTTAAATTTTATGAATTTTTTGCTCCTGGAATTTTCCATTTAATATTTTCAGAACTTGGTTGACTGTAGGTAGCTGAAACCATGGAAAGTAGACTCTTTTTAGTTGCAAGATATAGAAACAAAAGTAAAATTCACTTAAAAGTGGAAATTATCAACTGCAAGATGTACGGTATTTTTATTTTAAAGACAGATGTAGCCTGGCGTTCATGACTTATCGTCAGTTATCTGTCTCTTGTCTCTGCTCTGTTTTCTTCTGTGGTCTTCCTTCTTGGGCATTTCTTTAGTTGTTGTTGCCCTTTAGTGGGTTTCTATTTGACGTATACTGACTTAGCAGCTCCATGGGAAAGAAAGCCTCTCTTTTTTCAAATTTTTTATGAGTCATAGAATTTATTCGATTGAACCAGGTGGAACTACTTGGTCATCCATGAACCAAAATGGGACAAGTGCTTAGTCCTGCATTGCTTAATATGGACATGGCAAAGTAGTATTCTGATTGGTCAGACCAAGGTCACATGATCACACATGGAGGAAAGTAAGGAAGGTGTGATACCAAAGAAAGAAGGAAAAAGAAGTGTTCTCTTAGCAGTAAAAATGGCAAAAAGAAAAAAAAAAAAAAAGAGCTAGCTATGCAAAAGTAACCACTGTCCACAAAAGGAACTTCTGCTTATACCATCATTTGTGATCTTCCCAGCAACTTTCTGAGAAATATCATGTAGTCTTGTTTGATACCATATGTAGTCTTGAGGATCTATGAATAAATTGTCTGCAAAGTCTCTCAAGTGGTAAAGTGTAGAGCTTGGAGTAGATTTTTTTAGCAGCAAATTCTGCTTGGCTTGGAGAAACGGCTGCATAATAATTTTAAAAATTCCCTTGAGTTTGGTTTTCTGCGATTGTTTCCTGAACTCTTTGGGTAATTAACTAGATTCCCAGTTAGAGAGTTCCAGAGACTCTAGTGCCTGAAAACCAAGACAGTTTTCACAATCCTGAGAGCTAGAAGCTTCAGAAATCTGCCATTTTCTGTCTCATACTTTAGAGCAAGAACATGAAACTATCTGTTGGTCTTCCACACATCCATTCTTTTCTATCTCCAGGCTCAGGATGTTCTCTCTCATTGAGATGTCTCCTTCTTTATGAGTCTCAATACTACCCCCTTTTGTAGGTGCATTGGTGTTTCCTCCTGCAGTCTCTCTTATCCACCCCAGAGAGGAGTAAGTACCCACCTCCATACTCCTCTCTGCAGGCCTCTGGCTTAACATCTATCACATTCTGTTGACACTTTCTTTCTCCACCAGGCACTGAGTTTCTTGTTGGAGGGACTGTAACTTGTTTTTCACTGAATCCCTGGGGTCCATCATATTGCCTGGTACATAGTAGCCCCTCAGATCCTTAGAAAATATAGACTGAATAAATAAAAGACTAATTAAAGATGATAAGTAGTGGGCCAGGAAAATTAGATGATAAACAATTAAGTACAAAACTATAAAAGATGTAGAGAAGCAATGGCCTGATAAAACAGATTCATGGAAAGATTACTTGAAAAAATCTGGAGAACAGTGATGTAAATAACAGTTAAAGGACAAACAACTAGTTGTCACTAGTATTTAAGCTGGAGAAAGAAAGAAAGAGAAAATTTAAATAATGTTTTTTATTTTTTTTGACAGTCTAATGGATTATCCATTTAGATAGAACTTGCCAGGCAGAAAGCTATCACCAGAAGCTATTACATTTTCCTCAGTAAAAGTCTCCCTTATGTTGTAAATAATGACAGCCTTTGTTTCAACAGCACTTTAACATTTGAAAAGCTCTCTGGCTCTATAATCTATTTCTGTCATTTGGCAAACATGTCCTAAGGACCTACGAGAGAGAATATGTGAAGTATAGAGGCAAATAAGACTTTGTCCCTGCCTTCAAGGAGGAAAGGCTGATGATAGAGGCAGAGGTAAAGAGTTATAATACATCAGGAAAAAAACTATATTATAGGGGTTATGTACTCAGCATGTGGCCCAAAGGAGAGAGGAAAGCAGAAAGCAGAAGGTGTGTCTTGGGAGAGTAGAGCTTGGTAGACAGACAAAGAAGATGTAAAGGGTATTGTAGACAGAGAAAAATGCATCCAGAAAGACAGAAATTGTTGAAATGATGGGAATGTGTTCATAAAACAATAGAAAATAATTGTGGCTGCAAGTCATTTGATACTCCTCTTATCCAGAGGTGCGGTCCATGTCCCTTCCCCTTGACTCTGGGAAGCCTTGTAAACAGTAGAACGCAGAAAAGTGACATGGCATGGCTTCAGAGCCTAGGTCAGAGAAGGTGACGCAGCGTCCCCCTTTTGCTGGAATGCCAGTGCACAGAGCCCTGGGCTACCATGTAAGAAGTCCATCCTCTTGGAGGTTCCCATGCTGAGGAAGGCATGTTTAGGCGTTCAGTTGACAGCCCGGCTGAGTTCCCATCAGGCAACACCCACATCATCTTGTAAAGGAGCCATTTTGGACACCCAGCCCGGGTAACCCTTCAGATGTCTACAGACCTAGCCCACATCTCACTGCAACTGTTGCAGGAAGGGGGACCCCTTCTAGGGCCAGAGAGTGGGTTCTTGTCTAACACTCAGAAATGAATTGTCTGAGGAGACACAAGTGCTGAAAAAGCAAGAGACGTTATTGGGAAGGGGCACCCAGGCAGAGAGTAGCAGGATCAGGGAACCCAGGAGAACTGCTCGGCCACGTGGCTGGCAGTCTCGGGTTTTATGGTGATGAGGGTAGTTTCCGGGTTGCATCTGGCCAATCATTTCTGACTCAGGATCCTTCCTGGTGGTGTGCACATTGCTCAACCAAGATGGATTCCAGCGAGAAGGATTCTGGGAGGTTGGTAGGACATATGGACTGGAGTCTCCTCTCTCCTTTTGACCTTTTCCGAATTCTTCCTGTTGGTGGTAGCTTGTAAGTTCCGCGTTCCTTACCAGGACCTCCTGTTGTAAGGTAACTCAGGCAAGTGGTTACTATTGAGCCTGGCCAGGGCAGGTGGTTTCTGTCAGTGGTTCCCCTAACACAACCACATGAGAGACCCCAAGCAAGAGCTAAGCCCTTTTTGAATTCCTGATCTCAAAAAAAAAATCATGAATAAAATAAAGTGGAAATTTTAAGCCTAGCATTATTTTGTGATAGCAGTCTGATTTTTCTGGATAACTTTATTGTTGAGTTGTGTACATCAGGCACGACCGGCCCCAGCCCAGCCTCCTGGATGTCCCTGCCTCGTCACCATTTCCCTCCTAGTCACAGTGTCTAGTTAAGGGTTAGGTCCATGACCCAAGGACCTTGCCTTGTGACTTTTGTTAAAAGTAGTGAAAAGAAGATGTTCTCTTTCTAGGGGGTTACTAAATAAGGACTAGGCAAGCCTGAAACATCTGGGGCAAATTTGTTATTGAGTGGGAAGACCCTAATCAAGAATAAAGTCACTATGGAGAAAAGCAAAGCAAAGGATGAAGAGAAACTGCTTCCTAATGAGACTGTTTGAGCTTTTGGACCCAGTTGTACCTGGTCTACACCAGGCTTTTTTAGTTTCCTAAGCCAATAAATTCTCCTTTGTGATTAAGCCTATTGGAGAGGTGTTTCTGTCACTTGCATCTGAAAGATTCCTAACTATTCTATGTGGGTAAGATCAAGGTCATGGAGGGCTTTGTAGTATAGGCTGGCAAACTTGTATTTTATTCTATAAGTGATGGAGAGTCTTATAATGCTTTTAGTCAGGACCAATATAATGAGATGTATACTTTAGCTCGATAACCAGCTGCCGTGAGAAGAAAGGATTGATGGTGGTGCTGGACTAGGAACAGGGAGATGGGTTAGAAGGACTTTGTATTAGTCTAGCGAGGACATCATGATGCCTGAACTAACGCAGCTTGTGGGAATGGAGACAGGGACATTTGAGATATACTTAAGATGCGAAATCAACAGAATTCAGAAACAGATTGGCTCTTGGGGGTAAGAGAGAGAAGAAACATGGATGACTTGTAGATTTCTGGCTTATATACAGGTAGATTGTGTACCATTAAAGAAAGAATGTTAGCTCCATTAGTGTTAGTGTCTGAGGACACTGAGACTCAGAGAAGTTAAGTGACCTGCCCAAGGTTGTGTACCTCGTAAGAGACGGAGCCAACCAGGTCTTCAGGCTTCAAGATCGTTGCTCCTTCAGTTAAACAGGCCACTTCCTGTGTTCAGGGTGCCACGGGCATTGCATTCCTAGGAAATAAACAATGTCCCTGGGGCTGTTTGTTTTTCAGCCCATCACAAGGAAGGTGATTTCATTAATGATTTGTTTTGGACCCCTTGCAGAGTCTGTCTCAGAAACCCTGCAGCAGGGCATTTGTACCATTCAGGCTTCTGTGGATGATGTATCAGTGCTCGTGAAAGGTACAGCTGGCTCTGGTTTCATCCTCTCTGCATTCCAGTTTCTGAAGTGGATTACAGACACAGAAGCCTAAAGGGAGAGGAAATCTGTTCCCCATGTGGACTATTGATTTGTGCTAAAGACCAAAATAGTGTAGCTTTTCAATAGGTGCTCTGAAGAAGGAGAAAGGCAAGTAGTAAGTGGGTGATTGGGAGTAAAGGCCTCATTAAGAAGAAAAATTTGGGAGAAAAGCTAGACCAATTTGGTTTAAAGGCAGGTATAAAGAGGTTTTGAACTTTATGGAAAGGGCATCAGAGAAACAGAGGAAGCAAGCTGAGTGGTGGGTGCTGGTTCGCACACTTTTTGCTACTGGGCAGGGTGGGATGGGGGTGTGGGGAGCTCAGGTCCATCTACCTTGAGCTGGGCTTCACACCTAAAGGGGAGGCTGGGTAGAGTTCAGACCCTACACTTGAACTTGACATGAATTCACATTCCAGATCTGTAATTCACTAGGTGTATGAACTTAGGCAAGTGGTTGCATGTCTCTAAGGCTCAGTTTCCTTATCTATAATATATAGACAACAGTAGCATAAACCTCAAGTGACCTGTCCGACAGAGATGCCCTTAGCCAGACATTATTATCCCCTTAGGACCCAGAGTAGGGAGAAAAAGAAAAAAAATGCACAGAAAATACTTTGCATGATTCTTTGGCTAATAAATGTTAGCTATTAGTGTCGTAGTTAGTATCTTCATTCTTTTGAATTATCTTAATAAATAACTCATGGCTTCCAAGAATATAATTTCGTTTTTATTGCATGAATTCTGATATTAATAATAACATCAGTAATATTAACATCATTCTCCCCAGAGGTCAGTCACATGGATCTTCTGCATTGGATCTGGTATCTGCAACATAGAACGGCTGAAATGTTAATGACGGTGTTATCTTTCCCCTTGCCCAAGAAGATTCCATTTGGTTCAGTTCGTTTCTGTTGGATTCAATTCAGGCACAATGTTAAGTGCCAGGGAGAGAACAAGGAACAAATTCTGCATTTAATCCTGCAGGAGCTCACAGTGCAATGTGATTCCAGATCTTTAAGTAATAGAGAGGTGATCAAATGCTGTAATCATATGTTGAAAGCTACTTATGCAACCCAGAAGAATAGCATGATATTTTTGGTACGTGTCTGGTGTAATATTTGGTTCAGTAGTTGTGGCTCGTGGGCTCTAGAGCACAGGCTCGGTAGTTGTGGCACACGGGCTTAGCTGCTCCGCGGCATGTGGGATCTTCCCAGACCAGGGATCGACCCCATGTCCCCTGCATTGGCAGGCAGATTCTTAACCACTGTTTCACCAGGGAAGCCCTCCACTCATCTGTTGATTGACATTTAGGTTGCTTCCATGTCTTGGCTATTGTAAATAATGCTACTATGAACATTGGGGTGCATGTATCTTTTTGAATTAATGTTTTTGGGTTTTTTGATATATACCCAAGAGTGGAATTGCTGGGTCATGTGGTAGTTCTATTTTTAGTTTATTGAGAAACTTGCATACTGCTTTCCAAGTGACTGCACCAATTTACATCTACCAACAGTGTACAAGGGTCCCCTTTTCTCTGTATCCTCACCAACATTTGTTATTTGTGGTGGGTTTTTTTTGTGTGTGTGGTACACGGGCCTCTTACTGTTGTGGCCTCTCCCATTGCGGAGCACAGGCTCTGGACACGCAGGCTCAGCAGCCATGGCTCACAGGCCCAGCCGCTCCGCGGCATGTGGGATCTTCCCGGACCAGGACACGAACCCGTGTCCCCTGCATCGGCAGGCGGACTCTCAACAACTGCGCCACCAGGGAAGCCCTGTTTGTGGTCTTTTTGATGGTAGCCATTCTAACAGGTGTGAGGTGATATCTCATTGTGGTTTTGATTTGCATTTCCCTGATCATTAGTGATGTTGAGCATCTTTTCATATGCCTGTTGGTAAATAAGCTTTTTTTAAAGAAGAATATTACAGAAAAGTTGCAAAGCTAATACAGAGAGTTCCGGTAAACTTTCACTCAGTTTTCCCTACTGTTAACATTTCGCTTTAGCATGATACCTGGGCCACAACTCATGAACCAATACTGATACATTATTATTAACTAAACATCATACTTTATTCAGATTTCATTAGTTTTTCCCTCATACCTTTTTTCTGTCCCAGGATCCCATTCAGGATGCATATTACACTTAGTTGTCACGTCTCCTTAGGATCCTCCGGGCTGTGACTGTTCTTAGACTTGCCTTGTTTTTGGAGACTTTGCCAGTTTTGAGGATTATCGGTCTGGTATTTTGTAGAGCGTCCCTCTCTTTGGGGGTTTGTCTGATGATTTACTCCTGGTTAGATTGGAGTTATGGGTATTTTGGAGGAATACTACAGAGGTCAGGAGCTATTTCATGACGTCACATCGAGGGTACATAAGATGAACATGACATCACTGTGGATGTTGACCTTGATCACTGGGCTGAGAGAGTGTTTATCAAGTTCTCCATTGAAAGGTTATTCTTTTCACCCCTTTTCATACCAAACTCTTTAGAAGGGAGTCATTAAGTGTAGCCCACGCTTAAGGAATGGGAAAATCACTTTTTGTGATAAGATAGCAGTAATATCAACAGCAATAATTATAACATTTGTGAACATGTATTAAGGGCTTATCATATGCCAATAGCTCTGTTAAACCTTTCTTATGGATTAACTCATTTCATCCTCGTGACAACCAAGGATGGAGAAACCAAGGCTCCGAGTGTGACCTGCCCACTGTGGTGCAGCTACTAATTGCCAAGACTTCATCTCAAATGCCGGCCCCTTTGATCGGCTCCCTCCTGCCCACCAGTGAGATTTCTAAATGCTTTGCTATGATTTGTGCAGTTATGTTTCCTACCTGATGAATGAAACCTAGGCATGATTCTTTCTAGGTTCCTGTGTGAGTTTGGCTTACATCCTTGACCTCTCCAGGACTGTGGTGCTCACGCTGAGGTCCCAGATATTCAAGGGTAACCCTTGCCCCTGCCGACCCCTGGGCCCATCCACATGGCTCAGAATGTAGCATGGCCTCTCCTTTCCTCCAGGCTGTTCACAAAGGCTCATCCTTCCTTAAGCGTACAGATCGCAGTAGCATCACCTTTTGTCGGCTTTTGTCTTTCTTCTATTTCTGAGGTTCTTTAGTGGTAAGGAATATTTGGCATCTTTACTTTTTGTAAAAAAACAAAACAACAACAAAAAAAGAGCAAAAACAATAAACCTGCCTGCCTTTCGTCAAGAATGTTTTATTCTATCTAGTTCTGAAATCCCTCGAGAGAAAAGCGGTAAGCTTTTCATCCTTGGAGACAAATCTTTGTGCACAATTAATGACTTTCTGATTATCTTGTGTTTTTAATCTCTGCTCCCCTCAATTTAACACGGGTAATCAAGGATCAACAGCAGCCTTAACTAAGGCAAAGACAATTGCTCGCTGAAGAATAATGATTCCACCTCTCCCAGGGTCAGAATCGCTCAGAGCCTCGAAGAACACATCAGCTCAAAAAACCTGCAGCGTGTTTTTATTATAAAAAATGAATGGCCAACAATCATGGAGATTGCCAGGCACAAAGTGAGTAAAGAAAATAGCCTGGGCCCTGGGACGAGGTACCTGTTCTCAGTGCAGTGATATGACTCTGTGACTTCAGTGAGGTCACCTCTTTGTTCCTGCAGCGTCAACTGCGACACCGCATCCATTCCTGGGAGAGGTGACCGCTATGAATGAATCCAGTTTTCCAAGGCATCGCGTGGCTCTTTTGCGTGTTACGCAGCAGAGGTGGAAGTATCAATTGTTGCCATGCTCCACAGTTTCAGTGACAGTTCAGGTGGTTCAAAAACAAAAAGCAAGCTTCCGAAGGTCATAAGATGCCCTACTTAGGGATAAAAGGGTGGATGAAGCAATAACTTTAGTTTCCTCTCAACAATTACAGTTCATTTATTGCTTGAATTATGTTTACCCGTCTGACCTGGGTTATTGCATTGGGGCAGGATTTATCTTGTGTTTCCCAGAAAACTACAAAGTCTTGTAAAACAAGCAAAGCTCTCTGTTGAGCAAAGGCCACAGAGCTCACAGATTTGTGCCGGGAAGTCGGAGCTTCCAAGCCAAAACCGCCCTTAATTGCTACAGCTATAAGAAGTGTAAGCTCCAGTTTCTAGGGAAATTAATGTTTAATGATAAGCAAAGTTCCTGAAAGAGTTCAGGATGCAATAAATACTCCAGAGAGGCAAGTTTATCCACCCCGCCACCCCTGATTTTTCTTCTATTTCAGAGATATCCACTGAAGCCAGATGAACTGTCTGTTTTTTCTTAGAGTCCTCTTTCATTTCCAAACTTTGCAATCATTGGTTGAATGAGGGTCTGACTTTCATCCCCTCTGTTGGTTATTCTACTGTGATTTCAGTCTTGGCCAGATGATGTAATTCATGTGTGTGAATATACTCCTACAGATGACTCATTTATAATGACAGCTGTGTAACACACTGATGACTTCACCCTTGGACCACTCACATGCTTCACCCCTTAATGGTTACTGCACAGTGTCCCAAAAGCCTCAAGAGAAAATGTACTGATTAAGGGGAACAGTGGAAGTTAGGAGGGAAATGGAAAGAAAGAGAAAAAACTTCTTTGCAGTATAGGGATCAGGTTTTGTGTCAACCCCCTGAGGGTTTTAAAACACAGACTTTGATTTTGTTGTTCTGAACAGCCGACTTCTTAACCATTTAGTAGTTAATCTCAAATGCTTACGTCAAGTTCTCTTGTTATAAATGGAAAATGTGGAGGAGAAATGACTTGCCCAAGGTCTGACAAATCATCAGATCCCAGACCAGAAAACCATGGTTTCCAGAGTGACTGCTGCTGAGTGAGCCATCCCTTCTCTGAAGCTTCAGGGCTACCTCACTGAATGAAATCATGTCTTTGCCTGTCTGCAACAGGGATGCCATCTAGAGAGGCATGTCCAGTGCACAGAGGATGGGCCTGAGCGTAAGAAAGATGGACGTTCACACCCTAGCTTTGTCACTTCCTAACAGCAGCCCTGAGATGCAGCGAAAGTTCTCTGAACTTCTGGTGGATAATGAGGCCAACCTTCCACAGACCCTGTAAGTGGGGCACAATCGAGTGTGACTCACGAGGAAAATCACGTAGATGAACTTTGGGACTTTTGCTTTGGCAAATGGAGTGTGAAATCTAAGGGGAAGACATGGATTGCTGGGGCAAAGCAAAATAGACATTTTAGAGGCTGCAGGGAGACAGACATAAGAGGGGGGACCCGCAGGGTGGGCGCATAGAGAAAATTTGGAGAGGAGACTGAAATGCTTACTGGTGGGCTTCGTTTAAATTCTGTTGTGTGGAATATGGAGTAACATTCTCCTCTGTTCTGTATGAAACCTTCAGTAAAAAACACCCATTGATTACTAAGCTTTTCAAATCGGAACTCTGTGCGTGTGTGTTTGTGTGTCTGTGTGTGTTTGTGTGTCTGTGTGTGTGTGTCTGTGTTAGGGAGGAAAGCAGTGATGTTCTGAGACAGGTCAGGGCTCCAGGCAGGCCTGAGGCGGGAGTCAGGACACAGGAAATGTTTTTGCAGCCTGTGTAATATGTGCAATGACCCTGACACAGAGCAGGCACTTGGGAAATCCTGGCCAGTATCACTGTCATGTTACATGCATGGTCCTGAATCAAGAACTATTCTGTAACTGTAGAAATTCTATGATTATCTTTTTAATAGATGAAGATAAACTAAATCAAATATTTAGCAAGTTTACCATGTGCCTGGTACTGTGTTAGGCCCCGTAATGGTGGTATGTCAATATCTGCTTGTACACCTACCTCCGTAGCCATACTCTTACACAGAAACCTAAATTCCCTTTAAGGAGCTGACAACCCAGAGGTAGAGACGCTCATGCTGCAGAGAGGAGGCAGTGAAAATCACACAAGAGATGTTAAGATCCTTAGTGTCTCAGACAGAGAGGAATCTCTAGTGGCTATTATCCTCAGTCAAGTTGGGCAGCCTTCTGAAGTTTCCTCATCTCACACGTTAAAGCTAAGTTCCTTTCCATGGAACACAAGGCACGTGTGACCTGGCCCTTGGTGATTGTTATGACTTCATCTCCAAGCCCCCTTCACTTCCTCAGCCACCCTGGCTTCCTCCCTGTTCTGGTTTCAGAAACAGAAACAGAGGAAATCCCCTATTACCTCTGCCTCAGGACCTTTGCACGTGCAGCTCCTTGCCTGGAACACCTTTCCCGCCCAATCTGAACAACTCATTCTCCTAGCAGCAAGAGAAACTATAAAAGTAACTATTTAAAATTTTCGCCTCAAATAGATATGAGCAAGGGACAAAGAGATGTGAAAGTAAAGTTATATTAGACAATCAACTTGTCCATCATGGTAAATACTGTTTTTAGAAACTGCATTTTGCAGATGAAGAAATGGAAACCTTAGAATATATTCCTTTTCTACAGTCACACATATGGTAACGGCAGAGCCAGTATTTGCTAGTGTGCTGTGCCACTCCGAGTCCGGAGCCTGAGCTGTTAATTACTGTAGTAAACTATATATTTCACCGATGATTACCATTTAGGCAAGTTTCAGAAGTCATCAAACCTTAATATAAGTTCACTGTGTAGTCATTTCCGTTTTAAAGGTAAGTCCTTGAGAAAAAAATTACATACTGATTTGCTGATCAACTTTTCCCTCCCCCGTCCATCCTTCACTAATTGGCCTAAAAGTCATGAAATATTCAAAGGTATATATAGATAGTGAGAGAAACAAATCATAATGGAAGATAATTGAGGGAGGGAGGGGAGAGGGTGGGAAGAAGGAAGGAGGACAGAGTGGGGAGGGGAAGGGAGGCAGGCGAGACCTAAGGGTGATTACTCATTGAATGAAAACTTCTGCTCCTCCAGGGTAATTTGAAATCCAAAAAGCCAAGAACTCCAGGTTCTCTCTCTTTTTTTTTTTTTGAAAAAAAAAAAAAGTAGCGAGGCACATTTCTTCTGCCCCATGTGCTTTTTTCCCACCCAGAGACTGGCATGAGGCATCAGCTAAGTGGTCAGGGCATCTCACCTCCCAGCCCAGTTACAGCTGTAGCTAGAACAGCACCAAGCAGCTGGCATTGGCTGCTACCTTGGGGGCTGTTTTGCTAGACCTTCTTTCACTATCCATATATTGTCTGAAAAGTAGGACCCTAGCCAGGGTTAGGAATAATAAGGAATAATGAAAAGAACACTGGAGCACAGTCCATTAGGGCTTGGGTCCAGCTCTGTCAATATGACCTAAAACAAAAAGAAAAACATAAAAAGACTCTTTCATTCTCTGGGCCTTAGTTTCTTCATCTATAAAATAATGGAATTAGGATAGATGATATTGAAGATGCTTCCAGCTCTCATATTCCATTAGTTAAGATTGTTTTCAAGCGACAGAGACCTATGGAAAGTTCAAACAATTGAGAGAGCTGAAGAACCAGTCTTGGAAGGGACAAAAGTCACAGATGCTTTTGTGACCTGAGAGTTGTAACTGATGTCCATTCTATTCCCAGGCCTATTTTCAGGGCTTTGCTTACCATCCAGCAGGTAAGTGTCAGATTGGCCTATCCTGGGTCTTTAAGGCCTCTCTGCAGGGGAAGGACAAGGACCTGACTGACATTCTTCCAAAACCATATAATTGGGAAGGAATCATTCTCCAAAAATAAATTTGTGTTTGTATCTGTAAGTACGTAGATGTGACATGCATAGAATATTAGTTGTCCCCTAGTACAGCTCTAATCCAAAACTTGGAAATTGTGGTGGCTTTGTATAGTGGATAGAGGTCAAATGTGGATCTATTCATTTATAATGTGAAATTAGCAGCAGGACTATTAGGCACTGGGTAGACAAAAGACTATCCGCCACATGGTCTGGGTCTGGCTCCTGGTTGGGCACCTTTGGTTCATCAATAAGAACGAAAACTTCCATTTATTGAGCACCTACCATGTGCCAGAAATTTTGTGCTAAGCCCATTTTTCTTTTTTGCGGTACGCGGACCTCTCACTGCTGTGGCCTCTCCAGTTGCGGAGCACAGGCTCCGGACGCGCAGGCTCAGTGGCCATGGCTCGGGCCCAGCCGCTCCGCGGCATGTGGGATCTTCCCGGACCGGGGCACGAACCCGTGTCCCCTGCATCGGCAGGCGGACTCTCAACCACGGCGCCACCAGGGAAGCCCCCATTTTTCTTTAATCTTCACAAATTAGGCGTCTGCTTCAGAGAAGCAAATAAGCTTAATTTACGTGCCTATGTCGAGGAGGCATTAATTAGCAAGTCATTTCTTGGCAGGTCTGAACAGGCTTCCCACCCCCCCCCCCATCTTGCTTCCGGGAAAGTCCTCTTTTAACTGTTAAAGTGCTTTTCTTTGGTGGTGTACAA
Source organism: Stenella coeruleoalba (assembly GCF_951394435.1). Lineage (NCBI taxonomy): Eukaryota > Metazoa > Chordata > Mammalia > Artiodactyla > Delphinidae > Stenella > Stenella coeruleoalba. The sequence continues at coordinate 123,131,549 of NC_137148.1, read as the reverse complement.
TTAGAGCATCAAGATAGCATTTCTTGGGGAAACTGATGACGTTATTTCCTCAAGGAATAAAGTCATTGACACAAACTCTAATGTCTCTTGGTCCTTCACCTATTTCTAAAAACCCTTAGTGGCAGTATTTGTACAGACACATTACATTCCAATTTCCATACCATGTAATTCAATAGAGAAAACAGTAATAGGAGCTCCATGAGGCAGAGGATAACTAGAAATTTTACTATTTAGTCCTGAAGTAAAGCTCTATTTACACTGAAATCCAGTTAATTGGCGTTCAGATGCAATAGGTTAGCACAGCATGTTAGTAAATCACACAGAGTTCTCAGGTGCTTTGTCCATGAGAATAATTAACATCTGTGCACTTGGCAATCCTCGCCCATGGCCTTCTGATTTGAATTGTGAAAATACATTTCCACGTGCTCCTTGCCAATACAGGGCTGTAAAATGCATCTGTAGGATTCCAAACCTTGGCCAACATCAGGCTCTGTGGATTCTCCTTACTTCTTGCAAGTCACAATGGCAGTGTTCTGTGTTGTTTCCATGGGTCTTAGGAAATAACTCATTGTTTTACCCCAAGGCTGTCCTGTCTCCATTACTTTCCACTTTCTTATAGAACAGGAAGAGACTGAAAAAGAAAGTAATTAAATGTTAAACTCGTCAACGATTTTGGCTCAGTGATCTAGCCCTGCCAAAGAGAAGCTCCTGCCAAACTGAGTGACTTATTATTCCCATGTACCATCACCTCTTTCAGCCTTGGTCTTTGCTCAAACTTGTTCTCTGCTTGTCATGACTGCACTCTTTTCACTGGAGACCTTGCTAAAACACAGATTCCTGAACCTGAGACATTCTGGTCTAGTAGGTCTGGGGTGAGGTTGAAGAATTTGCATTTCTAACAAGTTGCCTGGTGCTGGTCCAAGATCATAAATTTGAGTAGCCTTGTTCTTGCATCCATTATGATAAAAATAATTAAAGTGCTTGTGGAACTCCATTCTGGGTTATGATTTTAAGATGAGGATTTAAAAAATGAGATGTAACAATTCTTGTGGTGCAGATGAAAACTTATGTACACAGGCAAATGTGTAATATATCATTTCCTCCTCTGGAGTAATTGCAAGTGAACTACAGACCATACGATGTGAGGAAACATGAAGTTAAAGAGAAATCATTCCAGAAGGTGTCTCCAGAAAAATGGTGACATTGAGCTTCCATTTTGAAGGTTGACAAAGGGCAGGTGCTAAAGCCTACAGCTCTTCCAAGGTGGGAATTTAATGAGATCTCCATTCCTGGGATCCCCAAAGGGTTACAGCTTCAAACCAAGAGGAAATGAGAAATAAACCTACTGCTCAGGGTGGAACAGCACTGAATGATGGGAAAAAAACAGAATACACAAATATTTTCTTGAGATTTCATAACTCTAAGTTGGTTATGAAATCTCAAGGGTTTACGGCCAAATCACATTGCCTACAGGGTATGAAATGCTTCCAAAGGTGAATTTAATTAGGGAAGTCCCAAATTGTTAGTATCCCCAGGTGGTTACAAGAAGAACTGCAGTTTCTCTCCAAAGGAATGAAACCTGGAGTCGAGCTCTCGCAAAATTGCTACGGATGAATTTGCAAGGAATATGAATTCACGTCAAAACATACACATGCACGCACATGTACCAACATGCAATACACATGGAAATAGGCAACATGAAAAAGAACCAGAAGAAACAATAGCAAAATAATACAAAGACCTATATGATTTTGGAATTATCAATAAGGCAAATAAAAAAAGAACTCTTTGTAATAAGTTTAAAGAAAAAATGGTTGAATGAATCATCATTGTATTTCCCTATTACTTGCATATAATAATTATTCAAGCAATATTAGTTGACTGAATGCAAAAACTAGATAATTGCTTCTGTAATAGAGATCATCAAAATTCAAGGTTTAAAGAGTGTGAGAAGACAGTAGTCAATTACGTTCTCCCAGCAACAATCAGTTGGCATCAGGGAGTCTCTTACCCCTAGAAGTTACTAGGGTTGTAATCCTATACCCTGTCTGAGACTGGTCTTCTCACTCAAGGGGTTAACCTTTCACAACGTTAAATATTTAAGGGCACTTCTGAAGGATCTAGGGTCTCTGTTGGCCCTGGGTACACATCTTTTAATCCTAAAGACTTTTAGAACTCTGAAATAAGCTGCTAAGTCACTTGACTGTAGAAGAATAGGAATAGGTGGCTGCCTAGGGATATAAGAAATCTCAAACTTTATGATTGTTCAAAATAATACAACATGTTTTTCTGAAATTGAATTTAGAGATAAATTAGACTAAAGTCTTTAAACTTGGGATTCATAGACATTTGGGAACCCCTTACTGGATTTCAGGGGGCTCTGTGAACTTATGTGTAATAAAAATTTGCATATTTCTGAGGAAGGGATCCAGAAATGTCATAACGTTCCCAAAGGGCTTGTGATCTCAAAAAAGGTTATAGAAAGATTTTTTTTTCTGTGTTTTTCCCCTTTTTAAAAAAACACATGGGGAAACTGAGAGCCAGAGAGCTAAGATGATGTGCCCAATAGCACAGATTCACATGTGTGTCTGCATTCTGAGTGCCAGCCATATCCCAGGGGACACGTTTATCCATTCAAAAATTCCATTTTTAGTTAAGGCACCCAAAGAGTGGGTTATGAGTCTTTCCAATCATGGTCTCTCTCTCAACAGATGAGAACATCTCTGAAGTTTCCTAAGCTTCCTCAGCAACTTGCCGTTCTGAAACCTACTCATACGGAACATTTTAATTTCCTTCTTTGCAAGGACATTACTGTACAGATGCAGATTTTCTCCACTATGCTTGGGGGGTTCTACTTCAGGCATCCAAACCTGTACCCCACAGAGATCCTAAACCTCCCTTCACTTGCAAACACACACTTCGTTTGTCATTGTTTACACGGGGAACCAGAACAAGGGTTTCAGTAATTTTTCAGAAACACATATTGAGGCTGTAGACAATCAAGAATGGTCTTTCCCAAAGGGTCATAATCAGTAGATTAGCATTAGAAATACCTTAAAAGAAAATCAGCTTTCCTACAGGTCTATTTGCAAGTGTGGTTTGGTAGAAAGAGCACAGACTGGGTCTACCACTTGCCAGCAATGGGACCTGAGTGAATCACTTAAGCTCTCAGTTTCTCATCGTTAAGTAAAAAGGAATCACCTTTAAAGGGAATTAGGTATGGTTTTATGCAAACCTAGGCACTGGAAAAGGTCCTTGGTTCATTGAATAAATGATGAAAAATTGCTTTGCTGCTAAAGGTTATACTCTATGAAAAATGTGGGCTTCACGTGTGGTTTGCCCCTTAAGCCCTTAGTACTGAAACTGCAGAAGCTAAATATGTATGATCCACTATAGAAGGACTACTACTGCTTATCTCACATAGGATTGTTACAGCAAGGGGCTGAACAAGTTATAATGACTGAGTCTTTCCCAAGGCTGGGACAAGTTTTAGTTACCGCTATAGCCAGGCTCTATCCGTTACCACTGGGTGAGTTTGGCTGGTTTTTTGAACCTCTCTGGGCATCCCTTTCATGATCTGTAAAATAGGAAGAGTGACAGTATCCATCTCATTGCGACGATCAAATGAGTTACTAAATGTCATGTGCTTATAACAGTGGGAAGCTCTCAATAAATATTTTTACTGTGACTGTTGGCTGAAAAAAATGCACAACATGAGAGTTGCAAGTTAAGTTTTATTTTGGGCAAAATGAGGGCTCTAGTCCAGGAGACGGCATTTCAGGTAGCCCTGAGGAACTGCTCTGAAGAGGTACAGGGAGAGGTCAGTATTGGATGTGACTTTAGTGAGGGGACACATGCATCCAGCACACATTTTGGCAGAAGCTTACCGCTAGTCGCTAGGGGCAAATGTCACTGATAATGATTTTAGTACTTTTCTAGATATGAGGAAGTGCAAGAATTGGGCTCATAAAAATCTTCTCCTGAAAATATCTGATTATTTAAAGGCTTTTCTGCCAGTTTTTGCCAGAGCACAGAGTGCCTCATTCCTGATCTCTACCCTGAACTCCTTTCAGGGTGTGTTGGAGGTCAGTGGCTGCAGTGGCTGGGGACTTCATTCTTGTAGAGGCAGATGGCCAGTTTTAGGTGGCATGACCATTATGATTCATGCTCATAATGCCTATTACAGGCCCTGATATTTATAAATGATTAATGGTATTTTAAAAATTAATTAATTTTGAACGACCAGGTTGGCACCCAGCGCTGAACAGGTGCTCGGTAAACACGTTTTGATTGAGTGGATGAGCGAATCCAGTGTTGGGCACAGGGCAGGCCCTTGAAAGCCTTAGATGGGTCTGAATCTGGTGGAGGTTCTGATGGCCCTGGCTCTCCTTGCCCACTCTCCTTTCCCTGAGGGACAGGTGACATAAGAGACCCTGGAAAACTACCAGGGCGGTGCTGCTCTCCACCCTGCCTGCATCAGTGAGAAACCTTTGGCAAAACAAAAGGACACAGCTGCTGGAAAGAGAGAAGAGGAACTTGATACACGACCCCAAAGGGGAAAAGGGAAACTATCCCTTCGGTATCAGCAGCCTCAACCCCGCAGTGACAACTGCAGGCAGACTTCCATCCCTAGCCCCAGGCAGACCTGTGGCTTGTTCTGGTGAGCTGCCGGCAGAGGAGGCCTTTCTAAACCACGACCCCGCACCAGTTCTCTACCTCTTGGGACTGGGGGGAGGGAAAGACTTCATGATACTCTGACCACCCACAGGCTCCCTCATTAGCTGTGTAAACTCGAGCAAGTTACTTTCAGATCTGTGTGTCTCACTCCCCTTGAAACTGGGAGTAAAGATGGTACCTGCCTCCCAGCCTTGTTGTGATGATTAAATGTGATAATACATGTGTGTGCCAGGAACAGTGCCTGGGATACAGTGAGCTGGTAATACGAGCGGCCGTAATTAGTCTTGGTTATCACTAATGCTATTCTGCTCAGGACATAGGATCTTTGGGCACCGTTTGAGAAGAGATGTGGATTGTACAGCCTCTTGCTGCAGAATGGGTTTTAACAGCTCAGACCTTGGAGTGAAAAGTCCCAGGTTCGGTTCCTGGCTGTTCGTTCCACTTGCCAATGAAGTAACTTTGATCAAGTGGATACCTCGTACGAGTTTCAATGTCACCATCCTCCATTGGCTAAGCCACCTGCTTCCCTTCCCTACAGGGCCCCTGTGAGAACTCAATAAGACAGTGGATGACAGGTGCTTTCCAAACTGTGGAGAGCTAGGCCAGTGGTATTGCTTTGCCCCAGAAAGTTGGGCCTCCTGCAAGTACCCCTGCCTTCCCATTCAGGGGAGATGCTGGGCTGGTGATTCAGGGAAAGGAGACCTACCTCAGTGGTCCCTCACAACCCTGTCGTTCTGAGAAGGATTCGCTCAGCTCTGGGCTGGGTGTCTTTGCCCATGTGGATGCAGCAGGCAGTACCAGCCTGGCTTTGGGAAGGGAGAATTATTTCCTTTAAAGAATCACTTGGCTGGTCTCAGAATCATACCTTCTTGGATAAGCTCACAGAATGGTCTCTTTAGCAAAGCAAAGGATCGTATTAAGCTCTTCACTTTAACAGCAACGATATCTAATTTATCACCACATAACAGTGTGTCAGGCACCACTCTGGGTATCAAAGATTCAGCAGTCCTTGATTTCATAGGGCTCATCTTCTCGTTAGAACACCTTCATCCCAAAGGGGAAGAACCTGGGGCTAGCAGCTGAGAGGTAAAGGGAATTGGGAACATACTGTTTTGATTTTGCAGCTGAGCTGGGTCCTCAGCCCAGGGTCTCACTTCCACTCCAGGCTTATTTCCCTAAGTACAATCTCACAGATTGAGCAAATTCTTCTTCTTTTTTTTTTTTCTTCCCTCTGAAGTTACCTGTCAACTCCCAGCCTCAAAAGACTATGGTATACAATGCCTGTAGAGAACCAAGTGTCTTTAGGAGGAAAACGGAATCATTATTTTACATTGGGCTTACTTTCCTCTGCATTTTGCTGACAGCATTGTTTTTTTGCCATACAGCTTATTAACAGGAGAAAAGATAACAGGGGCACAGCAGACAAAATTACTGAAAACTTGCTCAGCATTAGGGGTGACTCCACAGCCTCTTGGGCCTCCTCCTTTACTGTTTTCAGTTGCATCCCTTTCTCCGGCTTGATGTCATGTTTTCAAAAACTGCTGGACATTCAGGGGCTCTGTGAGGCTGCCTGTGTTTGTTTCCGCGGCAAGAGGTGGTTCTGGGCCTGGACATGCTCCCTCCACTGAAGGAAATGAGATTCCCCAGTACAGATACCAAGTCCTCCCTGTCACTCCTCCTTTGGCATCTTCAAAGGCCTTCAGCAGAGCATAGAATGAACAGAAAAAAATAAATCCATGTGGGACATTTTACTCCTTCAATTTTAATTCTTAACTTTCAAGTGTTTATTTACTAGGTATTTGTTTGTGTTTAGATATCTCATTTGAAACCTTTCCTATGTGAAAGGCATTTCTCTTAGTAATAGCAACCACCATTGAGTGCTTCCTGTGGCCCAGGTGTGGTAGCCAGTGGTTTAAATGCATTATCTCATTTAGTCCTCACAAAACCTTACGAGGTAAATGCTATTAGAGGTAAATGCTCTTAGCCCCATTTTACAGGTAAGGAAATGGAAGCCCAAGAGGTTAAACCCTCGTCCAAGACTATATGCTCAGTCAGTACCAAGCCTGGGACTGGAATGAAGATCTAACCCACTCCAGAGCCTATGGTCTTTTTTTTTTTTTAATTTTAATCGAAATATAGTTGATTTACAATGTTGTATTAGTTTCAGGTGTACCACAAAGTGATTCAGTTATATATATGTGTATATATATTCTTTTTCAGATTCTTTTCCATTATAGGTTATTATAAGATATTGAGTATAGTTCCCTGTGCTATACAATAGGTCCTTGTTGTTTCTCTATTTTATATAGTGGTGTGTATCTGTTAATCCCAAACTCCTAATTTATCCTTTCCCCTCCTTTTCACCACTGGTCACCATAAGTTTATTTGCTATGTCTGTGAGTCTATTTCCGTTTTGTAAATAAGTTCATTTGTATCATTTTTTTTAGATTCCACCTATAAATGATATCATATGGTATTTGTCTTTCTCTGTCTGACTTCCTTCACTTAGTATGATAATCTCTAAGTCCACCCATGTTGCTGCAAGTGGCGTTATTCCATTCTTTTTCATGGCCGAGTAGTATTCCAGTGTGTCTGTGTACACACACACACACCACATGTTCTTTCTTAATCACTAATTGGGGCTGCCATTCCACAGATTTCTCAGTGAAGTCAGGCAGCAACTACCACAGCAACATAGCATATGACAGACACATCAGAGAAGGCAAAAGCCCCTTCATGCTGTCTGTGCCTTGTGAGTCAGCCCATTCACTGAGTTCCTACCCATTCTGTTTCTGGAGTTTAGTTTTTCTAATAGAATGAATATCTACTACACGGAATGGCATTAATTCTTAACTTACGTCATGAGAAGCCCAGGCTGTCCTAGTGAAATACAGTCTGAGACTATTATAAAAGAAATCATGTCTCATATTTCTTTATTTCTTCCAGTTTCTGGAGGGTCACTGCATGTACGTACGTAATCTTCCTAAGAATCCGCAAGGTTGTAAGGGTAGAGCTCAAGGTGGCTTCACTCTGAGTCAGTAGCTTAGGCATGTGTTTTGCAGGCAGGTGAAAGTGAATCCGAATCACAACTGACCCATGTACCTGTATGGACCTTGTGTGAGTTACTTAACTTCCCTGAGCCTCAGTTTCTTTATCTGTAATATGGACACAGTAGTACGCTTTTGCATATGTATCCCCTGTCATCCTTAGTATTTGGTATAACCCTACCAAATAAAAATAGTAATAATAGTAGTAATAGTAACAATAATAACATAAAGCCACTAGTTCCATGTCTTCAAAAACAACAATAAAAATAATGATGTCATGTTGAACATTTGCTAAAATCCAATCTCTGAACTAAATGTATAATTCTAGGCAACGAATTGCTGACTCCAACAAGTAAGATAATCATCATAACAACTAATATGTACTAAGCCTCTACGTATTTAGAAATCTGAAAAAACAGGTCTATTTTTATTTGTCACTTTTTTTTTTTTTTTTTGCTGTACGCGGGTCTCTCACTGCTGTGGCCTCTCCCGTTGCGGAGCACAGGCTCCGGATGCGCAGGCTCAGCGGCCATGGCTCACGGGCCCAGCCACTCCGTGGCATGTGGGATCTTCCCGGACCAGGGCACGAACCCGTGTCCCCTGCATCGGCAGGCGGACTCTAAACCACTGCGCCACCAGAGAAGCCCTGTCACTCTTTTTGATATGCATGTAGACATTCTGAAGATGCAAACCACACGCATTCTATGCAACAGGACAAAATCCTACCATATCTGGCCCCCATCACTTTCTAATCATTTGCTTTTGACAGTTATTTAGCCATTAAGCTTCTTGTGACATTCGAAGAGCTTGCATCATAGGAATACTCATGTTTTAACTGTTATTGTTATCATCATTATTATCATAATTATGAAAAAAATTTATGTGAAGCTGAAATTCAAATTATTGAATTATACATGTCCTCTCACCTTCTTTGTCTTTATAGATATAACCTAAGAAAAAAGTAAAATGAAAACATCAAAACTAGGCAAATGTCATTGTTTGGGTAACATTAAATGCCCCCAATACATCATGTTGCTTCCCTTTTCAGCAGTTAAATCCTTCCTGGCTGAAGAATTTCTGTATTCATGTTTAGACTCACTCAGACTAAATTTGTTTCCACTGTGAAAAGAATTAAATGACATGTGAAAATTTTCTCATCTCTATTTTCCTTATTAGTTATGTAATGTGACATTTTTAAAGAGTGAGGACTGGAATTTTTTTTTATGTTTCATTTTGTGCATTTCAAAATAAACAGAATGAGAATTTATGCCTCAACTATAAAAGCTTTAATGACTCAGAATATGTGCGAAATATTGGAAGCATGCCGGCAGCAACAAGATTTTAAGTTCAGTCAGGTAAGTCCTGGAAAGGCCTCACGTTCCATCAGGAAAGTCCTGGAAAGGCCTCTCTTCCCTTTGTCTAGAGGCTGGTACAGTTTTATGTATTCAAAAGAGGCTTGATAAATGTATAAATGCAGATTTTTTTTAGCTGAATAAATAAAAGAATTCATCTCAGTGCTTAATAATGAGGTCTTAGCGCTAGTTGGGCAGAGCTCTAAAAATTCCAGGCTTACTGTGATTCTTTGTAGAAGCTGTGATTCTTTGTAGGAGCATGCTGGTTTTTTATTGTTAATGTTAGCAACAAACGAAAGACAGTAGCTACCGTGTTTGAGCCCCTACTAGAGTGCCTGGTGTATGCTAGAAGAGTTATATATACTATCTCATTTAGTCCCTATCCACACTCTGTGAGTTTATAATTGTGTCCATTTTACAGCTGAGAAAACTAAGGCTCAGAGAAAATAAGTGGCTTCTGTGGTTACACAACTGGTCAGGGATAGGGCTGGCATTCTAAACCAGTCTGCATGATTTTGAAACCGTGTTCTTTCCAAGAATATCACAGCTTTTCTGCCTGTGTCGGCTGGACCTTTTCCACACCATAGTTACATTCAGAACTGAAAATTTCTAGGAATGCAGAAAGGCTAAAAATACCCAACTGTTCTATTCTTTGACCTGCCTGGGGACTGCCTTCAGGAATCTCAGCTAGTAATGAGTGCCAGAAAGTATCATTAAAACCCCATCAGTCCCCTGGAACACTCAAGTGTGCAGATATACTTGATCTTTGAAAAACTCCTTACAGATCTGAATGGAAAGGCACTTAATTTGCAAGCCCAGGAGGCCATGTTACATGAGATCAAAGAACGAGGGGGTTCCCAGGTGGGTTTGAAGGTGCATTAAATGCACACAGAGACAAATCTAGCTCCCTTCCCTTTGTCTTGCTTTATGGGTCAAGGATCAGTTTTGCATAGACACATTGGGGAAACTCAAGTGGAAGGCATAGTCCGTGAATGAGGTTTCTAAGGTATATGTGTGACTCCCCAGTGCCTTCTGCATCTTAATTAGGAAGCTTGGAACTTAGGACCATTATTTCTTCCTCTGAGCTCCCCTTGCTTAAAGTTAATGAAGTTTGCTGCTGTCCAGATGCTCAGCTCCCAGTGCCCTGAGGAAGGGAAGCTGTCTGTGTGTGAAGGCCCCAGAGCTGACAGGAAGAGTCACCAGATTGTTATTCAGCCAGAGGATGGCCTGGCCTCCTAAGACCTTGCCACTGTCCCCACAGCTTGCCACTGAGGATCCTCTAACTGTCAAGGACACAGAGACAGTAAATCTCTACTCTGGCTTTCCACAGAATGAGGCAGATCACTGAAGGAGGCATTCTCTCCACATTTCCCCACCAGGAGCCACACAGCTATGGCATGAGTAATAAAGCTAACATGTGCTGAGCATTTATTCCACGTCAGGCAGTGTTTGACCTGTGAAAGGACTCTGGAAGTTAACTCATTGCATCCTTTCAACATTCCTACGAGACAGACTTTACAATCATCTTCATTGTGTACTTGAGAAAATGAGGCAGAAAGAGGTTAGTACCTTGCCCATGGTAACACAACTAGTAGGACATCTATCCGTTAACCCAACCAACTAACCATCTATATCCCAAACTTCAGTACAAGCACACGTGGAAACCCAAACCAGATCATTTCTCTCTTCACCACTAGAGGCCTATCTAAAGTTAATAGAGAAAACCAAAGAAAGCAAACCAATAAGGATGCTTTTGCAGTACTCCCTCAAATCACTTAATTAGTTACAAAGGCTTACTCAGGACTATGTGATGGAATCCTTGAGCACTGCTGTCCAAAAGAAATATACGTCATTTAAAATTACCTAGTGGCCACATTTAAAAAGTTGGAGGAAGCAGACATAAATAATTTTAATCACATATTTTTAAACCAGTAGATCCAAAATATTATCATTTTGATATGCATTTCATATTAAAAACTATTAATGAGATATTTTACATTCTTATTGTTCATCTAAGTCTTCAAAATGTAATATATTTTATAGCACATCTCAGTTCTGACTAGCCAAATTTCAAATGCTCAATAGGTAAATATGGCTGGTGACTGTCACAGTAGACAGCACAGCTCTGGAAAGTTCCAGGGTGGTGGTGCAGGGCAGGGAATAAATAGGGTGTCCACCCTCAAGGACACAACAGGGTGAGAGGCAGATAGGACAGAGCAATGATCACAGCACAATGTGGAAAGTATAGTCATAGAGAAGGCACATTGGTGGGACGTAACAGGGGCCATAATCCAACCTGTAGAAGGGGAAAAATAGAAAAGGTTTCTGGAAGATGTGATATTTGAGCTGACTCTCAAGTGATGAGTAGGAGTAAACTAAGTAAAGTTAGAGAAAGTGTTTCAGGAGAAAAGGGATGATTTTGTGCAAAAGTCTGAGAGGGCAAGGGCTGCTCAGGGAAATGAAAATAACTGAGTGGGGTTGGAGCTCTGAGGGGAGGCACTGTGGCATGATGACAGTGGACACAGATTTGGATCATAACTTTATCACTTAGTTGGATAAGCAACTTCTATAAACTTAATTTCCTCTTTTGCAAAATGAGAATAATACCATCTACATTAAATATTCTTTTAACGATTACGTGAGTTGTACCAAACGGCATAGAATTGGCACAAAAACAGACATATAGATCAGTGGAACAGAACAGAGAGCCCAGAAATAAACCCAGACACCCATGGTCAATTAATTTATGACAAAGGAGGCAAGACTATATCTGGAGAAAAGACAGTCTCTTCAGCAAGTGGTGTTGGGAAAGCTGGACAGCTGCATGTAGATCAACGAAATTAGAACACTCCCTCACACCATATGAAAAAATAAACTCAAAATGGTTTGAAGACCTAAATATAAGACATGACACCATAAAACTCCTAGAAAAGAACATAGGCAAAGCATTCTCGAACATAAATCATAGCAATATTTTCTTAGTCTCCCAAGGCAAAAGAAATAAATGCAAAAATAAACAAATGGGACCTAATCAAACTTAAAAGCTTTTGCACAGCAAAGAAAACCATCAACAAAACAAAAAGACAACCTACAGAATGAGAGAAAATATTTGCAAATGATGCAACTGACAGGGGGTTAATATCCAAAACATACAAATAGCTCGAACAACTCAATATTAAAAAAAAAAAAAAAAAAAAAAAAAAAACGGGCTTCCGGGAAGATGGCGGAAGAGTAAGACGCGGAGATCACCTTCCTCCCCACAGATACACCAGAAATACATCTACATGGGGAAGAACTCCTACAGAACACCTACTGAACGCTGGCAGAAGACCTCAGACATCCCAAAAGGCAAGAAACCCCCCACGCACCTGGGTAGGGCAAAAGAAAAAAGAATAAACAGAGACAAAAGGATAGGGACAGGACCTGCACCCGTGGGAGGGAGCTGTGAAAGAGGAAAGGTTTCCACACACTAGGAAGCCCCATCGCGGGCGGAGACTGCAGGGGGTGAAGAGGGAAAGCTTCGGAGCCGCGGAGGAGAGTGCAGCAACAGGGGTGCAGAGGGCAAAGAGGAGAGATTCCCGCACAGAGGATCAGGGCTGACCAGCACTCACCAGCCCGGGCAGGCGGGGGCTGGGAGCTGAGGCTCGGGCTTTGGTTGGAGCGCAGGGAGAGGACTGGGGTTGGCGGCGTGAACACAGCCTGAAGGGGTTAGTGCGCCACGGCTAGCCGGGAGGGATTCTGGGGAAAAGTCTGGACCTGCCGAAGAGGCAAGAGACTTTTTCTTCCCACTTTGTTTCCTGGTGCGCGAGGAGAGGGGATTAAGAGCGCTGCTTAAAGGAGCTCCAGAGACGGGCGTGAGCCACAGCTAACAGCGCGGACCCCAGAGACGGGCATGAGACGCTAAGGCTGCTGCTGCCGCCAACAAGAAGCCTGTGTGCGAGCACAGGCCACTACCCACACCTCCCCTCCTGGGAGCCTGTGCAGCCCACCACTGCCTGGGTCCCGTGATCCAGGGACAACTCCCCCAGGAGAACGCACGGCGCGCCTCAGGCTGGTGCAACGTCACGCCGGCCTCTGACACCACAGGCTCGCCCCGCACGCAGTGCCCCTCCCTCCCCCACGGCCTGAGTGAGCCAGAGCTCCCCGAATCAGCGGCTCCTTTAACCCCGTCCTGTCTGAGCGAAGCACAGACGCCCTCCAGCGACCTACACACAGAGGCAGGGCCAAATCCAAAGCTGAGCCCCTGGGAGCTGTGAGAACAAAGAAGAGAAAGGGAAATCTCTCCCAGAAGCCTCAGAAGCAGCGGATTAAAGCTCCACAATCAACTTGATGTACCCTGCATCTGTGGAATACATGAATAGACAACGAATCATCCCAAATTAAGAAGGTGGACTTTGAGAGCAAGATTTATGATTTTTTCCCCTTTTCCTCTTTTTCCCTGTGGGTGAAAGGCTCTTGGCGCTGCAGCCAGGAGTCAGTGCTGTGCCTCTGAGGTGGGAGAGCCAACTTCAGGACACTGGTCCACAAGAGACCTCCCAGCTCCACATAATATCAAATGGCGAAAATCTCCCAGAGATCTCCATCTCAACACCAGTACCCAGCTTCACTCAATGACCAGCAAGCTACAGTGCTGGACATCCTGTGCCAAACAACTAGCAAGACAGGAACACAACACCAACCATTAGCAGAGAGGCTGCCTAAAATCATAATGAGTCCACAGACACCCCAGAAAACACCACCAGACGTGGAACTGCCCACCAAAAAGACAAGATCCAGCCTCATCCACCAGAACACAGGCACTAGTCCCCTCCACCAGGAAGCCTACACAACCCACTGAAGCAACGTTAGTCACTGGGGACAGACACCAAAAACAACGGGAACTACGAACCTGCAGCCTGCAAAAAGGACACCTCAAACACAGTAAGATAAGCAAAATGAGAAGACAGAAAAACACACAACAGATGAAGGAGCAAGATAAAAACCCACCAGACCTAACAAATGAAGAGGAAATAGGCAGTCTACCTGAAAAAGAATTCAGAATAATGATAGTAAAGATGATCCAAAATCTTGGAAATAGAATAGACAAAATGCACGAAACATTTAACAAGGACCTAGAAGAACTAAAGATGAAACAAACAATGATGAACAACACAATAAATGAAATTAAAAATACTCTGGATGGGATCAATAGCAGAATAACTGAGGCAGAAGAATGGATAAGTGACCTGGAAGATAAAATAGTGGAAATAACTACTGCAGAGCAGAATAAAGAAAAAAGAATGAAAAGAACTGAGGACAGTCTCAGAGACCTCTGGGACAACATTAAACACACCAACATTCGAATTATAGGGGTTCCAGAAGAAGAAGAGGAAAAGAAAGGGACTGAGAAAATATTTGAAGAGATTATAGTGGAAAACTTCCCTAATATGGGAAAGGAAATAGTTAATCAAGTCCAGGAAGCACGGAGAGTCCCATACAGGATAAATCCAAGGAGAAATACACCAAGACACATATTAATCAAACTGTCAAAAATTAAATACAAAGAAAACATATTAAAAGCAGCAAGGGAAAAACAACAAATAACACACAAGGGAATCCCCACAAGGTTAACAGCTGATCTTTCAGCAGAAACTCTGCAAGCCAGAAAGGACTGGCAGGACATATTTAAAGTGATGAAGGAGAAAAACCTGCAACCAAGATTACTCTACCTAGCAAGGATCTCATTCAGATTTGATGGAGAAATTAAAACCTTTACAGACAAGCGAAAGCTGAGAGAGTTCAGCACCACCAAACCAGCTTTACAACAACTGCTAAAGGAACTTCTCTAGACAAGAAACACAACAGAAGGAAAAGACCTACAATAATGAACCTAAAACAATTAAGAAAATGGGAATAGGAACATACATATCGATAATTACCTTAAATGTAAATGGACTAAATGCTTCCACCAAAAGACACAGATTGGCTGAATGGATACAAAAACAAGACCCATATATTTGCTGTCTACAAGAGACCCACTTCAGACCTAGAGACACATATAGACTGAAAGTAAGGGGATGGAAAAAGATATTTCATGCAAATCGAAACCAAAAGAAAGCTGGAGTAGCAATTCTCATATCAGACAAAATAGACTTTAAAATAAAGACTATTACAAGAGACAAAGAAGGACACTACATAATGATCAAGGGATCGATCCAAGAAGAATATATAACAATTATAAATATTTATGCACCCAACATAGGAGCACCTCAATACATAAGGCAAATAGTAACAGCCATAAAAGGGGAAATCGACAGTAACACATTCATAGTAGGGGACTTTAACACCCCACTTTCACCCATGGACAGATCATCCAAAATGAAACTAAATAAGAAAACACAAGCTTTAAATGATACATTAAACAAGATGGACTTAATTGATATTTATATGACATTCCATCCAAAAACAACAGAATACACATTTTTCTCAAGTGCTCATGGAACATTCTCCAGGATAGATCATATCTTGGGTCACAAATCAAGCCTTGGTAAATTTAAGAAAATTGTATCAAGTATCTTTTCTGACCACAACGCTATGAGACAAGATATCAATTACAGGAAAAGATCTGTAAAAAATACAAACACATGGAGGCTAAACAATACACTACTTAATAACGAAGTGATCACTGAAGATATCAAAGAGGAAATCAAAAAATACCTAGAAACAAATGACAGTGGAGACATGACGACCCAAAATCTATGGGATGCCACAAAAGCAGTTCTAAGAGGGAAGTTTATAGCAATACAATCCTACCTTAAGAAACAGGAAACATCTCGAATAAACAACCTAACCTTGCACCTAAAGCAATTAGAGAAAGAAGAACAAAAAAACCCTAATGTTAGCAGAAGGAAAGAAATCATAAAAATCAGATCAGAAATAAATGAAAAAGAAATGAAGGAAACAATAGCAAAGATCAATAAAACTAAAAGCTGGTTCTTTGAGAAGATAAACAAAATTGATAAACCATTAGCCAGATTCATCAAGAAAAAAAGGGAGAAGACTCAAATCAATAGAATTACAAATGAAAAAGGAGAAGTAACAACTGACACTGCAGAAATACAAAAGATCATGAGAGATTACTACAAGCAACTCTATGCCAATAAAATGGACAACTTGGAAGAAATGGACAAATTCTTAGAAATGCACAATCTGCCAAGACTGAATCAGGAAGAAATAGAAAATATGAACAGACCAATCACAAGCACTGAAATTGAAACTGTGATTAAAATTCTTCCAACAAACAAAAGCCCAGGACCAGATGTCTTCACAGGCGAATTCTATCAAACATTTAGAGAAGAGCTAACAACTGTCCCTCTCAAACTCTTCCAAAATATAGCAGAGGGAGGAACACTCCCAAACTCATTCTACGAGGCCACCATCACCCTGATACCAAAACCAGACAAGGATGTCACACAGAAAGAAAACTACAAGCCAATATCACTGATGAACATATATGCAAAAATCCTCAACAAAATACTAGCAAACAGAATTCAACAGCACATTAAAAGGATCATACACCATGATCAAGTGCGGTTTATCCCAGGAATGCAAGGATTCTTCAATATACGCAAATCAATCAACGGGATACACCATATTAACAAATTGAAGGAGAAAAACCATATGATCATCTCAATAGATGCAGAGAAAGCTTTCGACAAAATTCAACACACATTTATGATAAAAACCCTCCAGAGTGTAGGCATAGAGGGAACTTTCCTCAACATAATAAAGGCCATATATGACAAACCCACAGCCAACATCATCCTCAATGGTGAAACACTGAAAGCATTTCCACTAAGATCAGGAACATGACAAGGTTGCCCACTCTCACCACTCTTATTCAACATAGTTTTGGAAGTTTTAGCCACAGAAATCAGAGAAGAAAAGGAAATAAAAGCAATCCAAATCGGAAAAGGAGTAAAGCTGTCACTTTTTGCAGATGACTTGATACTATACATAGAGAATCCTAAAGATGCTACCAGAAAACTACTAGAGCTAATCAATGAATTTGGTAAAGTAGCAGTATGCAAAATTAATGCACAGAAATCGGTGGCATTCCTATACACTAATGATGAAATATCTGAAAGTGAAATCAAGAAAACATTCCCATTTACCACTGCAACAAAAAGAATAAACTATCTAGGAATAAACCTACCTAAGGAGACAAAAGACCTGTATGCAGAAAATTATAAGACACTGATGAAAGAAATTAAAGATGATACAAATAGATGGAAAGATATACCACGTTCTTGGATTGGAAGAATCAACATTGTGAAAATGAGTATACTACCCAAAGCAATCTACAGATTCAATGCAATCCCTATCAAACTACCACTGGCATTTTTCACAGAGCTAGAACAAAAAATTTCACAATTTGTATGGAAACACAAAAGACCCCGAATAGCCAAAGCAATCTTAAGAACGAAAAATGGAGCTTGAGGAATCAGGCTCCCTGACTTCAGACTATACTACAAAGCTACAGTAATCAAGACAGTATGGTACTGGCACAAAAACACAAATATAGATCAATGGAACAGGATAGAAATCCCAGAGATAAACCCACGCACATATGGTCATCTTATCTTTGATAAAGGAGGCAGGAATGTACAGTGGAGAAAAGACAGCCTCTTCAATAAGTGATGCTGGGAAAGCTGGACAAGTGCATGTAAAAGTATGAGATTAGATCACTCCCTAACACCATACACAAAAATAAACTCAAAATGGATTAAAGACCTAAATGTAAGGCCAGAAACTATCAAACTCTTAGAGAAAACATAGGCAGAACACTCTATGACATAAATCACAGGAAGATTCTTTTTGACCCACCTCCTAGAGAAATGGAAACGAAAATAAACAAATGGGACCTAATGAAACTTCAAAGCTTTTGCACAGCAAAGGAAACCATGAAAAAGACCAAAAGACAACCCTCAGAATGGAAGAAAATATTTGCAAATGAAGCAACTGACAAAGGATTAATCTCCAAAATTTATAAGCAGCTCATGCAGCTCAATAACCAAAAAACAAATAACCCAATCCAAAAATGGGCAGAAGACCTAAATAGACATTTCTCCAAAGAAGATATACAGACTTCCAACAAACACACGGAAGAATGCTCAACATCATTAATCATTTGAGAAATGCAAATCAAAACTACAATGAGATATCATCTCACACCAGTCAGAATGGCCATCATCAAAAAATCTAGAAACAATAAATGCTAGAGAGGGTGTGGAGAAAAGGGAACACTCTTGCACTGTTGGTGGGAATGGAAATTGATACAGCCACTATGGAGAACAGTATGGAGGTTCCTTAAAAAACTACAAATAGAACTACCATATGACCCAGCAATCCCATTACTGGGCATATACCCTGAGAAAACCATAATTCAAAAAGAGTCATGTACCACAATGTTCATTGCAGCTCTATTTACAATAGCCCAGAGATGGAAACAACCTAAGTGTCCATCATTGGATGAATGGATAAAGAAGATGTGGCACATATATACAATGGAATATTACTCAGCCATAAAAAGAAACGAAATTGAGCTATTTGTAATGAGGTGGATAGACCTAGAGTCTGTCATACAGAGTGAAGTACGTCAGAAAGAGAAAGACAAATACCGTATGCTAACACATATATATGGAATTTAAGGGAAAAAAATGTCGTGAAGGACCTAGGGGTAAGACAGGAATAAAGACACAGACCTTCTAGAGAATGGACTTGAGGATATGGGGAGGGGGAAGGCTAAGCTGTGACAAAGTGTGAGAGAGGCATGGACATATATACACTACCAAACATAAGGTAGATAGCTAGTGGGAAGCATCCGCATAGCACAGGGAGATCAGCTCGGTGCTTTGTGACCACCTAGAGGGGTGGGATAGGGAGGGTGGGAGGGAGGGAGATGCAAGAGGGAAGAGAATGGGAACATATGTATATGTATAACTGATTCACTTTGTTATAAAGCAGAAACTAACACACCATTGTAAAGCAATTATACTCCAATAAACATGTAAAAAAAAATGAAAAAATTGTCAGAAGACCTAAATAGACATTTCTCCAAAGAAGACATACAGATGGCCAACAGGCACATGGAAAAATGCTTAACATCACTAATTATTAGAGAAATGGAAATCAAAACCAGAATGAGGTATCATCTCACACCCATCAGAATTGCCATCATCAGAAAGTCTACAAACAATAAATAATGGAGAGGGGACTTCCCTGGTGGTCCAGTGGTTAAGACTTCGCCTTCCAATGCACGGGGCATGCGTTCGATCCCTGGTCGTGGAGCTAAGATCGATACCACATGCCTCGCAGCCAAAAAAACAAAACATAAAACAGAAGCAATACTGTAACAAATTCAATAAAGACTTTAAAAATGGTCCACATCAACAAAATCTTTTTAAAAAGTGCTGCAGAGGGTGTTGAGAGAAGGCAACCCTTCTACATTGTTGGTGGGAATGCAAATTTGTGTAGCCATTATGGAAAACAGTGTGGAGGTTCCTTAAAAAACTAAAAGTATAGCTACCATATGATCCTGCAATCTCACTCTTGGGTATATATCCAGAAAAAACTGAAAACTCTAACTAGAAAAGATACACACACTCCAATATTCATAGCAGCACTATTTACAATAGCCAAGACATGGCAACAACCCAAGTGCCCATCGACAAATGGCTGATTTAAGAAGATGTGGTATATATATACAAATGGAATATTACTCAGCTGTAAAACAATGAAATATTGCCATTTGCAGCAATGGAGATGGACCTAGAGTATATTATACTCAGTGAAGTATGTCAGACAGGGAAAGACAAATACCATATGATATCACTTATATGTGGAATCTAAAAAATAGTACAAATGAATTTATACACAAAACAGAAACAGCAGAAAACAAAGTTTTTGTTATCAAGGGGGAAAGGCAGTGGGGGAGGGAGAAATTAGGAATATGGGATTAACAGATACAAACTACTATAGGTAAAATAGATGAGCAGCAAGGATTTACTGTATAGCACAGGGAACTGTATTCCATATCTTATAATAACGTATAGTGGAAAAGAATCTGAAAAAATATATATATTGGGTCGACCAAAAAGTTCATTCGAGTTTTTCTGTAGGATGTTACGGAAAAACCCAAACAAACTTTGTGGCCAACCCAATATATAACTGAATCACTTTGCTGTACACCTGAAACTAACACAATATTGTAAATCAACTATACTTCAATTAAAAATAAATGGGGGCTTCCCTGGTAGCGCAGTGGTTGAGAGTCCGCCTGCCGATGCAGGGAACACAGGTTCGTGTCCCGGTCCGGGAAGATCCCACATGCCGCGGAGCGGCTGGGCCCGTGAGCCATGGCCGCTGAGCCTGGGCGTCCGGAGCCTGTGCTCCGCAACGGGAGAGGCCACAACAGTGAGAGGCCTGAGTACCGCCAAATAAATAAATAAATAAATGAATAAGTGCAGATGGCATCATGACTTTGGAAATGTTTGCATGGCCTCATATGTAACTAAACATATGCCTATAGGGAAGGAAAAAAGAAGTTCACAAAAGCCTTTTGCTAGAAGTCCTAGCAGCCTTAAACTTAATTGCCCGAACTGGAAACAGCGCTGGGGTCAATTACTTGGAGAATGAATAAACAAACTGGTATGACTCATACAGTGGAACACCACACAGCAATTAAAAGAAAAACTAAGGATACAACAACACAGATGACTCTCAGATACAATATGTTGGGCGAAATAAGGCTAATATAAAAGAGTACATACTATATGATTCCATTTATATAAAATTCTAGACCAGGCAATGCTAGTCTAAGGTGGAAAAAGATCAGAATATTGGCCGCCTCTGGTTATGGGAGGTGGGAGTGGCTGCTGACTGTGAAGGGGTATGAGGAAGTATATTTGGGTGAAGGTCATGTTCTGTATCTTGATAGGAATTTGGTTATAAAGGTATATGATTCTGTCAAAACCCAAACAACTGTACAGTGAGGATTTTTGCACTTTATTGTATGTGAAATTTGCCTCAAAAGAAAAAAAACTGTAAACAAATACTGAATTGTAGTTAAAGATATGCATACCGAAGTGTTTAGGAAGGAGTGTTTTGATGTCGGCAGTGTACTTTAAAATGTGTCAAAAATGAGGTGGTTGGTTGACTATGGAGAGGTTAGGTAAGTTAAAGCAAATGCAGTGCAGTGTTAATGGTCTACGGCGGGTATGTGGGTGTTTACTGTAAAGTTCTTTCAACTCGCCTGTGTGTTTGAAAATTGTTGTAACATTGGGAAACAATGCCTGTGATTTCTATTAGTGTTGAAATGTAGTGACAGCCTTACCTGTGTCTGTCACTGTCATTGTTGACTTACCATTCCAGGCCTCGGGTTTCACAATATAGAATTGGAGATACTAACTCCATCTGAGCAAGGAGTATAGAGCAGTGACTGATTTTGACCCTCCAGGGTCAGCTATAAACTGACAATAAATGTCTTATGCATTTTTCCTTGAAGCCATTCAGTACATTTTTACTTAAGGAATTTTAGGTTGTGGTAGAATAATTATCATAGCTCCAAGTCACCTCATCTCCTTTGTTTGCTCTTCTTTCAGTCGAGGATAATAACATATACTCTGTCTACATCTTAGGCTTGGCAAAAGTCAAATGTGTCTGGGTAAAAAAAAAAAAAAAAAGTAAAATGCAGCCTATTATCAGAATTATGTAAATTCTGGTAAATGAGGGATGGGAGAGACCAAGTTTCCTTAATTCTTTGTCCTGGAGACCTTGATGTATATGTACACACCAAAAAGGCACTACTAAGTCTATCCTATGATGTGTCTCTTCTGGAAGAGGAAAAGAGTTGGGATACCTCGAGTCAGAATTATGCAAAAGTGTGCTGATCAGGAAAGCAAGATTCAACATAAATCCTCTTTCTTGAGTCACAGCAAAAAGTTGTTGAGAAAGCAATAAGGTTCCCCTCCTGCATTTTCTGAGGTGAAACAGTCATTCTGATTAACAGCAGTCTCTAATAATCCTCATTTGAGATCTTGGCTATCTACTCCTGCAGTAAGGTCTGTGTGGCCAAGGCAGCCCTGCTAAGGAGGGCGAATGCAATCTCCTTCTCACTTAGACAGTATCGCCAAGGAAAGCATTTGCTTATGCAAATTAGCGTCCAGTCCTTTAAGTACATCCATTATTCAACAGTCACACCTGTGGAGATTTTTCCTTGTAAAAGATCTTTTGGGAGGAACACTTATTTGCAAACTGTTGATCAGTTCGTCAGATTAGATATAAAATACCATGGCAGCAGGTATCATGGATTTGCAAAGTGGAGAATTCCGAAGCTTTCTAAGGCTGTGAAAGCTTTCAAGAGTTTCATTCAAGGATGGCTAATTTGACCAGTGAAGGAGAAGACATGCATCACTGTATAAAAAGCTAAACAATTCTGCTCCTCTAAATGATATTGCCTTAAAGCATCAATTGTACTGAATTAACTTTACAAGTGCTTATATAATCCATCCGTTTTAATTTCACTTTAGGTTTCTTAAAGTAACAATATTACTTTAGATTGTAACAGATTAAAACACAGCTGTTATATTTTTTTCTCTGATGTCCACTTCAAAGGCTGCAAATTGCAATTATGTATATGGCTTTTGGACAAAGCAATCACTTTTAGTTTAAAAATAAGGCCAACATCAATACCTAACAGGAGCTCTCAGAACAGAAGTTGATTGGTGGCTAGATACAGAGTGAGTCACCTGAGACACCAAGTCTTTTTGTATCCCAGGGGTTCAGAGGAGGAGATGGCCCAGTGAAACTCCTGATGGAAGTAATACTCCACTCACAAATATCTTTCCAAAATGTATTGATTTGCTTAATGATAATCAACCTCGTTTTAATATCTGCTCTTATTCATTGGGATGTTTACAAATTCTTGCATTCATCCATCCATTTAGTCCTTCATTTTGCAAACATTTATTGATTGCTTGGTGTACTAAGCACTGTGCCAAGAAGTGAGGATTTTAAAATGCATAAGACATCACTCCTATCCCCAAGGAGCTCAACCGGGGAGGTGATGCACAAATAATTAACTATAGGAAAATATGAGATTTATCAATTTCACGTGGCATTTTATGCTTTTTAAAATGTTATAAGGCAGCCAAGGAAGCAATTTTTAGTCCCATTTTATAAATTTCTAACACACAGAGGGCCAGATGTATGACTTCCCCAAAGTCACACAGCTAGTTAAGCTAAAACTGGAAGCAGAACTCAGGCCTTTTCTTTGCTAACCCAGGCTTTTTCTATCAAAGCCTACTGTCTATATTTAGTGATTATGCTTGTTGCTTTAGTTAACTTTGAATATCTACTTTGTGCTTAAAAAAGAATCCAAATCACTTTTGCTTCAAGAAAAAAGCTGACTTTCCTAATTGCAAGCTTAACCAAGTACTAGGGTATGTATGCCTTGTGCGTACATCATTACCAATTAAAATTTGTAGAAGCAGCTGATGTAGCTAATCTTGCAGGAAGTAATATGGCAAAATTGAAGCTATCCTGCTTGGGGTGTTCACAGATATGCCTAGAAAAGTAGCCAGTTTGTCTTGAAAGAGAAAGGTCCACAGAGTTTCTCAACACTCTATGAGTATATCCCCAGGGTTAAAACCTTCTGGGTTCAATCTCTAGAAAAGAGGTTGGCAAGTGAAATCCTTCAAACCAAATCCAGCCCACCTCAATTTTTATAAATAAAGCTTTATTGCAAACAGCCATGTCCATTTGTTTATAAATTGTCTATGGCTGATTTCATGCTTAAACAGCAGAGTTGAGTAGTGACAGAAATCACACAGCCCGCAAAGCCTGAAATATTTACTATCTGGCTCAATACAGGAAAATTTGTCAAGCCCTGCTCTAGAATAAAAAGTTTTTTCAACTTTCACATCATACAGATGAGTGTAAACTGGTGCATTCTTTCTGGAAGCAGTTTGCTCATCTTTATTAAGAAAGTAAAAATGTACATGCTCTTTAATGCAGCAACTCCTTTTCTGTCCCGCAGAGCCCTGGTTGACCAGTGATAGAATGCTGTAAATATTGCTTTGCACTTACTGCCTGCTAGGCATGGTACTAAGCACTTTACAGGCATAATCTCATTTCAGTCTCCCAACTCAGTAAAGTAAGTATACCAATGAGAAAACTCAGTTTTAAAGAGTTTAATTTCCCAAGCTCACATCATTAGTAAATTACAGAGTATTTTGGTACCCTGATTCTAAAACCAGTTGATCATAAACACCATGCATCACTGTCCTTGGGTAAAAAAAAGAAGGGGTATAATGGTTAGCTATTTCTGTGTAACAAACAAGCCTGTATTTAGTGGTATAAACAACCATTTTATTGTGCTAACGACTTTATGGTTTGCGACTCTGGGCAGAGTACAGTGGGAATGGCTTGTCTTTGCTTTACCATGGCTTCAGCTAGGTTTCTCAAGTGTCTTGAATTGTCAAAGAAGGCTTCAGTGGTAGTATACATCCCAAGTCTTGGTCCTGGCTATTGGCTTGCTTCCTTGGTTTTACTCCACTTGCTTCTGTTGGAGCTAAAACTTCTAAGATGGCATTATTCTCATATCTAATGCCTAAGGTGAGATTGCTGGAACAGCTGGGGCTGGCTAAACATCTCCTTCTTTTCACACAATCTCTCCCTTTGGCTAGCTTGGGCTCACAGGGCAGTTACAGTGTACTCAGACCTCTTACATGGCTGCTGGGTTCTCCCAAACAGGGTGTTCCAAGAGGAAGAAAGTGGAATCTGCCAGTTTCTTAAAGTGTGTGCCCAGAAATTGGTACAGCATTTCCACTGAATTCTACTGATCGAGGCAGTCACAGAGCCCACCCAGATTCAGGCAGTAGGGGGAGGAGGGGTGTGTGTGCAGAGTCAAAGAACTGGTAGTCATCTTTAATCTGTCATGAGTTTTTCCAGAGAAAATACGGTTTTTTGGGAAACATTGATTATATTATTGCCTCTGGGTGATTTGCAACATACTTTTGTCTATTAAAGACTATGAGAATTCCCGGAATGAACAAAGCTGCTTCCCAAATATATTTAATCATAGAACATTATTTTTGTATTACAGCTGTGAATATCCTGCAGCACTCACTTTATGAAATATTTTTCTAAGGAAATACTCTGAAATGGGGTAGTTTTATGCACAAAGATCTTCTTTACAGTGTTATTTGTGACATGTTAATGTTCACACGGCTCTGTGTTAAATATCTCATATTAGAGAAATGGTTAGACAAATAATGTTTCTAGAATAGGGTATTATATAGGCATTAAAATTATGTTTACAAAGAGTTTTCCTGTCTAAAATTATATTTACATGGTAAAATGCTTGTTTTGTTTTTGTTTTGTCTTAATTCTTCATTGTAAGATAATTGTAGGCTCATATGCAGTTGTAAGAAATAATACAGCAAGGTCCTGTGTGTCCTTCACTCAGTTCCCCCAAGGGCAATATCCTACACAACTGCAGTCCAATATCACAACCAAGAAATTGCTATTGATACAATCCACTGACCTTACTCAGGTTTTACCAGTTTTACATGCATGTGTGTATGTGTGTGTTTAGTGCTATGCAGTCTTTTAACATGTGTGTATTCATGTAACCACCACCACCATCAAGGTTGAGAGCAGTCCCATCGCAGAAACCCCTCGTGCCACCCTTTTGCAGGTACAGGCACCTCTTTGCCCCACTTCTCCTGGCAATCACGGATGTGTTTTCCATCTCTATATAATTTTATCATTTCAAGAATGTTCTATAAATGCATACAATATGTAGTCTTTCAAGATCGGCTTTTATTACTCAGCATAATTTTCTTGTGATTCATCCAAGTTTTGCACATATAAATAGTTCTTCCTTTTTAGTGCTGAGTAGCATCCTGTGACGGGAATATACCAGTTTGTTTACCCATCGAGTCGTTGAAGAACACTGGGGTTGTAACCAGCTTTGGGCTATTACAAATAAAGCTGCTATGAACATTTTTGTACAGGTTTTTTTAATTGAGATATAATTGATTTACAATGTTGTGTTAGTTTCAGGAGTACAGCAAAGTGATTCGGTTATACATACATACATATATATATATATATATATATATATATATATATATATATATATATATGCTTTTTCCAATTCTTTTCCCTTATAGGTTATTGAAAAATATTAAGTATAGTTCCCTGGGCTATGCAGTAGGTCCTTGTTGGTTATCTCCTTTATGTAGTGTGTATATGTCAATCTCAAACTCCTAATTCCCCCGCCTCCTCCCACCACTTTCCCCTTTGGTAACCATAAGTTTGTTTTCTATGTCTGTGGGTCTATTTCTGTTTTGTATGTAAGTTCATTTGTATCAGTTTTTCTAAGATTCCACATATAAGTGATATCATATGGTATTTGTCTTTCTCTGACTGCCTTACTTCACTTAGTATGATAATCTAAGTCTGTCCACGTTGCTGAAAATGGCATGATTTCATTCTTTTTAAGGCTGAGTAATATTCCATTATATATATGTGCCACATCTCCTTTATCCATTCATCTGTCGATGGACATTCAGGTTGCTTCTATGTCTTGGCTATTGTAAATACTGCTGCAATGAACAGGGTGTGTGTATCTTTTCAAATTAGAGCTTCCGTCTTTTCTGGATATATGCTCAGAAGTGGGATTTCTGCATCATATAGTAGCTCTATGTTTAATTTTTTAAGGAACCTCCATACTGTTCTCCATAGTGGCTGTATCAATTTACATTCCCACCAACAGTGTACAAGGGTTCCCTTTTCTCCACACCCTCTCCAGCATTTATTATTTGTACACACTTCAATCATGGCCATTCTGACTGGTGTGAGGTGATACCTCATTGTGGTTTTGTTTTTTTTTTTGCGGTACGCGGGCCTTTCACTGTTGTGGCCTCTCCCATTGCAGAGCACAGGCTCTGGACGCGCAGGCTCAGCGGCCATGGCTCACGGGCCCAGCCGCTCCGCGGCATGTGGGATCCTCCCGGACCGGGGCACGAACCGACGCCCCCCATATCGGCAGGTGTACTCTCAACCACTGTGCCACTAGGGAAGCCCCATTGTGGTTTTTTTTTTTTTTATGAAGTTTTCATTTCTCTAGGATAAATGCCCAGGAGTGGAGTTGTTAGGTTGTATGGTTATAAGTTTTTTTAACATCTTTATTGGAGTATAATTGCTTTACAGCGTTGTGTTAGTTTCTGCTGTACAACAAAGTGAATCAGCTATACATATACATATATCCCCATATCTCCTCCCTCTTGCATCTCCCTCCTACCCTCCCTATCCCAACCCTCTAGGTGGACACAAAGCACTGAGCTGATCTCCCTGTGCTATGCGGCTGCTTCCCACTAGCTATCTATTTTACATTTGGTAGTGTATATATGTTATGGTTATAATTTTAAGTGCAAAAATCCCCAGCAGAATTGTATGCAAAAGCTATGTAAAAATATTTGGTAAAAAACTGGAAACAAATACTGTATCTCCAAAATATTAACAATGGTTATTGCTTGCTGAGAGATTTACAAATATCTATCTATCTATCTATCTATCTATCTATCTATCTGAAGTGAACCCATGAGGACAAGTAAGTTATGAACATGCCCAGGAGACAGATGGATTTCTAGGCATTAGTACTGGAATGAGCAAAGTGTGGAGTAGAACAGCCCAGTCCATGTCTACAGTATGGAATTATGGTTAGGCAAGTTTGGCCAGCACGTAGGAGATAAAAATAGCATTGGGTATCGCTAGAAGATTGGGGCTGGGTTGTTAAATCCAAGCTAAGGATTTTAGGTCCTCTCCATTTGCTTTGGCTTACAGAATGTAAGATGGATGGCGGTGGGCGAACACTGGAATTAGCAAGGCTTATGAGGGGCCACTATCATCTACATGAGACATAATCAGAACCATGCAGGAGCTGGCTTCAATCTAGTTTTTTAATTTTTGAGACAAACTGCTTGTTGACAGATTGACAAATATTTTAAAAACCATTCTATATTTCTCTAATTTCCAAATTTTTCCTAAAAATATATAAATTATTTTTAGACTTAAAAAAAAGTTCTTAAAAAAATAAGAAAGAAATGCAGGTAAGAATGGAAGGAAAAATGGTAAAATACTTAAAGTAACTATTTCTAAATGAGACTAGATAATATTTTTTTGAATGCTGAGAATTTTCTAAAATTTGTTTATTGAGCATTTACTACTCTTAAAATTAAGGTAATATGATATGTTTTAAATTATGAAATTATTCTGTATACTGTATTCAGATTTTAGTCTCTGTTATTCTATAGATCCACATTTGTTTATAGCAATTTTCAGAACCTGACACTTTTAAAAATACTTATTTCCTATTCATCTTGAAACTTCTGTTTCAGTAGGTGTCTCATGGTACTCATTACTTTTCCTAAGTTCTTCACACTGAGCCAGAAATAAACTTTGTGTCTCTTGAAAATTAGTTCCAGTTGTTTGGGCCAAGCTTCTGCCCCTTCACATTGATTTTGAAGTTTAAGTGTTTCCAAAAACTATATTGGCAGACAATATCTTAGCACAGAGTGATATCCTGCGTCTAATGGAGTTAAGCTAAAAAATAAACTAACAGCCAATAACCTTCTTTGGGTCTTTTTCTGCCCCATTCGCCTCTCTCCACTTCCCACTTGTTTCTTTTGTGGCCATGTAAATAGGTCATTCTCTTTACTTAGGGCCTTATCACCAACCCATCTAGTGACTAATAATAATTTGATAGTTACCCTAAAATAAAAATTCATGAAAGTTTGATGTTCCCGTGGCTGAGTTTCTATAGTTGAGTTTTTATCATACATATAGAATATTTTACCTACCAGTAACATTCAATTCTGAAACACATCTCTGTTGAATCTTCAATATTGTGCCTTCTCCTAGCTTTCAACTTTGTGAAGTAGATAGAATTCATTTGAGATAATTTTAAATTATCTATGTACTGGAAAGTATGCGGTATACTGGATACAGGCCATTTTCTATTTAGGGGAAGAAAAGTTGAGCTCATGAGAATTCAGTCTTTGAAGGAATTTACAGGTATTGATTTATTAATCCTCATCAGAGGATCCTAAACCCAACTCTCCTTTGTAGCTAATGGAAGAGATGAGCAGTGTGGGGAAAGGCCAAGAGAGTTAAGTGGCTTCGACAAGGGCACAAGAAAATCAATGATTCTGAATTTGTAATTTCCAATTCCCATGTTCATTCTTTGAGGGAAGAACGAGCCCCCATCTTATATCAATGAAATCTGCCTAGAGGAAGCAACACTGAAGCTGGTTTAGTTTTCTGTTTTCATAATGTAATTAACCTCTGTGCAGAGAGATCCTTATTATCATTGAATCTTCACTGGGCCAAAAGTGTAGAGTTGCTCAAAAGGTGAGGTAAACTACTTCATCAAGGCAGACTCTGCTAAATCATTTTTCCGACCGATTCTGTAAGTGGCAATTCAAAAACCTTTCCAAAATGTTTAATAGTTCTTCCATCATATGGAGTCCATTGGACTCCAGGGTCCAATTTGAAATTCCAGGGAACAAAAGGTAAGAATTCAGCCTCATTAAGACATGAATTATTTTTGTCCCTAGTGCTATTACCAGGAAACAGTTCAAATAAGGGAGTAAATAGCTAATGCTTGTGGAAAACTTATAGTTGGCACAGGCCAGAGCTAACCAAACTGATGTGTAACTTTGTATTCCCAAATTTCAAGTCCCATTTCAAATATGCATTCCCAAGGAAGACGGCATTGTCTGAAGCACTGTGAAAATGTTAGAAATGTCTACTCAGTAGTTTGTCCAGCCTTTTCTTCCTCCCTCCCTCTAGTAATTACTTGTTAGTCACCCCATCAGTATGTGTCATTCACTACACCAGGCATTGTGGCCAAGAGAATGAATAAATACATAATCTAAAGGAACAGCCAGGTGCAACATGGCCCCTGTAAACAGTTTCCTTCTGACCCCAAATTGAATATTCCTTTGAGAACGATCTCTCCCCCATTTTTAGACTTGGTTTTTACTCTACACCTAGCCAAGGCATGGAGTATGTGACCTAGATCTAAACCAATCAGTTTGCTTCAGGCACTGATTGATTCAGTAATAGGCATAAGCCCCATTTAATGCCCATGAGAAGCAATGACATTATCATGGGTATCTTAAGAAAGAACCTCTTTCTCTTTCCATGAGAAGTAAACAGGAAACAAAGGCTGGAGCTGTGGCAGCCATCTTGTGAGCAGTGGGACTGACAGTGGAGTAAATATTAAAGATAAGGTCAAGAAACAAAGTAAAATTCCATCCTGTTGACATCATGTGAACCTTGAATCAAACCATTTCTGAAAGAGAACTATCCCTAAACTATTTGGTTTCGTGAGCTGATAATCCTTTATTTTCCTTTCTGAAGCTTTTTTTTGGAGGATTGCTATCACTTAAACAGAGTCTTGACTAATATACGTAAGAACAAAGAGACCATATGGCAAGTGACATAACAGATATGTGGGTTAAGTAATGCTGAAGTTCAGGGGACAGAAGGATTACTTCCTCCTAGGGCACGGGGAAAGGGGGCAGTGTTCTAAGGGGAGAGGGTGACACCAGTCCTTTGTGCACCTGCCACCCCTGAATTAATCTAAACTTTGGAAGGATGTGAACCATTTCCACATTTTTAGGATCTGGCCACAAAGTATCCATCAGGCAGAAGGAAAAACAGATTAGGATTTAGGTTGGAAGCCTAATGCATAAAAATCCATCAATCTCAAATCTTACCTTGAATATCTTTTATGGCTTTTTTACTGTGTTTAGGGCTGGGTAGTTACAAAGACAAGTGAGATCTTTATAAAGGCTTTTCCCCATCTAAAGCTCATTCTCCTTATTCTAACATTTTTTGTGGGGAAAACTTTTCTCCTCTTCACTTGGCTCAGGTGGTTGGATAGGGCTGACTACACACCTGCAACTCCAGGGCTGACACGTGACTGAAGCCAGTCCAGTGCAGAGCCCATCTCCTGGCATGTATGTGGGAGTGGCTGGAGAAAGGCAGGCTATATACCTCTGGACTTGCTGCTTTGAGGATGTGAGCATGGTGCTCCTAGCACAGGGGATGAGCCTCCAAGGAAACAGCAGAGATGGAAGCAGATCTGAGAGATTCAGAGAGACTGGACTCTGGTGGTATCTTTTGAGCCCCTGGATCCAGCTGTACTTGACCTAACTCTGGACTCTGAGCTACATGAGCTTAAATACCTTTAATTCAGAGTCTTGGTTTATTCAATATCATCTTCATATATCAGTACAGCAAATCCTCTACATACAAATGAGTTCCATTCCGAGAGCGCGTTTGTAAGTCCAGTTTGTCCGTAAGTCCAACAAACTTAGCCTAGGTACCCAGCTAACACAACTGGCTATATAGTACTGTACTGTAATAAGTTTATAATACTTTTCACACACATAATACATAAAAAACAAACACACAAAATAAGGAAAACATTTTTAATATTACAGTACAGTACCTTGAAAAGTATAATAGTACAGTACAACAGCTGGCATACAGGCATGTTGGCATCTTTGAAAGTTCGCAACTTGAAGTTCTTATGTAGGGGACTTACTGTATTTTGGAAAGCCTACTGTGTTTATGGTGCTAAACCGCAGGGAGCATATTGGGGAGATAAGTCTCACAATGTGGAAAGAATTCGAGAATATGATGATGACTGTTTCAGAGAAGGGAGACATCAATGTGACCCAAAGGCTTTTGGAAGTAGGTGGGACGTGAGCTGAAATGTGAATTTATGTGTACTTCATTTTTTCATGAAATGTGTCAGCAGAACATACTGGGACCTTTTATTCAAGGCAACATTGACACACAGCTGTTCAAATAAATTAATGTTCCAATTCTCAAGCTACTCATTTGGCAGGAAAAGCAATTTAATTCCCCATTATAAATAGAAGGAATAAAAGAACACAAGAGAAAGGGAAGATGGTAAAGACATTTTTTAAATTTATTAAAATACTTTAGTTGTAGTAATAGGATAGCTGTCATAGCAGTAGTAGAAGTACTGTTAGTTGGAGGAGGAGGAGTAATGGTAATAGTAACAGTTGTACTAGTAACGGTAGTAGTAATATGGGGATAGTGGTGCTAGTAATAATAGTATTCATTCTTTAGTTTACACTATCCGGTTGCATTGCCACACGATATAGATGCGTTTCCTTACATAATCCTCACAACAGCCCTAGGATGTGGCTGTCATCATTATCTCCATTCTATACGTAGGGCCAAGATTTAGAGAGGTGAGGTGCAGGAGTCAAGGTCACAGAGCCCAGATTTATTTATCTATTTATTTATTTATTTTTACATCTTTATTGGAGTATAATTGCTTTGCAATGGTGTGTTAGTTTCTGCTTTATAACAAAGTGAATCAGTTATACATATACATATGTTCCCATATCTCTTCCCTCTTGCGTCTCCCTCCCTCCCACCCTCCCTATTACACCCCTCTAGGTGGTCACAAAGCACCGAGCTGATCTCCCTGTGCTATGCAGCTGCTTCCCACTAGCTATCTACCTTACGTTTGGTAGTGTATATATGTCCATGCCTCTCAGAGCCCAGATTTAAATCCACACCTAGCTAATCTCAGAATTTGTGTATTTAACCACTAATTATTCGGTCCCATTTCTAATCCTAAAGAGTGAATATCCGGGATGTGTATAGAAACCGATAAAGGTGCATAGCATATTTCAGACCTCAACTTCAAACCAGCTGAGATGGCTTCCAAATGCCACATCTGAAGCAGCTACCGGACCAGTCACCAGTCAGTGTCCTGGGGACACAAGCAGTAGGTCCTGCGGATGGGAATATGCTAGTGACAAGCAGGGTCGTCTCCCTTGGGGATGGATTTTTTCAGTCTTAATTCCTTCATCTTAATATAGGCATTTAATACTTTATGAGAATTGTTTATGTAAAAGAAGTTTGGGTACAAATGCCAAAGAAACAGTCCATCCCTTTTTTTTCTTTTTTTCTGTAAATGTGAATGCTTGCTAGAGTGCAGTTTATGTGTTTTACTTGGTAAATACACATTGAACAGGGAGTAGGGTTTTGAAAACATCTCTTAACAAACGATGTTTATAAAATGTAATTAAATTCCATCTGTTAGCGAACCCAGGTCTGGCTGCTCGCCGCTCAAAAGCTAATAAAGAGGCCAGGTTGGTGGAAAGGAAAGTTTGTTTTACTTTGGTTGCCGGCAACTGGCGGGGAGGGTGGACGCCTGTCCAAAGGCCGACTTCCCCCACCCCCGACAGTCAGGGGGCAAGAGCTTTTATAGACAGAGGGAGGGGGCTACATGCAGAAACAGTACATTCAGCTCTGACAGTCATCTTGAAATTGGTCATCGGTGGTCTGTCCAGCGTCATCTCGATTGTTTTAAGTCCAGTTTATCTTCAGTTCCAGGGTCGGTTTGTTTCCATTTCTTTGAAGCCAATTCTTGGAATTGTGGCAGCTTATGTCATGGCTACAGCCTGGTCATCATGTAGTTAACTTCTTCCACCTGGTGAGGGTTTCAGTATCTACAAGACAGCTCACAGGATGTGGCTCAGAATATTATGTATAGCCCTTGAGGAACTCAAGGTCCTTGACTATGTTTAACGACTAAACTATTATTATCTGGTCTCCTTCGACTGTTTTCCTCTGTTTCTGCATTTTCTCACTTCTCTGATTAGACTTATTCTTTGGCTAATTTTTTTCACAGACAAAAGGCAGGCTGAGGACATGGAGGGGGAAGGACAATAGGGTCCTGCTCCATTTCACATCTTTTGGACTTCCTTTTAGATCTCCTGCTTATTCAGCTCTTCCAACTTCACAGTGATTTTTAGGTTCTGAATCCAGTTCTAGCTTGTGACGAGGAAAATCAGAGAGTTTATTAAATTGGATTTGTAATTGCCCAGCTATCTCAGTGGTTGTCTCTTGAAATCAGTCTTAATACTGTCCGTAATGAGACCTGGGTCTGGGAATCTGTTTCACTCTATTATTTCTCTAGACTGGGCATGGTGGGATTTTCATGTTGGCTGACACACCCTCCTTACCCACTATATATCTGCACCACCTCCATGATGTGGAAAACTTAGCCAATGAGACACCCTATTTCTAAGCCAAGGTGTTAGAGGAATACAGTAGGAGAGAACATTTCGGAATATGAAAACAATCTGAGCAGAGGGTGAGGTGGGAAGGTGCATGGCTGTATGGCTTCCCAATTTATCGACTTTGGATGACCTTGAACAACATACCCAGCTTCTCTAAGCCTCAGTTTCCACTTCTTCAGAATGGGGATAATGGTACCTATTTCTTAGGGCTGCTATGAGGACTAAATGAAATCACGCTTAGCACACAGTAAGTAATTAGTGAAAATTAGTTGCTGTCATCATCATTATTTTTTTAATTGCAAGAACATGGAGATGTGAATTTTTCAGCTCATCACTTAAGACAAAGATGCTGCCTTTTGCTTCTGCTAAGGCACCTGAAGGCCAGAGCCAACTGATGACTCAGTCTCTGTACCCAGCAGCAAAAATTGGGAGGGCAGAGAAGGCAGAGAGACTGAGGAATGAAAGCTAGAGCTACAGGGGCGGGTACCGACAATTGTGTGAGTAATGATAACAACTCAGGCAATGAAAACAGCCACCAAGAAAATGGCCCTGTTTTCTGTAGCTTGCCAATTGATGTGTCCTTGTCAGTGTTTCCTGTGACAGTCTTAAATTTCTAGAAGGCATCATCATTTTCTTTTTGAAAGCAAACCAAGTATAAATAATGAATGAATGAATGAATAGTCCTTTGGGTACAGTGCCCAGCAAATAAGTGCTCAGCCAGTACCTTCTAATTTTTTTTTAAAGACTACTGCTTATGAAATAGAATAGAGAAAGAGAACATCTTAAACTAATCAGGAAGATAGTATAGACTGAATTATGGTCCCTTACCTCCCCCCCACCACCCAATGTCCTATGTTGAAGCCCTAACCCCCAGTGTGATATATTTGGAGATGGGGGCCTCTGGGAGGAAATTAAGTTTAGAGAAGGTCATAAAGGTGATGCCCTTGTGATGGCATTAGTGCCCTTTTAAGAAGAGACAGCAGAGAGCTTGCACACTCTCCCCACCAGGTGAGGACACAGTGAGAAGGCAGCCGTCTACAAGCCAGGAAAGGGCTCTCACCAGAGTCCAACCATGATGGCATCTTGATCTTGGACTTCTAGCCTCCAGAACTATGAAGTATACATTTCTATTGCTTAAGTTGCTCAGTCTATGGTATTTTATTATGGTAGCCCAAGCGGACTAAGATAGGAGGGTCCTCTGCAGTCACTGATAACAGAATTGTTCCCTCATGTGGGAGGGAGGAGAGGGGTCCTGGCGAATGAGGTGATGCATGAGCTGGAGCAGTGGCTGCCAACATGGCTCTGTGGCAGCCAAGTCCAAGGATAGGGGCAAAGACTCTGGATTGTACACAAGTTACCCAGTTGTTTGCGGTGTGTGGCCAGGTATGAGAGTCACTGGCCTAGGTAGAAAGAGCCATCAGGCTTTGGAGGGAAACTGACCCAGAGTACAGACTCTGCCAGCCTTGTGGCCTCAGACCGTTCATCCACTTTTCTGAGACCTGGTTTCTTCATCTTGTAGCAAAGGGATAAAAGTAACACTAATACTTATTGGGGGCTGCCACCTTTGGAGTACTGTGTAAATGTTCACCATACATTATTTTTCACATCAATTTTTTTTTTTTTTTTTTTTTTTGTGGTATGCGGCCTCTCACTGTTGTGGCCTCTCCCATTGTGGAGCACAGGTTCCGGACGTGCAGGCTCAGCAGCCATGGCTCACGGGCCCAGCCGCTCTGCGGCATGTGGGATCTTCCCAGACCGGGGTACGAACCTGTGTCCCCTGCAATAGCAGGCAGACTCTCAACCACTGCGCCACCAGGGAAGCCCGCAAATTTTATTTTTAAAGTGAGGAAAATTAGTGGGGGAGAGAGAAAGAGAGACTAAATGCCTTATTGAAAATCCCACATCTGGTAAATGCAGAGTTAGACACAAGAGCTGCAGTTTCTGTGAGAGATTGTTATGTTAATTTTCAAGGGCTTCAAGAGATTCATGGCTGACATATAGTATTTGTCCACTAAATTATGGTGGCTATTATTATCTCTGTTGAATCAGTATCAATTATCTTTGTCACTGTTATTTAGGACAGACCTGGGATTCAAGTCTAGGTTTCAAGCTGTCGTCTGGGGCTCTCATCAAGACCAGAGTATTTTGCAGGAAAACAGGTGCTTCTGCTTTTTCGCAGATTGAAGTGAACTCTTGCAGAAGATAACAGAGCAGTCCATTAGGCCTTCTGGTTTAGGAATCAGAAGACTATCAGCTACTAGTTGTGTGATCTCGTAAAGTCTCTTAACCTCTCTGTGCCTGTTTCCTCATCCGCAAAGTAGGCTTACATGATGGTTAATTTTATGTGTCAACTTGACTGGACTAAGGGGAATGCCCGGTTGGCTGGTGAACATTATTTCTTAGTGTGTCTGTCAGGGTGGTCCTGGAAGAGAGTAGCATTTGAACCAGTGGACTGAGTAAGGAAGATCACCCTTCCCAATGTGGTAGGCATCATCTAGTCTGCTGAGGGCCTATGTAGAAAGAAAAGGCAGAGGAAGGCCCAAGTTGCTTTCTCTGCTTGAACTGAGACATCCATCTTCTCCTACCCTCAGACATCAACACCCCTGGTCTTTGGGCTTTCAGATTCATACCGATACTTACCCACTTGGTCCCTTGATTCTCAGACCTTCTGAGTGAATTACAGCACCAACTTTCCTGAGTTTCCCCCTTGCAAACGGCAAATTGTGAGACTTCTTGGCTTCCATAACTATGTGAGCCACTCCCTATAATATATCTCCTCTTATCTATATCTCTATATATCCTATCGATTCTATTTCTCTGGAGAATGCTGACAGCTTGATAATGATTCCCCTTTTGGAGGATGGGTGTAGGAATTAAATAAGACAATTAAATGAGGCAATTCCTGTAAGACATCCAGAATGGTGCCTGATATATTAAGTACTCAGTATGTGGTAGCTATTATTAATATTTTTTATTACTGTTCAGGAAAGGTCATTGACCTCTTTGGCTGACCCCATGACACAGATGAGAACATTTTAGACTCAGCGCCGTCCAAGTTTGCCTTTGATTTCTGTTCTAGAAGAGCAGAAAATCTGAAGCACAGTTTGCATGACCTTGGGTTATGCATTATGTCCCCCCGAACTCAGGCAGGTTGGCATCCAGGAGAGGGCAATGCAGGCTCCCTGCTCTCCTGCCCAGACAGCTATTTCCACCTTAAAAATCTAACTGGGGCTTGTAGCCTCCCCAGCACCCTACACTCCCTGTTGTGTTGGGATTGAACCAGATTCTCACCGTATTTGTGTGTAATGGACTCCAAACGCTATGTGATAGTCTCCTGTATGTAGCTGTATTGGTATTTAGAGGTATAGAGGTACCTCTCAGTGAACAGAAATATGCAGCAGAAATTTTGAAATTGAAGAAGTCTGTGGATTGAACCAGAAAAATGAGAGCTCGAAACCCCCAGAACATGAGGTCCTGAGCTGCCATCATCTGGAGTTCGAGGCGTTCCAGCTTTTATAACCAGAAACATGTCTATATGTTAATAATCATTAAAAAATTCATGTATTATAACATAATAAATCACCATTTACTGGGAATTTACTACGTGGCAGGCACAAGGCTCTTTTTTTTTTTTTAAATTGAAGTGTAGTTGGTTTACAATGTTTCAGGTATACAGCAAAGTGATTCTGTTGTTTTATATATATATATACAATATATATATTTTATATATATAACATGTATTATATATTTTATATATATAATATATATATATTCTTTTTCAGATTCTTTTGAATTATAGGTCATTACAAGGTATTGAGTACAGTTCCCTGTGCTATACAGTAGGTCCTTGTTTATTTTATATATAGTAGTGTGTATATGTTAATCCCAAATCCCCCATTAATCCCTTCCCCCACTGCCCTTTTGCCTTTGGTCACCATAAATTTGTTTTCTATGTCTGTAAGTCTATTTCTGCTTGTAAATAAGTTCATTGATATCATTTTTTTAGATTCCACATATGTGATCTCATATCATATTTGTCTTTCTGTGTCTTACTTCCCATAGTATGATAACCTCTATATACATTACTCTTTGGTGTCCTCATCACTATATGAGTGAGCACTCTCATTATCTCCACGGGGGAGACCAGAAAACTGAGACTCAGAAACTAAGGAATTTATACATGTCACATATACATATACATATACATATACATATACATATACAAGTATACAAGTATACTTGTATATGTATACACATATACATATACAAGTCACATGTACCACAAGAGTACGGCAGAGCCAGGAATTGAACCTAGTCTGTTGGGCTCAATACCTATAAAACATTAATTAGGGTTTTCTCAGAAAATTTTCAAATACATGACAAGTATACTTTATTTTAAAGTGGTTTTTCTGATCCTATCCAGAGACCCTTTTCCCCCCACTCCTACCACACCTCTCGTGTTTATCATGAAAGTCAATGAACTAATTGGAGTCAGCTAACAAAAATTTTCTCTATAGACCAGATTTGCCCAAACACATCTCTTCCTGCTGCAGAAGGCTACCTGTAGTGCCAATATCTAAGAAGGTATTGTTTCTCTGCGTGGGTAGACTAATGGGAGCGCTGAGCAATTACCTGGAAAATGCAATCAATGCCAGCAGACAATAAGAATAATTTAAACCAATAAACTCTTTCCCCTCAACTGCAAGGCTGAGCGTAGGGTTTTCTTTGCTTGTCTTTTTGTTTTGTTTTCCATTGGCTGAGCTCTCCAAATAATTGTTCCATCTGTCCACTTCACTTTGTCTGAGTAATCACAGCCCGAGGGGACTTAGAAGTCAAACGTCAGACATGCAGAGAAAACTAATACGTGGGAGGCTGTGGGAAGAGAAATCATTGTCTGTTCTCCTTCCCTGCAGCTGGGCCAGGGATCCAGAAGTAAATTATAAGCACCAGTTGCCCCCAGGGAGGAAGCAACAGTTTGGGAAGGGGGATGGGGTACGATTTGGAAGACCCCATTGTCAGGAGTGTCAGCTACCAGGATTGAACGCTCTTAGTGATGGGGTTAAGGAGAGATCATAGTCAAGCCAGAAGTGAAAAGTGTGGAGACAGGAAACAACAACCAGAACCCTTGTAACAGCTATTTACTGTGCCATTTACTCTGAGCTAGGCCCTTGGCTGGGCACTCTATAAATAGTGTAAAATATACTTTATTATTTTGATCCTTCTAGCAGCTCTATTTCACAAATAAAGAAACTGAGGCCCAGAGAGGTCGAGTAACCTACCCAACACCACACAGCTAGTAAATAGCAGAGTCAGGATTTGAACTGAATTTTAATCCAAAACCCTTGCTCTTAGCCACTGGTCCTGGCTACTCTAAACCAGGGATGCTAAACAGAGGTGGAACTAGAGTTCTGGAGAGGGCAAAAATAAGCCCAGATTATAAAAGCATGGCTACTCTTTATTCTGCATCAAGATATTTTACACGCACTGGAAATAATATGCTTAGATATTCTGTAATAACCCATATGGGAAAAGAATCTGAAAAAAAATGAATACATGTATATGTATAACTGAATCACTGTGCTGTACACCTGAAACTAATACAACATTGTAAATCAACTATAATAAAATTTTAAAAAATAAATAAAAAAGAAAGAAAATGCTTAGAAGTAAAAAGGTATTAGATTTTCAATTTACAAAGGCACAGAGAGGTTAAGTAACTCACTGAGGCCACAAAGCCAGTAAATAGGTCAGTGGAAAATTCGAACCAGGGTCCCTCAATGCAGTCAAAGACTGCTCTTCAGGGGCTTCCCTGGTGACGCAGTGATTGAGAGTCTGCCTGCCGATGCAGGGGACACGGGTTCGTGCCCCTGTCCGGAAGGATCCCGCATGCCGCGGAGTGGCTAGGCCTGTGAGCCATGGCCGCTGAGCCTGCGCGCCCAGAGCCTGTGTTCCGCAACGGGGGAGGCCGCAACAGTGAGAGGCCCGCGCACCGCAAAAAGAAAAAAAAAAAAAAAAAAAAGACACTGCTCTTCAGTATGTTAGGCAGCTTCCTTTCTTACAATCAACTTCCAGGTAAAGCAAATGAGCTCTTTTATAAACTGAAAATGCTATTTCTAAAAACGTTGAGCAACAAATTTAAGTATGTTTGTAGAAATGCTATATGAAAGATGGTTAAACAGATTTCTAAAACCTAAGACTTCTCCCATCATCTAACCTGCTAATGCACATTGTAAATATCCAGGACAGGAAAATGATAAGCAGAATGTCCCTAACTTATTTGACTATAGAAACATTTTTTTCTCAGATAAAGTTTGACCATGGTTGGCCAACGTGTCTACCACAGATATGGCTTTACTCCTATGCCTTTGCCTCTGTATAGCAGGATGGAGGCTTTTTAAAACACCAGCACTCACACTCTTTGCTGCCTAATACCTGAATCTTATGTTGACCGAGCTGCCAATTGCGGAAATGGTAAGATCTCTCCAAATTTCTGTCTTAAATGCTCTTATGGGACCCATCCCCGGCCAGATGTGGCAAGTCACATAGAGATCATTCTACTCTGTTAAAATGTTGATAGAAAATAACGACTTCATTTCTTGACCCATCTTATTGAAGCGTTCATGAAAGGAAAAGTCAATGCAGAGAAATGCCTCTTAGTGGTGGAATTTTAAGCACGAAGATCAGCTTGTGCCTTGAGGAGTGTGTCATAGGGTCTCTCTGGTGCTCAAGTGTAGGCTACAACATGCTCTGACTGAAGGTAAAACTAACATGAGGATGAGAGTTTCAGAGTGTGATGTTGGAGGTACAAACTGTGTGAGTAGGATGTTCTGGTGGGTTGGGTGAGACCACAGAGGAATCCTAGAAT
Source organism: Stenella coeruleoalba (assembly GCF_951394435.1). Lineage (NCBI taxonomy): Eukaryota > Metazoa > Chordata > Mammalia > Artiodactyla > Delphinidae > Stenella > Stenella coeruleoalba. Next base: position 123,090,421 of record NC_137148.1, on the reverse strand, counting down.
AAATTTTCCAATTAACATGGATGGGAAATTTAAAATTAGGCAGCCATAGAGCCATTTAAGATCAAGAAAATAAATCTACAATATTTATTGTGTAAATACATATATTTTTAAAAGTTTTTATTGAAATATAGTTGATTTACAATGTTATGTTAGTTTTAGCAAAGTGATTCAGTTATATATTCTTTTTTAGATTCTTTTCTGTTATAGGTTATTACAAGATATTTAATATAGTTCCTTGTGCTATACAGTAGGTCCTTGTTGGTTGTCTATTTTATATATAGTAGTGTGTATCAGTTAATCCTAAACTCATAATTTATCCCTCCGCCCCCCCCTTCCCCCTTTGGTCACCATAAGTTTATTTTCTATGTTTGTGAGTCTATTTCTGTTTTGTAAATAAGTTCATTTGTATCTTTTTTTTTAAAGATTCCACATATAAGGCATAAATATATTTTCTTTGAATTCTCCTAAATTTTGTAATAATAAAATAACATCAGCATTTGATACCCTTGAATTAAAGCAAAGGTATGACCTGAACCAAAGGGAAAGAGCAGATGCTGGCTCCAGTGGCCTCTATGCAGGTCATTCCACTGGTGCAGTTCGGTTCTCTGACCTGGTCCAGGCAGGCTGAGGAAGCAGAGATGCAGTTGCCCCACTTCCTACCACAGGGAATCGTTGGGAGGAATCACCCCTTCACATTTTTATTCATTCACCTGTTCACTAGTTACCAAGTGCTAACTACAAGTCAGGTGCTGTGCTGGGTGCTAGGTATACAGTGGAGAGAGTTAGACATAGTCACTGCTCTCAGGGGACTACACTCCAGGGGAGAAGATGGATGTCAATCCAATTTACACATCCTATTAAATAAGATAGCTTTGGCACAGAGTAAGGAGTCATAGCGAAGGAAGGTGATGATGGTACATAATGTCTACTTAATATCTAATGGGCATCTGAGCATAACATTGGCAACACCTCCCAGCCTACTCCTCCCCATTTCCGTTCATGGTGATTCGATTTTCCCAGTCACTTAGGCCACGTGCATCTTGGCATCACCCTTCATAACTGTCTTTCTTGCATAGCCAGCATCCAACACTCCTGACTACCTACCTATACTGCTCCCACTCTGGTCTATTTCTTACTTGGTTATTGCATCAGCCTCCTAACCTGATTCTTCTTTTTTTATTTGTTTTTACTCTTGTTTCTTTCTGTATAGAAGTCAGGTTCTCCAGTGACTTCTCATTTCATTTAGAGTATAAGGTAAAAGTCCTTGCAGTGTCCTCAGTGTTAAGCCCTACACAACCTGCCTGCCAACATATCCTCTCTGTCCCTGTTACCTTCTGCTCCTCTCCCACCCCTTCTGTGGCCACACTAGTTTCCTTAGGGTTCCCTGAACACAGAGCACTTACTACCTCTAGGGATTTTGCAAAGGCTGTTCCCTCTCCCTGGAATGACCTCTCCTAGCTGCCTGGCTCACTTAATATATTTTGGTCTATGTTCAAATGTCACTTTGTCAGAGGGGATTTATCTGATCTTCTTATATAAACTAGTGTCCCCTGTAGCTTTATAAGCCCCTTAACCAGCTTCTTTGTGCTTCATAGAACGTATCACTACTTAATAAATCATGTGTCTATTTCTTTCATTGTTTGTCTATCTTCCCATCTCCTAGAGTATGTTTCATGAGAACAGCAGCCTTATTTTCCATATCCCCACAAACTTGGACATAGTTGGCCTTCAATAAATATTTGTTGAGCAATTTATTAGATGTAATAAGAAACAGCATCCCACCAGCCCTAAAGCATGGGGAAGTGGCCCAATTCCAATGACATTCAGCTCACTTCATCTCTCCCGCCATTGTAATTGTCCTTCCTATTGCTTATTAATCACACATCTTTTTTTGCACACAACTACAAGAGGCTGAGTAGCTTATGCCCCACAGAGCTGCAGTTCCCTCGGCAACTCCTCTCCCTAATGATGATGGTCCAGAGTCTAGTTCAATGGGGTTAGGTCAGCAGGTGAGCCACACGTGTCTAGTCATTTTGGGGGCTCTCCCCGCACCTGATTGTTTCGGGAGAAACTCAGTCCAACATCTTGGGCTCCAGCCAAAGAGGTCTTCCCATGTGGGAGAATTGTGTGACCTAAAAGAAGCATGAGAGGGAGAAAATTCAGATCATCAAAAGCAAACCACAGCATTTCCTCTTTCATGCGACTCTTGACTGTCACCTATTGTACTTGGCATGTGTGTAGAATTTTAAGAAACATCTGAATTTACTAACTGACCATTACTAATGGATGCTCCATTTACCAAAGGTACCTTGAGGTTCCTGTTAACCAGGAAGCTTCCCTCATATGCGTCGGAAAGAATTTAGGTCGCAGAAGTTCCATCTGCCTTTTACAACAGAGGCACCTGATGGAGATATGATGAGCAGGGAGGCCCGACTTTCGATTCAGCTTTGCCACTCTTAGCCATACGATCTTGGATAAGCCCCTTAACCTCTCTGTGCTTTAATTTCTTTGCTTATAATCACTTAACCTATGGGGCTGTTGGGAGGACTCTTTGAGTCCTGCTTCTCTCGGTGCCCAGCATACAACAAAACCTCAACAGATAGTAAGCTCGAGGGCTGGAGAACACATCTAATTTGTAAGGGGAATTCAGCATCTTGTTCATGCATTTCCGTATGCATGTTCCTACTAGGTGTTATGTCTGTGGATATATACATCGGCCACAATTCTGAACCTTCGGTTTACAAGAGGCCAATGTTGGGCGTGATTACTTACTATGCTCTGGGTGGCTGTCAGGGGCTGTTCTATGATCCTGGAACACATTTTAAATGACCATCCCTTGCAGTATTTTTCGTGCCTGCAGATTCTGAGTTTTTGCGTTCCGTTTCCATTTGCTGTCAGAGAATTTTTTAGCTTCTAACTTTGTGGATTCTAATTGCTTCTACTTTTTTCCATAGCAAGGAAAGCATGTGGACAAAGGGGGCGAAGGACAAGGATAACAAATCCGGCTGTACCTGCTTAGCTGGCTGAATTTCCTTCCTTCTTATTTTGATGTGACATTGTTTGATTTCCCTATTTGCAAACGTGCTGGTTGCTTCCCATCTTGCTAACCTCTTGATCATTTTCTTCCTTCAGCAAGAAAGAAAACAACCACCACCCAAACTTAATTTGCCATACAGTTTAATTGAATTTATAGCAACTGTCACAAAGTAAGACAAAAACCTCACAAATATGAATACAGAGACTCCTAGGATTAGGTAACCTCGAAGTTTTAAAATATTCTTCAAAGCATTTATTTGCAAATTGGACTCCATTTGCATATTTCATAAGCACAATACAAATGTATTATTTATCAGGTGGTCTAGGCATGCCTGTTCAAATGAATGGTTGCAAATTCAAACTTCATTTAAAATTCCTCATTGTAAAGCCATTCCCCCAACTTGCAGGACAAATGGTCTTTTCAACCCTGCCTTTCCTGTTTTATTCAAAATACTCCAGTTTCCACACTGAGTGACCTTTCTCAGGATTATAGGCCTGTGGCTTTGAAGAGAATGGCTTCCAATAATATAAAATTACAAATAATTTACAATGTCAAAATTGCCCATTCCCACGGAGTTGCATCTTCTCTGTCCTTTCCATCACAACAATACCCATCCCAAAGATGATCTCGCAAGCCTTCAGGCAGAAGTGTAACCTCACACTTAGGCAACTTCGGTTGTGAATGACTCAGGAGTTGGGTGTTTCATGCCTTAGTAACTTGTCTAACCTTCATGGACAGGCCTGAGAAGAAAGTGAATTTGAGTTGGTGCTGGTTCCTGGTGGTCTCAGACCCCATGGGCCAGAGAAAACCATACCTCTCAGTTCCAAGGCAATTGATGAGTGAATAATCCATATAGGAGAAAATAAAATTAAATAAGCAGGTCATTGTTTGGCGTTTTGCCACTTGTGCTTTATAATTCACCATCCATTTTAAGTGCAGCAAGTAGGAGAGCTATTTTTTAATATGATTGTTGTCTTTGGTGAAAAGTAATTACAGGCAGAAAAGGCTGAAAATAGAGGAGTATTTGTTAAAGCATCTATCAGGGCTTCTTTTTTGCCAGTTTTTTTTTTTTTTCAGGATGCTAGAAGGCACTTTTGTCCTTGTGAAACCACACAGTGTTCTCTGTATTATAGGGAGTGAGACACTGGTTTAATGACGAAGAGCTGGCCCTATATCCTGGCTCCCTTCTTCTTGCCCGTCCTATCATGTATCCGAACACTAGTTTTTAATCCTGTGGCAACAGCTTCCACCGTGGGATTAAAGAGCTTCTTCTCCTTCTAGTCTAATTCAATGAAACACTCCCTGACCTTTTAACAGGTGCCAAGAGATATTTTAGGTTTTAAAGGTGAAAGGATAAATAAGACATAGGTCTTGCCCTTAAAGAATTCAGAGTCTATAAACAGATATGTAAATAAAGAATTATAATGTAGTGCTATCTGTGCTTTGATACATTTTGGCTAAAGGTTGAACGTCGTCAGCCGGAAGATGAGTAAAATGTATTGTTCTAAACTGACGTACCTCTTAATATCTAAAAATGACTGTTTTTTTTGTGGAAGAAATACAAATGACTATGTAATTATGCAGAGTTAATAACATCCTCTTTCTCCATTTGGATTGGGGCATTGGATTCAGCTGTAACTGAATAAAGAGTGGCTTCGACAAATTAAGCTGGTTTTTTTTTTCTGCCCTGAAAAGCCAGAGGCAGACCATTGTTGTGTTGGTTCAGTGGCTTAAATATATCAGGGTCAAGGTCTCTGTGGTCCTTTTTCTTTGGAATACCAGAAGGCTACAATAGCTCCTGTCATCACATACTATTGCAGAAAGGACAAAGGGGAGCAATGGTAAATGCGGGAAAGGTGGCATCTGTATCATGAGACAAAAAATGCTTCCAGATACACCTAGGAGAGGCAGATATGAGTCACATGGCTGTCCCTAGATGCAAGGGAGTCTATGATTCCAAGCGTGCTTGTTTGTTTGTTTTTCAAACAGGACAATGTGTAGCAATGAACAAAATCAAGAATCTGTTATTAAGATATAAGGAAGGGATGGATATTGCATAGGCAACCAGGAGTTTCTGACACATCATTTACCATAAGTATGAAGTAAAGAGATAATATGAAAGAGAGAATAACTATCTGAGGAGATAGAGTCTGCTGCAGAAGCTGGGGTTTGATATGGAAACGATAATCTTGTTAGAAGCCAGAACTATACCATAAAATTGTTTTGATTTTGTATGTCATTTCAAAGTTAGTTTTATGTGAGTAAAGATCCCGGGCACCTGAATGATGTGATATGATGAGAAAAAAAATATTCATTGTGTCTAGAAATGGTCTTCTATGGTGACTTAAATTTCTACTCTCAGGAATCCTGTAAGAACTTGTTAAAGAATCTCTTATGATGCTATTAGTTATAAATGATAAAATAGTAACTCATGGCTTAGAACAATGGGTTTCTCTGGTTAACACTGCCTTTTGCAGAAAACATGGTCTGAGGGAGTGGTATGGAGGATAAACACATTTTAGGCCACAGGGATGATGGGATGCCATGGTGGGAATCCAGGAACTTCATTGGATGGAAACATAAGCAGGCAAAAAATTCTGATAGTGCCTGAGGGCAAAGACATGTGGAATGTACACATAGCCTAGTGGATTTCTTTTCCTTCTTTCTTCTTCCTTCCTCCCTCCCTCCCTCCCTCCCTCTCTCCCTCCTTCCAGGCCAGATGGCTTACTGATGAATTCTTCCACAAATTTAAGGAAGAAATAGTACCAATTACACACAAACTCTTCCAGAAAATTGAAGAGGGGTGAATAATTCCCAACTTATTCTGTGAGGTCAGCAGTCCCTGATACTAATTTCTCTCATGAATATAAATGCAAAAATTATAAACAAAATTTTAGCAATTAAAATCTAACAGTAGGGCTTCCCTGGTGGCGCAGTGATTGAGAGTCCGCCTGCCGATGCAGGGGACACGGGTTCGTGCCCCGGTCTGGGAAGATCCCACATGCCGGCGGAGCGGCTGGGCCCGTGAGCCATGGCCGCTGAGCCTGCGCATTCGGAGCCTGTGCTCCGCAACGGGAGAGGCCACAACAGTGAGAGGCCCGCGTATGGCAAAAAAAAAAAAAAAAAAATCTAACAGTATACAGAAAGATAATACACCATGACCAAATGCAAGATTACCTTAACATTAAAAATTTAATTAGCATAATTGACTGGATAAATAAAATATTAAAAGAAAAATATGATCACCTCAATAGATGCAGAAAAAAATATTTCACAAAATTTAACAAGTATTCCTGATAAAAACTCTCAGCAAACTAGAAATAGAATGGAACTTCCTTAACCTGGTAAACCCATCTATGAAAAATCACCAGTTAATATACTTAACGGTGAAAAGCTGAAAGACTTCCCCTTTAAGTTTAGGAACAAGACAAGCATATCTAATTGCACTGCTTTTGTTAAAATTTTTACAGGAGGTTTTAGCCAATGGAACAAGGCAAGAAAAGTAAGACATATAGATAGCGACAAAGCACCAGAAATGATACTTACTTAGGAAAGTGCACATTTAAAACAGAGTATACTGCTATATTCCCAGTAGAATGGCTAACAATAAAACATCTGCCTATACAGTGGGCTGGTGAGGTTGTGGAAGAACTGGACCTCTCAGACGTGTCGGTGATAACAATCATTTTAGAAAAAGATCACTTTAGATTGGCATTTCTTACAATTTTAAAAATACACTTAACGATAATACTCAACTATTCCATTCCTAGGTATTTACCCAAGAGAAATAAAAGCATATGCAAATACTTGTACATGAATGTTTCTAGCAGCTTTATTTGTAATGACAAAAAATTGGAAACAACCCAAACTCAGGTAATGGATCAACAAATTATAGCATATCCATATAAGGGAATGCTAGTCAGCAATAAAAAGGAATGAACTATTAACACACACAAAGATGTAGATTAATCTCAAAATAACTATGCTGAGTGAAGGAAGTCAGAAAAAAATAGTATATATCATAGGGTAACATTTATATAAAATTATAGAAAATACAAAGGCATGAATAGTAACAGTGAGCCAATCAGAGGTACCTGAGATGGGGGGTTGAGGGAGATGTAGGAAGCAAGAGCTGGAAAGAATGATTACAAAGATGCAGAAGAAATATTCTGGGGGTGTTGGCTGTGTTTATTGTATTGATAGGAGTGATGTTTGAAAGTGTGGTATATAACATGTCAAAACTTATCAAATTGTGTATTCTAAATATGTCCAATTGATTAAAAGTCAAGTATACCTCCAAAAGATTTTTTAAAAGAGAGTGTAGAAAGGACTACAATAACCATCTATTAAGGCCTTATGATAAATATTAGAAAAACGATTACAAAATAATAGTCGTGTATAGGGAGAAGTTGAGCAAAAAATGCTTTGATCTATGCTACTTTTTAATCCTATTCCCAAATGACATGCTAGGATACACTGGGGAAGAGTAACTGTCTTCTCATTTTCTCAATATCTAACACACAGATATTTACATCCATCTTCTCAAGGATGTTAGGCACCTCCATTTCCTTTGATTAGTAAAATGGAGTGAGATTTCCAGTCAGGCACATTGCAGCATTATTACTTCTTTGAGAGTATAAAAGCTTTTTTCCTTTGTTCAGCAAGTAAATTCTTGGGATGTAGGATCAAAAGAACAATAAAAAATGAGTGGTTCCACTGTCTCACCAATAGCCCGAGATTTCTTCACCTCTTCCCTTCCTCACTCATCCAATCACCTTGAGTCCCTCTAGATTCTGCTTTCTTAGTAATCAGTCAATATAGCCTCTCTCTTCCACCCCCTTGCCCTTTCTCCCATCAGATGGACTGTTTTGACAGTCAGTTTAGCCAATTAACAATTTGCTTGATTGTCAATTGAAATCATGTAGTGAATTAAACTCAGTAATATCAATCCAATGATGGTTTCAGTGTGATATCGCTAATGGTTTATTCAATCTGATGCAAAGGAAAATTTGATTTAAAAACCTGACGTATTTACCTTCACTGTTCCTGTTTCCATGTTCCTGCCCTTTACGAGCTCACTGGCAATTTGGGGATATAGAAGTGACCTATCTTTACTAAACACAGCAGCAGTTGCTGAAACGGAGCCATATATAAGGTGTTGAGGTATCAAGTAAAAAATAAAAGCCTCTCTTCTATTAGTTTAAGTTTGGAGTCCCCTTATTTTTTTATTGAAGTGTAGATGATTTATAATGTTGGGTTAATTTCTGCTGTACAGCAAAGTGACTCAGTTATATACATATACACATTCTTTTTTTACTTTATTTTATTAAAAAAAATTTTTAAACACATTAAAAAATTTTATTTATTTTATTTATTTATTTTTGACTGTGTTGGGTCTTCGTTGCTGCACGCAGGATTTCTCCAGTTGCGGCGAGCCGGGACTACTCTTCGTTGCGGTGCGTGGGCTTCCAATTGCGGTGGCGTCTCTTGTTGAGAGCATGGGCTCTAGGCGCACGGGCTTCAGTAGCTGTGGCACGTGGGCTCAGCAGTTGTGGCTCGCGGGCTCCAGAGCGCAGGCTCAGCAGTTGTGGCGCACGGGCTTAGTTGTTCCATGGCATGTGGGATCCTCCCAGACCAGGTCTTGAACCCGTGTCCCCTGCATTGGCAGGCAGATTCTTAACCACTGCATCACCAGGGAAGCCCCTCTTTCTTTATTTTTAACTGTCTCTGAAGCAGCAGAGTCTCTCCTCTTGAGATCAGGCATCCTAGTTAGAAAGATTTTTACACCAAGTTGTGGCTGGTGTGTTAGCGAGATATCCATTCATACTGTGAGCTTTTCTTAAGTCATCATGGTCTCCTCATGACAACACACTCAGAGAGAATTGCACAATTGTAGGCTCTTTCTATGTAGTTGACTACGCGTCTGCAGCCTGTCTCAGAGCCAATTTCAAATTAGATTCTTCTCAGGGAAAATTTCTCTGGGCAAGGATCATCTCCCTCTCTTGTCTCTGTCTCTGTCTCTCTCTCTGCAGAAAGAAGCAGGCTGCTCATGCCAAGCCCATGAAAACAACTCTTTACAGTGGCCTCCCAATCAATAAGGAGCTTTATTTGCTGCATGTCACACCCTCTGTTCATTGTATTCCCCAGCCGAGTTGGCACAGAAAGGCAGGACAAATGCTGGCTTCGACTCTGAAGGGCCCTGCTGGGGCAGTGCAAGAAGAAGAGCCAGTGCTGGGCGTCGGAGCTGTGGGATCTGGCTCCAACTCTGCTGTTAACTCACTGCGTGGCTTTGCCCCCGCTGGACCCCAGTCCTCTGATTTTAAATGAGGCGATTAGACCAAATGTCTCCAAGTGCTCATCAAATTCAGAAATCGGCTATTATGTGATCCTAGAAAGAAGACAGGTGTGTGCCGTCAGTGGGCTGACTGCCTGGCCTTCCAGTAACTGGGACTCAGTACCCTCCTGAGCCATAGCTGTAAGGAGAGGGGAATGAGCATCTTCTGGGATGTTTAGCTGTTGGATCTAGTAGAGAATGTTGCTTATTGACAATGTTACCATAGCAACTGGCGTGTCATTTGGTACCAAGGTTTAGGGTCATGGTCAAGGTATGCAATTTAAGAGAAATGCATTTTCCTTTCTCACCTTTGTCAACTTCATTCTCCCAGTCATCCTCTTTAGCAATTAAATACACTTCCCTAAAGAACCTTCATTAAATCCAGACAGGTATATTACCAACCCGTGACCATGAGAGGTAGCCTGATGGTAAAAGAAAATCTGGTATCAGAAATAAAATTGTCATCGTAGAGTCATAGGTCTGCAACAAAAGTAATTTTACTGTGTTGTGAGTTGTCTCCCCTCTTGGGGCCTTGCTTCCTAATCTATCAAATGGAAAGAATTGGACTAGGTATTATCGAAGGTGTCATTCAGCTCAAATATTCTTGCCAGAGGTTTGCAAATTGGTGATACAGATATCACATTCAGTGTGCAGATGTGGTGTGTCTGCCCTATGTTGGGTCAGCCACATACACGGTATTCAAATTTGAATTGATTGACATTTAAAAATTTTATGTTTTCATGTAATGATCCAGATTTCTGGCTTCTTCTGAAAAATAAACAAAACCCAGCCAATCTAATAACACTGGACTGAAATCCTCCATGGCAGCTTTCAGCTGGAGCTGAGTAGCTGTTGCCCCCTTTATACATGGCCTGGGTCCTCCAGGCCCCACCATCCCCACCATTTCTGAGGTCATGTATCAACTCAGGTCATGTATCAACTCTACTGAGTATCTTACAGCTAGCCAGCCTTTCTCATCCTAACTGATCAAGGCATTTGTGTTTTCAGCCGCTGTCTAGCTCTTCTAGGATAGAGATGGCATGATCCAAACTCTCTTTACATCACTAATGCCATCATTTGGCAATGATCTTGGTGGAAGATGGAAACTGGGTCCAAAACTGCCCTGGATGAGAAAACTGTCAATAACATTGGCTACCTTGACCTGTCATACTAATCAACTGAGCTCACGGGCCTAGGCAACCATATCTATGGGTGATGGTTGGAAATGTCACTGACATTGAGTTGGTCGCATGATCCCTTGCTCTGTGACTCTCAGCAAATCAGTAATTCTCTATGACTTGGTCTTTTCAAGTGTGAAACAAGTTGATTTACAATAAGCAAGCTTCCCTCTAAAGCTAAAATTTCCTGAAGCAATATGAATACCTATACAAAGGCCCATATTTTTTAAAAATTTTATTGAAGTATAGTTGATTTATAATGTGTTAATTTCTGCTGTACAGCAGATTCAGTTTTATATATATATATTCTTTTTCATATTCTTTTCCATTATGGTTTATCACAGGATATTGAATACAGTTCCCTGTGCTCCACAGTAGGACCTTGTTGTTTATCTATCCTGTATATAATAGCTTGTATCTGCTAATCCCAAACTCCCAATCCTTCCCTCCCCCAATCCCCCCGGCAACCACAAGTCTGTTCTCTATATCTGTGAGTCTGTTTCTGTTTTGTAGATAGGTTCATTTGTGTCATATTTTAGATTCCATATGTAAATGGTATCATATGGTATTTGTCTTTCTATTTCTAACTTATTTTGCCTAGTATGATAATCTCTAGGTCCATCCATGTTGCTGCAAGTGAAAAGGCCCATATTTAAATCTGCCTCTGTGTGTGTGTGTGTGTGTGTGTGTGTGTGTTTCAGAGTTGTATATGTCTGCTTATTTTTAGGCACATGTTTTGTGACAATAGGTACAGAGTCTACACCTAGAATCAAAACTACTGACATAGGAAATGTACTAGGACAACAATCAGGAAGTACTTCCTCTGTAGCTGGTATTCCCTAAGAGACAGATGCAGTCCCAGATTCAACAGCAGAATTGGCAGTTTAGAGAGGGCCAGTGATGACTCACAAGGAAGAGTAAGAATTTATCAAAGAATGCCTAATGCTGAAATCCAAGGCCAGAGCTAGAAGTACAAGAAAGATTCAGCAATAGGACTGTGCGTGTGGCCTTTCTATGCACTAATAAATGCTGCAAATGCCTTTCTTCTTCCCTCCCAGATGCTAATTTTATTGGGAACTTATAGCCCTGTATAGTCTTAGAGGAGACACAAGTACTTTAATAACTGACATCTGAAACTGTATTCCAGCTCAGCCTTCCAAACAAGACTCTAGTTCAAGCTGTGCAACCTCTCTGGGCCTACGGGCTTCAACTGTTAGATGGGCAGGCTGACCTTGGCACACTGGGAATATTGGGATTTCATGGGCAGGCTGACTTTGGCAGAGTGGGAATATGGAATTCAGACAGGCTGGGTGGAAATCCCAGCTCTTCCACGTCCTAGATATCACCTCAGATGAGTTATGAAAACTTCCTAGCTCTCAGTTTCTTCACCTGTAAAATGGGGTTCTAATGGTATCCTCCTCACAGATTTGTGTGAGAATGGGATAATTCGTTTAAAGTATTTAGCGCAGTGCCTACTTCATAGCAACTAGCTGAAATTTGCTCAGCTAATGTTCTTCTTCTTTTTTATTTTTTAAACTATTGAACATTTTAGACCCTTTGCCAATAATAATATTCTTTATTAAGTTGTTTATGCTCAGTGCCTTCAAAGTCTACAGCTCTGAGAGATGGGTACTATCATTATTATTGCCACTTTTAAACAGGGAAAACACAGACTCATCATGTTTGGGAACTTGTGTCAGGTCAGAGCAAAACTAAATACAAACCCCCTCTGACTGCAAAGTGTAGGCTCTGAATGATGACCCTGTGCTGCTTCCATCCAACGCGCCATCAGCAACAGTGAGAAAAGCAGATGGGGAACAATTCTACCCTCAAGCGGCTTGAGTGAATGAGTGTTTCCACGTAGGAGTTCAGGAAAACTCTGTCGTGGACGGTGGGAGTGGCTGCTTAGTTCTGTGTGTGTTTTCAAAAGGTCAATTTGGTTTTGATATTTGACTTTTTTTTCTGCTAATATAATCATTCTTAAATGGATAGTCTTTTCCAAAATTTGACGATGCAGTGTTCCCCTTAATTGTAAAATCTAGTAGAATTGAAGGGAACAGCCATGCTGTTGAGAAGTAAACTGTCACTACTGCCCTCCAAAAATGTTCTGAAAAGTGCCTTTTTGACTTGAATATATGTATATTGATAAATGTGTAAATTATATATATATTAGTATATGCATTAGTATTGGATACGTATATGTTTGGAAACTGGAAGTCATAGTAAGCCAGAAAATGTAACCCTACCAAAGGTCCAATTCAAATTTGAAACAGAAATGTCCATGGAACAAAACAGGCCACGTTTGTCAGAACTGACTCCCCAGCCCTGTGTTGGCCAGAACGCGCACTCCGCATCGCCAGTGTTTTTTTGCTTTCCTCTACTCTCCAGTCAGCTCTGACTCTGGCAAGCAGTCAAGAAGGGAACAAGAGAGATGGAAGTTCTCTGAGTATCTGACCCCTTACTGGCCGTTCAGCCATGCAAGCTGTGAAACCAGTTAAAAAAAAAAAATAACTAAGTTGCCTTTCTTTTCCTCTCTCCCCTCTGACAAACTGCCTCTTTCTCCCTCCACCATCACAGAAGGAAAACAATGGCAAGCCTTAGTGTTCCCATGAAAAGGGGCAGTCACACCCTGCAGGCCTGCTGTCACTGCTCCAGGATGCTGCCAGGGGCCAAGAAGGGACAACTCCGATTGCTCCAGCTCAGACTGGTCCTGGCAAGGTCGTATGGAGGAGCCAGAGCAGGGATTTGCAGCAGGACGCCATACTTGCAGACCGGGCATCCTCCCAGGACCCACTAGGGTCTCCTCTCCCCAAGATGATACCTGGTGTGCAAGTCTCCTTTTAGAAGTGCATAGATTACACTCTGTGTTTCTTTCCTTATTGGCCTTTTAAGGACAACAGGGAGCCCTTACCTAACCCAAAGTGTCTCCCTGTGTACCTTGCAGGAATTGGGGCGTTCACCCGGGACACACTATGGTGCTTCAGCCAAGTGAAAGGCACTATGGAGACTGGAACCACCGAAGGTAGGAGAAAACTCCTGCTCCCCTTTTTCTTTCCTCCTTGGGGTTTGTGCTGGTTCCAGATTTGAAATGTTCATTTTTGTGTCCATGAATGTAAGTCCCCACACATCCCAGAATAGCGTTCTGGGCTAGTAATGGATTTAACCATCTTTTTCTACCTTTTTTTTTCTGTTGAAGCTTATTTTATTCCCACCAGTGAGGCAGCACTGAAATGAACTTTCAGTGAAATAGGTTGGCAGTGAGGGGGGCTAAACTATGCAAGTCTTGTTTCAGGATGGTCTGTTAGCTCTGTAGAATTCTGAAAGCAAACATTTCAAGATGGTCAGACGTTCACCTCGTCCTTCCATTCTGTGTTGAAGACGACTTGCCACTATACGTGAAACACATGGGGAAAATGAAGAATTCAAGTCTGACTTGAATATAAACTGTGGTTACATTGAGTCCCAATTATCAGCGTATAATTTCCTTTCTGACTCTCAAGAGAGTTTCCTCTTCTGGGTCCTTTACCTGGGAAATGCATTCCTTTTCCTCCTGCTGAAGAAATTGTGTTTAATTCTCTTCATTTTCCATAAGCCTGAGCTTGGAGACCTTCAAGACTCTCCCAAAGGATGTCTGCATTTCAAAATAGCTTAGTGATAGGCAACTGGAAGGAGCTAGAATAGCACTTCTGGGTGTTTTAAATCAAGGTTCAGCTGTTGTGGCAGAATGTGGTAAGGGTTGCCTGAAACAGACTGTACTAAATTGGTGGTAGGTATAGATACCAGATGTGGTATAAGACAGGTCGAAAACTAATATTAATGAATGAGGATGTGAATAGTTGAAAGAGTTGAACTTGTATATGGAAACTAACATGCATAAATGCATGTGAACTTTTGGGCCATTCTATAGCATTTTAATTCTTAATAAAAAATTATTTAAGTAAAAATTATTTGATCTGCAATCTTGCTGTAATTCAATTTTAGAAGCTCAATATAATTAATGGTGGATATCTCAAAACCAAGAGATTTATGATTAAAGAGTGAGAAAAAGCACACTAACATAAATTAATGACTACATCTATAGAGTTATAGTTTTGTATAACATCTTCTGTTTTTCAGATGCATGATCAAATGAGGCTTTACAAACAATTCTCATAAAGCCCCTATGAAGTAGACAGAGCAGGATTTGCTAGACCCATTTATGTTCATCTAATCAAAAATATTTGTGAGTGTCTTCTATATGGCAGCCCTGACCTAGGCATTAGAAAAAAAGGGAAGGGAAACAAAATGACTTACTCCCTAACCTCATGAATCTTAAGAAAACTGAAGCTCAAATTAATCAGTTGTTTTAAATCTTGGCTTTGATTCAAAATCACTTGCACTTTTTAAATAGTAGTAACTTCCAGATCCTCCAAGAGGTACTGAGTTAGAGGTTTGAGGACCAGGGTGATGCAGTGTATTTTAATGAGCTCACCCAGATGATCCTGATGTTGTGGACTGGCTTTGGGGACCACCAGGCTAGATGACTTCTTCCAGGTTATCCATTATTCTCAGACTCTGGACTTAAATCTTGTCTTTGTGACTGGCTCCCCACCTACTGTTAAGGGTTCTGAGTGTCTACTTCAAGCCATAGCTCTTATCAGTTGAGGACTTACTATGTAGTGATTACTCTAATAAGTGCTTAAAATAAATTAATAAGATAATGTAGGTACAGCAGTTGCACGGTACTTTACACTTTGTGAGTACTCAGTATTTGTAAGCTGTTATTATAAATGCCATTATAATTAGATCTTCATTCTAATTTAACCCTCACCAAAATCTTGAGTGGTAGGTGTTTTTATTCCCACTTAACTTATGAAGATATTGAAGCTAAACAAATAAATAAAGACTAAGTTCTTTGCCAAGAGCTCCATAGCTAATCAATGGGTGAGCTGGGTTTCAACCTATGGGGTCCTATAGACCCCAAGCCCAGCTCTTTAAACATTGTTGGGAAGACAGAGATTCTCACTTAGTAGGTTGAAATAAGGCACAGGAATCTGTGTTTTCCACACATGCTATGATCATCATGGCAGGTGAACAGAGGATGGGTTTAAATGTTTGCTGCTCATGATAAATAAGTACTGCAGCCCGCTTGAACGAACCGTTAATTGAGACATAGTTAGAATGACAATCACTCCCAACTTTTGTCTGAAAAAATCACTCTAAAGTGGTGAAAAAAGGGAGAATCATTTTTTAAGAGGAGAATCAGATTGGACACTAACATGTCCAACTAATACTACCTCAATGGCAGTTGAATATTTGTTGAGTGAATTAATGAATGGCTTTGAATTAATAAAAATCAAGGTTCTTAAAAATCAGGTTTTTAAAAATTGGCCTGCTCTACCCAAGTTGGGTTAAGTCAGTAAAAATTATTCAACTTTCAACTTTGTCTTTTTTTCTTTGCTTAATGAAGTGTCTTTTTAAAAATTGAAGTATAATTGACTTAGAATATTGTGTTAGTTTCAGGGGTACAGAAAGTGATTCAGTTATATATACTTTTTTCTGATTATTTTTCCATTATAGGTTATTACAAGATAGTGAATATAATTCCCTGTGCTATACAGTAAATCCTTGTTGCTTATCTATTTTATGTATAATAATTTATATCTGTTAATCCCAAACTCCCTCTTCCCTCTCTTTCCCCTTTGGTAATCATAGTTTGTTTTCTGTGTCTGTGAGTCTGTTCCTTTTTCGTGTATAGATTCCTTTGTATTATCTTTAGATCCCACATATAAGTGATATCATATAATATTTCCCTTCCACTTTACTTATTTCTACTAATGACTTTTCTGTTCCATTTCTACCACTTTCTAGTTGGTGACCTTGGCCAAATCACTTAATGTCTCTGTGCTTACGTTCGCTTGTCTGCAAAATGGAGATAATAATACAGGTATCTATTAGGATGGTGTGAGGGCTAGGTCAATATGAAATCTAGGTTGTTATTAGATGCTCAAATCACACTATTGTTTTATAAAGGCAGGGCTGAGACTAGGTGAAGTGACAAAAATAAAGATAAATATTTTAATTCAATATTTAAAAAAACAGAAAATTAATGAGAAGAATCCATGATGAACAAAAAATCAAAATGTTTAATAAAGAAAGGATCAGTATTACTGATTTACTTTTCCTTTTGCTTCAGGTTCCAATATGGCTCAGCATGGCACTGTTACTACTAATTTACCTAAATGTATATCTTGGGTATCAACTAGTAGGCTAGATTTTTTTCACATTCCAAATTATTCAGTAGGATATTAGATGGTTGATACTATAGGTCCAACAGTAAATTTAATGAGCACTTATTAGATCCAAGGCACTGCCCCAGAAAGTGAAAGGATTATAAAGATAAATACAGTCAAAGCTTTCAAGGAATGCACCATTTAAGGGGAGACAGAAATTGGTACAGAAGAATAAGGCATTGCATCATAAATATAATACAGGGCAAGGTGAGCTAAAGACAAAGTGCTTTGACTAAAGACTAAAGTGCTTTGAATACAAAAGAGACCAAAATCTCATGTATTTGAGGGAACTGTTGAAATAGTTCTTATCAGAATTCTGATGAGAGGCAACATGGGTTTATTAGAGGGGAGAAGTTGCAGATGATGAGAAAGTACGAGACTCAGGATGTATTCTGGAGGTAAGGAACTGGATTTTAGTGGAGAGGTAAAGTAGGGAATTAAGACAGCTCCCGGGTTTTGGCCTTGAGCAATTGGGTGGTTTGTGGGTGCGAGTTACTGAGACTGGGAAATCTTAAAAGAAGCATATTGGGGGATTTCCTCTCCCCTCCTACATTCAGTAGCCGCGTCTATGAAATAAACTGGCAACAGAAAGATTGACAGGAGAAAATGTATACAGATGCATAAACTTTTACTTTGTGCATGGAGGCAACGCAGGAAAAAAAGTGAATACTCAAAAAGGTAGTGAGATTTGAGAGTTTATATACCACCTTAACAAGGGAAGTGGAAAGGATGTAGGCCTCTTAGAGGAGAATTAATTATTTTTAGGAAAGATGAATGGTCCCTTAGAAGAAGAGATGGAAGAAATGAGGGACTGTGACAAAGTTTGTCTGGATGTGGTGTCCCCTAGTCTTCTCTCCTGTGATAATAAGTCCACCTGTGACAAATCAATCTTCCCTGGTTGATAAGATTCCCAGGGAAGGGATTTATGAACATGAGTTCCTATTGGAGAATCTGTCTTTAGGCAGATAAGGGGAATTCAGAGAAAGCCTCTTCCTATGTTTGCTGTTTCTCAAGTGCCTTCAGCTCAAGATAATCAATATACCAAAGCAGCATGTTTTGAGGTTGCATGTCCTGAGCTCCATTAGGGAGAAATGTCATGAGCTTCATTTTGAGCATAAGTGTGAAAATGTTGTAAGATACTCAGGGGTAGATACTAAGAAAGAAGTTGTATGTATGAATGTGGCTCTTCAGAGAGAGAATGCGAGATGGAGATAGAAAGTAGGGTGGCATCAACCCCTAGATTGTATTCGGAACCACTGAACTGGATGGGATCCCATATGTCATGCAGACCATTCGACATGCAGTCAACAAACAACCCGTCCATGTCCTGAAACTTTCACTCTTGCTGCTGGTTAGGATGCCATCTAAGCATTGTTCACTTACTTTTTAGTTCTTGGAAGATGCACATTCAAAGTTTCTGATTCCCCATGTGCAATTCATGTGTTTGATTTGCCTAGCATGCACATTTCATATGGTACATCATTTCATCTTACGCAATTTTACACTACATCATCCTAGGAACACTTTACATGCTGGAAATTACCTATGCTGGACATGAGACAATTTCTTGAGATTTTGTGTAAGAGTCTGTGCGTGAGAAGAAGTCAGAATTATCTGGTGGGATCTCTGATTTTTTTCCTTAGCTATTGCATATAACCATTTTCTTTCTGACACTACAATTCTGGGGTATTTTATTTGTTCCCCATTCTGCAGTTCTTTCATATCAGTCAGTAGAGGTCATTTCATCTTTTTCATGGGAAATAAACATGATATTTATTCTGTTTTGCTACATGGGCATAACCTTCTTTCCTGCCCCTCCTTCTGAAAAGACAATTCACATAGTGAGAAGGATGACTTATTGATTCAGTTGCCTAATGAGAGAAAAATATCAGTTTGGCTGCCGATGTGAGATGCATCTGATACACCCTAAACTAAACACTGATGATTTCAAGGACCTTCCAAGCAAACAGGAATCCTCGACCTAGAACATTTGCAAGAATGTCAGATCTTTGCACTGATGTTTGAGAAATGTGGGGATCATAGGAATGATTTTTCAGCTTCCCTTCAGTCATTATGACTCTTTGCTGTCACCCAAAAAGAAAAATACCGATTGGATTATCTCAAAGCAGCATAAAGACTGTGACCTTCTCATTTTATATTAGAAAGAAGCCAGTGATGGACGAATAACCTTTCTTAGATGTTTATGCAACATAAATGGCGCACGGTGATTGTCACCTCACAGATCTTAGCCTAAAATATATAAAATAGAGCCTTGCTTGCCTCATTCCTCCCACTCCTAGGTATAAGTTGCAGTGGTGGCAATGATAAAACCTCCCCTTTTGGGAAGAAGAACTGTTGTTTTTGGACGGAAGCTTTCTGGATCAACAATCTCAAGCCACCAACATAGGGTTATTAATCAAGCTCTAACCTGAAGTCAGGTTATCTCTAACTTTAGGCTGGGTTACCCAGTTAGTGACCTTAGGTCACCAAATGATTTTTCGAACCTTATTGTGCATATGAATCACCTGAGGAGGGTTTAAAATGCATATTCCCAGGTCCTACCCTTAGTGATTCTGATTCAGAAGGTCTGGGATGACGTCAAAGAGCTTGCAAATTTCCCAGCAATCCCAAATAATTCTAACATAGGTTGATCAAGAGACACACTGAGAAATTCTATTTGTTCTTTCCTGACATCAGGGAGCTATTGTGAGAGCATAGCAGATAGAACATCTGAGCGTTTTGAGTGCTTTTTAAAGGAAATCAGAATGCCAATAAATACGAAGTTACTGTGCAGCCCAGTTCTCTGCCCCAGGCACTGAAGGGAGTGAAAGTCTCTCCTCTCTGCATCAAAAGGAAGCCCGGAATCTCCTCTCTGCATCCAGCCAGCTACAAAGGGATTTCCTACGCAACTGTACTTTGTACCGGGCTCCAATCCGCTAGAAGCAAAATTGGTCTGATTATGAACAAGTCGCCACGAGATGAAAGCATTTTTCTCAACCGTGATTGAGGATGCCTTGATGCTAGAGAGCTGCAGGCTTGCCATGCTCTGAAGGCGCCTTGGTGAGAAGTGGACTTGCAGGAAGCTTGCACAGCTCTATGGGGGAAGGGAAGCAGATACTCTGCACAGCACTGAGTTCAAACATCCTGTTCCTCTGTAAGCATTAGGTAATTAAACATTTCCAAGCCAAGAAAGAGAAAAAGCTCCACGGCTGTCCATTTCACCCCTGCCCTAATACCAGTCACTTTAAATGTGTTTCCTCAGCAAATATTATGAAGCATCTACTCTGTGCCAGGTACCGGCTGGGGGAACAAGGCACCATTGCTCCCCTCCCTTGAGCAGTTTACACTCTCCTGAGGGATATCAACAAGTGGTTGTCAATTGCAGTCCAGGGTGAGTGTGGAAAATGCTAGGAAAACAGTAAGCCACCTAACTCAACCCACAGTGGGGTGGCAGAGGGTGCAGGGAAGGGTCTCTACAGTAAGTGGCAGCCAATCTGAGGCCAAACGAAGGAAAAGGAATTAGCCAGGCTCTTTAGACACATAGGCCCAAGTTTTATTTAGGGTTTAACTATTCCTTTAGGCAAATTACTCATCTTCCCTGGGCCATCTTGAGAGGTTTTTTTTTTCTTAATTTATTTTATTGAAGTATAGTTGATTTACAATGTTGTATTAATTTCTGCTGTACAGCAAAGTGATTCATATATATATATATATATATATATACACACATATATATTCTTTTCCATATTCTTTTCCATTTTGGTGTATCACAGGATATTGAATAGAGTTCCCTGTGCTATACGATAAAACCTTGTTGTTTATCCATTCTATATATAATAGTTTGCACCTGTTAATCCCGAACTCCCAGTCTATCCCTTCCTCCCCTCCCCCTGAAGCTTTCTTAATAAGATCTTGAAAAGTACTACATAGTACTTGGCCATGGTAGAGTAATAATAATGATAATTCTATTTAATCAGACTTCACTGGGCCAGATTCTGTAATAATAACTTTCAATATATTATCTCATTTAATTTTTGCCACAAGATACGAGGCAACCTCATTTTACAGAGGAGGAAATTGAGGCTCAGAAAGTTCAACAACCTACCCCAGTAACACACCTGTCTGAAATCAGAGTTTGTGTGATAGCACACCCCTGGAAAACAGCCTGACACCAAGAACGGGCTCAGTGAAGACTTACTGAATGAATAGAGCCTTCAGCAGGTACTAAATATCAACAAAGCAAAAAAAAATTATGATTACCATTAATACAAAAATAATGAATGTTTACAGGAGAATAAACTAACTCATTTTAAAACAACCCATCATAAATATAACATAGCACTTTTCTGCTTTTAACATATATGGGTCACTTATTTTTTTATAACCCCCATGGGAGATAACTAGAGTAGGTTTTATAATCTCATGTTACAGGTATAAAAGAGATAGTATAGATATTACTGATAGTAGATAGATTATTCCTCACAGAGGCGAAAAGATTAAGGCGAATAGAGATAAATTTTAAATTACTCATGGTCTCATAGAGACCAGAAAGCAAACTTTTGAATCCTACACCAGCGATTTTTCTTCTGCTCATCTTCCACGACTCAATATAGATTGAAGATGGCTTTGGGGTGGGTAGCACTCTGTTCTAGAAGCACTGACTGTGAATTTGAAACATGGTTGAGTGTCTTGAAAACGCAGGGCATTGGTCACATGGCAGCCCAAGCGAAATCCTTTACTCAAGATGCTTCTAGTTGCAACAGGAAAATTCATCTAACATATGGAACAGCAAAAAAGTTATTACCTCTTCCTTAGTTCCGCAAATATCTGCTAAGTACCTACTGTGTGCTAGGCATTCTAGGCATTGGAGATTCAGTAGCGGAGGGGATAGACAATAGATAAAATAAATAAGTGGGGCTTCCCTGGTGGCGCAGTGGTTGAGAGTCTGCCTGCCGATGCAGGGGACACGGGTTCGTGCCCTGGTCCGGGAGGATCCCACATGCTGCGGAGTGGCTGGGCCCGTGAGCCATGGCCGCTGAGCCTGCGTGTCCGGAGCCTGTGCTCCGCAACGGGAGGCCACAACACTGAGAGGCCCATGTACCGCAAAAAAAAATAATAATAATTAAATAAATAAGTGGAATATAACATATAAGGTTATAAGTGCCATTGAGGAAAGTAAAGCAACAGAAGGTCTAGGGGTGTGGGTGTTCTCTTTTAAATAGGATGGTCAAGATGTCATGCAAAAGATAACATTTTAGCAATGGTATGAAGAAGGTGAGAGATCAAGTCATATGGATATCTCGGAATGAGAGTTCCAGATACAGGTAATGGTCAGTGCAAATGCCCTGAGGCAAGAGCTTATCTGGTATGTTCAAGGACTAGACATGAGGCTAGTGGGGCTGAAGTTGAGTGAGCAAAGAGAGAAGTTGTGAGAGGTGGAGACAAGAGAGATGATGACAGGCAGATGCAAGCAGGGGCCTTAGAGACCATTACAAAGACCTGAACTTCTGCCTGAATGCGGTAGAGAGCCACTGCTCATAAAATGCTCTTTTTAACATCAGGTCAATAATAAACAGTAAGGGGCCAGGGTCAGAAGCAAAGAACCCAGTTAAGCAGTTACCGCCATTACCTAGTTTCACATAAGTCCTGAGGCAGGGAGCCCCCCAGAGCTGACTAATTCCCTGGCTGAAGTACAGCATGGAGGACTCAGATTCTCTTCATCTCCCTGCCTTGCTATCTGTGGAATGTCAGCTTTGTCCCAAGACAACTGCAGCCATTCAGGGTGTCACACTCAGAGAGACACAACAATATCCAGTGAAAAGACATGGTTGTGGGGGTGTTTTTGACAATTTTTTTTCCTCCAGATGTCCCTAACGATTTCTTATGTTGTCCCCGTGGCCTCAGTCTGAGTCATATACCCACTTTGAAACCGACATGGACAAGGAAAGTGGGGTTAGCCTAGCTGCTTTACATAGATCAGGCTTGCATCTAAGCTTGGTACAGGATGGTCATCTCCGAGTAGAGGATGCCACAATAAAATCTGGGCTTTCCAGCAAGGAATGGGCTGCCATTCCAGGTAGTCCAACAACAGTGTCAACTACAGGAAGCACAGGCAGACCAATCCTAATGCTACCACTGGGCAAAGGGTGGAGGTTCACTGGCTCGTTCTTTGTAGAACATTTGGCTCCAGTAAATCCAAATGCCAAGCTTCCCTTGGTTGACTTCCTTGAAGATGCTGTCTAGATGTATGAGAAGATAACTAGCCTTTTGTTTGCTTCTTATGTTACTGATTAAGCAGGCTGAGCATCATCCCACTTATTGCCTATGTTATTCGTTAATGTAATTTAAAAGCCAAGAATAAATAATTAAGCACATGGACCCTGTGGAGTGACACCTGGTTTTTGGCCCAAGGTTTCAAGGAAGTATTATGCCTTTTTTCTTCAGTGTTTACTTATTTTTTAATTTAATTTTATTATTTTTTAACATCTTTATTGGAGTATAATTGCTTTACAATGGTGTGTTAGTTTCTGCTTTATAACAAAGTGAATCAGTTATACATATACATATGTTCCCATATCTCTTCCCTCTTGCGTCTCCCTCCCTCCCACCCTCCCTATCCCACCCCTCTACGTGGTCACAAAGCACCGAGCTGATCTCCCTGTGCTATGCGGCTGCTTCCCACTAGCTATCTATTTTACGTTTGGTAGTGTATATATGTCCATGCCACTCTCTCACTTGGTCACAGCTTGCCCTTCCCCCTCCCCATATCCTCAAGTCCATTCTCTAGTAGGTCTGTGTCTTTATTCCCATCTTGCCCCTAGGTTCTTCATGACCTTTTTTTTTTTCTTAGATTCCATATATATGTGTTAGCATATGGTATTTGTTTTTCTCTTTCTGACTTACTTCACTCTGTTTGACAGTCTCTAGGTCCATCCACCTCACTACAAATAACTCAATTTTGTTTCTTTTTATGGCTGAGTAATATTCCATTGTATATATGTGCCACATCTTCTTTATCCATTCATCTGTCAATGGACACTTAGGTTGCTTCCATGCCCTGCCTATTGTAAATAGAGCTGCAATGAACATTGTGGTACATGACTCTTTTTGAATTATGGTTTTCTCAGGGTATATGCCCAGTAGTGGGATTGCTGGGTCATATGGTAGTTCTATTTTTAGTTGTTTTTTTTTTTGCGGTACGCGGGCCTCTCACTGTTGTGGCCTCTCCCGTTGCAGAGCACAGGCTCCAGACGCGCAGGCTCAGCGGCCATGGCTCACGGGCCCAGCCACTCCGCAGCATGTGGGATCTTCCCAGACCGGGGCACGAACCCGCGTCCTCTACATTGGCAGGCGGACTCTCAACCACTGCGCCACCAGGGAAGCCCCTATTTTTAGTTTTTTAAGGAACCTCTGTCCTGTTCTCCATAGTGGCTGTATCAATTTACACTCCCACCAACAGTGCAAGAGGGTTCCCATTTCTCCACACCCTCTCCAGCATTTATTGTTTGTAGATTTTTTGATGATGGCCATTCTGACTGGTGTGAGATGATATCTCATTGTAGTTTTGATTTGCATTTCTCTAATAATTAATGATGTTGAGCATTCTTTCATGTGTTTGTTGGAAATCTGTATATCTTCTTTGGAGAAATGTGTATTTAGGTCTTCTGCCCATTTTTGGATTGGGTTGTTTGTTTTTTTGATATTGAGC
This sequence comes from Stenella coeruleoalba, assembly GCF_951394435.1. NCBI lineage: Eukaryota > Metazoa > Chordata > Mammalia > Artiodactyla > Delphinidae > Stenella > Stenella coeruleoalba. The sequence goes on along the minus strand of NC_137148.1, from coordinate 123,065,892 downwards.
TGCATGAGCTGCTTGTAAATTCTGGAGATTAATCCTTTGTCAGTTGCTTCATTTGCAAATATTTTCTCCCATTCTGAGGGTTGTCTTTTGGTCTTGTTTATGATTTCCTTTGCTGTGCAAAAGCTTTTAAGTTTCATTAGATCCAATTTGTTTATCTTTGCTTTTATTTCCATTCCTCTAGGAGGTGGGTCAAAAAGGATCTTGCTGTGATGTATGTCATAGAGTGTTCTGCCTATGTTTTCCTCTAAGAGTTTTATAGTGTCTGGCGTTACATTTAGGTCTTTAATCCATTTTGAGTTTGTTTGTGTATGGTGTTAGGGAGTATTCTAATTTCCTACTTTTACATGTACCTCTCCAGTGTTCCCAGCACCACTTACTGAAGAGGCTGTCTTTTCTCCACTGTATATTCTTGCCTCCTTTATCAAAGAAAAGGTAACCATATGTGCATGAGTTTATTTCTGGGCTCTCTATCCTGTTCCATTGATCTATATTTCTGTTTTTGTGCCAGTACCATACTGTCTTGATTACTGTAGCTTTGTAGTATAGTCTGCAGTCAGGGAGCCTGATTCCTCCAGCTCCGTTTTTCTTTCTCAAGATTGCTTTGGCTATTTGGGGTCTTTTGCGTTTCCATACAAATTGTGAATTTTTTTGTTTTAGTTCTGTGCAAAATGCCAGTGGTAGTTTGATAGGGATTGCATTGAATCTGTAGATTGTTTTGGGTAGTAGAGTCATTTTCACGATGTTGATTCTTCCAATCCAAGAACATGGTATATCTCTCCATCTATTTGTATCATCTTTAATTTTTTCATCAGTGTGTTATAGTTTTCTGCATACAGGTCTTTTGTATCATTAGGTAGGTTTATTCCTAGATATTTTATTATTTTTGTTGCAATGTTAAATGGGAGAGTTTTCTTAATTTCACTTTCAGATTTTTCTTCATTAGTGTATAGGAATGCTAGAGATTTCTGTGCATTAATTTTGTATCCTGCTACTTTACCAAATTCATTGATTAGCTCTAGTAGTTTTCTGGTAGCATCTTTAGGATTCTCTATGTATAGTATCAAGTTATCTGCAAACAGTGACAGCTTTACTTCTTCTTTTCCGATTTGGATTCCTTTTCTTTCTTTTTCTTCTCTGATTGCTGTGGCTAAAACTTCCAAAACTATGTTGAATAAGAGTGGTGAGAGTGGGCAACCTTGTGTTGTTCCTGATCTTAGTGGAAATGGTTTCAGTTTTTCACCATTGAGTACGATGTTGGCTGTGGGTTTGTCATATATGGCCTTTATTATGTTGAGGAAAGTTCCCTCTATGCCTACTTTCTGCAGGGTTTTTATCATAAATGGGTGTTGAATTTTGTCGAAAGCTTTCCTGCATCAATTGAGATGACCGTATTGTTTTTCTCCTTCAGTTTGTTAATATGGTGTATCATATTGATTGATTTGCATATATTGAAGAATTCTTGTATTCCTGGGATAAACCCCACTTGATCATGGTGTATGATCCTTTTAATGTGCTGTTGGATTCTGTTTGCTAGTATTTTGTTGAGGATTTTTGCATCTACGTTCATCAGTGATATTGGCCTGTCGTTTTCTTTCTTTGTGACATCTTTGTCTGGTTTTGGTATCAGGGTGATGGTGGCCTTGTAGAATGAGTTTGGGAGTGTTACTCCCTCTGCTATAGCTTGGAAGAGTTTGGGAAGGATAGGTGTTAGCTCTTCTCTAAATGTTTGATAGAATTCTCCTGTGAAGCCATCTGGTCCTGGGCTTTTGTTTGTTGGAAGATTTTTTTTTTTTTTTTTTTTTTTTTTTTTTTTTTTTGGCGGTATGCCGGCCTCTCACTGTTGTGGCCTCTCCCATTGCAGAGCACAGCCTCCGGACGCGCAGGCCCAGCAGCCATGGCTCACGGGCCCAGCCACTCTGCGGCATGTGGGATCTTCCCAGACCAGGGCACGAACCTGTGTCCCCTGCATTGGCAGGCGGACTCTCAACCACTGCGCCACCAGGGAAGATTGTTGGGATATTTTTAATTACAGTTTCAATTTCAGTGCTTGTGATTGGTCTGTTCATATTTTCTGTTTCTTCCTGATTCAGTCTTGGAAGGTTGTGCATTTCTAAGAATTTGTCCATTTCTTCCAGGTTGTCCATTTTATTGGCATAGAGTTGCTTGTAGTAATCTCTCATGATCCTTTGATTCAGTAAGTATATTACACCTTTCCAAGCAATAAAATGAACAACTTAAAGAACTTTTTAATTGGGAGATTAAAAAAAAAAAAAAAGGCAGGACATGCAAGTGACCTGCAGTTCAAAACACAAAGTCCTGTCAGTTACATTCTATCCCACCTGTTCAGCACACCATCCAAGTGCTGCAAACACAAGAGAGTTCAGAGGAACAGTGTTATAACCCCTTAATTGCTACATCACCCAATAAGTTACAATTAAAAAGCTCCTTGTAACAAGAAGTCCACCTATCCGCAGATATTGGAGAATCCCAGGCTCTTCTGTACATTACTGAAAAAAATGCAAATACATTCATAAATGCAAAAAAACTTTAGGTAACATGACAACCCACATCTTTCGCTGTTCAGACTCTACTGGCCACCACAGTATTGCGGAAACGTTCCATTGATTTTGGCAGCCCAGGCTCCAGAAATGCACACCCACGTTTTCATCCCAGTTATGTAACTCTGAGTATGCATTTAACCTCTCTGTGCCTCTGTTTCCTCATCTGTAACATAGAGAAAATAATTGAAGCCACTTCAAGGGCCCTTGTGAGGATGAAATTAGGTAATATATATAAAGTATTTATAACACAGCATGGAATATAGTCAGCATCAATAAATGTTTGCTCTCTCAGTATTAGGACTAATTTAGCCATTATACCAACTCTGTGAAGGAGGTATTCTAATACCCAGATTTTGGCTGAAGAAACTGAGATTCAAAGAGTTTAAATGACGCAGAGATCCCTCTAAACTTGTTAGTAACCAGAAGACCTATGATTTAAACCTAGACGTGAACACTCAAGTGAATTAATAATGTTGACATGTGGTGCTTCAGAGACCAGGTGCTGGAATCAGGACGCTGAGTCAGAATCTTGGCTTTGTCATTACCAGTTGTGTGTCCTCAAGCAAGTACTAAAAATAATAGATCCTGTATCATAGGGATGTTGCAAGACTTAAATGAGATAATGCTTGTTAGTATTTAGCTCAGGGAACTGCACTCAGCAGGAGCCCCATAAACATTCTTTCATTTTTTTGTAAGGAACAGCAATGGCCTTAGTCAACTCCACTTACTTCCTCCAAAAGCCTACCCACACACCTTAGCGTCATCCTTGACTCTGCATTCCTAATTTCCCTCAACGCACCTGCTCATGTAGTCTAAGTCCTATGTCATTCTTGCTCTTGAATATCTCAGATATAACCTCTAGAATCCCTTGACCTCTCCAACACCATTGCCACTCTCCTAGTTTGGGCACCACCTTCCCTTCTCTGGATATTGAAGCAGCCTCCTTGGTTTTCTCCATCCTCCTTCTTGTCTTGACCACCTCCAGCCTGTTCTTCACCCTGTACCTGCAGTCGTATTTCTCCTGTGCACACATGTCACTTGCCTCCCTAAATCCTTCAGTGGGCCCCATTGTTCTTAGGATACTTCCAGCCTCACTCTCTGTTTTCCTTCATGTCCCCTGTGCTCCATTTTCCCCTCATGCCATAGTCCCTCACCTCCAGCACTACACATGTGCTGTCCTCTTTGCCACAAATATTGTTCACCCTCTCTTTCTCTGGCACCCTCGTACTCATCATTCACATCTCAGCCTTGGTTTCACTTTTCCTAGTAAGCCTTCCCTAACCCTGAACTCTCAGCTTGATGGCCCTTCCAGGAGGTCCTGGATGTTATCTATCATAGCACTTGCCAAATGCATTATGATTTCCTTACTCCTTGCATGTTTCCTCTGTTAGATCATAATCTCCATGAAGGCAGGGCCATATATAATGTGTCTACTACAACTACAAGTTGTGTAAGCAGCCCTAACACCCAGCACAGGGCCTGGCACATCATGCTGCTGAACAAATATTATTGAATAAATGCATGCATGAATGAATGACCACCAGCTTTCCAATCGGCAAAGCCCAACAAGACAGAAGACTCTAAGAAAATTCATCCTAGTGGCAAGGTGTTTGATGTTTCTTATTACTAGCAAGTGATGATGTTTCTTATTACTAGTTCAGTGCCCTGTCAGTAAAATTGGTGGATGGGATTCCTTCAAACTTAAATAATTTATCACAGAATAGAGCTGCCATTTTTCAATGTGCCAGTACCAGTGGCTGCCTAAAGACCCAAGTTAGACCAAATGGAGACAACATTACATTTTCAAATTGTCAAAACACTTTTACGAATATTGTTTCATAGGATTTATACACCAGATCTGTGGGAGAGTAAGGTGAGGACTCCAAGATATGAAGAAGTCCAGTTAGAACTCAGTTCTCCTCTCAGCGTGTTACTTGCCCACATGATGCTGCCTGATGTACAATTAATGTGGCCATTACCCCAGCCCTGGTGTCTGAAGACATATTGCTATAAAGCGGTGATTCTCACTGTGCGGATAGGGAGTGGGATAGGATTTTGCCCTCCAGGGGATATCCAGCAATGTCTAGAAACATTTAATTGTCATGACTGAGGCAGGGAGGGCTTGATACTGGCATGTAGTAGGTAGAGGCCAGGGATGCTGCTAAACCTCCTACGATGCACAGCATAGACCTCCTCCCCCATCCTTCAGTGCCCCCACCCCAGCCTCTCTGCCACCACCGACAAATTATCCAGCCCCGAATGTCAATAGTGCTGAAGCCGAGGAACCCTGCTGGAAAGCAAAGTCCATAGACAGAAACAGAGGGGAACGTAAGTGTGTAAATCTTTCCAGATGCCGAGAGACTGGTGAGTGCACAGACCATTTAAAGGCATGAAGTTTGAATTAAAACATAAAATACTCTGCAGACCAAACAGAACTCCTCACATGCTGTGTGTGCAGTGCGGATTCTCCGGGGAAGTCTCGGCTGAATGAGCAAGCCTTGCTCTGTACCTCAAGAGCAACAGGTAGAACGTTCTCTCCCCAGCTGCCTCCTGAAAGATTTACTATTATGACCTCTCAGAATCAAGGAAAAACTTGGGTTAAAAGTGTTTTCCAGAGAAGGCATTAAACCTGATCACTCAAATACCTTTTCTTGTATCTCTAAAGGGTGGCCTAAGGGTCAGAAAACTGAGATCGCACCACCTGGATTCATGTGCTGGGTTGCCTTAAAATCCTCCAATATTCTCATCTGTCCGAAAGGAAATAGTGCTGCTAGTATTGGGGAATAAGGCTGGAATGGATATCGTAGTCAGAGAAATCCAGAAGAAATATATTGTTATTACCTTAGCATATTGATTCCTTTTCATACTGTTCATGGTGTAATTACAACCCAGAGCTGTGCAGGAGAGAAGCAGACAAGGCAATTCCTTTTGAGGAAATGGAAACACATTCTGGATTTACATTGTAATACTTTCTTCTTACAAAGGCTTTGAGACATAATACGGACTGAATAATTGGGTTGTTCTCTATCCAGCTTGGATAAAGGGAGGTTGAAGTCCACTCTTTCCAAATGAAAGCCAATTAGTGCATAGCCCAAACATAGAAGTTGGAATCTGCTTTATATATTTAAAACATGTTTTATAATCCATGAATTTGGAGTAAATAGGGGGAAGAGTGAATTTCAGTTGTGAATAACTATAAAAAATTTTTAATGTAATATTATTATTTTCATATTCATAAAGTAGCATTAAGAAACATCTTACCATAGACTGACTAATAAACAGAAGTAGTCACTATTCCCCCATATAATTCTTGAGGTTCCCTACCTTCAAACTATTGCTCTAATTATTACTTCCTATCAGAATGTTCTTACCACTCACATCTCTACAGATTCAAGTTCTCCCTGTCCTTCAAATCCTATCTCAAATGCCACCACCTCCAGGAAGTCTTCTTGGAATCTGATCCCATGTCCCAGTTAGGTGTGAGAGTTTCCTACTGTGCACTTACTTATCTCTCACTCTCTTATGGACCTTCTGTAATTTTTAATATATTGATATTTAGATTTTTCATTTATTTCTTTATTTCTTACCTCCCTACTCACCTTTACACGTTGTGTCTTATCCATCCCCCCACTCCCACAGCCCTTGGCTTTGTGTCTTAGAAATAGTAAACTTTCAATGCATATTGACTCTCTGGGGTCATTGATGGGTAGGTGCATGGATTTGGTTAGATTTCTCCCACATGATTATGCTAGTCATTAGTAAACCCTTTCTTTCAAATAGGTCAGAAGTAAACTTGACCAGCCCTGATCAAATGTTCACAAGTTCCAAATAAGTAGACACAGAAGTTTAGTATCATTCTAGGTATTCTGTCTTACACTAGACTACACAGGAGAGAATGTCAAGATCACGGAGCCCAGGAAGCAGCACAGCATCTACACAGCATGGGAGTAGGAGCGAGAAGTCTGCACTAGAATCTTAGTTCCTCTACCTGCTTACACTTGGCAAGTTACTTAATATCTCTACACAAATTTCCTCATGTATAAACAGATAAAATAATAACATTTACTTTATTATAATTTTTAAGAGGATTAAATGAGTTCTTCTAGGTATAGTGGTTAGTAGAGTGGCTGGACCTAGTAAGAACTCAGATTTGGTGGTGGTTGTAATTACAATTCTTATCATCATCTATTAAAATCAAATCATATTTCTATGGTTTAGAATCTATCATCTATCTATCTATCTGTCTATCTGTCTCTCTATCTATCTATCTATCTATTTATCTTTCTGTATATCTATCTATCTATCTATCTATCTATCTATCTATCGGCTACTTGCTCCAACATCTCAATAAATTAGGAGAAGTTATTTGTCTACTCTTTGTAGGTACTATGAGAATTAGTATAAAAAATTTGGTGGGAAATGTGCTTGGCTTTATTATGCTTTTCATTCTATAGTCTTTTCAATGAGAGCCAAAATATTCTGTTGTAAATGACTATTGTTTCTTTCTTTGCTGCATGGTAGCATCTGCTCTAAATCGAGCCTCTCCTCCATCTTCAGAATCCTCTTTAGTCTGATCTGTGGCTGCCTACCTCTCACTTGCTTTAGTCACATGCCAAGACAGCTGACTCAGCAACTGGTCCAGTCTGCCAATCAGAAATGTGGATCAAATCTCCACTGACTTCTCCGCTAGGTCTGGGGGATGCCACAGTGATCAAGACAGTGCACCCTTTGCCTCCACCGAACTTATAGTAATGCAGTGAATCAAACGCTAAACAATTTATTAGTTTATTTTTTTTGGTGCACATATTTTATTTTTAATTGATTTTAGTTGATTTTATTACTTTAAAATAATCAAATATTTCAGTCATTAAGTTGGAAGAAAAAATATCTCTGAAGGTAAATTGTAGGCTGCAGAGAGTGGAGGAGAGGATCAAAACCCTTTCTTGTCCAGCACCTTGTCTGTCAGCCCTCAGCTGAAACGTCACCTCCTCAGAGAAGCCTTCTGTGACCATCCAAGAAAAGCAGCCACTCTACCACATCCCTTATTTTATTTTCTTCCATCTACTATTTTTAAAATTAAGGTATAATTGACACAGGTTCAGGTGTGCATTATGATCATACTATATTTGTAAATATTGTGAAATGATCACCTAAATAATTCTAGTTATCTGTCACCATATATCACTACAATATTTTTTTCTTATGATGAGAACTTTTAAGATCTACTTTCTTAGTGACTTTCAAATATGCAATACAATATTATTAACTAGAGTCACCACACTTTACATTACATCTTCATGGCTTGTTTATTTTATAACTGGACGTTTGTGCTTTTGACCACTTTCACCCATTTTGCCTGCCTCCCACACCCTGCCTCTGAATATCACCAATCTGTTCTCTGTATCTGTGAGCTTGGGCTGGGGTTTTTTTGCTGGTTTGTTTTAGATTACACATATAAGTGAGATCATATGGTATTTATCTTTTTCTGTCTGATTTAGTTCACTTAGCATAATGCCATCAAGTTCCACACATGTAGTCACAAATGACAAGATTTCCTTCTTTTTATGGATGAATAATATTCCATTGTATATATATGTGTGTGTGTGTGTATACATACACACACACACACACACACACACACACAAAATGTATCTTCTTTATCCATTCATCCATTGGTGGACACTTAGGTTGTTTCCACATCTTGGCTATGGTAAATAATGCCGCAGTGAACATGGGGGTGCATATGTCTTTTTGAGTTCGTGGTTTCATTTTCTTTGGATGAGTACCTAGAAGTGGAATTGCTGGATCACTATTCGTTTTTCCACCATCTGAAATAACCTTGTTGATATAATATTTACTTGTTTATTGTCTATCTCCTTCTTCTAAAATGTAAACTCAGTGAGCTAAACCTTAATATATTATTTACTGCTGTATCGCCAACATCTAGAAGCGTGCCTAGAATTTAAAAGCTGCTAAAAATATTATCTTGTATCAATGGATGAATGAACTAAAAAAAAGAGGTTCCTTTTCCTTGCATATCAGAAAGTACCAAATTGTGAGTTTCACACACTGACTGGAGAGTGTGGGGAAATTGATGACAATTATGTCAGAATTCCCCTTGTTCAGTTCAACTCAATTCAGTCCAGCACATATTTATTGAATTCCTATTATGTGTCAGGCAGTGAGCCTCACACTTAGGATTCAGGAGAGAAAAGTCAAAGTCCTACCCTCCTCCCACTTAGAGCCTGGCAAGGGAGATAGACACTTTATAGCAGTGATCAAAGTAATTGAATAGCATTTACTTTGTGCCATGTAGAATTCTAATCACTTTCATAAGTTACCTTATTTAATCCTCATCACAGCCCTGTATGTTAGGAGCAATAATTATACCTGAAGGAGAGGGCAGGTATTTTATCTGTCTTGTTTACTATTGACTCCTTAGCATCCTGGCATACACAGATGCTCAATGAATATGATCAATAATAAATGAGTGTTTTAAAAGGGGAGGATGGTATTTGAGAGTCTGTAGCAGATGGATTTGACCCTGTCTGAGGCATTAAGAAACCTCTCTCTGATGATGTGACATTCTATCTAAGATTTGAAGAATGAATAGGAATTTGCTCTGTTTTGACCTGAGAGTGAAAACCTGGGCAGTCTCAGCCTGACTGATCTTAAATAATCTAATATTTCCCCCCTGGAATTTAGTTTACTTCTTAGCAAAATGAAAGACTGTGATGATGATATTTCCCCAAAGAACGTTGTAAAAACATGTTAAAACAGAATGATCAGGGTAACTTTCCCATAAGAGTTGGGCTTCAGTGAGAGAAGGCAACGTAAATGGGACCAATGGGAATGGGCTGCTGGGAGGCCCCAAGTTCATTGGCCCCAAGGCAAGGGCTCCGTCCGGCTGGGACTTTGCAGGACAAAAGTGATTGCTTCTGATCTCCCAAGAGGTCAGTCTAAAGAAAGCTTGGAACAGCCTGGTCCACAGTACAGCACTCAACAATCTCCCAATTAATTACTTTTTTTTTTTTTTGCCATTTGATGTCGGAACCTGGCATGTGGAAGTCATCTGGGGTGTTTCTTGTCTCTGGGCCAGACTCCAGGCCCTTCTCGCATGGCACCTAAAATGGGTCACCTTTATCTTTCCCTCCTCCTAGGCTTCTCATTTCTCTTTCTCTTTCTGCTCTTGGGCCCTCCCTCCAGGCACCTCTGCCACTGCCTTGGAGCCTCCCCTCCCCTGAGAAAGATTCCATCCTCTCCTGGTAGCCCTGCTCTTATCTGCGATGACATTAGGCATATCAGAGTCTAGTTCCACTTATGGAGTAAATGACTGCTAACTCTTTATTTGCTAGGCTTCAGTAAGATAATTGCCTTTTAATAGGAACTTTTTATAATTAATACCTAATGCAAAAGCATGGATACTTTTTTTTTTCAACTGGGCAAATACCATGTTATTATTATTTCTCTTACTGGATTGCAGACCACACACTTGGACAAAACCTCAGAGATGGAGGCCAATCCATCCTTTACCAGTGGACCAGACACTTAGAATGTAAAGGCGAGTGTAGCAGGTTGACCAAAACTGCCCGACACCGGGTGATCTTGGGTGGCCTTGGGTGACCCTGGGTGGCCCTAGGTGATCTGGGGTGACTCTGGGTTACCCTGGGTGGCACTGGGTGATCCTGAGTGATTCTGGGTGACCCTGGGTGATTCTGGAATGACCTTGGGCAGCCCTAGGTGATGCTGAGTGACCCTGGGTGATCCTGAATGACCTTGAGTAAAAGCATGGATCTTTAACCTTGAGCTTTTGGGACTCTATAATCCCAAAGAATCTTTTCAGAACCTCTTCCTGCTGTCACCCCTTTAATGCCGTATTATAATAGTTTATTAGTCCTTGTAATAATGTACTGCATTAGAGCAGGGATGGTATCTTATATCCTGTATCCCCATCACTCAGTCTAATGCCTGATATAACTTAAGGTAGCAACCAATTGTTGGACAAACGTGGTGAGACAAATGATCTACAAGAAGGGTGTTTAAAAAACTTTGTTACCCTGACCCTTCAAGCCAAAGCGTGAAATGAAATACCTTACTCCAGAGGTTCTTAAACTTTAAAGAATCATGTGGATTGTCAAATACTCAGATTCCTTGTCTGTCCCCAGAGAGTCTGAATCAATAGGCATCAGGGCTGTGAAATCTGCATTCTCTACAAGCTCATCAAGTGATTCTGGTGTAAAAACACTAGATTTCCTCAGGGAGCTGTTTGACTTTGGATAAATTATTACATCCTCTCAGCCAGTTTTGTCTTCTGTAAAATGGGATTGTTCAGAATCAAAGAGAAAAAAAGGATGTGAAAGCCCGTTGAACAGTTCAAATAGTGCACAACAAACCACCTGCATGGCGATCATCTGTCCAAGGAGAGTTCCAGTTTGTCCTTCCTGTCCCTTGCCCATTCTGCAGATGGGTAGATAGGGTCCATAGGCCTGGCACTAAATCAGGCATTTTAATGGCACTGTGTTTAACCTTTCGTCTAAGCCATCCTATCTTGCCCTCATGATATCATGTAAGATTCTATTATTATCCTTATTAGATCTGTAATGAGGCTTAGAGATGTTGAGTCAGTTGCCCAAGATCACACAGTAAGTCAATATCAAAGGTAGGCTTCAACATTAGCTGTCTAATGGCAGCACCACCCTCTTAACCCCACCCGCTCTCGCACTACTCTGAGGTTGGTATGCGGCCATAGAAGCTCAGAGAAGGCTAACAACGACAGTAAGAACAGCATTGGCAGTGACAGTTTACCAAGCGTCTACAACGTACCAGGCGCATCGTAGGCTTATCTCCCTTCATTCAAGAATACAAGAGGAAAACCTTGTTCCCATTTTATAGATGCAGAAACGAAGTCTCACGGGTGTTAAAGTTGTGTTTATATCTACCCAACTAATGAGTGAACGCACTGGGATTCACACTGTGTCAGCTTGACCCCAAAGCCCACACTCCTTCCATCTTGACTCATTACTGATCAGGGATTAGAAGTTCTGTATCTCTCAGGAAGATGCCTCTGGATTTGCTCTTCTGTTGTGATTTTGAGATTATTCACACAACCAATCCAGACCTTTTAGGCATTGTTTAAACAGCAACTTACTTGGGATGGCCCAACCTTGCCAGGTCTCTGGGTCTAAGGAAGTGAAGGGTTGTATGACTATCAAAGGGCTAAAATGTCCTGTCCCCACCAGTAGTTTGTCATCATGTTGCAATGATCCAAAAATCAGGGAGAGAGCATGTTGGTGGAAGAGTGGATTCGCATCCTGGCCTGCACTGACACTATAACTACTTATGGCTCTAAGTCTTTGCTCTTGTGGGCGGACCAACACATTTCTCCAATGCTAAGTTAAGTAGTTTTGTAAAGAGGAGAGTCCATAAAGGCTCAAAAATTATTCTATCAGATTTCAAGGCACACTTTTATATTAAACCTTATTTTAAAAAATTTCACTCAGGGGAATACTGGTTTTCCTTTGAGGACCATTTAAATCATTTCCTCGTGCCTCTGAATGCGGCACAAAAACATTCATCTATTTCTCTTTATCATAGTCACTAGTGTGTTTGACAGAACTTATAAATCTCCAACTGGTGCCTTGTGCTCACCTTCCAGTGGTAAGGTTTCCGAAGTTATCACTATTTCCTGGGTCATAACCAAACCAATTCCCCAATCCAAATCGTTTATATTTGGCAATTGGTCCTTTCCTTTAATATTCTCATTCTCTCTCTGTCTCTCTCTCTCCCTCCCTCCCTCCCTCCCTCCCTCCCTCTCTCCCTCCTCCCCCTCCCCCTCCCCCTCCCCCTCCCTCCCCCTCTCCCTCCCCCTCTCCCTCTCCCTCTTCCGCTCTCCCCTGCCCTCTCATTTGCAATCTCAGTGAGAGTTTTGGTAAAGTTGTATAATCCTTGCATCAACTTACTCGTTACATATTGTCATATGCCATCAGGGTGCACGGCTTGGTGAAGGGCCAGTTCACTCGGGTTTAGTCTCTATTCTTGTGCTGTGGCTTTAAATTCGTACAGCAAATAACTCAGAACCAAGTTATTGCCTCGGTGTGAGTGCTGGCAGGAAAAAACAGCCGTAGTGGAGCACAGGATCTGTCTGTGTTAGCCCTCTGTCACCGACTACTCAACCCAGCTTTTGGCTTCACCTAAGTGATAAATGGTCCTATTGTTTGGGCTTCATATTAAAAAAATAGAACTCAATCTAGATTAAGCAAGGACAGAGACCCATTTCATTGCACTGTACTTTAATATTCCTGAGACCCATGGCATTACGGGTGGCTCTTTTAACAGCCATCTCTCTCCAGGGCGGAACACTATGCTGTCTTTGTTTCATCTGATCTTTCAGCTAAATAAGAGATGGTCACTTATCCTCGCGACTCCCATATCCTGCTGGATTTCTATTGCTAAAAGAAACTGACCACACGGGAAAAGGGAGAGGTTTCAGGCAGGGCATTTCAGCGTGTGTTTACAGGCAAGACTGACTTACTCAGCAAATCCTGCTCGGAGGAGCTGCAGCCAATGAAGAGGCTATATCCCGGCTTGCTTGGGGGCTTCTGAGTTTGAGCTGCATGCAGAAATGTAAGGCAGTGCTTCCTGGCGCTGATGGCAAAATGGGACCCATCTCCAGTTATTCCTTGGGCTCCCCAGCTTTGCAGCACTGGGAGCGAGCCTCCATAAACATGTGGGTGATGTAGTCAGCTTTAAGGGCCGAGAGAATCCTTATGGATTCAGGAGACTGGTTTTTTATTTAGATTTTTTTTCTTTTTCCTTTTTTTTTGGAAGATGAAATGCTTCTCTCGTTACCTGCCTTACATCTTCAGACCTCCGAATACCATCCTCTCTTCCAGCTGCCACACAGAAGGTACAGACCAGAGAGGGAGAGCATCTGGGTGGGTGGGAAAAAGTGGGCTGGTGTCTGACTTCCCACAGGCTCTGCTGATACTGCCTTCTGTAGCTACTAGATGACTGTCGTGCCCGGCAAAAGCTTGTATCTCACAGACTTAGATCTGCTTCTAAAATCAGTCTGTCTTCTCCAAGGAAAGTATTTTCTGAAGCGCAGGATAATATTGCAAAGGTGATCTCAGAACTGATACAACTGAGTAGAAAATAATTTAGAAATATTTTGCCAATTTCCCTTGTTCTCCTTCACATGCAAACAAGTAACTGGAACTAACGTTAAAGGGGGAAAAAATTGCTGTAGATACTGCCACATACATTTATCCAAGCTCTCTGTTTTGTCACTGTCCTTTTAATAACTTGGTGTATGCCCAAGAAAGCAATTAGCAAAATAGAGTGCGCTTATTACTGTATGACTGTGGAGCGTTGGTTGTTGGATTGATTTGCTTGGTCTGTACTTGGCGTGCAGGACAGGAAGATCGCAGCTGAATTTCAGTGCTTGCTGGAAATGTGGTTTGTGGGGTCCTAAGTTGATACCTTAAGGCGAGGGTGAGCTGAGTCTTGTATGAACAGTTCCCCGGTTCCTGGTCCTTTAAGGCACCTCCTCTGCTGCCCTCTAACCTAGCATGATATGCACACATGAGGGGGGAGTTTCTGTGTGCACGTGTGTGTGCCTTGTAAACATTCTGGCAATTCCCTTTCAACTAGGCACGGCAGGTTTCAATGTTCCTAGAGTGACTAGCTGGACGTGCATCTTCTATGTGTGATTTGCCTGTTTATTTTGACCTGACACATCCTTGGAAAAGAGCAATTTCAGGAAAAGCCACTAGCTGGCTGTTTTTCAGCCTTAGGGGCTGTCCTACAAGCGGTCCTCGATGGAAGAGGGCTAAGGATGGTGAGGAACGACAACTCCGCCTCAGGTCCAGACACACTCTTCCGGAACTGAGCTGGTGAACAGCCTGTTCTGAAAACCCACCCTCGTTTCTCATCCTCACAGGAGGAGCCTGGGACTGGGGGCTGTGTATCTAAAATGAGAGAAGCATGTATTATACCACAAGATGCTTTTTAATCAGTACCCCCCAAGAAAAGGGAGTAGAAGTTTGGAATCACCCTTGAATTGAAACTGGGGATGGTATTTTCTATAGACGTTGATATTTCATAGATTTTTTAAAAATTGGATATTTTCTTTAAAATTTTATTAGGGGCTAAAGGAGGTGGCCCATTGAGAAATCTTTCTTCCTTCATAGAGAGAAACTTAGCCAGTCCCTACATGTGTTGGGGAGAAATAAGGAGTAACATGGATAGAAATCGCCAGAGGAACTTTCCAAATGCAAAGACTTAAACTCATATAGGAAGCTGCCTCAGTCGTTTCTGATTGGTCCCCTGACATCCCCTCCCAGCTAAAACTTTGAGAACCCAAACACTTGGTATATTCAGTTGCTGTTTTGTTTATGAATCAACGTAAAGACCCTCCCTAATACAGACAAAACACCACCAACACAAGAACTTTCTTGAACTGTGTTTTTAATCAAATTTACCTGATTTATTCCATCAAAACGGAAACCCCATTTTATTCATGTCAAAGCAAACAATCTCTGAATCACCAGCTATCATCAGATTTAGGGGTGGGAGTGGGGAGGCTTGCCTCTGAATTTGTTGTAAACCTATTGAAGACAATGTTCCAGGAAGATAGCATCTGGCAAACATTAAAATCAGGGATGAGGTGCAGGGGCACAGGAGTAAAGGCAGGAGTTAAATACCAAGCGGCCAGGGCCAAGTCCCTTAATTGCTCTATGCCCAACTTCATCTCTAAAATAGAAATGAAAAGACCTACTCCCAGGACGTTAAGAATTAAATGCGATAATTAAAGTTCTTCATAAATCTTGCTACATGAAAGACGCCATCATGTGTGAGTCCCACACGCCACACACTTTCTTAGATATTCAAGTCTCTGTTATTTACTATACTGTCTAAAGCAACCAAGTGGTTTCCTCAAGCACATCACAGTGTCACTAGAAACTTGTTACGCTTATTTCGAGTTTGTGGAGAAAAAGATGTTGGAATGAATCTGAGTTTGTGTTTTTATATTGTTAGCAATCATGTCCCTCTGTAGTCTATTCTGGAAAAGTTATGGCTGGGAACTTCATGTTTTATTGCATTGAAAAAGTCAAGAATGGATAACTTGTGTCTGCCCCTGTGAAAATCAAATAAATTCAAATGACCCACATCCTCCCCTGAAGTGTCATTATAGAGCAATTCTAAGAGCTTTAGCAATTCGTGGGCTGCTTCGGGGATGGAACCGTCCTACTGAGAAGACTAGCATGGTCCTCTCAGCTTTGCCTTCACTTTGTATTCTCAACACAGGAAGATCCTGGGCTTCGAATCCTATCTCTACCATAGGCTAACTGGGTGATGTTGGGTAGTTCCTTTACCTCTCTGAGCCGAAGTGTCCTCATTTGTAAAACATGCAAAGAAATACATTCAGAATGCCATACGCAGGGTGGTGGTGGTGATGATGATGATGATGATAACCAGACTGCGCCTGTATTTACGACATCGAAGGCATTATCTAAGTGCATTATATATGGCAATACATTGTACATAGGGTAAATCACCAATATGTAACTCTTATGTGAATGCTAGTTGTTTTAAATGTTGTGGGTTGGGGAGCTTTTGGTGACCGTGCTGGAGGGATCTGCTTTTATTACCATGCTCTACTGTAACCTGAAATAAGAAGACACAACCAGAAAAAGAGGACAGCTAAATAACGCTGATGCCCAAACAGCAGAAATAGGGTTTTGAGAAGACAACGACTGTATTCCCTTCTCTGTGGACCTCGTTAAGTGCGTACGTAACTCCATCCCCCTGACAGGAAAGGATTCATTCAGCAAAATGGCTTCAGGACTAGAGGAACAAAATCCCAATCACAGCCAAAAAGAAACCATTCTAGACAGGACAGAGGGGATGGGGAGACCCACAGGAATGAGAGACCAGTGAGGTATGAGGAACCTTGCCTAATGTTCTCCGATGGACCTAATTTGGCACCTGAGATGGGAGGGCCTTTATTGGGGTTACCTTACAAAGGAGCAGAGGTACTTTCTTTTCCTAAAGGGTAACGTGCTTTGCCACATGCCATATCCCGTCCCTGAGTTGTCCAGTCATGGTTCCATGCTGCAAACCCTGTTCATCCTTTAAAACTCAGTTTCAGTCAAGTCTCTCTAGAAAGACTTCCTCAACAACTCCAAAGATGGAGGTGTTATTATGAGTCACGTAAACCACAGTAACAGTGAGAAGAAGACATGAGAGAGGAGCAGTCGTAGTACCACAAAGCCTGTGGATCACTGGCTATGTGCTGAAGGCACTGGCCCCTCACACAACCTCTTGCGTCCGACACCGTTATCTGCATGTTATAGATGAGGAAACTGACACACACCAGCTTGCCCAGAGCCATGGTTAGGAAAGTGGCAGAGCCAAGACTCAAGTCCAAACAGTCTAAATCACAACTCAGTGCTCTTGCCCCTACATCGCACATTTCCTTCTGAGGATCAGTGTGAGAATAGCCTTCAGGTTTACACTGAAACAGTCTATGTCCATGTCTGTCTCCTGGTGGCCCGGAGCAGCTTGGGCACGGGGATCCTACCCTCTTCATCTTAAGTCTCTGAAACCTGGTTTGTACAGAGCTTGACTGAGTAGATGCTCAAGAAATTCTTCTTAAATGAAGGACTGAACGGCAGAGTGAATGAATACACTTACCTGTCTTCTTTCAACAATGTTCCTTTAAGAGGAGGAAACTTTCTTAAGCAAAATATCTTCCAATGACACCCAAAAGTAGAGCTGCTGGAAGTCTCCACACACACACAGAGGAAAAAAATACACATTTTTCTAGCTCTTTACTTTTAGAAGTAAACCTTGCAGTGTTTTCCATTTGCTAGGCACAATTCCACTGTGTGTGTACATGGATAAAGGTACAGGTGCGTCTGCGTATTCCTCACAACAATCCTATGAGGTAGGTACTGTTACCGTCCTCATGTGTTAAACATGAGGAAACCAGAACACAGAGAAGTTAGGTAACTTGTCCAAGGTCACACAGCTATTAAGTGCAAGGGCTAGGATTAGAATCCATGTAGTTCGGTTCCAAGGTTCATGGCTAAGAAAGGGTGTTGCTCTATTTTGTGCCTTTTTTTTGTATTTATGGAATTCTTATATTTCATGTTTTTGGCTTTCTCTTCGCAGTCTCTTTCACGTATTTAGAACCAACCCACTTTGGGCCCGCGTCCAAATGTACTTCTACCCGCAGTGTTCCCTGACTACTCATTTTCTCATTGTTACAAATACACACCTACGTTGAAAGTCTTTCCCAAATGCACATTATGATTCTCTGTAACAAAATTTTATTACATCACCTGAAGGGGTTATCGTAAGGATTAAGTGAGACAGAATCTTACATTGTTTGACACTGCTTTACATTTAAAATTTGCTTTCCATTTTTACATACAGTAGGTGAACTGTCCCTGCTTTCATCTAAGGCCAGCGAGCCAGCCAGCCCTCCCCGCTGTGAGCTGGATCCCAGCTCTGACCCCTACTCAAGCCCCTCACTCCTGCACTCGGCCCCTCTCCCTCTGCTATCACCAAATCTTTCCTCTCCCCAGGATCTCTTGTGGCGGTCCACAAACATACTGTAAATCATCTCACTTTAGGTAGTCATGTCCTGATCCTGCATGCCCCTCCAGTTGCTGCCTCATTCCCCGCTCCCCTTTTCAAAAAAATGCCTTGAAAGGGTCCTCTATACACAGTCACCCTGTCTTTTCCTCCAGGCTGCTCTTTCCATCCCTCCACCAAAATGGCTCTTGTGAGAGTCACCGGTGGCCACCTCATTGATGAATCCAATATCCTTTGCCAGGTCCCCGCTACTACAGCTCTTAGCAGTGTAGGCACAGATGATCAGTGCTTCCTTCTTTTTTTTTTTTTTTTTTTTTGCGGTACGCAGGCCTCTCACTGTTGTGGTCTGTCCCGTTGCGGAGCACAGGCTCCGGACGCGCAGGCTCAGCGGCCGTGGCTCACGGGCCCAGCTGCCCCGCGGCATGTGGGATCTTCCCGTACCGGGGCATGAACCCATGTCTCCTGCATCGGCAGGCAGACTCTCATCCACTGCGCCACCAGGGAAGCCCAGTGCTTCCTTCTTGAGAGGGTTTCTTGTCTTGGCCTCAAGGCCCATACTTTCTCTCTGTTTCCCTCTCCCTCACGGCTAGTCCTTCTCAGACTCCCCTGCTTGTTCCTTATCATCTTCCCAACCTGTAAATATTGGAGCCCAGGGCTCAGTCTTCTCCTTAATCTATGCTTACTCCTAGGTGATCTCATGCTCTTAAGTATCATCTATTCAGTTTATATCTCTAGCTTCAACCTCTCCCTAAAATGCAGACTTGTACATCTAACTGCCTACCCAATATTTCCACTTGGACGTCCAACAGAGATTTCAAAACAGAGCTACTGATTTCCTCTCAAGAAAAACCTGTTGGACCAGCGTTTTTCTCCAGCTCAGTAAATGAGAACCTAATTGCTCAAGCCAAAAACCTTGGAGTTGTCTTTGATTTCCTTCTATCTCTCACATCCTTCTAATTCTACAATAAATCCTCTTGGGCTTAGACTCCTAAAAATTATCCAGAATCCAATCACATCTTATCACATCCATCACTCAAATGTTTCTTTATCAGAGGCCTTTCCTGGCCTTCCTATCTAAAATAAAATGCCTCACCCCAGTGTTCACAGCAGCACTATTTACAATTGCCAAGCTATGGAAGCAATCTAAGTGTCCATCAACAGATAAGTGGATAAAGAAGATGTGGTACATATACACATAATTGAATACTAAGCCATAAAAAGGAATGAAATCTTGCTATCTGCAACAACATGAATGGACTCGGAGGGTATTATACTAAGTGAAATAAGTCAGACAGAGAAAGACAAATACTGTATGATATCACGTATATGTGAAATCTAAAAAAATACAACAAACTAATGAACATAACAAAAAAGAAACAGACTCACAGATAGAGAGAACAAACTAGTGGTTACCAGTAGGGAGAGAGAAGGTGAGAGGGGCAATATAGAGGTAGGTACAAACTACTATATATAAATAAGCTACAAAAAGATATAAATAGAAAAATAAAAAATAAAATAATGTACAAGGATATACTGTACAATACAGGAATATAGCCAATATTTTATAATACCTATAAATGGAGTATAACCTTTAAAAATTGTGAATCAATATATTGTGCACCTGTAACATACTGTACATAAATTATACTTCAATAAAAAAGAAAAAAAGGTTACGATGTAGCCAGATGGAAAAAAAAATCTCTCTCTCTC
The DNA here is from genome assembly GCF_951394435.1 of Stenella coeruleoalba. Lineage (NCBI taxonomy): Eukaryota > Metazoa > Chordata > Mammalia > Artiodactyla > Delphinidae > Stenella > Stenella coeruleoalba. The sequence goes on along the minus strand of NC_137148.1, from coordinate 123,046,021 downwards.
ACACACACGTATACACAAACACACAGTCCCCAGTTACCTTTACCCTGCTTTATTTTTACTCCATAGCACTTACCTTTACCTGACACGTTATATATCCATTTACTTATTTGTCACCAGTCTTGTCATGCTATAGAATATAAGCTACATGAAAGCAAAGGCATTCTCTGTTTTGTTCATTTCTGTGTCTCCAGTACTTAGAAGAGTTTCTAGCACATGGTACGCATGGCATAGCTGCTTATTGATTGAATGAATGCATTTATATGAAGTCTCAGTGATAAGGTGGAAAGAGTGAGCTCTGAAATCAGATGAACCTGAGTTCCAATCTCAGAACTGATAATTACCAGCTGGGTGACCTTCAGTTACTTAACTGGTATATTTCCTTCTCTAATAATAACACGTCCAAGTATTATCATGAAGGTGAAAAAATAATGTTGGTAAACACCTTGCATGATGCCTGTGAATATTCAGTGAACTGAACTTAATGTTATTATTTTTTGCATCCCACACTGCATTTCCGCAGCTGTCACATATAGGCATTAAGGTTCCACGTGGATTGAATTTGTTGCCTATCTACATAGCTAGCATTGTTTGTGGGTTTGTTATGTGCCAGACTCTACCTTAAATACTTTATAGTTCCTACCTCACATAAATCTCACAAAAACATCACAAGTATTGGTGCGTATTCTCAGTTTACAGATGAGGGAACAAGGCATCGAATTACATAGTAACTTACTCAAAACCACACAGCTAATATGCGGTAGATCAGGGTTTGCACCCAGACTGCCTGACCTCCAGCAACCAGGCTCTTAGCTGCCCCATACCACTGCCCACAATATTCAGGCACTGTTCTCAGCACGTGGAAACTGAAAAGATTCATCCCTATTTTAAGAAACTAAAGGAGAGAGAAAGGCATAGGCACACAACCCTAACAGTAGGTTTTAGCCCTGGCCGTGCATGAGAATCAGCTGTGGCAAAGGCATGGGGCTGTCTCCGCCCCAGACTCTCCGGAAGTCGGCCCCAGGAATCCTGGTTTTTAAATTTCCCCCAGATGAATCTTAGGAGCAGTCAGAGGTCAGAAGCTGAGTCTGTGATAAACAACAGCCATGACTGAGGAACGTCTTCAGAGCTCAAGGGAGGAGCCCTGGGAGAAAGAGGTTGATCACTTGTGGATCCCTTTGAAAAATGACGGACTAAGATCCTGCCGCTGAGAAGAGGTTGCTTTTGGTCAAGATGTCTGGCAGAGAAGTGGCTGTCCTGGGAAGATTCAAGGTCAGTGTCATCCTCTTAAACATTCAGTGGGCCTCTACTGTGCGTTTGTCGGCTTCATGGTATCTATGAGTTTGCTTCAAGATGTTTTATTCAAGTATTGGCTAAACCATCTGCCTAATATAGAGAAAGTTATTCAGTCTGGGGGGGGGCTTTAGTTTTGACATCCATAAAACGGAGGATGAAAATGATGCACATACCAAAGAGTTGCTTTGGTGAGTAAACGTGATCATTCATACAAAGTGAGTAGTGTGGTACCCGTGCAATTTAAGAGTTAGCTGTTGTTATCATTAATATGATTCGTATTAGTGGAAGCCCCTGAAATCGACTCCTGCCTTGTGCGCTTTCGTAGGATGTGGTGACGGAAAAAATCCTGGGTCAGTCGTCTGGACTAGGCTCTAGTTCTCTTCTGACATTGGTGTCTCTTGTGAAAATGGCTAATCCTGCTGTGCCTCCCGGACCGCGGCACAAACCCGTGTCCCCTGCGTCAGCAGGCGGACTCTCAGCCACTGCGCCACCAGGGAAGCCCTCAAACGGCAATATAATAAAACCTGGTGGTGCCGGTGTGAAATTAAATGAGAGGTGCTTTGTGAAATATGTCCCCCTCTTGAGTCTCCACATATAAAATCACCTCACAGGGAACGGTAACCCCATTTTCAGGAGTTTCTAATAAAAATCCATAAGGAATTTGACAGTGGGTAAGAAATAGGAAGGACAGCACATAATGTTTAAATAAAAGCCAACCGGGCTCCAGGCACTCTGCGTGTATTATTATCACATGGAGATAATTATCACAACAATTCTGCCAGGAAAGAAGCCTGGCCAGGTGAAGATACTGATGGAGGACTGGTGAGATGAGATATTTAGTTGGAAAAGACTTTGGCTTTGTAATCTGATAAACCAGAGTTCCTAACATGACTTCAAGTTATTTATCCTCTGAGTGTCTGTTTTCTCAACTGTGAAATGGAAGTAAATAATGTTGCCTTTTCATGTTTCTTGTAAGGATTAACGATATCGAGCAGCATATGCCTGGTAGCCACCTAATGGACGTTCCCTGTACTTGCTGTGACAGAATGTTTGTCCAGGTCTCACCAGTGGTAACACCAGGCTGGTTGATTCTTTCAACCTGTATCACCTTTTCTGGTGCTTGCCTGAAATGTACAGTTGTCAGTGTTGTTCTGATTTGTGTTTCTGAATTCATTACTTGTCTTTGGTACTTGTGCCCCAGGACAATTCCTTCATTTTGACTCAATTTTATAAATCTAATAGAGAAATCACTGGCGGTGAAATCATCACTGTTGTTAGAGTCTGGCCTGTTAGTTTTCTGAGTCATTGTTTCTTCACTGGCAGATTGAGCTGGGAGAAAAGATGGGCCAAGATGAACAGGGCCTTTGTCTCCACAAGTGTCTGCAGTAGCACAGTTAGTAGGGAAAGCAAATGGGAGACAAATTCAAAGGTGTGCCTGAAAGCCCCATCAGAATCCTATTGTTGATACGTGGGAATGTCACTTACCTGAAAATGTTAGGAGCAAATTCATTAGTCAGGGAACCTCCTTTCAAGAGACATCATTAATTAATTTTTTCATTTATTTAAAAATACAAACACTTAAAGAATATATCTGTTATATGTCAAATATTGGCTGGGAAATGGGTTCACTGGTGGTAAAAATAAATGTGGTTCATGCCCTGATGGAAGACAAATAAACTAATCAAATGAATATAAACTGTGGCAAATGCCGCAATGGAGAGGACATGGAACTAGGGCAAGGCCTAACAGGGGTTTGTAATGCACAGGAAGACCAGGACACTCTCCCTGAAGAAGTGTCACTTGAGCTGAGATCTGAAGGATGAGTAAAATTTAACTAGGCAGAATAAGAGAGAGAATCTTCCCTGCGAAGGGGGGAGCATGTTTTCAAGGTCTTGTCACCAGAGGGACATGGTGAATGTGAGGTCCTGAAGGAAGGCCAGTGTGGCTGGAGCACAGAGACCAAGAAGGAGTTTGGAGGAGACTGAGGCTACGAGTGCTGTGACCCTGCATGTTCTGTGTTGTGAATGACGGAGTTTGGTCTTGATCCAAAGACCAACTGGAAATTATGGAAGGGTATGAACTTGGGGAAAGAAGCCTGGCCATATTTGTAGCATGAGAAGACTGTTCTGACTGCTGTGAGAATAGATTAGAGAGGCTAAGAGGGGGTGGACATATTTTAAGGAGTTGGCCACTCAAAACAGAGGTACATGGCTGCTTTGCTTGAAGCAGCCCTATTGTTGTAGTGCAGTAGACTTGTAGGTGGTTCTATGTACGCCCCCAATTCCTCAAGTTGCATGTGTGTCTTATTAAAACAGTCTTATGAACACGGAAGCCTGGCCATTGGCTTGACATCCAGACAAAGAAATTGTATTCTAAATGAGCAATGTCAGGAACACAGCAGGCTGTGTTTTGAAGAGGAAGTAAACATTCCAGGCATTGAAAAATAGAGTGTGTTTCCTCTTCCAGACACAGCACTTGCAAAGCACGATATTTAGAAGGAAGAGAAAGGCTGTCTTAGGACAGAACCACTAAGAATGTTTTTATATCATGTTATTCAACAAAATAGCTGCTATATCCAAGCCTCTGGAAGGAACAGTACATATGCTCAGCTGCGTATATTTATATATAAACAGCAAGGTGGCCCTCTCAGGGGACTGTTGGCCAAAAGTCTTAGGAGCAAAGGTTAGGAAGCCACATCCTAACTTAATTATAAATTCATTCTTTCATGGTCCTCTAACACAGATGATAGAATGTCTAAGCTTGCGGTGGGAACCCCAAATGTAACATCCTGCAGGAGCCAAGTAGGTACCGTTAACCACAAAGGCATGATGTTGGCTATCATGGAGTGTATCACTGTGTGTTCCAGCCCTGCCTAAAGGCAACACAATTTAGTTACAGACCACTTGTTTTCATCCCATTGGAAAGAATCACAGAATTTCCGTTTGGGAGAAGACCTCTGATTCAGGGACATTCGCAGGGTCCATGAACCCCCTCACAGCTATGTTCCTGACAACATAGCTATGAAAAGCTTGCTTCCTGCCCAAGCTGCCCATTTAACTTCAGAAGAGTGCTGACCATGCGTCCATCTTTAAGTTGAGCTGAAATCTATTTCTCAGAACCATCAAGGCAATTCTCCATGTGCACGAGGATGGTTCACATGCCGTGTACAGGCTTAAGATTGCCGTTCCCTCTTACTGTGGTGTTCTTCGCCCAACCCCACTATTCTCTCCCTCACTTCTTTTAAGGCTTTGCACAAACGTCATCCTTCGGATAGTCCTTCCTGCCTACCATCTCTGAAAGGACGCGCCTCCCCGCACTCAACCTTGGTTTTACTCCGTAGATTTGCTCACTGCTTCAGGTGTTAGATGTTTGCGTCTGTTTATCGTCGTTTCCTCTCACTAGACCATAAGCTCTATGAGAGCAGGCGCTTTGAGCCTTTGCTCCCCACTGGACCTGGCACATAGGTGATGATAAATGGTGGTGGGAAACAAATGACAAATCATCTCGGCTGGCAACAAGTACAGGCAAGTGGAGTGACCCGCGAGATTTTGGCCTCCCTTCCACTAACACAGTGGTTCCCAAATGCTAGCATACGTAAGATTAACTAGAGTGCTTAGTTTAAAATGCAGATCTGGGGACTCACACACTCTCTGCTGAAATTCTGAATCAGTAGAGCCAGAGTGGAGCCCAAGAACCCCCATTTCTAATCCGCACTCCAAAACCTGTTGAGGAAGAAACCTCAAGTGCAATAATTCAAGAAACACTGTCCTAGGATAACAGAGTATAGACGATATAGGCAACGCCACTGAATGTCACATGGTTTCCTTCCTCCCTCCATATCTAGCCCAAGATGCAGGAACTCTAGATTTAGCCTCAGGGAGGGATGCTGCTCAAGAGAAGGGGGTTAGGTGCCCTGCTTGTAAGCACCCTGATTCTAAATCTCAGTCGGAGATTGCATGACTGCAGATATGCCAACGATGGGTCTTAGAGGGGAGCTCGGAAGCAAAGGGTCAACATTCATTTCCTCCACTGCCTGAGCACACAGAGCCGTTTTCCGAATGGCTGCTGCCGCCTGTGAGTGACGCAGGATACCACCTTGGTCCTGGCAATCTGTGTCAAACCAGATGGATAGCTAGAGCTGGAGGAGACAGGGCAGCTGTGTTCAGAGCCCTACCCCCCACGTGGCAGAGAGATGAATTGAACCATCTAAAAGCACACAGCTAGTTAGTGTCAGAGCTGGGACTGACACCCAGCCTGTGGCTTCACTGCACTGTTTTGGCCTCAGTGCCCCCTTTGAAAGTGGTTTGACAGTTCCTAACAATCCTGTGGATATGTTAGAATGACAGGCTGATCTGAGTAGAGACTCTATATGGAAGTCCACAGAGAAAGCCCTCCAGGATACCCTGTAAAGAGTTTCCTTCCTTTCACACAGCAGACTTGTGCCTTGATAAGCCCTCAGGAGAGAACCAGCTTTGAGGTACTTTTCAGTGGCTGAGCGAGGTATGTATAATGAATGGGGCTATTACTTGATAGTTTTTAAAAGGAAGCTAATTTTTCTTTGAAATTGGCCCTATTTACACACAGAATCAGCTGAAAAGACTATTATCTGGTATTAAGCTTTCAAGAATACTCTCATAAGTGCTATCTTCCCCCCATTGGGTACCTAATAAGGTTGCTCAGGACCAGGGTATGGAAGATGTGTTTCTCCATACTGTGCCTCTTCAGTGCCACTAAGTGATGGGCTGAACTTGACTGTGTAGAGCTCAGGGCTGGGACTATGGGGCAGTCAAATATTGCCTGAACCAATTCTCTTCCAATGTCTCCTACTCCCATCTCAGACATACCGCTGTGCCAACTTGCATTTTCCTCTTCCCCGTCTCACTCACCCAAGCGAAGTTGGTTGTACATGCTGGGAACAGCCTCCTCCAAATTCACTTCATTTGTACTCATTTCCAATCTTCTGTTTGGAAATTGTATTTTTGGCTCCCATTCAGATAAAGTCAAACTGAGATGATAAATGGAAACGATCCTCTGTGTGAAGCAGTGGCCAAGGCTTTAGTTACAATTTTCTATTGATCCTCAGACATGTTCTGGGCATCGTACAAAATTATTTTTTTGATACAGCACAGACCTCAGTGAATTGATTAAAGTTTGAGGCTCCCAGGGATACCCAACCTTCATTTTATAGAACCACTTCCCCAGCAAGACCCAGTTTTACAATGTGAAAGAATAAAGGCATCTTCCACTCTATATATTTTAGCTCCTTAATAGAAATATAGATCAATAGAACAGCATAGAAAGCTCAGAGATAAACCCACGCACATATGGTCACCTTATCTTTGGTAAAGGAGGCAAGAATATACAATGGAGAACAGACAGCCTCTTCAATAAGTGGTGCTGGGAAAACTGGACAGCTACATGTAAAAGAATGAAATTTGAACACCCCCTAACACTGTATACAAAAATAAACTCAAAACGGATTAAAGACCTAAATGTAAGGCCAGACACTATAAAACTCTTAGAGGAAAACATAGGCAGAACACCCTTTGACATAAATCACAGCAAGATCCTTTTTGACCCACCTCCTAGAGAAATGGAAATAAAAACAAAAATAAACAGAGGATTAATCTCCAAAATATACAAACAGCTCATGCAGCTCAATATCAAAAAAACAAACAACCCAATCCAAAAATGGGCAGAAGACCTAAATAGACATTTCTCCAATGAAGATATACAGATTGCCAGCAAACACATGAAAAGATGCTCAACATCACTAATCATTAGAGAAATGCAAATCAAAACTACAATGAGGTATCACATCACACCAGTCAGAATGACCATCATGAAAAAATGTACAAACAATAAATGCTGGAGAGGGTGTGGAGAAAAGGGAACCCTCTTGCCTGTTGGGAGTGTGAATTTATACAGACACTATGGAGAACAGTCTGGAGGTTCCTTAAAAAAATAAATTGAACTACCATATGACTCAGCAATCCCACTACTGGGCATATACCCTTAGAAAACCATAATTCAAAAAAAGTCATGTACCACAATGTTCATTGCAGCTCTATTTACAATAGCCAGGACACAGAAGCAACCTAAGTGTCCATCAACAGATGAATGGATAAAGAAGATGTGGCACATATATACAATGGAATATTACTCATCCATAAAAAGAAAGGAAACTGAGTTATTTGTAGTGAGGTGGATGGACCTAGAGTCTGTCATACAGAGGTAAGTAAGTCAGAAAGAGAAAAACAAAAACTGTATACTAACACATTTATATGGAATCTACAAAAAAAATAAAGGTTCTGATGAACCTAGGCGCAGGACAGGAATAAAGACGCAGACATGGAGAATGGACTTGAGGACTTGGGGGAGGGGGAGGGGTAAGCTGTGACAAAGTGAGAGAATGGCATGGACATATATACACTACCAAATGTAAAATAGATAGCTAGTGGGAAGCAGCCACATAGCACAGGGAAATCAGCTCGGTGCTTTGTGACCACCTAGAGGGGTGGGATAGCAAGTGTGGGAGGGAGATACAAGAGGGAGGGGATATGGGTATATATCTATACGTATAGCTGATTCACTTTGTTATACTGCAGAAACTAACACAACATTGTAAAGCAATTATACTCCAATAAAGATGTTTAAAAAATTAAAATTGAAATTAAGATTAAAAAATAAAAATAAAAAAACCTGGGCTCCCAAAGCTTCTAACTTAACAGGGTAAATAACTGAAATAAGGTAGGTTCCAGGCAGCTGGAACAGTGTCTTGGACTTAGCAGGGACTCAATATACATTCGCTCTATCGTGGTCTTCCACCTGCCTTTCTCCACAGACACAACTGAGTGTTGGCTCATTTATTGGTCCATTTATTCAATATTTCTTGTGCACCTACAATGTGTTTATTATGTGTTTATCATGGTTCTAGACACTGAGTATCTAGGGGTATACAGAGAGATGGATCCCTGCTCTCATGGCCTTCAGTTCTGGCGGGGGAGATAGGTGATAAACCATTAAAGGCATCAGATCCCAAGTAAGATGGGAGCCAAAACAAAACAAGATCAAAATAAGGAGATTGAGATAACATTTAAATGATGACCTTGCATATTACCTAACTATAGAAATACCCTCCAAATTGGTCTGCTGGCAAATAAGCTTCCTATCTCGTCTCCTTGGCAGCCCTCAGAACATTCACAGCTCGTTTGGGTGCCTATTGGCCAGTATTTCTCAGGCCTCTGGTGCAGATCTTTCCTTTTCCATCTGGTGCTCTAATTCTGCACAGAACAGTGGGCAGACGCTGCCAGTAGCATGATCTTCTGTAGAAGGAAAGCCCTCTGGGAGGTGAGGCTGCAGAACCCAGGGAGAGCATGAATTCATTCCCATGTTTTTAAAGCCTCTGTGAGGGACCAGGCAGTGTTCAGGCTCCAGAGAAATTTCAGGAAGGAAACAAAGCAGCTTCTGCCCCTGACCTCATGGTGCTTGCATTCTGGTTGGGGAAACAGGTAACCACACGTACACATCAATAACCAGGAACATTCAAATAGTGATCAGGGCTGGGAAGAAAATAAAAATAGGATCAGTGGCGTAGTGATTGCCTCAGGAATGGTGTCCTGATAGGAATAGTGTGGGCAGAGAGAAATAACGTTTGAGCTGAGGCTTGACTGAGATGAAAGAGCCAGCCGTGCAAAGGGCCCAGGGAAGAACATTCCAGGCAGAGGGACCTACAAGTGCAAAGACCTGGAGGCTGAAATAAATTGTGGGTCTTGGTGGAATATTGTATCCTTTTGTGGTAGACTTGGTAGCTTTGTTTAAAAATAATCCTCTCAAATATTTAAGTCCTATAATTCACTATACTTTTGAAAGAAACAGTGTATACTAGTAGTTTAAAAGTTTTGGATTCTAGAGACAGTGTGCTTAACTCTACAAGGGAATGACTTAGTGATATAGCCTTGGAGTCAGACTGCCTGGTTCCAACTGGACTTTTCCATCCACTAGCTGAGTGACTGCCGGCAGCTTACTTAATATTTCTGTGCCTTGTTTGCCATCAAAGGGGAATAAGAATAGTGCCTGTTGCATGGGAATCTTTTGGTAATAAATTAAGGTAATGGACATACAGTGCTTACCAACACAGGGCAAGTGCTCAAAGCATGTTGGCTATGGTAATCCCTCCATCATATCCTCTGGAAGTGCACTTTCTTGATCACTTTTGCCATTCTTTTCACCCCACCAGTCACTCATTGAATAGATTTCTGAATAATCAAGTGGAAAATAATTTCCCAACATCTGAAAGACTTGGGCACCATTGAAACCCTTGAATAGTTTCCAGTGTAACTTAATAGCGGTGGGACTCGTGAAATCCCCATTAAGTTGATTCCAGACCCTGGGTGATGCTTTCCTCAGGGGAGATGGTTGGGGCTACACTATATCAACCGTGTTCATCCATCATTCCTTGTCTCCTTTCCTTGCTTTTTCATGGCATTTATCACCACCAGTCATATTATCCCTGTATTTATTATCATGCTTAACCCACAAGAAGGGAACCTCTAAGAGACCAAAGACTTGTTTGCGTTGTTCAGCGTACCATCCCCAGTTCCCCTAACAGTATTCCAACAGGAGAGCTCAGTAACAGCTTGTTGATTGAATTGATATCTACATACCACCCCCCCAAAAAAATACTAGGGAGTGGGTTGCTAATGGGTCAGAGGGCCTTGCTTCTAAAAACATCCCATATATTTAATGCAATCAGAGTTGACAGCTTCTCGGTGACCCAGGAGAGCAATGATTCACTGAGAGGATCTGACCCAATAAATACAAAATATTACATTCCTTTATTATTCATTTATTCTTTCAGCAAATACTCATTAGGTCGTGACTTCATGCCAGGATATTGGTGTACAATGGTGAATAAAACAGACCTGATCCCTGCCCTCAGAAGGTTAGAGTCTTGTAATCAATCATACTAATTATTATAAAAAGCGTCTCATCACCAGCTTCGGCAATATCATCTTTTCATATGAATCTGAAGATTAGAACCTAAAGAAGAAAATAAAAGCTTCTGGCAATGTGCCAGTGAGTGGGCAGTCAGGAAATGCTATTCCTGGCCTGACTCATCTCTCCTCATACTGCTCCTAGGGGACTGGTGGTTTGCTGGGCTGTTCTCCAGATAGCACACGTGTACACTTCCCCATGGCACACAACTCTTCCTCTCTCACCCTACACACACACGCACACACACACCACCCAACATAAAACTCTTATCCGCACCAAAAACCCAGCCTGAGGAACTAGGAATGAAATCCTAAGTGGCACAGGAGCATAAGAATTTGCCAGTCTCAATACCTCTTTACAGCACGTAATATCACACCCTCAATTTGCCAGCTGCTTGTTTGTAAGACAAACTAGATTGTGTTGAGGAGAACTTTCTTTTAGAAACGAGGCAAAGACAACTGCTGCACAAGGAAATTTCAGAGTGTTTGTTGGCAGAGAATCTGAGTCCATATATATAATCTCCCAGAGTCAAGGGTATGTTCCCATCCTACTTACTTTTTTGTCCACAAGTTAGTCACTTGGGGCTCAGTTTCCCTTAGATTGTGATGTCAGGAGTCATTCTGTCTCGAGTCTTGGCTGCTTTTTTTTTCTTTTAATTGAAGTATAGTTTGACTCACAAGGTCATGTTAGTTTCGGGTGTACAGCACAGTGATTTAGTTCATATATATCTATATGTATATATATTTTTTCTTTTTCAGATTCTTTTCCCTTATAGGTTATTACAAAATATTGAGTAGAGTTCCCTGTGCTCTACAATAGATCCTTGTTGGTTATCTGTTTTATATACAGTAGTGTGTGTATGTTAAGCCCACCCTTCCTCTCACCTGCTTTTAACGCCATGGTGTCACGTAAGTGAGCCTCTTTAGCCTCATTCATAGACCATTGATCCCACAGCTCCTTTTGTTGTGATTTAACTGTTTCACGCATACATGTGTATTTTTTCCCCAAAAAACTAGGCTTCTTGGAGAGTTGGATGTTGGCAGGTTTCGACTCGAGTTAGACTGCCTGGGTTCATCTGATGCTACTGCATACTAACCTCTCTGACATACAGTTTGCTCATCTATAAAGCTGGACTTATAATAATACCTTCCTCAAAGGGTTGATATGAAATTAAGTGAGCTAATTCACAGAAAGTGTGTAGTAAAACTCCTGACACATTTAAATTGCCTAATAATATTTGTTAATGATCTCTTTAATATTTTGCACCCACCACTGGCTGATCTAGACACAAAGTAAGCCATCACTAAGTCAGTACTGATTCAAAAAACAGCCTTCCTAATGATATGATTGTGTGACTGTATTTAATGGATTTTACATCAAGGTTGATTATCCATATACTAAAAAAACCATATTTTATACCCCAAGATATTAATATAGAAAAATAAAATTCTAAGCAAGTTTGTGGAACAGAAGCAACAGTTTTTGAAGACACTTTACAGAGTGCTTCAGCACGATTCTGTCTTCATGATGCCAAATAACCAGATAGAAAATTAAAATTTTAGCCAATTTTCTTGACATCTAAACTCCTTTTCCATCAGTTTTCACCAAGACGTTTGAGGTTGCATAAAGACAGGCTCTGGGTCCATGTGGTCTTCTGTCTTCCTGAGATTTTCCTTAGCTATTTTTCTCTCCTCCTAGTCTCTTCTACTTCAAACTGTACACCACTTCTTGGTGGTATGTAAATGAGTTTCTACTTCACATGTAGTTTTGTTTTTTGGATAACAGGATGAATTGGTCAAGCTGAGCCCCGAGATTAATTGACCGAGTAAAGTCAGCCTTTCTGATTTTCTTGAACTCAAAGCCTTGAGAATCCACTAATTAGAGAGTTGTTCTAATAGGAGAAGAAGATATTCACAGTCAATGATCTGACTTTGGTTTGTCCTTCCTTCTGGGGATGATGCTAAATTAGCTGAGTTCAGAGTTTGCTATCAAAGTTTTCTGGGGTCATCGAGATATGAATTTCTTTCTCTCTCTCCCTCCCTCCCTCCTTCCTCCCCTCCCCCTCCCCCCCATTCTACCATCACTGATAGCCAGAAGGATTGTTTGGTGTGGGCTGGGGGAGTAACAGTGATCCCAAATTCTTCCTTATCCCACCTGGTTCCTTGGTTCCCGAGGTTCACTTGAGAAATTAAAATGGAATCTTGGTTTGTTTTGTGGCCTTGAAAAACTGATTGAAATATCCCAAACTTCAGATGTATAAGGTATGGATTATATAATAGGATCTAAAGCAGAGGGTTGGTGTAATAAATGAGAGAATCGAGCATATTGTCTGGCACCCATAAGAGACTAATATATGTTAAATTATTTTAATTAAAAGAAGCTGGTAATAGTTCTATAAGGAGAGAGTATAGGCAAGGGGAAAAATTATGGATTTTAAGCTTACTCTATTTCTTTTTTAAGTAAAGAAAGAATAAATAAGGACTCATCCCAAATAAATGACATTTAGAGCAGCTAAGGTATGAGAGATTGAGAATTTCTCCATTTCATTCGTTCACTTATGTATTCCACAAATGAGTAATGAGCATCTATTTTGTGTCACATATTGTTTTAGATGCTGGAGAGATGGTAGGGAATAAGACAGTCAAAAAAAAATGTCAGTAAATAAGATAACTTCAGTTGGCTATAAGAACAATGAAGAAAATAATATAGGACAATATGATAATGAAAAATTAAGTGGCCATAAATGGGATGGTCAGGGAAGCTCCAGACTCAAAGGCTGTGAGATCATCAGCCAGGCAAAAACCAGGGAAGAGGACCCTCCAGACAGAGGAAATAGTAAGTAAAAGGGACCTCAGGCAGCAATGAGCTTGCTATGTTAACATTAAAGGGAGCAGGGCAATATGGCCGAGCTTAGTTAGCAAGGGAGAGAGTTGGGGGCCCACAGTCATAAAGAAAAAGGCAGGGGCCGGATCACATATGGCCTCAAAGGCTATGATGAGGAGCTTGATTTTATTTTAAGTATAATAGGAAACCTTGGGTGGTTTAAAACAGGACAGGGACATAATATCCTATGTTTTTCTAAATATCATGTTGGCTGCTGTGTGGAGAATACAGGGAGGCTATCAGAACCGATGGGAAAGAGAGGAAGGAGGCTTGGATTAGGAGGAAGCAGAGGTAATGGAGAACAAAGAATGGATTTGGGGTAAATTATTTTGGACAAGGAAGTGTGGGATCAATAGAGGGATATGAGTGACATCCCCATAATGAAAGCTGACTTGCTATGTAGGCTTACATATAACAAAGAATGAGAATGAGATTTCAAACCACCCACATCCCTCCCAACTCCACTCCGGCCAAATGTCATCTCAGGAAAAAGAGGCATGGTCTTCTCACATTCATTCCACAAATAGTCACTCAGTTTCTTTTACTATGGTCTGGAACAAATTATGGCTACTGGTCAAACAGTAGCAAGCAAAACATACACACCTCTGTTCTAATGGAACTTATATTCTAATGGGAGGAAATAGAGTATAAATTATAAGTAAATAGAATGAAATATCAGACACCTACAGTCACTGTTGATAAAAATAAGAGCAGAATGATGTGTTAGTAATTGCTGGGTTGCTATATTAGAATAGTTGTTAAGGAGGGGCTGTGTAAGCAGTTCCCTTTGAAGCAAGTTAACTTTGAGTTATGTATTAAACATCTATCACGGGACATCAAATAGGTCATGAGATGTCTGTGTCTGGAATATTAGGAAGAGAACAGAGTTAGAAGTAGAGGTGGTGTTTAAAGCCATGGGCCTGGGTTATCATTAAGAGAAAAAGTAAACACTGAGAATAGGAGGAGGCCCAAGACCAAGCTCTGGGAATTCTCCAATATTTATAGGTTGTACACATGAACCAGCAAAGGAGATTGGAGCATCCAGACTTAAAGGTAAAATCAGGGGACTGTGGCATTAGAAGCATGTATGTTGAACCCTCTACCCCATCTTCCTCCACTAGCCTGTCATCCTCAGGGAATTTCAGATAATGATAACTTCTTTAACATATATGGGATTTGGGTAGGACCCACCACTGAGACCCTGCTTCTCATTAATGTATGGTGGTACCCTCTCAATCAGAATTCATCTGGCCCAAGTGTAGATGAGTAATTTCTTTGCTGTTGGTGGAAAGACAAGGCCTTGCATTGTGGAAACTCTGACATCAGTCTGATCTTCCTTCTTTTAAGCCAGCAGGCATCTGAACAGTTATGCTCTCCAAGGCTGGCAGGGAGGTATATGATATACAAACAATAGTTAATTACTCCAACCAGGCAACATAATGGGCTTTTTTTCTAGGGGAACACAAACAACAAGAGAAAGCTTCTAGGGACAGTACAGCTGTATAGAATCTAGCCAATGTCACACTTCTTGAAAGAGCAAGCAGATGTTACAAGGATAACCAGGAAGATAGTTTGATGGAGATTAAGGGGTAGCAGGGAGAAGGTAGGTAAATTCTGGGGCCATGTCATAGCAATAGATGAAAATCTTGAGCTAAGAAAGTTAAGAAATCAATAACTGAAATTAAGAACTCAATCAATGGATTTAAGAGCTGCTATACTGGAGCAGTAGAGAAGATTACTGACCAAGAAAGCAGGCCAATAAAATATATCCAGACTGAAACAATAAAGTAAAAAAGTATGAGAAATAAGAAAAAGCCTAAAAGTTACACAGGACATAATAAGTCTAACATTTGTAACAAAAGTTCAAGAAGGAGATGGAAGACAGATAATGGGCAAAATCAATATTTGAGAAGACTCTGGTTGAACTTTTTCTAAAATTGATGAAAGTCATTGGGCTACAGTTAAAGAAGTGGTATTAATGCCACTCAATATAAATAAAATCATAGTTAGATCTACCATAATATTACTGCAAAAAATTAAAAACAAAGAAAATCTTGAAAACAGACAAAAGTCATATGACCATTAAGGGAAAAGAAATTGTACAGCTGAGTTTTCTACAGAAATTATGGAATCCAGAAGACAGTGGCATGACAGTTTCAAAAATACTGAAAGAAAATACTGTCACTCTAGAATTCTATATCCTCTAAAAATATCCTCCAAATATAAAGGCAAAATAAAGATACTTTCAAGTAAATAAAATCTGGGATGATTTATTACAAGCAGGCATGCATTTTTTCAAAATAAAAAATACATGGGTATTAACCCAGGTCACACAAAAGTCTGTGCAGTGCTGGGCAAGACCACTAATGGTACCAATTGCCAGGCTATGGTCTCCTCCCACTGTGACACAGCTGTAGCCACCTGACACTGCTCTACTAACCACCTCTGCTATTTACTGGTTGGCAAGCCCCAACCAGGAGTCACTATCAGGTTGTTATAGAGACCATCTTGGGAACTGAAGTAAAACTCAAATCTCCAAAGACTTTAAGGTGGCAGCCCAAACTGGAGAGCCTTTTCATCAAGCCACCTTCTCTTATGGCAGTGGGCTCATATTCCACGCCTTTTCTTTTCTGTCCCCATGAGCATGGGGCTCCAAGAACAGCCATGGAGTGGACAGTCTTCTTCAGGGTGGAGTGTACTTGCGTCTGGGGGAGACGTGAGAGGTTGCTCCTCAGGGACATGATGGGCAGTGCAGGATGTAGCCAGATGAGAACCAAGCAGACATACATTTTAAAATTCAGAAATGAATGAAGAACCATAAGAAGTATTGACTATTGATGAAAAATTTTAAATAATATTATAATATTATGTAGAGTCATACAGAATGAAGTAAGACAGAAAGAGAAAAACAAATATCATATATTAACATATATATGTGGAATCTAGAAAAATGGTAGACAAGAACCTATTTATAGGACAGGAATAGAGACATAGACGTATAGAACGGACATGTGGACATGGAGGGGAGGCGAGGGTGGGACGAACTGGGAGATTAGATTTGATATAAATACACTACCATGTGTAAAATAGGTAGCTAGTGGGAACCTGCTGTATAGTACAGGGAGCTCAGCTCGGTACTCTGTGATGAACTAGATGGGTGGGATGTGGGGGGCGGTGGGAGGGAGGTCCAAGAGGGAGGGGATATAGGTATAGGTATAGGTGATTCATCTTCACTGTACAGCAGAAACTAGTACAACATTGTAAAGCGATTTTACTCCAATAAAATAAAATAAAAATTAAATAAAATACAGGTAAAAATAACAAAAGGCAGAAGGGAGAGATGAATAGAGCAAGGTAATCAAAATGTTTAAGGCCTTAGCTTTGAGGGGAAAGTAGTAAAACTATTAACATAAATTATATTCTAATACTTAATAGGTGTATACCATAATCTGTAGTGTAACCACTATTTTGAAAGGATAGAATAATGTATAAGTAACCAGCTGAGAGAGGAGAAAGTTTTAAATTTAAAAAATACACAATCCAAAAGAAGGCAAAAAAAGGAGAGAATGAAAAATATAGAACAAGTGGGATAAGTAAAATACAAATAATCATGTGGTCAATTAGTTACAGTAATTATAAATGGACTAAAATTTCCTAAAAGCAAAGGTTCTCAGACTGAATTTTAAAAATCTGTATTGTAAATATAATAAAATCTCTTAGCGACTACTGTAGAAGGGAACATTTTAACCTGATGAATGGTATCACAAAAATCTTATACCAAATGTCATACTTACTGGTGAAATGGTGAAAGTGTGCTTATTGGCCATTTGTTCATTTTTTCAGAAATATTTATTCAAATACTTGCCTATGTCAACAGCCTTATTGAGGTATAATTGACATACAGTAAATTGTAAATGTACAATCAGATAAGTTTTGACCTATATACATACCCATGAATCTATCATCAATTAGAAGAATGAAAATATCTATCACCCCCAAAGTTTTTTGTGCCCCTTTATAATCCTTCCCTTTCCCTGACTTGCTTTCTGCCACCATAGATTAGTTTTCATTTTTTAGAATTTTATGTATATAGAATCATACAGTATGTATTTTTTTCCTGGCTTCTTTCACTCAGCATCATTATTTTAAGAATCATCAGTGTTGCTGTGTGTATCAACAGTTCCATCTTTTTTGTTTTGGTTTTGGTTTTTTTTGTTTTTTTGCGGTACACGGGCATCTCACTGTTGTGGTCTCTCCTGTTGCGGAGCACAGGCTCCAGACGCACAGGGTCAGCGGCCATGGCTCATGGGGCTAGCCGCTCCATGGCATGTGGGATCTTCCTGGACCAGGGCACGAACCCATGTCCCCTGCATCGGCAGGCGGACTCTTAACCGCTGCGCCACCAGGAAAGCCCGACAGTTCCATCTTTTTACTGCTGAGAAGTGTTCCATTGGATGAATATACCATATTTTATTTATCTATCCACCTGCTGATGGAACTTGGATTATTTCAAGTTTGGGACTATGACAAATAAAGCAACTGTGAATATTTATGGGCAATTCTTTATATGCAGATATTTCTTCTTTTCTCTGGGGTAAATACCTAGGAATGGGATGGCTGGATAAAATAACAGGAAGATATTTTAAGAAACTGCCAAGTTGTTCTCTGAAGTGGTTGCACATTTTACATTCCCACCAGCAATTCATGAGAGTTCCATTTCCTCCACATTCTCTCCAACATTTGGTAAAGTCAGTCTTTTTAATTTTAGCCATTCTAATAGGTTTGTAGTGGTATCTATTGTTCATTTAATTTGCATTTCCCTAATAACTAATGAAGCTGGGCATCTTTTCATGTTCTTATTTTTCATCTGTATTTCTTCTTTGGTGAAGTGTCTGTTAAAATTTTTTGCCTATTTTTCATTGGGTTGTTTGCTTTCTCACAACTGAGTTTTGAGTTCTTTATTCTAGTTACAAGTCACTGATAAGATACAAGATTTGCAAACATTAACTCATAGCCTGTGGGTTTCCTCTTTTTCTGTCTTCATTTGTATTAATTGATTATTTTTAATATATTATCTCCTCTATTGATTTATTAGCTATACCTTTTTGTTTTATTTTTTGTGGTTGCTTTAGAATTTTTAATATGAATCTAATTTATCATAGTCTGAGTATTATACCACTTATGTATAATACATACAGCAGTATTCCTTTCCCTTTCTGATCTTTATGCTACTATTTCTACATAGGATATATGTGTACATATATATATGTACATATGATAAAACACAATTCATTGTTACTCTTTTTTTAATAGATCAAATATTTGGTCTAGTAAGTCGATTTAAATATATATATATAAAATGAGAAAGGCATTCTTTTATAGTGATGCAGCTCTGAGAAAGCCTTGGGCAGATTAATGGGAGCCCCAGAGCAAAGACTGTCAGGAATGGACAGATCTAGTACCCATGCTTTTCTCAGTCATTGGTTTGGTGCATCCCAGGGAGAACATAACCTTGGTGTTGATGCTGTGGTGAATACTGAAAGGGTGGCAGCTGGAAGATTCATCTAACTACACTCCTCACAGCACATATTCCCTGAAGGAAGATCTGAGCAGAGCACTCCCATAGCTGTCATACAGGACAATTGAACTTAACTTAGGAGATTGAGGAAGGATTCTCTAGGACATATTTAAAACAATGATTAAGTGATTAGCATCTTTTACATGCGACAATGGAAAGACTAGGTATTCAGGTCACGTAATGAGAATATTTCTTTGACTAGTTGTTAAAGCAAGGGCCACTTTGCTGTATTTTGGTGGTAGACCCTGGATTCAAAGCACTCTGTGATTTTAGCATGTATCCTTTCAAACTAATGGACAGGTTAAAAAGCAAAGTAAAAATATTTAGCCAGCATTTGTTCTCACTTCTCCATGTTTTTATAGTTGTATCATTTCAGTCATTGTGAAAGCTAAAAATCTTCCATCTCTCCCATCCCCTTGTTAGTGGTAGATACTTTTATGCATACATCTCATTCCAAAAATATTTATTGAGCACCTAATCTATTACAAGCATTACCTCATGAACTTTCTCTTATTTTGGCTGCCAAACAGTACCAAGAGATAGTTTACATTGAATCTTTTCTATTTAACTTTGTTTTCTTGACCTCAGCAGATCTCATTTGTATTTTCAAACAGCTACTGTTGTGAATAGCTTTGATTGTTGAACAGCAGTTATTTAAATATTTATGGTCAATCTGTTCCAAAACAATATTAAAGCAGCAGTGCACAGTTTAAGAAATACATAAAAATCAGTGGGGCAAATTTTTGTATCAGAAGATCTACATTTCTAACTATGTGCCAGATTTTCCATTTATAATTCTTGCAAATGAAACACTTCAGGTAGTCATAAATACCGACCTCTCTGAACCTTTCTTTGTGAATTATGGTCTTGCAGTAATAAATAGAGAGCAGGATTTGATTTGTAGGTTGAACTATACAAAGCAAGAACTCAATGCTAATGGCTTTGATCATTCTAATTCATTTTAACTGGCCAAGAGGGAGATGGCAAGAAGTCTTTTTATAACATCATCACCTTCTGTTCTAAGTGTGCCCAGTAGACACATTTTCTCCACAGTAGCTGTACCTAGCTTTGTGTCTGGCACTGGAAGGACGTCACTAAATATTTATTAATCTGATAGTCTAAAGTCAGCACTGAATGCTGCCTAATTCAACCTAGGACTTTGGTTCCCTTGCAAGGGATCACATGAGAAAAGTAACCTAAACAGCAACAGTTCCCATACTGCTGGCCCCAAATAATTTAGTTAACTAAACTATTTCTTTTTTATCATCATTTCAACATTTACCATAGGAACCACGTTTACTGTAGTTACTAGAATCTAGATACGTGGGATTTTCTATTTGGAAAGGACCTTAGGGATAATATAATTCAGGGGTAAAAAAATAATTTATTTTCTTTTCTAAGCTCAATAGGAAAAGTGCTGTTTTCAATAAATGATGTCTCTTAAAGGTGGTAGAGGGCATGAACAGCAGGTATTGGGACTTCCAAATTGAGTCCAACTATCCGTCCTGACAGATGGCCATCGACCTCAGCTCAAACACTTCTAAGGCAGGAAAGCACTGCTTTTCAAAGTGGCTCATGTCATGACTGAATGATGGAAAGTCCTATTTAATTAGCTGAAATTTTCACGTCTACAACTTCTACACTTGGAGTTCTGCTTTTTGGAGTCACACAAAATCAATGTACTCTTTCTTATTCTATATGATAGTACTTTATATATTTGAACACAATTTTTCTGAGCTCCTTTTTCTTTTTGTTAGCCTGCAGTTCTCAGCATCTTTGACCTTCTTATTTATGATGCTGAAAGTTTTCCAACAAAAGTTCTGAAATAACAACCGCACGGCATGTTTGTGTGTGTGTGTGTGTGTGTGTGTGTGTGTCCTAGATTATAATTCTTTCAGACCTGGAAGACTTCCTCAGATGAAAAGCAACACTATCCTGTCTTGAGTATATTCTAACTATCTTGGGCTTTAATTCCCTCTTAAAGACATTGGTGCTACCTTTCCGGTTTGAAGATTGTTCCCCTTGATAGGATAGATAATCAATGGAAATGCTAGCTGCTTCTCCTCGCTCACTGTCACCTGTTAACATTGCATCATCTTTTCCAAGCATCAGGCTTAACCTTTTCTTGTTTTTCTCCATGCTCCAAATCTAATTTAAAATGTCTTTGCCAAATCTAAGAAACCCTTCAGTCCATATCTTATTTTGCGTTGCAGCTGTGTTGGACACTTGATCAATCCCTCCTTCCTGAAATTCTCTATTCCTTTAGCTTCAACAAATTATTTTCATTTGATTCTCCTCTTCTCTTTCTCTGTGTGTTCCTAATATGCTTCCCCTGTGGGCTCCTCCTCCTTTGCTTTACATGCTGTGTTCACCAGGATTCTGGTCTCTACATAAACTCTATCCTTGAGTGAGCTTCTGCACCCCCATGGTTTAACCACCCTGTATCCTGATGATACTGAAACGTTATCTCCAGCTCATATTCCTTCCCTGTTGATGACTCTTTTCCAGGGTGACTAAAACCCAACTCATCATCTTGTCCCCATGGGCCCAGCCCCTCCTCTGCTCCTTCTCATCAATATCCTTTCTCGGTGATTGGCATCACCTTCTGCACAGTCATCCAAATAGAAACCTAAGTTCCTCCTTCTTCCCATCCAGTTCATGTGCCAATTACCAATTCTTATTGATTTTCTTGCCTACAGTTCTTGATTTCATCCCTCCATCTATTGCCCTACTTCCCTGATTAGCATTCCATTTTTTATAGCTTGGAGCTTTCCAATAGCCTCCAGACCTATTTTTATATTGTTGTTATTTGTTTGTATTTTGCTTCGGTTCTGGTGTTCCTCAGGTTTAGCCTCTACCTGTAGCCAGAAAAATCTATCTAAAACATAAATCTGATCATATCCCTACCCCATTTAAAATCCTTCAGGTCTCCTCTTTCCCTGCAAAATAAAGACCGGGAGCATGACGCTTAGGGTATTCCATGACTTAGCCTACAACTCACTCTCTCCAACTTTGTATTTTCCTATTCTTTGCTCTGGAATAGAAGCTGTAATCACACCAAAATTCTTATAAAATCCAACATATATCATGCTATTTCAGGTTTTCTTACCCTTGTTTATGCCATGTTTTTTGCCTAGTTAGAATGCTTATTCTACTTTTCTTCTTTTGACTAATTTTCACTCATCTCTAATAATTTAGCTCATATATCATCTCCTCTGGGAAATATTCCCCCAAACAACATGTAAGGACTGAATATGCTCTGAGGTTCCCGTTAACACACTGGGCTTGCTTCTGTTCTGTCACTTATTATGTATATTGACTCTCCAGGGTATCTGTATATGAGGTTATCTGTGACAGGGACCACATCTTATTGAACTTTGTATTTGTTCTTTAACTTTCTTCCTTGACCTTACGTTTCCTTGGGCTTAGAATGAGTTAGGTTGATATTTTCTTAACTAATGAATTCTTCTTGTACACTGGGAAACATAGTAAGAAAACCTAAAGCTAGCACTTTGCAAATTCTATGCTAACAATATCTGAGAACTAAAACAAAGTCAGATAGGAATGGATTTCCTTGCTAGAAGGTGATTGCCCCCAAAATGCTCTCGTCTTTTTAGCAAGTATCTTTAACTTACAGGACGAACTCATGGTCTTGACTCTCAAGTTTACTCAATAAATATGTACTGAGTACCTAGGTGTGTAGAGATGAATTAGACATTTATTCTAACTTCAAAAAGCTTACAGTTTAGCAGGAAAATAACATTTCAAGGGAGAAATGATGATGTTGGTGATGATAGTGGTAATAGTCTCAATTATTGAGATCAGACTTATTTCTATTATCTTGTTTAACCTCATAGTCATATTGTAAGTAACCTCCTTTTTTGATCAGAGAACCAAGACTTAGAGAATTACGGAACATGCTCAAGGCCACACTCTTAGATTCAAAACCCTTAACCCTATGCTGTATTCTCTGTGATACTGTGATGTGTTATGTAGGAGAGTCAGCCAACAGTAAGACTTAGAAAAAAGCGAGCCGGATCCTGCTGAAGGAATCAGAGAAGACTCCATGGAGGAGGTGGCATTTGATCTAGGCCACTCATGTTGAAATGTAAGTAAAATTTAGACCTTCAGAGAAGTAAGGAAAGGACATTCCTGGCAGGGAATACAGCTTAACTATAAACATAGAGGTGAGAAATTGTGTAGCATGTATAATGTAAAGCAAGTGAGATCAGTTTGGATGAAGCAAAACAAAAAAAAAGAGTAGTAAGAATGCAAATTGAAATGTTCGTAGGAGGTCATGCCATCTTACTGAGCAATGTGAGTTTCCTTCTAGAGTCACAGAAAGCCAATGACAATTTTAGAACAGGGCAATGATATAAGAGGATTAATACCATCAAAGCCTATACAATTGATGGGAGGAAGGAGACTGTCCTGTGCAGGGGCAACATCAGTGAGCCAAATCCCTGCTCTCATGGAAGTCTTCTCATTGCAGGAGACAGATAATTAACAAATAAACAACATATATACACATGCACATGTATATATTCATATGAACTCATATACATACATGAACAATTTGTTAACTCTATAGTATTATATATTATATATATACATATTGTGTGCATGTGTCTGTTACAAGATAAATTTTATTTTATATACTATATAGAGTATATATATGTATATTTAACACACACACACACACACACACACACACACACACACACACACATACACACATACACATATATATTGCATGTGTCTGTTAGAAGGTGGTAAATGTTATGGACAAAAGCTGAGCAAGAGAAGAAGACAGAAAGTTCCTGGGTAGGAACAGGAGGGCATTTACAATTTCACACAGGGTGGTGGTTAAAGACCTTACTGACATATGGACAAAAACATAAAGCAGGAGAGAAAATGAGCCATGCAGAAATTCAGGTAAGAGCATTTGAGGCACAAGGACGAAGATAACCAAAGGCCGTGAGCATGGCCATCCTGTTTAAAGCATAATAAAGAGGCCAAGTGGCTGGAATGGACTGGGGAAGGGGCAGTAGTAGGAAAAGCATCCTGAGAGGTTACACAGAGAAGGAGCGTTGCAAGGACTTTGGCTTTTTCTCCGAGTGAGATGGGAGCCACTGAAGGGTGCTGAGCAGAGGCGTGGCATGGTCTGACTTGTGTTTGTAAAGGGGAACTCTGGTCCTGTGTGGAGAATATTTTAATGGGACGAGGGAGATAGGCAGGAGTTTGGCTGGGAGGCTATTGCAATATGGAGGATGGTACGAGCTGTGGAGTTGGTTGGTGGTCATCAGATGTTCTGACCAACTGGTTGTGGCGTGAGTTGGAGAGAAAGAGATACACCTAGGATGACTCCAAGTAGTCCCTGTTCTCAGTAATGATGTTTGTGTTAATGTCTCACTGGGTTTGTGTTGGTATATGTACGCTTTTGTACGTACACTGCATTTATAGCCTTTTCATTTCAGGCCACGAAACTGAAATTTCCTTCTGACAGATAAAGGATACCCCTGCAAAGTATGTGCTTATGAAGAAATACATATCACATTACTTTTGATTAAGACTTTTTACTTTATAAAATGCTTTCTCAACTCATTTTCTACTCACAACATTTCTGTATTAGGATGGTTATAATGCATATTTTAAAATGCATTAAATTATCTTCAGGTACAATAACTTGAACCAAAAAAGTACATAAACAAGCTTCAGAAATTTAGGGAATAATTGCTTTAAAAATAATTTCGTACTTGGGATAGTGGTTAAATCGGTGGTTGTGTCTACATATGCCAAATATCTGAATATAACCTAAAAAAATTACCTGTACAATATTAAAATCTGTTGGAACTATGTAGAGTGGTACCTTCAGGTTTTCAGGCATTCTAAAATATTTGGTGCACCTTACATGTCCTAAAATATTTCTTTATTTTTTTTTCCACTATTCATCTAGATGTCTGAGTAGGATATAGAACCTTCTACCGCTAACTTTAATTTTTCTTTCCCCCTTGTCATCCTTCCTCTTTCCCTTTAAAAACATATATAAACATGTCAAGTTCTAAGTTAAGTATTGGAAATTCAAAACATGTAAGATATATTATCTATCTCAAGGAAATATTAATTTTCTAAGTATCTCTTACCTCTTTTATAAAAGGATTTGAAGTGTCTTAAAGGAATAGGGAGCAAAAGAGTTTAAAATGAAATAAACAGGTAAAACTCAAAACTAAAGTTAGAAAACTAATGTGAAGTCAGGAATAGTATCAATATAAAAAATGCACATCAAAACATTCTATAAATTGTTTACTTGGAGTTTTCTCCTAACCAGGGCAAAACAGAAAACAGGTCAGGATTCATTCATTCTTGTTTAATCTTCATTCAACAAGATTAAAACTCACCAGTTGCTTAGAAGTACATTTTTTCCTGGTCTTCAGGCATGGGGACAATTTCTGCAGTGGGTAATAAAAGCACACTGCAAGTTTTCTATAAAAGCTTTCTGACAGTAATATAGCATTGGGTTTTATAGGATCATTCTTATAATATTTCTTAGTTCAGGGAGATTGTATATAGAAGCATAGAACAATAATGAGGCAAAAACAACATGATCTAAGGATGCATCCCCTTATGTTCTTTTTTTTTTTCTTGGTATTGCCCCTTTATTTTATATTTTTAACATCTTTACTGGAGTATAATTGCTTTACAATGGTGTGTTACTTTCTACTTTATAACAAAGTGAATCAGCTACACATATACGTATATCCCCATATCTCCTCCCTCTTGCGTCTCCCTCCCACCCTCCATATCCCACCCCTCTAGGTGGTCACAAAGCACTGAGCTGATCTCCCTGTGCTATGTGGCTGCTTCCCACTAGCTATCTATTTTACATTTGGTAGTGTATATATGTCCATGCCACTCTCTCACTTCGTCCCAGCTTACACTTTTCCCTCCCTGTGTCCTCAAGACCATTTTCTACGCCTGTGTCTTTATTCCCGTCTTTCCCCTAGGTTCTTCAGAACCTTTTTTTTCCCCCTAGATTCCATATATATGTGTTATCATACAGTACTTGTTTTTCTCTTTCTGACTTACTTCACTCTGTTTGACAGTCTCTAGGTCCATTCACCTCACTACAAATAACTCAATTTCATTTCGTTTTATGGCTGAGTAATATTACATTGTCTATTTGTACCACATCTTCTTTATCCATTCATCTGTTGATGGACACTTAGGTTGCTTCCATGTCCTGGCTATTGTAAATAGAGCTGCAATGAACATTGTGGTACATGACTCTTTTTGAATTATGGTTTTCTCAGGCTATATGCCCAGTAGTGGGATTGCTGGGTCGTATGGTAGTTCTATTTTTAGTTTTTTGAGGAACCTCCATACTGTTCTCCCTAGTGGCTGTATCAATTTACATCCCCACTAACAGTGCAAGAGGGTTCCCATTTCTCCACACCCTCTCCAGCGTTTATTGTTTGTAGATTTTTTCATGATGGCCATTCTAACTGGTGTGAGGTGATACCTCACCGTAGTTTTTTTTTCGGTTTTTTTTTTTTTTTTTTTTTTTTTTTTTGCAGTACGCAGGCCTCTCACTGTAGTGGCCTCTCGCGTTGCGGAACACAGGCTCCGGACGCGCAGGCCCAGCGGCCATGGCTCACGGGCCCAGCCGCTCCACGGCATGTGGGATCTTCCCGGACCGGGGCACGAACCCGTGTCCCCTGCATCGGCAGGTGGACTCTCAACCACTGTGCCACCAGGGAAGCCCCTCATTGTTGTTTTGATTTACATTTCTCTAATGATTAGTGATGGTGAGCATCTTTTCATGTGTTTGTTGGCAATCTGTATATCTTCTTTGGAGAAATGTCTATTTAAGTCTTCTGCCCATTTTTGGATTGGGTTGTTTGTTTTCTTGTTATTGAGCTGCATGAGCTGCTTGTAAATTTTGGAGATTAATCCTTTGTCGGTTGCTTCGTTTGCAAATATTTTCTCCCATTCTGAGGGTTGTCTTTCCATCTTGTTTATGGTTTCCTTTGCTGTGCAAAAGCTTTTAAGTTTCATTAGGTTCCATTTGTTTATTTTTGTTTTTATTTGCATTTCTCTAGGAGGTGGGTCTAAAAGGATCTTGCTGTGATTTATGTCAGAGTGTTCTGCCTATGTTTTTCTCTAAGAGTTTGATAGTTTCTGGCCTTACATTTAGGTCTTTAATCCATTTTGAATTTATTTTTGTGTATGGTGCTAGGAAGTGTTCTAATTTCATTCTTTTACATGTAGCTGTCCAGTTTTCCCAGCACCACTTATTGAAGAGGCTGTCTGTTCTCCATTGTATATTCTTGCCTCCTTTGTCAAAGATAAGGTGACCATATGTGCGTGGGTTTATCTCTGGGCTTTCTATCCTGTTCCATTGATCTATATTTCTGTTTTTGTGCCAGTACCATACTGTCCCGATTACTGTAGCTTTGTAGTATAGTCTGAAGTCAGGGAACCTGATTCTTCCAGCTCCGGTTTTCTTTCTCAAGATTGCTTTGGCTCTTTGGGGCCTTTTGCGTTTCCATACAAATTGTGAAATGTTTTCTTTTAGTTCTGTGAAAAATGCCAGTGGTAGTTTCATAGGGATTGCATTGAATCTGTAGATTGCTTTGGGTAATATAGTCATTTTCACAATGTTGATTCTTCCAGTCCAAGAACATGATATATCTCTCCATCTGTTTGTATCATCTTTCATTTTTTTTCATTAGTGTCTTATAGTTTTCTGCTTACAGGTCTTTTGTCTCCTTAGGTAAGTTTATTTCTAGGTATTTTATTCATTTTGTTGCAGTGGTAAATGGGAGTGTTTCCTTAATTTCTCTTTCAGATTTTTCATCTTTAGTGTATAGGAATGCAAGAGATTTCTGTGCATTAATTTTGTATCCTGCTACTTTACCAAAATCATTGATTAGCTCTGGAAGTTTTCTGGTAGGGTCTTTCGGATTCTCTATGTATACTATCCTGTCATCTTCAAACAGTGACAGCTTTACTTCTTCTGTTCTGATTTGGAGTCCTTTTATTTCTTTTTCTTCTCTGATTGCTGTGGCTAAAACTTCCAAAACTATGTTGAATAATAGTGGTGAGAGTGGGCAACCTTGTCTTGTTCCTGATCTTAGTGGAAATGGTTTCAGTTTTTCATCGTTGAGAACAATGTTTGCTGTGGGCTTGTCATATACAGCCTTTATTATGTTGTGGTATGTTCCCTCTATGCCTACTTTCTGGGGGGTTTTATCATAAATGGGTGTTGAATTTTGTTGAAAGCTTTTTCTGCATGTATTGAGATGATCACATGATTTTTCACCTTCAATTTTTTAATATGGATTATCAAATTGATTGATTAGTGTATATTGAAGAATCCTTGCATTCCTGGGATAAACCCCACTTGATCATGGTGTATGATCCTTTTAATGTGTCGTTGGATTCTGTTTGCTAGTATTTTGTTGAGGATTTTTGCATCTATGTTCGTTAGTGATATTGGCCTGTAGTTTTCTTTGTGACATCTTTTTCTGGTTTTGATGTCAGGGTGATGGTGGCCTCCTAGATTGAGTTTGGGAGTGTTCCTCCCTCTGCTATATTTTGGAAGAGTTTGAGAAGGACAGGTGTTAGCTCTTATCTAAATGTTTGGTAAAATTTGCCATTGGAGCCATATCTGGTCCTGGGCTTCTGTTTATTGGAATATTTTAAATCACAGTTTCAATTTCAGTGATTGTGTTTGGTCTGTTTATATTTTCTATTTCTTCCTGGTTCTGTCTTGGAAGGTTGTGCTTTTCTAAGAATTTGTTCATTTCTTCCAGGTTGTCTATTTCATTGGCATATATGCTTGTAGTAATCTCTCATGATTCTTTATATTTCTGGAGTGTCAGTTGTTACTTCTCCTTTTTCATTTCTAATTCTATTGATTTGAGTCTTCTCCCATTTTTTCTTGTTGAGTCTTGCTAATGGTTTATCAGTTTTGTTTATCATCTCAAAGAACAAGCTTTTAGTTTTATTGATCTTTGCTGTTGTTTCCTTCATTTGTTTTTCATTTACTTCTTTATGATTTCTTTCCTTCCGTTAACTTTGGGGGTTTTCTCTTCTTCTTTCTCTAATTGCTTTAGATGTAAGGTTAGATTGTTTATTTGAGATGTTTCTTGTTTCCCTGAGGTAGGATTTTATTGCTCTAAACTTCCCTCTTAGAGCTGCTTTTGCTGCATCCCATAGGTTTTGGGTCATCGTGTTTTCATTGTCATTTGTTTCTAGGTATTTTTTGATTTCCTCTTTGATTTCTTCAGTGATCTCTTGGTTATTTAGTAGTGTATTGTTTAGCCTCCATGTGTTTGTATGTTTTACAGATTTTTTTTCCTGTAATTGATATCTAGTCTCATAGCGTTGTGGTTTGAAAAGAAACTTGATGCGATTTCAATTTTCTTAAATTTTCCAAGGCTTCATTTGTGACCGAGGATAAGATCTATCCTGGAGAATGTTCCATGAGCACTTGAGAAGAAAGTGTATTCTGTTCTTTTTGGATGGAATGTCCTATAAATAACAGTTAAGTTCATCTTGTTTAATGTATCATTTAAAGCTTGTGTTTCCTTATTTATTTTCATTTTGGATGATCTGTCCATTGCTGAAAGTGGGGTGTTAAAGTCCCCTACTATGATTCTGTTACTGTCGATTTCTCCTTTTATGGCTGTTAGCATTGCCTATGTATTGAGGTGCTCCTATGTTAGGTGCATAAATATTTACAATCGTTATATCTTCTTCTTGGATTGATCCCTTGATCATTATGTAGTGTCCTTCTTTGTCTCTTGTAATAGTCTTTATTTTAAAGTCTATTTTGTCTGATATGAGAATTGCTACTCCAGCTTTCTTTTGCTTTCCATTTACAAGGAATATCTTTTTCCACCCCCTCACTTTCAGTCTGTATTTGTCCCTAGGTCTGAAGGGGACTCTTGTAGGCAGCATATATATGGGTCTTGTTTTTGGATCCATTCAGCCAGTCTATGTCTTTTGGTGGAAGCATTTAATCCATTTACATTTAATGTAATCATCGCTATGTATGTTCCTATTGCCATTTTCTTAATTGTTTTGGGTTTGTTATTGTAGGTCTTTTCCTTCTCTTGTGTTTCCTGTGTAGAGAAGTTCCTTTGGCATTTGTTGTAAAGCTGTTTTGGTGGTGCTGAATTCTCTTAACTTTTGCTTGTCTGTAAAGGTTTTAATTTCTCCGTTGAATCTGAATGAGATACTTACTGGATAGAGTAATCTCGTTTGTAGATTTTCCCCTTTCATCACTTTAAATATGTCCTGCCACTCCTTTCTGGCTTGCAGAGTTTCTGCTGAAAGATAAGCTGTTAACCTTATGGGGATCCCTTGTATGTTATTTGTTGTTTTTCCCTTGCTGCTTTTAACATTTTTTTCTTTGTGTTTAATTTTTGCTAGTTTGATTAATATGTGTCTTGGAGCATTTTTCCTTGGATTTATCCTGTATGGGACTCTGTGCTTCCTGGCCTTGATTGACTATTTCCTTTCCCATATTAGGGAAGTTTTCAACTATAATCTCTTCAAATATTTTCTCAGTGCCTTTCTTTTTCACTTCTTCAGGGACCCCTGTAATTCTAATGTTGGTGCGTTTAATGTTGTCCCAGAAGTCTCTGAGACTGTCCTCAATTCTTTTCATTCTTTTTTCTTTATTCTGCTCTGCACTAGTTATTTCCACTATTTTATCTTCCAGGTCACTTATCCGTTCTTCTGTCTCAGTTATTCTGCTATTGATTCCTTCTAGAGAATTTTTAATTTCATTTATTGTGTTGTTCATCATTGTCTGTTTGCTCTTTAGCTCTTCTAGGTCCTTGTTAAATGTTTCTTGTATTTTCTCCATTCTATTTCCAAGATTTCGGATCATCTTTACTATCATTACTCTGAATTCTTTTTCAGGTAGGCTGCCTATTTCCTAGTCATTCATTTGGTCTGGTGGGTTTTTACCTTGCTCCTTTATCTGCTGTGTGTTTCTCTGTCTTCTCATTTTGCTTAACTTACTGTGTTTGGGGTCTCCTTTTTGCAGGCTGCAGGTTCGTAGTTCCCGTTGTTTTTGGTGTCTGCCCCCAGTGGCTAAGTTTGGTTCAGTGGGTTGTGTAGACTTCCTGGTGGAGGAGACTGGTGCCTGTGTTCTGGTGGATGAGGCTGCATCTTGTCTTTCTGGTGGGCAGGACTGCATCTGTTGGTGTGTTTTGGGGTGTCTGTGACCTTATTATGATTTTAGGCAGCCTCTCTGCTAAAGGGTTGTGTTGTGTTCCTGTCTTGCTACTTGTTTGGCATAGGGTGTCCAGCAGTGTATCTTGCTGGTCGTTGAGTGCATCTGGGTCTTAGCATTGAGATGGAGATCTCTGGGAAAGCTTTCACTCTTTGATATTACGTGGAGCCGGGAGGTCTCTGGTGGACTAATATCCTGAACTCGGCTCTCCCACCTCGTAGTCTCAGGCCTGGCACCCAGCCAGAGCACCAAGACCCTGTCAGCCACATGGCTCAGAAGAAAAGGGAGAAAAAAAAGAAAGAAGGAAAAATAAATAAAATAAAATAAAGTTATTAAAATAAAAAATAATTATTAAAAATAAAAAGTGGAAAGTAATTTTAAAATAAAGAAAGATAGAAGAGAGCAGCTAAACAAAAAAACAAATCCACCGATGATAACAAGCACTAAAAACTATACTAAAACAAAAACAAAAAAATGGACAGGCAGAACCCTAGGACAAATGGTAAAAGCCAAGCTATACGTACAAAATCACACAAAGAAGCATACACATGCACACTCACAAAAAGGGAAAAAAGAAAAAAATGTATGTATCATTGCTCCCAAAGTCCACTGCCTCAATTTTGGGATGATTCGTTGTCTGTTCAGGTATTCCACAGATGCAGGTACATCAAGTTGATTGTGGAGATTTAATCCGCTCCTCCTGAGGCTGCTGGGAGAGATTTCCCTTTCTCTTCTTTGTTTGCACAGCTCCTGGGGTTCAGCTTTGGATTTGGCCCTGCCTCTGCATGTAGGTCGTGTGAGGGCGTCTGTTTTTTGCTCAGACAGGACGAGGTTAAAGTAGCAGCTGATTAGGGGGCTCTGGCTCACTCAGGCCGGGGGGAAGGAGGGGTACGGAGTGTGGGGCGAGCCTGCAGCAGCAGAGGCCAGCGTAACATTGCAACAGCCTTAGGCGCACCGTTTGTTCTCCCAGGGAAGTTATCCCTGGATCATAGGACCATGGCAGTGGCGGGCTGCACAGCCTCCTAGGAGGGGAGGTGTGGATAGTGACCTGTTCTTGTACACAGGCTTCTTCGTGGCTGCAGCAGCAGCCTTATCATTTCATGTCCGTCTCTGGTGCCCGCACTGGTAGCCGTGGTTCACACCCATCTCTGGAGCTCGTTTAGACGGTGCTCTGAATCCCCTCTCCTGGCGCACCCCGAAACAATGGTCTCTTGCCTCTTAGGCAGGTCCAGACTTTTTCCTGGACTCCCTCTCGGTTAGCTGTGGTGTACCAGCCCCCTTTCGCGCAGCCAACCCCGGTCCTCTCCCTGGGATCTGAGCTCTGAAGCCTGAGCCTCAGCTCCTGGCCCCCACCTGTCCCGGCAGGTGAGCAGACAAGCCTCTCGGGCTGGTGAGTGCTGGTCGGCACCGATCCTCTGTGTGGGAATCTCTCTGCTTTGCCCTCTGCACCCCTGTTGCTGCGCTCTCCTCCATGGCTCCAAAGCTTCCCCGCTGCCCACCCCTGTCTCTGCCAGTGAAGGGCCTTCCTAGTGTGTGGAAACTTTTCCTCCTTCACCTCCCAGAGGTGCAGGTCCCATCCCTATTCTTTTGTGTCTGTTTTTTCTTATTTCTTTTGCCCTACCTAGGTACGTGGGGAGTTTCTTGCCTTTTGGGAGGTCTGAGGTCTTCTGCCAGTGTTCAGTAGGTGTTCTGTAGGAGCTGTTCCACATGTAGATGTATTTCTGGTGTATTTGTGAGGAGGAAGGTGATCTCCACGTCTTACTCTTATGCCATCTTGAAGGCCTCTCTCCCCTTATGTTCTGACTCATGAATATCACTTACCTTGCTTTCAATGAGAATCGAGTGGCAAAAAAAATCAAGTTCAATTCTTTGAGTAGCACCTAGGGTTCTGTTATTTTGGTTGTTGGTTAAAGTTTGACTGTCAACCAAAGCCTCTTTGGTAACCAACTGAACAGAGACTGGAGTTGATTCCCTGACCCCCACCCCCACCCCGCACCACCACGCCATGGAGGATAAACAACTTACCAAGGATGGTATGACAGAATGGAAAACCCTGAGACTTCAAAGGTGCTCGAACAGGCTGACAGTAACAATCACAGGGATGTGACGTGGGGCCTTAGGTGACACTTGAACTAGATCTCAAAGGATGGATATGATTTCTTTAAATTTTTTAATTTTTACACAGTTTTTAAAGGTTACTTTCCATTTACTGTTATTACAAAATATTGGTTGTATTCCCCATGTTGTATAGTACATCCTTGAGCCTATCTTATACCCAGTAGTTTGTACCTTTTAATCCCTTACCCCTGTGTTGCCCCTCTCCCCTTTCCTCTCCCCAGTGGCAATCACGAGTTTGCTCTCTGTATCTGTGAGTCTGCTTCTTTTTTGTTGTATTCACTAGTTTGTTGTATTTTTTAGATCCCACATATAAGTGAAATCATACAGTATTTGTCTTTCTCTGTCTGACTGTTTTCACTTAGCATAATGCCCTCAAAATCCACCCATACTGCTGCGAATGGCAAAATTTAGTTCTTTTTTATGGCTACGTAGTATTCCAGTGTATATATATACCACGACTTCTTTAAGGATGGATATGATTTTGATATGGAGAAGCAGGGAAGCCCATTCCAGGTGAATAAATAGGCTCATGAGTGCAGGAAGGCAGTGAGTTTACATAGTATGTCGACAAACAGCAGAAAGTCCTGTTTGGTGAGGACAAATGGTCAGCCATGGCAGGTGTGAGGCTGGAAAGAAACCCCAGCATGAAGGTATCTGGATAGTCATGGGGGAGCCTGCATTTCCTCCTTGGAAAACCTCTCCCTTCACTTCCCTGGGCTCTCTAAAGAAACTAGATCTCTGCCCCCAAATCTGTAAATTGGGAGCCCTAATTTATTACAAAATTTTACAAGTATTTACTGCATTTACAGAAGCTGTGACTTCCTTATTGGGAGGCAGTGACTGTCAGTCTCCCCTTTAGACAAATATTTGTGTCCCACAGCATGAATGGGAGGATTCTTGGACTCTCAGAAGTACCATTTATTTTTTCATTGATGTTCACTAAATAATGAATATCAATCCAAAAGGTTTGTCTCGCTTTTTCTAAAGACTTTCATTTAAGATGCTGCATTTCATTTTGCTAACCTTACAGACCATGTCTTTGAAATAAAGGAAATGCAAATCCACAAGGGACAAATTAGAAAATCATGAACAAGTTATATGACTTGATAAATTATATGAAGCCTTGCGGGGGGGGGGGGGAATTTTCTTCTCAGGTCTCAAAGAAGTCAGGGTAAACCTAATCAGAAGGGAACCTTCAGAGATGATTAAACCAAGAGGCATTTGCTGATGATACTGACTGCTTACAGTATTCAGCCCATACTCTGTGCTTTATGTGTGTTATCTCAATCAGTTACTATAAATCTGTGTGACCAGTATTATTATCTTTGACTTTGCAGCTAAGGAGAACAGAGGCCCAGAGAGGTTTAGCAATTTCCCCAAGGTTACACAGCTTATAAGTGGCAGAGCACAGGAACACAGGCATGAACACCTGCAGCTTGGCTCCAGAACACCTTCTCTTTGCCACCACCTCTCCCGCCTCTCTGTTTAGTGAAATATTGGAGCTTGAAGGGCCCTTGAAGTCATAGAGCTCAGTGGTTCTCTGCCTTTGGCCCTTGGCCAGGTGAGATTAGAATCAAGTGAATTCACCTTAGGTATGAAATGTCAAGGGACATCAAAAAACCCAGTAATCAAATAAATAATATTTTAACATAATATTTTTTTAAATCAAAATCATTGCAAAAACTTACAATGAATAAAATATCGAAGTTTAAATAAAAACAGGATCTCTGTCCAAAACAAATAATGGATCCCTCTGGGATTCTCTCTCTCTGTTAATCACACCTCAGCCTGGCACCTCGAGCAGCATCCGTATCACCTGGGAGGATTTTAGTGATTCAGATTTCCAGGTGCCACCCCAGGCCTATTCAGTCGCATGCTCTGAGTGTGGGGCCCAGTAATCTGTGTTTGAACCAGGCCCCCAGATGCTGCTGATGTAAGTTCAAGTTTGAGAACCACTGGTCTAGTCCAATGCCTTCATTTGACAGATATGAGAAAGTTACTTGTTAGTGGCAGAGGTTGTGACTTCTCTGTGAGTTTAGGGTCCTTTCTAGTCTACTGTATTGCTCCCCCTGCCCTTGACCAGGTATGGTTGACCACTTCCTAATCTGTTCTGTCTTATTTGCCAGGATTTCTATATGTTTCTAGGAGGCAAATCAGTTTGCAACTGAAGATCATGGCATTCTCTGTTGATGATGACATATGATCAGTTAGAGAAGGAGCCACATAGGTCCCCTGGGAGATTGCCTAGAGCAGTGGTTGTCAACCATGGTGGCATATTAGAATCAGCCTAGGAGCTTGGGGAAAAGTACCAATGCCCAGACCTCACCCCAACCAAGTAAACCAGAGTCTCTGGTGATAGGGCTTGAGTACTAGTATTTTTTTTAACTTTTAGGTGATTGTAATGTACATCCAGGGTTGAGAACTACTGTGCTGGAAAATGTGGGAGGAGCCAAGCCTGGTCTCAGGCGATGTTTACTGTCACTGTTCACTGATCATAAACTGGACATCATCCTAACCATCTCCCTTGTTCTCATCCTCTACATCCCTCCACTCCGGAATCCTGTCCACATTAACACACAACTAGCTCCTCAATTCATCCGCTTCTCCATCCTGATCGCCATCATTCCGGATCGACCCGCCGTTGTCTCTGCCATCCGAACTGTACTTTCCATTTGCTCTCGGGCACTTCTCCAGTCTATGCCCCATCCTAGAAGCAGAGAAATCATTTTAAAACAATGGTCTGACAACATAAGTTACTCCCTCCCCAACTTTAAAATTTTCATCGCCTTCCATTGTTCTCAGGATAAGACAGTCTTCTTAATACACCTGCCACGGTCCTAGTGGTCTTAGGCAGCCCACCTCACCCCACCCTCTTGTCTATAAATTGGTCACATTCTTGCTACATGCTGTTCCCTCTGCCAGGAATGCTCTTTCCTCTCTTCTTTCCCTTGCTAACCACTAAACATTTAGATCTCAGTTGTGTTTTTACATCGCAGGGAAACCTTCCTGGCCTCTCTGAGGAGGAAAAATCCTCCAGTCATAATTTTTTTAACTGTGGTTTTCCCTAAAGAACAAGGAGAGGGGGATTGACATTCACCTGGGACAAGCCCTGTCATCAGTTCTTGTAGCTCCTTCTGCATCTCCTTCATAACATAAATAACAGCTGTAATTTTACATTTATTCGTGTGGCCATTTAATTCACATATTTATCCTACAGTAGACTTGGTGAGGACACGGGCCATGTCTTCTTCGGTGTACCATTGAGTCCACAGCACTAGCTCTTGCTGGGAACACAGCAGGTATTCAGTAAACATTTGGTCAAAGAAGGAATGGGTGAGTGCCTAGAAACTGCGGCAACCCCAAATGAGTCATTTCATGGGCCCGATGGATTGCATAGGAAAGGGCTCAGAACCAGAGATTAATTTTTAATCTAGGCTCTGATTCTTTCAAGCCCCATTACCAGTGAAAAGGCCTTTGACTTCTTGGCTTCATTCTTTTTCAGCACAGTGTCAGGAACCTTCGAACTAGGCTTTGCTGTATCTCTCAGGGTCAGTGGGTGATGGGGGAAGAAATGGGGAAGACCGAAGGAGCGAGTGGAATGAACTCTCTTTCTATCTATTTCTGGGTAACATTTATTTTGAAGAAAGAGTTTCAAGCCTAAAAGAAAAAATAGTTCAGAAACCACTGTGCTAAAAGTTGCCTACAAGCCCATCTGGCTGACATTTCTGTGACAAGAAGTCTTGACTCACACAAAGTTCCGAGGAGACTGAATGGCTGCCACAGTCAGGTTTCTGTTTTTTTCTAGAAGGCTGCATATAGGCATGCAAATCCAGGTGGGCTTTTCTTTTCAGGGAAAAAAAAACCTTGGGGAAATGAAGCCAGCCGGCATAGTCTGGCGCATCTGCGTAAGCAAAACACGGTGACAGGCATAAAGATTGAGTCACTCCCGCTTCCTGGGCTGGCAATTTAACAGGCTGCCCAGATTGTTGGGCTCAATGAAGGGTGTTTACCGAGAGCACGTTCCTAGACAGGTGGCTCGGAGTCAAAGATGCAAAGTGCAAAGATGATTGGAACACTTGCATTTTCATTGCACCCACCTCTATCCAGATCCTGAAAGGGCCTCTCCCAGGTAAAGATCCCCTCCCTTCTCCCTGTCTTTAGGGAAAAACACAATACAACAAAAACAAATTTTCGTTTTGTGTTAATTAAAATGTCTGCCCCAGGAATATGATAGAATTTCCCCGAGGCCTTTGAATCGAGTATGCAATGTGAAAGGGGAATTAAAGCTATTTTCTGCAGTAATGGGCCTTGCCTGGAGCCCTGTGGGCCAGGGAAGGAGGAGGGGGGAAGAGAAGGGAGAGAGGGGGGAGGAAGGGAGAAAATCTGCCTCCCTCCCCGTTTCCCTAGAGTGCAACCCAATTATCTGATTTGCATTTGGGGTTTACGTTTAGATTGCATTTAACTCAAAGGTTATAGAGCTTTAAGAAAGAAAAAGAGTAGGTCTTGGAACCCACACATTTAGACGATGCAAATAAAAACTCAGCACTTACCTTAATTACCTGAATTTTTTAAACTTAAGGCTCCTGGGTAATTTCTTTCTTTATCCATTGAGATGTTGCTAGGTTTCACAAAAGCGTCTACTTAATTCACAAAAATTAAATTCCATCCATTCTAAAATTTTTACCACGTTATATTACCGGGTCTGCCTTCAGCTCAAAATAATGAAACGAGGTGTAGTAATGCCTTTTTCTTTTTTCTCTCCATCTTTCAGTTCATTGATTCTCCAATGTTAGCAGGCACCAGTATCTCCTGCAGGCTTGTCAAATCAAGGATAGCTGGGTCCACCCCAGAGTTTCTGATTTAGTAGGTTGGGAAGAGTCTGAGAATTTGCATTTCTAATGAGTTTCTAGGTGATGCTGCTGGTCCAGGTTCTACACATGGAGAGCCTCATTTTAATTCAAAAGGGTACTGCAAATGGAGCTGTCCGAACATGTAAGGCCGAGGTGCAAGGCCACCTGCGTGCCAGTGCCCCTGCTTGCTCAGTCTTATGCCCCAGGGCTCATCTGGAGGACCGGCTGCCTTAAGTCGTGTTTGATACCCTCGTTTATGCGGAGTCATCTGCGGCTACAGCCGGTCGACACAAGTGTCTTCCCCAGGAACCAGAATAGGGAGTAGCTACATGACAGGATCCGTGAATCAGAAGAGCTCCCCTAAAAACAAGTTACCCCTTCCTTTCCAGACCTGCCTCCGGCTGCTGCTTGAAATCTGGCTCTTACTCCTAAGTTTCTTATTGAGGCCCTGTGCCTTGTTGAAATACCAGTACCTAATGGGAAGATGAGGATGCCCTGAAATCTTAACCACCGAGAATGTTTTGTCCTGGTGGAAGACGTAAATTGGCAAAAAAAATTTTAGAGGTGGATGCAATGCTGGGTTTCAGACTTCCAACTTTAAAAGGCAACGTGGAAGTTCAAAGAGGTTATTTTTCTTAAAGTCATAAAGCCAGGCTGCTGAAAGAATGGGGGGAAAAGTCGTTTCTGCCAGAAAAGGGCAGACCTGGATGGGGAGGGGAGCAGGTTGCGGGGGGTGGGGGTGGTCCAGGAGGGTCTAAGAGAATGAGGGCTTGTGGGGAAGTAGAGTGAGGGGGAGGAGACAGGTGGGATGGAGAGTGGATCTCTCCTGAATTTCCTCTCTATTAATGACACCATCAACTTGGCCTCAAACTGGAAATGTCAGGGTCAACTTGGACTTGTCTTTCAATGTCCTCATGTCTTACCAGCAGTCTCTTCCTTTTCATAACCTCTCCTACTGCTGGAGTCCAGGCCCTCTGTGCTGCTAGAGCCTCCTAATT
The DNA here is from genome assembly GCF_951394435.1 of Stenella coeruleoalba. Taxonomy (NCBI): domain Eukaryota; kingdom Metazoa; phylum Chordata; class Mammalia; order Artiodactyla; family Delphinidae; genus Stenella; species Stenella coeruleoalba. The sequence continues at coordinate 123,007,054 of NC_137148.1, read as the reverse complement.
CATCTTTACACTCTCAATGAAATCAACCTTTTAGAGAGCCACCAGAGCTCTCTGTGAGCAAACAATGCTCCCACTTGGGAGGTCTTCAGTAGCCGCCTAGAGCCAATAGGCATCAATCCCATCTTCTCAGTATAGCACTCAAGTTGTCCATTTCCTGAATCTGCATTTTCACTTTGGTATCCCTATGTACTCTTCCATGCAAACGCTGTCCTAGCCATACCACATGACTTAGAGCTCCCTGAACATACCCTATGCTTCCATACTCTGTGCTTAAACTAATCCCAGCAACTATGTCTTCCCACAGCCCAAATTCTCCCCATCATTTAAGGTCATGCTCAGACTCTCCTTTGCAAAGGCTTCCCCAGTCTACCAGTTAGAGTTGATTTCTCCCTCTTCGATGATCTGGTAGTATTTTTATTTTTTTTTATTTGCGGTACGCGGGCCTCTCACCGCCGTGGCCTCTCCTGTTGCGGAGCACAGGCTCCGGACGCGCAGGCTCAGCGGCCATGGCTCACGGACCCAGCCGCTCCGCGGCATGTGGGATCTTCCCGGACCGGGGCACGAACCCGCGTCCTCTGCATCGGCAGGCGGACTCTCAACCACTGCGCCACCAGGGAAGCCCCTATGGTAGCATTTTTGTTTGTGAATCTGTCATGGACCTAGCTTAACTCTGTTCATTGCGAGGACTTCTTAGGAGCACACCGGCACACGCATCCTCCTATCCTTGGTCCTGAAAAAGAGCTAAAGGTAGGAGGGGTTGTTTATCGACTCCCAGGCTTTCGATGACTCCTGCCCAACACTTACCAAAATCATCATAGAAAGTTTTCATTTTTTATTGTGATGAAAGTGTTGAGATTTAAAAAAAATTTATTGGAGTAGAGTTGCTTTACAGTGTTTTAGTTTCTATGGTACAGCAAAGTGAATCAGCTATACATATACATATATCCCCTCTCTTTTGGATTTCCTTCCCATTTAGGTCACCACAGAGCACTGAGTAGAGTTCCGTGTGTTATACAGTAGGTTCACATTAGTTATCTATTTTATACATAGTATCAATATTGTGTATATGTCAGAACAAATTGAAACACGACATATATTTCACAATTGATATTGCTGACTTTATGGGTGTAGGACAGTTCTATCCATCCGACAGTAACAAAGTATTCTTGCTGCATCTCAAAAGTCCAGAGGAGGAAATCTTGCCCTCCTGGTCCCCTGCCCATCCCATGTTATGCTCGTGATCTGGACGTCTCCCCTAGTCTGGCCTTAGATCTGTCATCTTGGGTGTGCTTTCTCTCTCCTGTCTCTTGGAGCTCACAATCTTACTCACTAGAATGGAGATTGCATTAGCATTTTCCTCCGAGTCCCCAGTAGATGATCCCTCACATGTAGTAGCTACTCAGGAAATGTGGAGTTGAACTTGTAGGAAGGCAGGTAGGTGGATACCAAAGACAACCTTTATTTCCTTTCCACTTCTTGGTAGAGTATCACTATTTGCCTCAGTGAACTGGGAAGTGCCCAAGTCATTCTGAATTCAAACGTACACATTCAGCCTTAGAGAATTCTTTTCTCAGAATGCAGAGCCCATCACTGGTTATACGCGCAGTTACAATGCCTGCTTCCTTGGGGTCCCAGCCTCAGTAGGGAGTGTGGCGTTTTCTACGGACCGATCATCCAGTCCTTCATTCAACAGGTAATGATTGACATTACTGTGTGTTAGAAACTGGGCCAAGTACCGGGGATACAATAATGAAAAAGGCATGCCCTCCTCTTATTTAGTGTTAATATAAATACTGATTACTGTGGAAGCATATTGATGAGAAGTAGAACCCAGTGTGAAGATTCAGAAAAGCCTCCCTGTAGAAGTGACATATAAGTGGGGATGTGAAAAGTGTGCAGGAGACAGCCAGCAGAAGACGGAGGATAGTGTATTCTGTGCAAAGGGAACAGGATTGTGGAAACGTCAGACATAAGAGAGTGTGGTGACTTAAACCACTGAGATATTATTGCCTCTAGAAAGTCTCCCCTGGTCCTCCCAGTCTTGAAACGGAAGTCCCTCTTATACGTTCCCAAGCATCATCACTTCCATCAGCATAGCCCTTATCACTTTGCATTATTATTATCTATTCACTTGTTGGTCTTTCCCACTAAGTAATAAAACCCACACAAGAGCAAATATTATGTCTGTCTTGACCATTACTGCATCTCTTGCAACATTTACGGAGGTCAATTTGGCAATATCTGTTAAAATAACTGAACTTACCTTTTGACTCAGCAGTTTTATTTCTAGGCATCTATCTGATAGGTTTACTTTTATGTGCGCAAGATAGGTTTACTTTTATGTGTGCAAAATAGACAAGATTATTCATCATGGCGTTGTTTATTTTAGCAAAAGATTAGAAATAACTTTGCACATTAGTAGGGGACTTCTTAATGAATTATGGGAATCCTTTCAATTGAAAATTTGCAATTGGGAAAAGAAAAACGTCCAATGTATATTGTTAAGTTAAAAACAATTCAGGATGCCCTGGTGTGGATAATATGTTACCATGTACTTCAAGAGAGGGGGACATATGTAATGTTTTCTTGGATGTGCATAAAATACATCTGGGAGGGTAGACAAGCAGCTAGAAAATATCATCTCCCTCCAAGAAAGAGGAGTGGAGTAGGCAGAAGTGAGAGAGATCTTTCTCTGGGCACCTTACGGTATATTTTGAATTTTGAAAGATGTGGATGTATTATCTACTCTACTCCCAATCTAAGATGCTGTGGATTACAAGATGCAGCATTCTTTCACTTACAACTAAAACAAAAAGCTTCCATTTACCTATAAAACTCCACTGATTATAAAATAAATTCTGATTTTAAGATGTGCATCTTTAGAAGCAATAAATATACAATTTTTAAATGTGCACATTAGAAACAATAAAATATGCCTTCAAAATAAAATGTTAAAAACTGTTTTCAAGAAATAGCCATCTGTGGGCTTCCCTGGTGGCGCAGTGGTTGAGAGTCCGCCTGCCGATGCAGGGGACGCGGGTTCGTGCCCTGGCCCGGGAAGATCCCACATGCCGCGGAGTGGCTGGGCCCGTGAGCCATGGCCGCCGAGCCTGCGCGTCCGGAGCCTGTGCTCTGCAACGGGAGAGGCCACAACAGTGAGAGGCCTGTGTACCACAAAAAAATATATAAAAAAAATAAAAGAGCCATTTGTTTTTATATGTATAGAAAATGTCTGTAGGAGTATGTGCCAAACAGTTACGGCCATTATTTCTAGGTAGTCGAATAGGGGCTATTACTTTTCTTTGTATTTTCTAAGCCTTCTACAAAGATGAAGCATTACTTTTATGGTCGGAAGAGAATGTTAGTAAATGCAGTGTGACCATAAGTTTTAAGGGGGCAACGTCAGTCACCTTGTTTGTGGTGAGAAAGTTTTTAAGAAGTTGACCTTGACAGTGATAGGCCTCAAGTTCCCCACCTCCACATCCTGCCTAACAGTCACCTTTGTAAATTCCTCCTCCTGTGACTTAAATGTTCATTTCCCCAGAATCTGTCCTTCTCCCCTTCTCTTCGTAGTCTGTATGTTTTGACACAGAAGCAGCCCAATATAACAGTTCCAGGTGTAGGCTCTGGTGTCAGATGGACCCGTTTCAAATCTGGGCTCTGCCTCTTATTGGACAGCCTCTCCAGGCCTCAGTTTTTGCATCCACAAAATGGGGATAATACATAAGAGAGTGGTTGTAATGATTAAGAGTGGGTGTATGTAAAGGGGGTGCTGGCAGAGTAAATGGCCTGTCAGTTCTAGGTATTCTGACTTGTCGCTGGATGATCTCATCCAAATTTATTTTTCAGCCCAGATCTGTGTCCTGGGCTTCAGGCCTCAGGCTTCCTGGATATTGCCACTTGGACGTCCCACACATGTAACCTACCTAAAACCGAACTCATCACCCTTCAATCCAATGACGTGTTCTTCCTTCATTGTCTCCTACTTCCAGCCATCTTCTGGGTTGCTTTTGTCAGAAACCTCAGTGTCAGTCTTGACTTCATTTTCCTTAACACCACCTCTACCACCACGAAGCGCGCGCGCACACACACACACACACACACACACACACACACACACACACACACACACTTTATCCAGCAGGTACAACCTCTAAAACTCTTGATTCTATCTATCTGTTCTTCTCCATCCCTGTTGCCATGACCAGCATGCAGGCAACCTTCATCTCTCTCTTAGGTTGTGGCAGAATCTTCTAGTCTTGCCCCCATCCTATCTCTTTCTCATACTGTGGGAAGAATGATCTTTCTAACGAGAAATCTAATCAAGGTGTCCTCGTCTATATAAGCTGTCAATGAGCTCCCACTAACCTTAGAACAAGCTCTTTTCATATGGGTTGTATGGGCTGGCTCTGTATTCTTTCTTTCCCCCAACCTATTTCATGTCATTTTCTTACCGTGAACAAGTACTTGATTCCAGCCATAGTGAAATACTGTATATTTCTAAAGGGTTCTGTGATCTGGTTTCACTCAAGACCTTTGCACAAGTTGCATCCTCCAACTGGAACCCACTCTGCACCCTTCACATAGCTAATACTTACCTTCCTTCAGGTCTCAGATTAGATGACTTTGCCTCAGAAAGCATCCCCCAACCCCAATTCTTGGCTGGTTCTGCCTTCCAAATGCTCCCACAGCACCTTGTACTCCTCATAAAGGGTTTTGCAATCTTTGCTAGTTTTTCCCCAAACCACCTGTACACTTCTTTTATTTTTTAATACAATTTTTAAAAGGTTACTTTCCATTTACAGTTACTACAAAATATTGGCTATATTCCCCCACGTTGTATGATACATCCTTGAGCCTATCTTTTTGTTTTTTAATTGTTATCTTCAGTACATAAAATTGACTCATAAAAACATTCTTAAAAGGTACAATTTTTCCTTTTTAACAAAGTATAATAAAACATAAAAACCCCCAAAACAGAATACTTGACATTGACCATTCAAAATCACATTCGCAGAATATTAAATATTCATAAAACTATATCTTTTAAAAATATTTATAAAGTTACATGCAATTTTGTAGAACTGACATAAAAGAATGGCTCAAAAATGGGAGAATTTTCCTTCATTCCTAAAAAGAAAATATGTCCAATAGAAGCTGTAAAGATTCTTGAGTACACAAGGTCTTCAGTTTCAGTACCAAAGCCTGTCTTTGTGAATCTAAGAACTTTACACATGTGAGGGGCTTCTTAACACTGGGATGACCTGGCCGGCGCACCCCTCCCTCCAAGAGCAGTGTAGTAACATTGACCTTTGGCCTCGACCAGCACAGTTCGTAGTTTGCGAGTGTTGATTAAAGATAACTCACTTTGATTCAGAACCTCGGAACTTTTCAGTAATTGAGCCTCTTCAGAACCCATGGCTTTAAATGTCCCCTGCCTCATTCTTTAGAAGTCATCTGCACTGTGGAAAGGATGGCCAACCCGCTCAGGCTCCACAGGCCCATCCACTGGGACAGGTGGTCGAGCTGAGCAGGGTCACGGTTTCCCTTACAACCTCTAAGACTCTTCAACATGAAACGCCATCAGTTATCAGTGTGTAAAGCTAGCAGGGCATCAAACAAGCCACCGCGGAAGCAGGAAGGGTGACAAAAACAGGGAGCGAGGAGGGTGCAGCCCAGTTCCTGCTCAGTAAGTGCTCACTAGCAACACTGCAGTGAGTGGACAGACGCAAGCCTCGGTCAGCCTGTCTTGAGCCTGTCTTACATCCAATAGTTTGTACCTCCCATTCCCCCACCCCTAAATTACACCCTCCCCCCTGGTAATCACTGCTTTGTTCTCTGTATCTGTGAGTCTGTTAAAGCAATATTTTTAAAAATTTTTATTTTATATTGGAATATAGTTGATTTACAATATCGTGTTAGTTTCAGGTGTACAGCAGTGATTCAGTTATACATATACATCTATCTATTCTTTTTCAGATTTTCTTTCCCAGATAGGTTATTACAGAATATTGAGTAGAGTTCCCTGTACTATACAGTAGGTCCTTGTTGGTTATCTGTTTTATATATAGTAGTGTGCACATGTCAAGCCCAAACTCCTAATTTATCCCCCCACCTTTCCTCGTTGGTAACCATAAGTTTTTCTATGTCTCTGAGTCTATTTCTGTTTTGTAAATAAGTTCATTTGTATCATTTTTTATATTCCACATATAAATGATATCATATGATATTTGTCTTTCTCTGACTCACTTCACTTAGTATGACAATACTAAGATCCATCCATGTTGCTGTAAACGGCATTATTTCATTCTTTTTTATGGCTGAGTAATATTCCATTGTATACATGTACCACATCTTCTTTATCCATTCCTCTGTCGATGGACATTTAGGTTGCATCCATATTCTGGCTATTGTAAATAGTCTGCAATGAACATTGGGGTGCATGTGTCTTTTTGAATTATGGTTTTCTCCAGATATATGCCCACGAGTGGGATCACAGGATCATAGGGTAGCTCTGTTTTTAGTTTTTTAAGGAACCTCCATACTGTTCTCCATAGTGGCTGCACCAATTTACATTCCCACCAGCAGTGCAAGAGGGTTCCCTTTTCTCCACACCCTCTCTAACATTGTTTGTAGACATTTTGGTGGTGGCCATTCTGACTGGTATGAGGTGATACCTCATTGTGGTTTTGATTTGCATTTCTCTGATAATTAGTGATGTTGAGCATTTTTTCATGTGCTTCTTGGCCATCTGTATGTCTTCTTTGGAGAAATGTCTATTTAGATCTTCTGCCCATTTTTCGATTGGGTTGTTGTTGTTTTTGATACTGAGCTGTGTGACAGGTTTGTTTATTTTGGAGATTAATCCCTTGTTGGTTGCATTGTTTGCAAATATTTTCTCCCATTCTGTGGGTTGTCTTTTCATTCTGTTTATGGTTTCCTTTGCTGTGCAAAAGCTTTTAAGTTTCATTAGGTCCCATTTGTTTATTGTTGTTTTTATTTTCATTACTCTAGGAGGTGGATCCAAAAAGATATTGTCGTGATTTATGTCAGAGTGTTCTGCCTATACTTTAAGAGTTTTATAATATCCAGTCTTACATTTAGGTCTTTAATCCATTTTGAGTTTATTTTTGTGTATGCTGTTAGGGAGTGTTCTAATTTGGGCATGTTTACACATGAAAGTGGCAAGTGCTACAAACCAGGGCTTGAACTAATAATGGTTTTGTTGATGGTCTAGACTCACCACTGTATCTAACTCCCTTTGATGTTCCCAGCACCAGGTGTTACCAAACAAAGCTTGGTTCTGCTTGTGTTTGCACAGTAAAGCCAATCTACTGACACCAGATTGCGGTAAAGAAAAGTGCAGCGTTTATTGCAGGGCACCAAGCAAGGAGTCCAGACAGCTAGTGCTTAAAGGGCCCGAACTCCCCGAAGGCTTTCAGGGAAAGGTTTCTAAAAATAGGATGAGGGAGGGGTGTTGTGGGGTGTGTGATCAGCTCGTGGACATTCTTCTGATTGGTTGGTGGTGAGGTACTTGGGATTCAACATCATCAACCTTCTGGTTCCAACCCGTCTGGGGTCTATGTGCTTGTGGGCAGCATACAGTTAACTTCTACCCGGTGGGAGTTTCAGTATCTGTAGAACAGCTCAAAGGACATGGCTCAGGATCTTCTCTGTAGCCCTTGAGGAGGAACTAAAGGTTCTTGACTTTAATTACGGAACTATTATTATTTTGTCCTGTTTGACTGCTTTCCTTTGTGTCTGCATTTTCTCGCTTGTCTGATTAAATTTATTCTTTGACTACAGATTTTCTTCAGACAAAAGACAGGCAGAGGACATGGGTGGGTTGGTGGGGTTCTGTTCTGGGAAGGCCTCATAGGGTCCTGCTCAGTTACACAGGCATTGACTTGACACAGAGGTGGTACTTAACAGACGTTTATTGAAAATGTATGAATATATAAAAAGATGAATGAATGAACACGAGGAGGCCTAGAATTTCCCTGAACTTTCTAATTGCCTGTTGCTTTGGAGGAAAGGTTCAATGTGCCTGACTTGACACCCATGGTCAGGCTTGCCATTATCCTTGGGGTGTTACCTGAGCCTCTTTGTCCAGGTCTGGTGATCCAGGATAGACAATTCAGTAAGCACAGGGTCAGATTTCCCAAAGTGCATCTGGGTGGCCCCTAAATACCTTTTCATTAGCACATAATCGACGGGGTTGTCCTAGATTCAGGCCTTGGTTGCATTCCTTAGTGGTGAAGGCCGCTTACATAAGCTGAGTGGGCCGTCTTTGAGAAATATCCAGGGCTTGCAGGGGAAATTTTCCTTCTCTCCTTCACTTGTTTGCTTGCCACAGTGAAGATATTTTTGGATTTTGGCTGAGTCGGTCTCTCTTTTTGGTCTGTGTACCCCTAGGGAATTGCTGCTCCTACAGATGGAAACTAACTGGAGAGTAACTGTAGGCCAGGTCTGCAAACAGGAAGGGGAGGGGAGTCGCAGGGTGCCCTGGTGAATTTCCCCACCCCCCCCATTTCCCTGGCACCCCACTCCCCTATCTATTAGGACTTTAGCACAGTTTCTAAGCTGAAACATTCCAGGAAGTGCTATGCTGTGGGAGGTGCCCTGAGGTTCTCTGCAACAGAGTGAATGCACCAGGATGGGCCCCCTAGAGAGACTGCTGGGGCTGAGGAGTGTATCCCGGGTTCAAGGCGGGGTTCTGGCTTACAACCTGGGTAATAATAGGGAAGTTATTTAACCTCTCTGTGCCTCAGTTCCCTCATTTGTAAAATGGGAATAATATCAATATAACCCTATTTTACAGGGTTGTTGTAAGAATTAGATCCTTCGAACCCTGCCTGACACATAAAATCTCAGTAAATCTTAGATAGTCATTATCTTTGAAGTGAAGATGCAGGGGATATCTATGGACCAATAAAGACCTGGCTACGGGAACAGCCAGCTTGAGATTTAGCTTGGGAGCAAGGCTTATTTCCAATGCTTCATCAAAACTCAGGTCTGGCTTTCCAGGACAGCATTAAAAGCGCGGTTCACCCACATATCTAATAGAAGGCGGTGTGTTGTAGTGAAAAGAGCAGGACCTTCAGAATTAGACATGATCTGGGTTTTTAATGTGAGCTGAGTAACTTTGGGAAAATGACTTCATTTCTATAAGACTCAGCTTTCAAATCTATAAAATGAGTTAAATGATAGTATCATTTACAAAAGAGAGAGGATTAAATAAGATATGGCATTCTAATGCTGGGCAAAGAGATGCTATGATTATTGAACTGGGGAAAATCACTCCTAGGCCCTAGAAATTTCTGCTTCCACGTGAGTGATGACATTACCTCCCTCCCCCAGCAAGGTAATTATAAAGATTAAATGAGGTGATCTATGTACAGAGCTTAGCAATAATAAAGCTAACAGTTGCAACAGTAATGTTGCAACTGTTAGCTTTATTATTGCTGTTTTTTATTCTATAGGCAACACAGTTTTTGAGCACCTACTATGTACCAGGTCCTGTGCTTGGTGTGAGGGATGGATGAAGGAATACAGCCCACACAGCCTTGTACCCAAGGGGCTCCCTTCTATTCCAAAGTTGTGAGGGAGAGAGAGAAGCAGGAAACAGAACTAAATATCTTTGGAAAGCGATATAAGTTACGTAGAAAACAAAAGGGTATGATGGGTTAGAGTGATGGGGGGGGCGGTTACTTTAGTTCATGTTGTCAGAAGAGGCTGCGCTGTGGCTCAGGTCACGTGACCAACACCAGCCTCCGCGAAAGAGCACAGTTCTCATGTCTTTGTATCAGTTTGACAACTGCGTGAAGATGAAGGACAGTCTACGTAAGCAGGAATCCCCAGATTGCTCCATGGCCAGGGCTCTAAATCAAGAAGCTGAAACCAGTGTGGACCAGGTGGATGGAATAGCATCTTCCTTTCGTGACCAGGTGACCTGACATAATCTCCGTGATTTCCTTGCCTGCGTGTGGCCTGCCCATCCACCAGGTGGCAGTGTTCAATAATGAACAATGACAGCATTAATTAAAGAGGGCCTCTGGCCAGCATTAACATTGCAGGAGGCCTGATGAACATTTGGTACGAGCGCTAATTACAGTTATCCTTTCTGATGGCTGTGCAGGATTCCTGGTCTTGGTACGGTGACAGTTTTCTTCTGGATCTCCTTTTCTTTTATGGTTGAAATAAATAGATAATGCTTTAAAATGATGTAACTGAACATACACATGCCCAGGTACTGTACAGAGAGCTTTACAGAAATTATTATGTTGCGTTGTTGCACCAGCTTTGCAGTGAGTCAAATTATTCCTACTTTATAGACGGAGAATCTGAGGATCAGAGACCAGCAGCTTGCCTAGGGATGCACAGCTGGTATATGACAGTGGTGGGTTCAAACCCAGGTTGGTCTGATGTCAACGTCTAGCTATTACTCATCACACTGTCTTGCTCTGTATTTTAAGAAGAATGATTATTACTAAGATAAGTATCCTTGAAACAGAGCAGATTGCCTCCTTTGTTAAGGTATCGTATTTTCATGTGTACCATACTAGCATTAATACTATCAAAGGGAGTATTTATGTAACCCTCACCTAGGAATGGCTGGGAACTGAAGGGCAGGGAGTGAGATCAGGAACACCTCTGAAGACTGGGGGTGGTGGCAGGCATCTACCCAGAGGACACGGGTTTTTGGTTTTGTTTTGTTTTACTATGACTGACAGTCCTCACAAAATATCTTAAAGGAATGAAGGGCAAACTGTCATTATTTTCCTTCTAAGTCACGGAGGTCGCACAGAGCTTCTCTAGAACCACTCTGGAGATTCTAGGGACTTTCTCATCGTCCTGGAAACTGGCTGATCAAAGAAAACCTCAGAGCTCTAGAAAAGTAAATGATTGTGTAATTCCAGAGAATACGTTACTTTCTGGGATCTACTAGCAGATGGAGGCAAATTCATATTTATATGTTTAAGATTTCTATAGCTTGAAAAGGATTATTATCATTTTGTCTCTAGGTGTTTGAATGAGGTTAAGGAGATATAAATACACAGTTTATCATATTTTGGTTTGTGGCCCCACCAGTTCCATAAGTTTAGGTGATGATATGCTAGAACTGGAAGGGAAGTTACAGACAATCTGGTACAAAACTTTTAGTTTACAGATGGTGAATCTGAGGCCCCGAAAGGAGTGACTCGCTTACAGTCACCCAACTAGTTGACAGCAGGATCAGGCCTAGATTCCCAAAAGGGGGCCCTCCATTAACTCCCTTCAAAGTACAATTTCAAAGCAAAGTTCAAACCGGAGGCCTGTCCAGAGTGGGCCTTTGTGGGCTGTTAGCTGCAAGATGAAAAAAAGGCCCTAAGATCCAATCAATCAGAGAAACATCAAGTCAAACAAAATTAAACAAATTTTAACAGGACTTTTCAGAACCTTTCGTGTACTAACATTTACCAGGAATCTCCAAAAGGGAATCAGAATATTCAGTTTGCCAAAATTATTTGATCTCAAACTTTTTTTTTTCACTACCACATCTATTAACAGCTCACACAATAGAACACAAATGGGAAACAACGACTTAATTTTTATCTCAGTTCCCCCAAATCATGGAACCCCACGTTTAGGAGTGTCTCCTAGAATGCATGTTTTGGAAGTACACGTAGGAACTGCTTCACTGAGGTATGGTCAAAACAAAACCGTCTCTGAGTCCCATGTCCACCTAGTTTAGAGGCTGCATTTGGAGAGCTCGCCTGCCTATAGGAGATCAGGTCTCATCAGAGGAGATGCAGCCTCAAGAAAAGGAAATTATCCTTCATAGTGAAATCTGCATCTCTATGAAACCTTCTGAATGAGATCTGAAAGGTCAAGCTGTTTTTCGCTCTTCTTTTTTTGGAGGGCAAACCTTTATACAATATCTCGGAAGTCAGCAAAGATGGTAAGCTTTCGGTACGAGGAGTTAGGGAGCTCGGGTCATCAGAGCTGGGATTTGGGGACTCACATAAATGGGTTTGAACTCAGGCTGTGTGATGTTTTAGTGGTGTGGCTTTGGGCAAATCCCCTCACTGACCTTCAGACTCCTTATAGTGGAGATAATTACATTATGGAAAAATTAGGATACTAATGTTATCTATGGGAAAAGATGGAGAAAAATGGAGACTGCCAAATTTGTGTAAAACAATGGCTTTTAGACAACTTGGGGAGAACAGATGGGGCTCCAATTAACAAAATTTGCTCAGTTGACTGCTCTGCATAAAGGATAAGAAAATCTAAGTGTGGGCAGAGCACTAACCTGGCAGAGGAGAGAAGGAACACCTCATTCCCCACCGCAAGGGTACCCACTTCCTGTGGCCCAAGAGCAGGAGCTCTGAGAAGAGTGTCTGGGAGCCATTTTCACATGAAAGTCTCTGTGATATCAGCCCAAGGGTTTACCCCGCAAAACCTCAGTGAAGACAGCAACTCTCACACAGCAATTGCTTGCACTGACTTTTATTTGAAGGTAACCAACAGTGGGTTATAACCACCACAGAGGGTTTTAGAAAGACTCATCGGCAACACCCCTCAGTAGGGAGCTCTGCAAAGAGCATGGGGTTTAGCTCACTTTATACAACATGTTCTGGAATAACTGCCCCGATCCAATTTGTACACATTTAATGTTTTCTCATTAAATGACATCATCTTCTCAAAGATGAGTCAGCACCGTGAAGGGGACCAGCTGTGGCCTGCTGGTCAGAGGCCTGCGTTCTCCACTCAGCTCTGCCCAGGAAGTCTGAGTGCCTCAGGCCAGTGGCTTAGTCCCCTAGGCCTTGGTTCACTCACCTGTAAGACCAGAGTCAGCAGGTGATTTACGAGGCATTGTAGCCTCAAAAAAAAAAAAAAAAAAAAAGGGTTTGGAGTCATAGAGGCCTAAGTTCCAATCCCAGCTCTGCCGCTATTTAGTTGTGTAGCTTCGGCAAGTTCCTTACTATCTGTGAAATGAGTGGGATCAGAATCGAGCCAGGTTATGCTTATAATTCTGAAATGGTACTTCTGGTTGGGCCTCCAGTTGGTACTGGTTTCTAAGATTTTTAGCTTTAAGGTTTTTTATCCTTCAAACTCCTTATCTATTTTCACACTCTCCCTCTCCACCCCCCTTCCCTTTCTCTCTCTCTCTCTCTCTCTCTCTCTCTCTCTCCCCCTCTCCCCCCCCTCCCTCTCCCTCTCCCCTCTCCCTCTCCCTCTCCCTCTCCCTCTCCCTCTCCCTCTCCCTCTCCCTCCCTGCCCCCCACCCGTTTCCCTTTCTCTCTCTCTCTCTGCTAGATCCTTCTTTCCTAGCCTAAAAAGCAAAGGGAAGTATTGGAAGCAGAGTGAGGATTTTGGACAAGGGTTGGCATAGCCGGACCCTGGACTGACCCAAAATATAAAGCAAGCACAGTGTTATTCACACCTCTAGTGCTTCTAAAATTCAGAACACACGAGTGTAAAGAAGGGTCCCCCAGCATATGCAGATTCATAGACCAGGTTAAAAAAAGACCTGGGGGTGGTGGTGGGATGAACTGGGCGATTGGGATTGACATGTATACACTAATATGTATAAAATAGATAACTAATAAGAACCTGCTGTATAAAAAAATAAATAAAATTTAAATGATAAAAACAAATAAAATTAAAACAAAAAAAGACCTGGAATGGGAGTAAGGGTGGAGGTTGAGGTGACTGAGCCTTTCCTTTCTCCTTGCAGCTCACAGCTGGCTGTGTAAACACACGGATCCCAGACTAGCTGAATAAACTTCGCCAGACTTCTCTTTCTAAAACACCTTAGAGAGCGACTCCACGATTCGTTCAGTTCTCTAGGAACACACACAAGTGATGACGAGAAATTGTCAAAGCTAAAGTGGGTCACAGACCAGATCAGTTTTCTAACTGGGCCACCCTAGGAAATCCCTTTTGGTTTGTGATTCCTTTCTTTTGCAAAGAGCTCCTCCCTGGGGGACTCAGGTCTTCTTCGCTATGGATTGCTAAGGTTTCAACGTCTACTGTGGATATTAGTCAGAGGGTAGGGTGGAAGATCTCTGTAGGTGGCTGTACCCAAATATAATTTTCTGTCTATAGAATGAGTGTTCAGTGGGTTAATATTCTTAATATAGAAAAAGCATCATCAAACAGAAACAGGCGCAAAGGACGTGAAAAGACAATTCATAAAAAAGAATAAATACCTAATAATCATGTGAAAAGGTGTTCAAGCTTACCACTAATCAAAGAATTACATGAGGTCATGCTGATTTTCTCCTGTCAGGTAGGCAAAGTTTAGAACCAAGGATAATACCTAAAGCTGGTAAAGATGGTGTAAAATTGACACTTCTGGTGCGACTGCACGTTGATGCTACCCTTCTAGGCGGCAACTGGGCAATGTGTAGCATGTGTAGCAAGTTTTACATTTGGTTCCACAATTACACTTCTTGAATTTTATTTTAAGTACATAATCACAGAAACGTAAGAAAATTTAGCTACATGGGTGTTCATCACAGCCTTCCTTCTCCATCAACTTTTTTGTTATTATGAATAATCCTAAAGTCTATGAAAAGGAGGTTGATAAAATGATGGTATAGCCACATAATGGGATACTCTGCAGGCTTTAGAAATCACGAGGTAAAAACATATTCACAGAATACTAAGTAGAAAAAAGCAAATTATCCAACTAATATTCCTTTAAAAGACAACAATAATAACAATAACTTTATGTACATTTGAGGACAAAAGCTGGGGCAAGAATTAATCAACAATGTTATGCCTGGTTGGTGGAATGAAGAATAATTTTTACTTAAAGTTATTTTTTATGTATTGTGGGAATTTTTACAATGAGCCTAAATTGCTTTTACAATGAGAAAATAGCAAATAAGGCAGAAAATAGCAGAAAAAAGCATGGAGGCTGGGGGAAGGTGTAGGGGCACCACACAGAATGAGAAAGGGCTTGCAGCTTCAACATGCTAGAAGGAAAACCGTCGATTACTAGCTTAAGAAAGTTACAGCTTACCTTCCTCAAATGTGTGAAAAACTGTCACCTGGGATTTAGGGCTGATGCCCTGCTGGAAAGATGTTGAACTGAGCTCTGAGTCTGATTTGTTTAGATTTGTCTCTACTACCTGGTCCATTTCCATTGAGGTCTGGTGGCTTTTCATTCTAATTACTTCTCCTCTCTCTTCCGCTCTGTTGAAATTCTGGGTGATTTTCATTCACTATAGCATGTGCTTGTCTTTTCTCTCAGTAGTTTCTATAGGTGTGGATGGGCTAATAGATCTGACGGATGGAGCAGTAAAAGGGCCTGGGACTATCCTAGCTACTCTCAATAGGGCGGAGGAAAACTAAGGAAGAACCTAGGATGGGATTTATACACAGTCACGCTAGAATTGAGTTGGAGGTAGGATAGCCACTACTCATAAATCTTGACACCACGGTCTGCAGCATTATCTAACAAAGCCATCCCTTTGGAGGGTTAGGGAAGAGGGTCACAATTTTTACAATCACCTAAAACGGATCATGACATTGCCCTGCTTAAAACTTATCAGTGACTCCCCATGGCTTTTGGAGTCAGGTTGACAGTCCTTAGCTTGAGAACAGTGATCTGGCTCCTGAGCTGTGTCTCTCACTGTTGCCTCCCCCTCTGCTTCTAGGCTTCTTGTTCTTCCCGTATGTCAGCTGGTTTGCATTTCTGTGTGTCCCCAGCCAAACCTAAAAAGCCTCTCATGGGCCCGTCATCAGCATCACAGCTCACAGCGCTCTCATCCGTGTTTTTTTTCCTCCATTTCCACTCTCCCCAACCCCCTCCTTTGCCTGGCTCACGTCTGCAAATTTTTCAGGTTTTAATACCCACCTTCAAGGACCTTTCCCTTGTCCCTCTGCCCCCTCCTTGGCTGACTTAACTGCTGCACCACACCCCGTGACCTCAGCCCCATCATACTACATCCATTCACTCACACATGCCTTCATAAATATCTGTGCAATCACTCTCCGACAGGCACTGGGCTAGGGGCTGGGTGGAGATAAAGCAGGATGAAACAGAGATCCTGTCCTCATGGAGTTCCCCATCTATCATAGCACCTGACACCCTGTAGTACTAGTATAAATCAGCACTGTAATCACTGGTTTCCTTTTGAGTCTCCTCCACCAAACTGTAAGCTTCTCGAAGTCAGGGATCGTGTCATGGTCCACTTTGATTCCCCAGTCCCAGAAGCTACAGGCACTCAGTAACCACACGTCAATCACTGAACAATTGAGTGAAGAAATTAATGCCAATAAGATACGTTAGGTAGGCAGGTTTTGACCATGTACTGCAAAAGTTATTTAGTTTCCAATGATTATATTTGAAAGCAAAGATCTGACCCTTAGAATTTCTAGATTCCTACGGCACTTTCCCTCTGAACTGAAACACAAACCTAGATAACGCAGTATATTTTTCTAGATGTTTGATACAGCACCTTTAAAATGTTGGATATAATTGGATTAAGACGTCTGTGTAAGAATAAAATACAAAATTTGGGGCAGTTTTAAACAGTATGTCATCAGCTGTTTTGAATGATTTGATCCCACTTCCAACCACTTATGAACTGGATGATCTTGGTCATATGGTTTAATTTCCCTGTGCTCTGGTTTTCTGATCTCTGAGATGGGGAAAATAGAACCCACTGCAGAAGGTTGTTTTAAGGTTTCAATAAGCTAGTACATTGAAAGAACTAGCTCACAAAAGGTTAGCTACTAATGTGATAGTGATGATACAGCTTCTTCTTTAAAACAAAGGAGGATGCTGATTAACACTGTGGTCTTTGGAGTCAGGCAATGCTGAGTTGGTAACCTGGCTCTGCTTTTTGTTAACTGTGTGATTCAGGATAAGTTACTTAACCTCTCTGAACCATAGTGTTGTCTTCTAAATGGAGTTCAATAACAGCTACCTCAAAGAATTCTTGGGAAGATTAAAAGAAAATCATGTATATCAAGATTTAGGACAATTGATGGGCAAACGATGAATAAATGTTATTTTAAATAGTCATGATAATGAAGTCATAAGGATGGTTACAGAACTAAGCTGGCTAACGCTGCACCTGTAGATTCCTTATCTCCCCTTAGATGGGAGATGTGTCACACAGGGGAAGTACCCATGTAGGCAGATCAACTAGGTGATGTTCCCTTCAAGACTGAAATAAAAACATCTCTCTGGGATTAAAGTCTTTGGAATGAACATGAAGACTCAATTCAACAGAGTGAAGGGCTGGCAAAGACCCAGTAAGGGTGAGAGACGGTGAAAATGGAGGGTTCTCATGGGAAATGAAGAGTGTGCTCTCCATAGATGATGTCTGGAGTCTGAAAGGGTGAGACCCTCTGGAGATCTGTGGCTGCAGCTTGGTGTCATATCTGAGGCACTCTTAATACTGGTTGTTTGATTAATGTCTTGGCACCAGCATTTGGAGAAAGAAAAACAATATAGAAGATGTCTGGTGATCATCCTGAGCTCAACTTCAACTTCTCCAATTATTTGACCCTTTGCCCCAGCAGTCAACACAGTGGGGTGTAACTGCAGTCTTCACCCAGGATTCCTTGGGTTTCTTATCGAGAGCTGGGTACATCTGTGAGACTGAAAACTAGTCAACAAGGAATACGGTCCTTGGATTTCCCCTTCTCCAGCCCCACCACTAGCCCACTAGTCTTTGCACAAGTTAGAAAGAGGCACTATTTCTTCAGGATACTTTATTGCCATATGTCAGAAAATCATTGCAATAAGTACAGAAAATTGTGATGACTATAATGAGATTGATGCCCCCAAGGTTGAGCAGCGTATAACCTACATCATGTCATGTGCCAGCTGCCTCTACTTTCTCTCATTGCCCCCAACTTTATCTTCAACAAAGATGTGTTTGTTTGCTTATATACCATCAACCAGCATCTGCTGAACTTTTACTTCTGTCTCTAGACTCGACTTAAACTCTTTGAGGAAGCCATCCCTAATATCCTTCCCAACTCTGCACTAAGTACAGTCCTTACTCTGCCTCTCCTTGCTGCGAGCGCAGCGCACGGCACACTCCTGTCATTGTATTTATCATGCTGCATTGCAATGATTTGTTTACATGACTGGCTCCCATTCTAAACTCTGAGCTTCTAGAGAAAGGACCCCTGGGATGCTTATGGAAGTGCAGATTCCTGAGCCTGACTCCTCAACTCGTGAATCAGAATTGCTGGGCACAGAATCTACAAAGCTGCCTTTCTAATTAAGACTTATCTGGGGCAGCTTAAGTCCTATCAATTTTGAAGGTCATTTCTCTAAACAGCAAGGCACATATTTAGACAATGAGATGTTAGGTATTGTGTTCCACTTGAAGAAAGCCTTGACTATTCACATCTTCCCAGTAAGAAGTGTTTTTGAGTCCCAAAATGTATTAGAAACTCTAGGATATATACATACATGTCTATATTGTCTTCTGGAAGTAGGTTAACTCTCGTGTCTGTAAACTGGTGTGTGTGTGTGTGTGTGTGTGTGTGTGTGTGTGTGTGTGTGTGTGTGTTTGGCATTTGGCATGGGGGGAGTTAATGAGAGGAATGGAGAGCTCTCTGAGTTTGAAGTAGTTATTTAAAAAAATAAGCATGATGACCATATCCTGGGTTATTTTAAAAGCTGGCTGACCTAGTTGGACATATTTTCTTTCCAAGATCAAAAGACTAATCTTTGGTCAAATAAACGTTGATAAAATCATGAGCAAGCTCTTTGGGGAGTGACCAGGGCAATTAATTTTCTGTGATGACAGTTCCACATAGCTGTGGACCAGATAGGAAAATGAAGAGTGCACGTCAAGAATTCAGGCAGAGGGTTTCCATTCATGTGATTAGCGCGCATAGGAGATGACATTTTGCAAGGACATTGTAATAACAAATGTAAAAAATTTGAACAACAAATATGTGGAACTTCAATGCCATATAATTGGTTTTATTTGAGTTAATTAAATCTTTTTATAAATCCCAAAGAACACATGTCATTTGCCTTTGTTCTGAGTTCTAATGCCTTGACTTTCTTGATATCTATTTTGAACCCATTTTTCCAGAATTCCCTAGAAAGATGACTACTGTCGATTATAACCTGTCAAGAAACCAGATTCAGGGACGGATTCCATAACCTCTTCTATGTAGAAGTAAATCAGGGCACATGCGCTCTGAAAGGAAGCTCCTTTGTTCCAATTCATCTTGCATTGAGTTTTAAAAAAGAATATTTCTGTCGAGAATTGCTTAAGCACTCATTGAATAACTTTATTTCTACAAGTCTAGCACTGCAAGGGGATGGAGATATTTTATGAGATACTTAAGGTGCTTGCAATTTATCTGAGGACAGAACTCATGACATTATTAGAGAACAATTTAAAGCATTCTATCGCTGAGTGCTGTGCTCTGCTGACTTGCTACTCAAAATGTGGTCCGAGGACCCGCAGCATGGGCATCACCTGGCACTTGTTTGGAATGCGGACACTCAGGCCCAAACCCAGACCTACTGAATCACCCTCTGCTGTGTAACAAGATTCCTAGACAATTTATAGGCACATTAAAGACACTTTGCCAGTGGATTCTTGAGCCAGGATTGAGCTAGATGCATAAGAATCACCTGGGGGCTTTTAATTCTTCCTATCCCTAGGCTACAACCTTAGTGTTATTATATTTTAACATGATGGGTAAGAGTGTGAGCTCTGGGTGAAGACTGCTTAGGTTTGGATTATGCTTTTTCCTCTCACTAGATGTGTTAGCAGTCAAAGGATCCAACCTGACTGGCTCTGTTACCTCATCAACAAAACAGAGAAATGATACCTATTTGGCGGGACTGTTGGGAGGATGAGATATTTGTCATGGTTCCTGGTATACAGTAAGCAATTGAAGAAATTCTGGCTGTTTTTATTCTGAGGGTCAGTGAAGTTTGGGAACCACTACACTGTGGCAATGTACTTGGTTTATTTTACTGATCAGATGATAGGTCTCGTTGGGTCAGAGCTGAGTGAAGGAAATACTCAGTAATTCCATCGCCACCACACCCTTAACTCGTATACACATGTAGGCACTTGGCAATTGTGCTTCTCTGCAGGTCTGGACTTTCATAAGTTTTCCAGAGGTCCAATGGATCTACCATCTTAAAAACTGGTCCATGCATCTTATCAGTCTTGATTATTCCACATTAGCAGGGCAGAAGTTTTACTAAAGTGTCCTTAAACACTTGGGGGTCCTGGAGAATTGATACCAAGAAAATACCTTCCAGAAGGAGTGAGGTATTCAGAGAAGGGAGAGAAATTGTCCCCATTTAGCCCCTCAAGTTGAAAACACATTTCTCTAGGTAAAACCAAACTATGTTATCTTTTCGTCTTCAGGACATGCTGATGTAACATGTATTTATAGGGAAAATTGCACGCACACACACCACCAGTCAGCCTCAGAGATACCAATTAGTGGAGCTCTCATACCCCAAATTAGAAATACTGGAGAACTCAATTCTTCCTTAGCAGCTGACCAAACTAGAAGCTGTTTAGCAGAGATTCTGCAGTTCTTTTGTAACACATCTCTATCTTTTTTCTAGCTTTGAAAGTTGTTAAAAGATCCACATTTGTTTTTAGATGTATGCATTCTGACCTAGGAGTTTGTCATTGGACACACCCTCAGTAACTTGTCATTTAAGCCTATTTTAAGCATTAAATGGGAATAATAACTACCTCATAGGATTATTATAAAATTAATAAAGACAGCGTTTACTGAAGGGCTCAGTGCAGTGCTTAACCCAGACTCAGCACTCCGTAAAGGGTGACCATTGTACCAGATCTACTCTTCCACTAGGTGGAGTTCATTTCCTTCCAGCAATTCATCAAATTCATTTTTGCATCATTTTATAACACTTGGTGGTTTAAATGGCAAGTATTTGACCAACTCAATTAACAGTCTGACTTCATTTTTTCCTTTCCGCATCTAAATGATGTGAAGTTCCCCCTCAGTTCAAAGGAAAATGCTTGTTCCATGGTAATAGGTGGAAACTCAACTGAGCTCCATGGTTGCAGCCCCCTACTTCCACTGTTCCCTGGAAAGAACCATACCCAGAATGCCTTAGTAACAGTTCTGCAAATGACTTGGAGTATCATATTTCAGACCTATTTGTAAATTGCAAATATAAATACGTCTATGTTAAGTGTATGCATTTTTAATGCAACAGCTATAGATCAAGAGGTGAAGGATGTAAACACTATCAGAAGCCACATGGCAGATTTATTTGTTATCAGTAGTTTTATTCAGATGTGGATCTATGAGCATTTCTTATTATATTTTGTAAATTATAACTCAGCGATCTGTTTTGATTAGCAGGAAGGTATGTAACTTGGTATCAGTCATTTGGCTTTTGTGAAGCCAGGGCTTCCAAATAGTGTTTATTTTTTATAGATTTCATCTGTTAAATATGAGGTGGGTTTTTTTGTTTTTTGTTTTTTTCTGTACGCGGGCTTCTCACTCCTGTGGCCTCTCCCATTGCGGAGCACAGGCTCCGGACGCGCAGGCTCAGCGGCCATGGCTCACGGGCCCAGCCGCTCCGTGGCATGTGGTATCCTCCCGGACCGGGGCACGAACCCGTGTCCCCTGCATCGGCAGGCGGACTCTCAACCACTGCGCCACCAGGGAAGCCCAAATATGAGTTTTTTAATCCTTGTGGCTGTACCCCTAAACTGTGATTATAGGCCTCTACCCTCTCACTTTTTATCTGCTGGTTCCTATTCATTTGCTAACATCGTGTCTGAAGTGGATAACCAGCCAGGTTGGCCATTTCTAAAGACTGTGACTCACACACCTAACAGCTAAGGTTTGTCACCTACTCTCACTCTCTCACCCTCTCTCCTACCCTGGTCATAATCTACCACCAGTCTAGACAACACAGACTGCTTGTAACATTGTACCTTATAGAGCTTTTTAGCTGCAAGCAACAGAAACCAACTCTGTCTAGCTTTAGCAAAATAGGACATTGTTGGCAATTGCCTATTGGGCAGTTCAGCAAATCGAAAGACTAGCTGAGAAAGGGCAGGAATCAGGGCAGCTCAGGCTGTCTAGGTATCTGACTGTCTCGTCTGGAAGCTATTCAGAATGAATCAGCCCCAACCTTATTGTTTCCTGCCCTTGCATTGCTCAGCTCAAGGTCCAAAGTCTTAGGAGAGAAAATCTAATTATCTTAGCTTGGATCACAAGCAAAGCACCTTGACTGACAGTCTCACTAAAATCATAGACAGTGGTGGAGAAGAAATGCCCCATCAGGATGATGTTACCAGTCAAATGAACGAGTAAACGGCTGGAGGAAAAAAGTCACCAGAAACACTTTATGGTTGTTTGTTGCTTGTTTATAATAAATGATCATTATAGAAAATGTAGCCATGCGAAAGAAGAATAAAAAATAAAATCAAAAGGGTAGTAAAGGGAGAGTTATTCTCTTACTTCCATGGAAAGATAATGAAGATCAGGATAATCACATTTTCAGTTTATTCAGCTAGGCAGTTTTATCTATAGAACTTTTGAATTAAAAAGAAAAGTGCTAAAGATAGTAAATTTCAGTGATTCTCCAACACTGGGGTGAACCAGCTGTATTAAGTCACCAGGGGTTTTAAAACAATGGACACTTAAGTCCCACTCTCAAAACTGTGTGGTATTTAATCAGGGCTTTATCTCCAGAAGTACAGCAAATAAGGACATTTGAAGGATCGCCATTCTGGTGAGTGGAGACCTCAGCTAGAAGGGCCGTTCACCTGGGCCTCACAGTCATGAGAAATCTCAATTTCAGGTGATCGACCTTATCTCTACATGAGGTTGTATTACTCTTACAGAACAGCAGGGCCAGGGCTGAAAGATGACAGCGGCCACATCCCTTGATGTTGTATCCATGCTGCCTAAATATTTGAGCACTGGGAATTCAATATCTGCTATATATCTGTTAAGTCGACACATGTCACATCTAGGTTTTGCACTAAAAGCGTTCATTTGTTCAATGTAAATCTTTGAAATGTATCATAAATGGGTCACCCTCTTTTGACATACCTTTAAGCAAGAAGCCTGGCCTCTCTTGGCATCTGTGAGGCACAGGCCTGTCCTCCCACAGGAATATACACATCCCTGATGCTGGACCCGGTACTTGCAGTCCTCCTGAGGATACTGTGGCTGCCTAAACGGCGATTCTCTAGCTGCACATTCATCATCACCTGGGAGCTTTTGAAAAGTACTGATGTTTGGCCTTATTACAGACCAGTTGAATCTGAACTTCTGGGGATGGGCCACAAATATCTCTATTTTTCAAGAGATTTCCAGGTATTTCACTATGTAGGCAACTGTAGACCACTAGGCCCAAAGTTAAAAAATAATAATGGTAACATACTTCGGGATCAGTGGAACAATGGTCAGGGTCTGTGGTCTGTCTTGGAGAGTGGCACCAGGAGAGCTATTCTTGAAGCACAGTTGTCCTGCTTGTGTCAAAGGCTAGCAAACTCCTAATCGTCTGTAAAAGCCCAGCACGTGCATCACCTCTACCGTGCAGCCTTCCTTGACCTATCCAGGCAAATATTACCATCCTTTCTTCTTTTCCAGGAATCACCCATGGAGATCTGCCACAAATGCAGATACATGACCCCAGACCTGGTGTTTCCAGAGTTTCAGGGCTAAGGCCTGAGATGTTGTGTTTTTAGCAAACTCTTTGGATGATTCTTATGTACAGCCATGCCAAGAAGCATCACTCCTATGCCCATAGTCTGTATATACACTTCTCTTATCACACATTCACTCAATTATAATTATTTACCTTTCAGAGTTCATCTACTAAGCCAGGAGCTCCTTGAAGGCAAGGATGTTATCTTAGTCAATTTTGATTGCCAGAACCTAGCATAATTTGCTCTCAATAGATATTTTTGCACTAAATGAATGAATATGAGCAAATTTCAAAACTGCCAAATTTTCTTTAATGTCTCATGATTTCTCACAGGGATATATGAATTTAAGAAGATAAAGTTATAAGGATTAAGTTACTTCTTCTTGCCCTTTCTTTTCTACTTAGTGTAAGCCTTCTTCTCATAGTTACATTTATATTTTTGAGTACCTATTTTAGGCCAGGTACTATTAGACACCAACATTTAATAATAATAGCTAATGTTTATTGAAATTTTATCATGTTCCAGATAGTTTTACTAGGCACTTCACATCAGTTAACTCATTTAATCCTCACTGCAACCTATGATATAGGTATTAATAGCATCCCTAATTTTACAGATGGAGAAACTGAGGCACAGAGAGGGTAGGTAATGTACTTAAGTCATACACCCTAGGAAGTAATAGAGCCAGTGATGAATGTAAGCAGTCTGGATCTGAAGACAGCCTCTGAGCGTGCTTCCTGCCTCTGAATGATCAATAAAGGTCGGTCCCTGATCTTAAGGAACTCACAGCTTTATGGGAGAGATGAACAGTCTCAAAAAATATTCTAATAACGTGTTAAAGTTTTACAGAGTAAGAGAAAATGGTTATGAGAATACCGTTCAGGAAGTTTCAAATGTTTCCTTTGAAGGTAGTGGGAGAAAAGTATAAATAAAGACCTCATCAAGAAGGTGAATTTGGGTGGAACCATAAAAGGTGATTAGTGGAATCTGGCCAAAGGTGTGGCCTCATGAGAACGCGTAGTATATGTGGATAGGCTGAGTGCACTTATGGTGGCTCCAAAGAAGGATATGGTAGATGGTGATATGAGAAAGTGCCGTGGTGGGAGATAAGACGGGAAAGGTGTGCATAGCCATTGACATCTTACAGAAAGTCTGATCCGAGCTGACTTAAGCACCAAGAGACTGTATTACGTCATTGAACAGTCAGGAGGGCTGCTCTTGGGCATAAGGAACAAAGACTTCATACTGTGTGCTAGGCATCTAGTGTCTTTCTCCTGGGCTTCTGTCTATCGGCTTCATTCTCTGGCTGCAGCTCCAAGGCTCAGTCATCTCATGCTCAAAGCTCTAAGCTCAGCAACTGAGGGAGTCCACTTTTCCAGCAGTTCCAGAAAACCCGCAGAAATCAATGTCGTTCACCCTGATTGATGAGATTTGAGTCACATGCTGGCCCCTGCCATCCTTGACCCAGCCACCGGAGGGTAGAATGCACAGGCTGCTTTAGCCTTAGGTCCATGCTCTGCCTGTGGAAGTCACAAAGAAGTCACAGAGCACATGGGCAGCGAATAGAGAAGAGCTATACCCCAGAGCAGAACTGGGTGTCATGGTCACAAGAAAACGGAGTAAATGCTGGGTGGAAATAAAACAGATGTCCACTAGAGTGGAGGTTCGGATTCTGAGAGGCCTTAAATATTGTCTCTAAACTTACCGAGGCTTTTTTGTATCATATCATGGAGTATTTTTCTCATCCTCAAGCAATGAGCTTTGTTTGGTCACTGACCATGCAGAGAGCTCTGAGTTGTTCTTTGGGGCTCCAACTGAGTTGAAATGCAGGTTTCTGTCTCTCCTTCAGTTGAGAGGATATTCAACACAGAACAAGATGCAGGATCACAGACCATGCTTTGGATTTCTAGAGAAAGCCTCTCAGGCTCCCTCTGCTGAGGGTTTGCCAAAGGTGCCTAAATAGACCTCCCCCACCCACTCACCCAATCCCCAACCTATTGGCAGATGCTTCAGAGGGGAAGTGCCAGAGACGGGAATTGTTTAGATGGAAACAATCCTTCTGTAATGGTCTGGCCTCCTCTGGCATGAATTGAGCATTTACAGTAGTGAAGCCATGTTTTACTTATGTCATTTCCTTATGACCTCTGGTTAACTTCTCTTTTTGCAATGCAAATCAGACACAGAAAAGGTTTTACAAATTCTACATACAATTCTCCATACATCCACATTCAGTGACAAATTGCAATTTCTTGGCCTAGCAGTCCTAGTGTGATTTCAGGTAATAAAAATACTCACCACGGGCTTCCCTGGTGGCGCAGTGGTTGAGAGGCCGCCTAACGATGCAGGGGACACGGGTTCGTGCCCCGGTCTGGGAAGATCCCGTGTGCCGCGGAGCGGCTAGGCCCGTGGGCCATGGCCGCTGAGCCTGCGCGTTTGGAGCCTGTGCTCCGCAACGGGAGAGGCCACAACAGTGAGAGGCCCGGGTACCGCAAAAAAAAAAAAAAAAAAAAAAATACCACGTACACTTCTAGCTCACGCCAGTAGACTCACAGTCATCTGAGATGCTGGAACTAAGCAACAGACTTGGGGCTCATAAAAATAACACCATTTATTACACTGTCTTTTGAAGGGACATCTTTCAATGGGATACACTAATTTACACCCCAGAACTCAGAAGGGAGGAACTGATTGCCATGAATTCAAGTGTCACTTAGCATGTGAGTTCTTGCTTGTATTCTAACAGACTCCAAGCAAAATAATTCAGAGCCACTGTAAAAAAAAAAAAAAAAAAAAATTATTCTAAATTGGAGTATAGTTGATTCAGAATGTTGTGTTAGTTTGAGGTGTACAGCAAAGTTATTGTTATACATATACATATATCTATTATTTTTCAGATTCTTTTCCCATATAGGTTATTACAGAATATGGAGTAGAGTTCCCTGTGGTATACAGTAGGTCCTTACTGATTATCTATTTTATATACAGTAGAGCCACTGTATACAAACTAATAAAGAAGAGACTTGTCTCTGCATCTGGTACCACCTACAAGCTGAATGCTTAAGTTTGCACTGGGGGAGTTGTGGTATACTAGCTACTAGCTAATCGTATACCCTTTTGTGTAAGGCTGTTTGTTGCTCAAGTGGCTGCAGTTTAGGAAATGGAACGGGAGGATAAAGAGGGTTAGATGAATTACTTTATAGAATCCACACAACTAATGACTGGATTGGTTCCAAAAAGAAACAATGGATTAGAATCAACAACCCAAATGTAAGAAATCCGACTCAGCCTTCTGGTCAACCCCAGAATTCACTGCACAATCCCAACATTTGTCTTGGATGCTATGCGTTGCCAACAGCTGATGGCCCACTGGGCATGTGGCAGGGGTCCATAGTAATGCCTTGTTATTCAAAAGACCTGACACTGGTATGTGTTACCGCCATGCCTAGCCCTCAGCTCATTGTTGGAGACAGTGGTTCTTCCTCCATACTGTCAGCACTATTCTTTTTCAAATTAGGTTGCCTTGCATGATAATTTTCTGCCTTCAAAAATTAGACTCATGTTTGCATCATATAATACCATGTTATCTGTGATGACAAGGCTGAAAATACCTGCGCTACTGTCCTGTAAACTTTCAGGAAAATAAATTGCTACCTTTATTTCCCATTGGCTCTCCTAGTGGGCACATCCTGGAAACACAGCCCTTAAAAAACAGCAGCAGCAGCTGCTCCAGCAGCACACCTTCAGCTCCTTAGAACTGAAAGCCTCTGGGTTGCAGTGGGGAGCAAGGTAATCAATACATTGGACTTAGATGTACCTCAACAGCTATTATAATTCAGGCCATGAATTCTGGGCTGATTCTGGGGAATTAGCTGCTTTCCAAGATAGAAATCTGTTTGGCAGAAAAGAAATGTTTATTTTGAAATGAAATCCGTTTGGTTAATAATTAACCACCCAGTCTTAGGTTGCTTTCCACAATTCTGTAAATAAAATTTCCTGCATGGCCCTTCCTAATGATTGATGAAAACTAAATTGACCATCTGAGAAATGGATCCTAAGAATATAGCTAAGTTCCCATTTCCCTGTTGGTAATAGTTGCATCTAATGTTTTCTGGCTATTTCTCCTGCTGAATTAATCAGATGATACAGCATCCAGGGAACATGAAAGTGGGTATTCATCAGGAGTTGGAGAGATTCAACATGGGTCACTAAGGTGCCGTATGTTGGCCTAATTTGAAAAGAAATTTTACAAACCACGGCCGACGTATATTAGAAGTCAGGCTGTCTATCTGGGTAATTGGGTTTTTACAAATCCTAAGTTGCCCGTTACAACATTTCTGTCAGAGAGTTGAAGCAGCAAGTTACACAAGGGCACATGTGGTTAAATGACAGAAGCTCATCTAACCACCAATTTGCAGCACCTTTTAAATGAAAGCAAAATATTAGGCTTCTCTGAGAAACTATATCAGACATTTAGGTTTTTTGCTCCTTCTCATCCAGATGTCCCCTGTTCTTCCCAATATTGCTTTACCCTTTAAATAATTTTTTTAATGTTGACTACCAAGGGTGGGAGAAGGGGAGGGAAGTAAGGTTGAAAATAACTTTTACTGATAAAATCAGCTTCTTCAGGCTATCAACTTGGAGTAAATCGAGCTCTTTTACTGTCTACACAGCCTTCTTGCTTATGTGAATGTTCTTTTTTTTTTTTTTTTTTTTTTTTTGCCTTAAATCACAGGACACAGTTCTGCTTTCTCAGGAGATGCATTGAGTTTCAATCAAACTATATAAAAACCAAACTAAAATCTAGTACAGGTCAATTGCTGTAATAGTGTGGAAAGGCTAAGAATGCTGCTTTATTTAATCTTACGATTTCTTTAAACCTTTCAAATAGTTCAGAGTTTCTCTGGGTTGCATAATTTAATAATGAAAAGAAAATAAGATTGTGACATCTACCTTTTCTCTCTCTCTCCCTTTCTTCCGCTCTCTCTCTCGTTCTCTCTCTTTCTTTGCTCTGATCTACAGCTTGAAACCTCTTTTCAATCCCTTCCCTTCAATTAATGAAATAGTTTCCCACCCCACTCCCACTTCCATCCTGCCTGGAGACACCATTGCCATGGTTACCTGGATACCTCTTCTCAAAGATTATATGTAGTAGCGATTCAACAATTTAAATGTTTCAATGTGTTGCACTTAGGAACAGTAATAAGACCATTAGGAAACTACTTGTAGTGAGAGTACCATTGATGTTAGAGTCTGAGATTAAAACTTCAATTCGTATTCATTTACTCATTTAAAGACATAAGGAAGAGGAGGCTGAACTCGGCAGCTAAATAGCAAGTCACTGACATGAAATGCCATCCACCTGAGGTGAGGCATTGGGGCTGCCTCTCCTTGAACACATGCTGACGAAGCCAAAAGAATAGATGGAATCACCCACCAACCCAATGCAAAGTTAACAGTAAAAGCCTAGTGTGAAGAATTATGTATTTTGAGAGCAAGTCTTCTTCAATAGTGAATCCATGTGAGGGTCCAGAGAAAGAGAGGCCCAGAGATGTTGTCTTCATTTTATCCGAAAATACTCTTTTGATAAGCTTGATTTGGGACCTCTCATGTGGGTGCCTAAGGATGTTCTCTGGGGAAAAATATACATCCCCCTGGCTTTAGCTTTTTTCCATTAAAAATTTACAATGCCTCTCTGAACCAGGGGTCTGAACCCCAAGCCTATTATAAAGAGTTTGGGACATGATTTGGAAGTAATTTGAACTAGTGATAATTAAAGAGACCCAAGTTGGCCAATATTGCAATTTAAAGAGAGCAAATTAGAATGAATTAAAGATTAACCCTATAATTTTATTTTTTAACAACTTTATTGGAGTATAATTGCTTTACAATGGTGTGTTAGTCTCTGCTGTATAACAAAGTGAATCAGCTATACATATACATATATCCCCATATCTCCTCCCTCTTGCGTCTCCCTCCCACCCTCCCTCTCCCACCCCTCTAGGTGGTCACAAAGCACCAAGCTGATCTCCCTGTACTATGCAGCAGCTTCCCACTAGCTATCTATTTTACATTTGGTAGTGTACGTATGTCCATGCCACTCTCTCACTTCATCCCAGCTTACCCTTCCCCCTCCCCCTCCCCATGTCCTCAAGTCCATTCTCTACATTTGCGTCTTTATTCCTGTCCTGCCCCTAGATTCTTCAGAACCTTTTTTTTTTAAGATTCCATATATATGTGTTAATATACGGTATTTATTTTTCTCTTTCTGACTTACTTCACTCCGTATGACAGACTCTAGGTCCATCCACCTCACTACAAATAACTCAATTTCATTTCTTTTTATGGCTGAGTAATATTCCATTGTATATATGTGCCACATCTTCTTTATCGATTCATCTGTCAGTGGACACTTGGGTTGCTTCCATGTCCTGGCGATTGTAAATAGTGCTGCAATGAACATTGTGGTACATGACTCTTTTTGAATTATGGTTTTCTCAGGGTATATGCCCAGCAGTGGGATTGCTGGGTTGTATGGTAGTTCTATTTTTAGTTTTTTAAGGAACCTCCATACTGTTCTCCATAGTGGCTGTATCAATTTACATTCCCACCAACAGTGCAAGAGGGTTCCCTTTTCTCCACACCCTCTCCAGCATTTATTGTTTGTAGATTTCTTGGTGATGGCCATTCTGACTGGTGTGAGGTGATACCTCATTGTAGTTTTGATTTGCATTTCTCTATGATTAGTGATGTTGAGCATTCTTTCATGTGTTTGTTGGCAATCTGTATATCTTCTTTGGAGAAATGTCTATTTAGGTCTTCTGCCCTTTTTTGGATTGGGTTGTTTGTTTTTTTTGATATTGAGCTGCTTGTAAATTCTGGAGATTAATCCTTTGTCAGTTCCTTCATTTGCAAATATTTTCTCCCATCCTGACAGTTGTCTTTTGGTCTTGTTTATGGTTTCCTTTGCTGTGCAAAAGCTTTGAAGTTTCATTAGGTCCAATTTGTTTATTTTTGTTTTTATTTCCATTTCTGTAGGCAGTGTGTCAAAAAGGATCTTGCTGTGATTCATGTCATAGTGTGTTCTGCCTAAGTTTTCCTCTGAGAGTTTTATAGTATCTGGCCTTACATTTAGGTCTTTAATCCATTTTGAGTTTATTTTTGTGTATAGTTTTAGGGAGTGTTCTAATTTCATTCTTTTACATGTAGCTGTCCAGTTTTCTCAGCATCACTTATTGAAGAGGCTGTCTTTTCTCCACTGTATATTTTTGCCTCCTTTATCAAAGATAAGGTGACCATATGTGCGTGGGTTTATCTCTGGGCTTTCCAGCCTGTTCCATTGATCTATATTTCTGTTTTTTGTGCCAGTACCATACTGTCTTGATTATTGTAGCTTTGTAGTATAGTCTGAAGTCAGGGAGCCTGATTCCTCCAGCTCTATTTTTCTTTCTTAAGATTGCTTTTCCTATTCGGGGTCTTTTGTGTTTCCATACAAATTGTGAAATTTTTTGTTCTAGTTCTGTGAAAAATGCCATTGGTAGTTTGATAGGGATTGCATTGAATCTGTAGATTGCTTTAGGTAGTAGAGTCATTTTCACAATCTTGATTCTTCCAATCCAAGAACATGGTATATCTCTCCATCTGTTTGTATCATCTTTCATTTCTTTCATCAGTGTCTTATAGTTTTCTGCATACAGATCTTTTGTCTCCTTAGGTAGGTTTATTCCTAGGTATTTTATTCTTTTTGTTGCAATGGTAAATGGGAGTGTTTCCTTTATTTCTCTTTCAGATTTTCATTATTAGTGTATAGGAATGTAAGAGATTTCTGTGCATTAATTTTGTATCCTACTACTTTACCAGATTCATTGATTAGCTCTAGTAGTTTTCTGGTAGAATGTTTAGGATTCTTTATAACCCTATACGTTTATATATGTCACAATTTCCTGGACTCTTTTGGGTGGGAGAGAAAGGGGTTTAGTTATAGCAAGAATACTGAGAAATTCAATTATCTATGAATATTGAAGCTAAAAATACTGTTTATTACTGTGTGCTCAATATTATGTCCCTGATTGATCTTTGACAATGCATTTTTTCTGTGAATTAGTATAAGTCTTTTATTAAATAAGCCTGATTCCTTGGGAAGGGGAACAGGAAGCACACTGTATTTCCCCATTCACATTCCCCAAAATACAAATTTTTAGAGTGAATTAAAAATCCAAACAAAGAAATGAAACTCAACTCTATTGGAATTTCTGCTTTGCAACTTACCACAGACACACACACACACACACACACACACACACACACACACACAATCTGAATGGTCAAAGGTTTAAATATTAAAATATCAAATTACAAAAACACTAGAGAAAAGTGTGGATTCATATTTGTTACCTGAGAATAAGGAAGAACTGTGGTTTAGAATTCCATAAAAGAGAACATATTTATAAATATTCATAATTATAAAGTTTAAACTTTTTTATCTCAATGCTTGTAATCAACAGGGCAAAGCAGGTGGGAGAAATTAGAACTCTCATGCATTATTGGTGAAAGTAAAAGTTGATATATCCTTTCTGGAGGATAATTTGGTAATATGAATAAAATATATATTTTCATTCTATGCAGACATTTTATTTATAGGCATTTATCCTAAAGAGGTAATTGTACAAGTGGAACGAGAGAGAGAGAGAGAAAGAAGGTATATCATAGCATCTTTTATTATAATTTGAGTGAAACTGCAGACATCTTTAACTGCCACTGTCCTTCACCTTGAATTATTTCTGATGGTAAAGAAAGAAACCACTTAGGCGGGGGATTGGCTCAAGATAGACTTATTTCTGATGGTAAAGAAATAAACCATCTGGGAAGGATTGATCAAGATAGCAGAGTGGGAGGATGTGGACCTCACGTCCCCCCACAAACACATCAAAAATACATCCACATGTGGAATAATTCTCATTGAAAGCTAACTGGAAACTGGCAGAAAGACTCCTGGGTACCCAAGACTGTAAGAAAAGTCCACACAGAATCAGGTAGGAAGGGAAGAGAAGCAATCAGGTCAGGACCTGTGCCCCTGGGAGGCGACTCAGAGGAAAAGGGAGATTACATGAGTGGACACCCACTCTGGGGAGTGAGCACTTTGAGCCACATACTGGGCGCCCCAGTCCTGGGGTCCAAAGAGGGAAAGTGAGCTCCCTTGGCTAGTTGGAGGACCACTGGGACTAACAGGAGAGCTGTGGGAAGCCTGGACTCCACTTGTGAGGATTGTGCAAGTGCTGGCTTACTCCAGAGGCAGGGCAGAGAGGGCGAATTGAGGACTGCTCCAGTGGCCACCCGGTTTCCTGGGACTACCCCAGTATGTGCCCCAGCCTGAGCTGAGCAAATTCTCCAGCCCCGTTTATGTCACTTTGCAGCTCTGCACCAGAGCTAGGGCAGTCACAACGCAGGAGAGAGCTCAGCCATGGGCTGCAGAAATGACTCAGACCTGGGGGTGCATCTGAGCGCAGCAGGGTGGCCATTATTGGCTATTAAACAGGCAGCACATCAGAGGGGGTCCCACTCTCTAACAGCAGCTGGACCACCACAGCCCACAACCCAGTACATGCCGAGAGACCATGTATGCCCTACCTTCCCTGTTGCGTGGCTTCACAACAGGGCAGGGGCAGCAGAGGCTGTGGGAAGTAATTGGCCATGAGGGACAAAGGAGACTCAGATGCAGTGGGAGCTGCCATAGATGGTCCTAGCATCAGAGGCAGCCCGGACCTCTGTCCATAGCTGGCCCACTGCAGCCCATCCCTGTCATGAGCTGAGAGCCTGCAGAGGTCCGTCTTGCTCCAGCACTGCACCCCTCTGGGGCAAGGGTGCTGGTGTTGGCAGAGGAGAGAGCACACACTTAAAGGGAACAGAGCCAGCTCAGACCCAGCCCTTGAAGCTTCTGTTCCATCAGCTTGGGATCTGCTACCCACCGCCCCCCAAGAGGACATTGATGGCCACTGAGCAGAGGGGGAAGCCCTGTCTCATACCTGGCCTAGCCTGGGGATCCAGCCCCAGCCCCTCCATCTCCAACCCCGCCTGCTACCAAGGTTACTTGTTTTCTGGTTGTTTTTATGGGTTTTCTCTGTTCTTTTCTCCTTCTTTTAGTTTCTTCCCTTGTGGTTTGATGATTTCTATAGTAGTATGCTTGTATTCCTTTCCTTCTGGTTTAGGGAAAATTCCATTTACTCTATAGATGTAGTAAGAAGATACATCATTTCGTCACGTCACACATGGAATAGCAAACCCCACTATTAATAGTTCTACATCCTATATACTGATTTGGAATTGAATTCGTGGTACTTAGAAAATGGCCACTTCTTCGATGTTAAACAAATGATACAAAATACTGAAGTGGTTCTGAACACATCCCAGGTAACAGAAGCATTATTTTCCAAAGCCCCCCAAAGTCTCCTTCTTCTATGAACCAGGATAAACATCATGAAACATCCAGAGATCTCTTTCCCTGATGGACTACTTTAAAGAATTACAGCCTTGCTTATCACAATTTTCATTTTCTCCTCAACCACATTAAATATGACTGTAACAATGAGCTGAAGGGAAAACTAGGTCCCAAGTGTTCTGGCATATTTTCAGTATCAAAGGTCAGCCACATAGCAGTGAGCCAGAATGCACTGTGTACAGACATATGGCATTTGTTTGGGAGAGGAGGGTGGGAGGATGTGTCCTGTTTTCCAGCTGCCTTCGAAAGTCAGCCTGGATTTCTGAAAATTCTTACTGCATCTCTGTAGCCTCCTAATCATTTTTCTTTCTAAGTGTTCTTTGATAAACTTAAAAACCAAGAAGACACAACTCTAGGAAACCCATACCTTTTGACTGTGCTGGGTCTCTGGCAAAATAAAATTGAGGGTTTAATTGTATCAGGAGTGGATAAATGCACCAGTTCAGGACTCAAGTCTAAACACAAAAGCAAAGGAACCAATATACAAGATATAATTCTATGGCAAGGTTACAGCTTATGGAAATATGACACTGAAATCATTAGACTGTGCTCTAATGATATTTTAATAAAACTATACCTATTGGTATGCTCTTATGATAGAGAACTCAGCTGATCACAGCCAATTCTATGTGCATAAAGACATATATTGTGTACCTCGTGTGATTTGGAAAGTAGTGGAAAGACCAAGTATTAGTCAAGAACTTGGGCAAGTTTCAAAGTATAGAAACGCAACTCCCAATAAGCTTATCCTAAAAAACAGGAAAGGGGTTGTATTGGGAAATTAATGGGGTAGAGGTGGCATCCTGTCTCTAAGGACTCATCATTAAATGTGCCTGTCCATCGCTATGCTTCCTTTTAGCTCTGGTTCTCCTTGGGAAGTGGCCTTGTTTTCCCTCCTCCTAATGGGCTTCTCCCACATGGCCAGAACAAGTAGGATTTAGCTCCAGACTTGCGTTCCCATGGCTTAAAACCCAAAGTGAAAATAAAGAGAAAAATTCTCCTTTCTCAGTATCGATACATAATTCCAGAGAAGTTCTCTGATTGTTGGGCTTGGATAAGGTTCCCATCCATACCTGAGTCCATTATCCTGGCCAGGTAGATGGGGTGCTCTGATTAGCCAGGCCTAGGTCTGCAGCCAGGAGGACAAGGTACTGAGATTGGCAAGACTATTAAAACAATGTGGGGTGGAAAGGTTAAGTTTCTCCAAAGAAGTGAGGGTGCTGTTATCCAGAAGAAGAATAAAACTGTGCAAGAAAGACAAATAGTAAACGCCTACTAGAATACCCAAACATTACTCTGACACTATCCTCTCTCCCCTTGACCTACGCTTCCATGTTACTTGAAATCTTATTTTATTATTTTGTCCAACAGTATAGAGAAGAAAGATAGATGATTGATAGATTACAAATGGAGTAAAACTTGCAGAGCTGCCAAGTGAAATGACAAACCCAAGTCTATAAACAAGTAAATAAAAATTGATTGCATAATGAAATTTTATATGAACTAAGGAAGAGTTAGATATATATGTTTGAAAGTGTAAAGAACAGCTTATCTTTAAAGCAAGCTATAAAGAAATATAAAGCTATATTGAAACAATATATCAAAAGGCAACTCATGAGGGTGGGGAGAAAATGTACAAGTAGAATGCATAGTTACAGGCGTTGCCTTTTCAAGCAGAAATTTTATGATTGGCTGTTTAAAAAAAGTGTCTCCTGTGAACTCTGGGAAGACCAGGTCACTACAGATATACAGTCTAATCCTGAAAGTGGGGTCTAGTTCATCAAGGCTTTATCCATCAAGAAATGACCTCATCTATGAAGAATTATAGGTGACTTGCAAAAAACTGTGAGTTTGTAGCAGGTGTGGTGCTTAGAGACAGATGCAGAGGATTGTGCGTTTTGGCCAAACCGAGGGCTAACCTTGACTTCTGATTACCACCCTCCCTCCCATGTGTAGGACCGGATACTTGCCTTGCTTGAGCTCAGGGTCTCACACTTTCCCTCAGACTAAAATGACATCGCAGAGTTGGAGTTCCCAGACTCTTTGCATAGTTGTGGTCTGCAGTAGCTATTTTCTCACTTTAGGTATCAGCTTTTGAGGGAAAACCCCAGGTGAGGAAGTTGTATTGCTGATTGGGAAACCGAACAGCCTTTCCCACACCTCTTAACCAGGGCTTCAGTTGCAATCAGCCCAGCCAGGCTCGTTTAGGAAATGAGAAAGATTCAGGAGCCTACTCGATAGAAAATGAAGTTTCTAAGTCAAGGTGGTTAATGTTCCATTATCCACATCCATGTATCTACTTAAAAGTCTATGGCTGACTAGTGTTTGGTTTTCCAGTTTTTGAGATATTAGAACATAGAGAAAAGGAAAAGATCAGCTAAACTCTCTTCATCCAGACAACCCCTGTAAACATTTTGATGTGTCATTCAAGACTTTATTTCTATGTAAATATGAAGTGTAAATGTAATTTTTTCATAGCATAGTAATTTTGTTTTATAACAAATATCTTATTACCTGATTTTTAAAACTTAATGTATTATAAAATGTTTTACCATTTAAGTAAATATTTCTCTATTTTTTAATCTATTATATACCTCTAATATCACATATATATGTATATATACATATATATATATAAAATGAAGACTTTAGGTTATTTCTTCTTTATTTTTGTGACTATAAGTAATTCTTTGATGACATCCTTATATACTGTTATATTTATTTCCTTAGGTTCAATTCCTAGAGGTACAATTGCTGAGTCAAAGTGTTTCCAGAACACTTTGGATTGTTAGAGAAATTGCCACCCAGAAAGGCATAAAAGTTTCATTAATTTTTAGAATTTCTAACTATTTGAGGTGGGTAGGGGGAGTATCATCACCATAGATCATCTCTTTAAAGACACGCATTTTCTTCATACTTAACCGTATCTGAAATCAGATTGCATCTTGCAATAGATAGTGACTCAACACTGTGTCACAGTTTAATTTGCAGTGTTTCTTTTTCTTAGTAACACATCAAGTAACAGCATGCCTTCTCATCAATGGCATCTTAGATTCAGTGAAATACAGTGTTCAATCTAAACAATTTTAAGTTTTGACCCAGCTTTCCTGGCCACCCACCAAGCTCCTGGGGCCAGTTGCCCTTGCTAACTACTTATAGTGTACTCAAAGTATGTAAATTCAATTCACCTTTTATTCAAGTCG
The DNA here is from genome assembly GCF_951394435.1 of Stenella coeruleoalba. Lineage (NCBI taxonomy): Eukaryota > Metazoa > Chordata > Mammalia > Artiodactyla > Delphinidae > Stenella > Stenella coeruleoalba. The sequence continues at coordinate 122,969,702 of NC_137148.1, read as the reverse complement.
CTGTGCGTATGGCTCAGGGAATACAAAGACGAACGTGACAGTGCCAAGAAAAACTTAATTAGGAAGGTCACTGCATAAAAACCATGTAATAAATCTTACCTCAAAACCTTTGTGGAATGAGGCAGGATATAAATAAATAAAAACATTATCTATACAGAAGCCAAAGAGACATGAATTTTAGAGCATCTCTCCCACGTGTTGCCTTTATAGATGCAGATAACCAAGAGCTCTTCTGAGCATTTCCTTGAAATCATCCTCTTCCTGAAGACAGAGATGCTGCGCAGTCTCACTCAGAGGGTATCTCCTTTCTTCACGCTGTTCACCTGGCCAACTCCTGCTCAGCCCTCAAAACTCTGAGCAGAGGCCACCTCCCTTGGGAAGTTACTCTGGCTCCATCTCTCTCTTCCTCTCTCCCTGCCTTCTGTCAGTATTGCTTCCACAGTGCTTAATACATTCAACACCACACGTCATAGCAACCTACTTAGATGCCTTAAGGAATGGGGGAGGGGTGTAGCCTAGCATTCAAAAGCAGGACTCTTATTATTTTTTTTTTAAATATTTGTTTATTTGGTTTTGCTGGGCAGGCTCCTTAGTTGTGGCTCAAGGGCTCCTTAGTTGCAGCATGTGGGCTCCTTAGTTGTGGCATGCATGTGGATCTAGTTCCCTGACCAGGGCTCAAACCGGTGCCCCCTGCTTTGGGAGCACGGAGTCTTAACCCCTGTGCCACCAGGGAAGTCCCCAAAAAGCAGGACTCCTGAGGTAAGATGGCCTCAGCTCAATTCCAGCTCTGCCATGTATTACCTAGCTATCCTTGGGCAAGTTACTAGGAAGCGCTCTTAAATCTCGATTTTCTTCCCCGCAAATTGAAGTCAATATTGCCTGGTTCAAAGGGTTGTTTAGAGGATCAACTCTAATAAAACATACGAAGCCCCTGGTGCAGGCGCTTGCCGTTGGAAAACACTGAAAACAGCATTAACTTACTGGCCATCCGTCTCCCTTGGCCAACCAATGACCTTTAGAAGAGCAAGAAGTATGTCCTTTATCTCCATGGTCCCAGTTACCTGGCATGGATTAAATTCTCAGTACCAGTGGTTTACAGAGCTCCTATAGAAACACCAAGCCCACAATGCCTAAAAGAAATGAGACAATAGCCTTTCCCTTTGGGCTCAGCAGAGCTTTTTTGCTCTGTGAGTGCCTTCCTACTATCTATCAGTCTATTGAGAGAGGTTTTGTTTGTTTGAGACTAGTGATGTGAAAAGCAATGGAAAGGGCTATAAGAATCTCAATAGACCCATTTTTCTTTTAGAAATCATTCATAATAATAACTGTCTGGGTTGTCTTATTTTTTCCCTACTTACCAGGAGTCTTAAGGTGATAACGAAGGGTAACTACTTCGTGTACTAGGAACGCTTGCATGTGGTCATTAGTTTATTACATTTACTTCCTGTGTCCACTCAGCAGGGGATGTGATGGTAATTTGAGGATCTTACTAAGCAGCATGAATGACCAGGGCAATGAGTGTGGTAGTAGATGGACACAATGCCTACAACAATATTCTATCAAGTGACTTCACTCCTTATATTGGGAAATTGTTGCTCTCTTGGAACTCAAGACCAACCTCTTATAAAGAATTAGTAACTGAGCCATATCAGGAAGTCACCCCACTCCAAAATGTCCATGCGTTCAGCCTTGCTGATGCCTAAATTGATGACAATAGCGCTTACTTTCTCTGAGATATTATTCCTTGTAGGAATGCCACTGTATCTGAGCATCATAAAACAAACAGCTATAGCTCCCATTTTATTGACTACTCCGATCTGTCAGGTAGAGACATGTTCCATCACTTAATTTTCCAAGCAATCCTATGAAGTATGTATATCCCTATTATATGGATAAGGAAAATGAGGCTTAGAAGGGAAGTAACTTGTCCAAGTTGCTGGGAAGGATCAGAACCGTGAATCCAGCCCAAGTCTATCTGATTCTAAGCCTGTGCAGACCTCAGAAGTCAGGGCTCAAATCCTCATGGCTCTAAGATTTGCTCACACCTCCAGCCAGGTTTTCTACCACCTTCTTCCAAACTTCACACCTAATACATACCAAACTTCTTTTAGTTCCTCCAACATAACATTAGAACACTTTTTTCCCCTCTTCTCCCTCCGCCTTCGCTTTCCATCCTTCTTTACCTGGCTCACACTTTCAAACCTCAGCTGAAATGCCACTTCCTCAGAGAAATTATTTCCTGACAGTTCAACCCCATCCCTAAATATTGTTCGGTTGACCACTAAGTGCTCCCAAAGCTTGGAGGTCCTTGCCATGTTAGTGTGGATCATCAGGCATAGTTATGGCTGGTGTAATTGTCCGCGTCCTTCATTAGACTGTATGTAGCACAAGAACTGGGTGTAAGTCTGTCTGGTTTCCTGATGTATCTTCAGTGCCTGGCATCTGGTAGAAGTTCAGTACATAACAGTGGAATAAAAGCATAGGGCTTCCCTGGTGGCACAGTGGTTGAGAGTCTGCCTGCCGATGCAGGAGACATGGGTTCGTGCCCCGGTCCGGGAAGATCCCACATGCCACGGAGTGGCTGGGCCCGTGAGCCATGGCCTCTGAGCCTGCGTGTCCGGAGCCTGTGCTCCGCAACGGGAGAGGCCACAACAGTGAGAGGCCCGCGTACTGCAAAAAAAAAAAAAAGAATAAAGGCATAAATGAATCAATGGTAACTGGTGGAGTAGAAATGCGTTGCAGTAGGGAAGTGATGACTTCCCATCTACACCAAAGGCAAGTCCTGCCTTTTCCAGCATTCTGTATTCAGACCAGCCCTGCCTGTTTACGGACATTACCAATTAGCAATCTGGTTCACCTTAACAACAACTCTGACTCTTAAAACAAATGTTTGTTCTCTTCTCCAATTTCTCTTTCAGCTTTGATGAAATAAGATCCAAGTTCAAATATTTGGTTTTAAAATTTGAGCTACAGCAAAACCTAGAAAAGTTGTAGGTACAAACATTCTTTGAGGCCCTAAATCACCCCCTGGTCACCCCCCCACACACGTACCCCCTTTTGTTTCCCTCACTTGTGAAAGATTACCTCTTCTAATTCCTCATAGGTTCTGTTTGTCACAATAAGCCACATGCTCCTGGTTTACATGTGTTTCATTTGTATTTGGACGCTTGGAAATCTGCCTGAAGTAGACATTTCAGAACAAAACAAAGCAATCACTAATACCATCACTAGTATTGTTGATAACAGGGTTTTTTTTCTTTCATTTTTCCCCAAGAATCAGGCACCATAGCCAAAATGCTTATCTGATAGAGAATGAAAAAAAAAAAAAAACCCTTAAATAATCATAGAAAGCCTTTTGATTTTTTAGCAGAAATAATTAAGGTAAGGTTTGACCTGCTCACTAATCAGAGGATTGGGTTCCCAGAACAGAGTCTTTGTGCTATTCTACTTAACCAAAGAGCAACTTGGGCATTTATCCAGAGAACTCCTCAAGGATCTAATATGTTAATTGAAAAAAAAAAATCTTAGGAAATAACTTGAGAAGCAAACAATTCATCCAACTGGAAACACATGAGATTATTTTCCAATCCCTTTTACTTGAAATCTAAGATGCTGAAGGATATTCTTCTTAAAGCAGAATTTTTCAAAGAACAAACAGAATTAGTTACAATTCCAAGGTAGGATACAATTAGCTTTAATTAAAACAAAATACAATATAATTCCCACATGGACATTTTAACATGCTTAATGCTGTTACAGGTAAAGAAACACCATCCTAGGCTGTCCTTCCGGATACTCAAGGCCTTTGTCATACCTCCACAGCGGTAATATCTCTGATTAATTTAACTTTCTCTACCTGGCCCCCCTCCTCAAGTGGTTCTCTCGATGCACTTCAGCAGGAGGTATATCTTGGCGTGTACTGGGTGGTTAGTTTTCCTTTTCTCACTGCTCTGTGACCTTTATCATGATCATGAATGTGGTGCTCATGAAGAAGATCTCAGCTGAGAGTAAAGGATGTAGCCACCTGGACCTCTAGACTCTTCAGTCTCTTCCTAGGATCTATTGTCCAAAGATTCGATGTCTTAGGTAATTCACCTGATCCCTTAATACCAGGGTAGAACATGGAGGGGCACGCTCATCACTTGATAAGTTCTGAAACACAAAAGGATTTGAATTCGAGAATCCTGAGATGACTGTGAAATAACGTAAGAAAAACAGAAATGGAGTAACATAGTGTGACTAGTTCCTGAATGAGTGGATTGGGGCAGTCTAAACAACGGAGTACAGACATATGAAGGAAAGTCCAAAGACAGACGTACAAAGGCACATCCAAAGAGTTTGGAACTCTCCTGATGCCTTGGGGAAAATGGCAGGAAATAGACTGGATTGTTGCTAATGACCTGCTGGAGGTTGAAGAAAAGAGTTTAGATTAATCCATTCACACCCACATGGAAAACAAACAAAACTCACACACATGTGTGCACACCCATGTACAAGAGCATACACACAGGTGTGCACACGTACGCGCAAGTTTTCTTCTAGATGATAGTCTACACTGATGATTTGAGGAAGAAACTTCTTTATTAGTCATTAAGATAATTAAGACCTGTTTCTCATTTGTAGTCAACTTTCAATTACTCATGATAAAACAAGCTAAGATGGGAAGAACGAAAACCTATAGAGAATTCTCAAACCTCACTTTGGACAATTTCAATCCTTTCTACCAGCCACCCAGGCTTTTCCCGAACCTGCTAATGAGGAGCTAGAAGTGGCCTGAACTTTCTCCCCTAAGCCTACCCCCTGCTAGAGCTGCTAAGAATAATGAGATGCCTCAAAAGCCAAGAACTTGAGAAAGAAGGAAAATGACATCTGGGTAAATCCCTCTAAGACCAACAACCCCCTGAATCTTTGAATTGGTACCATAAGGTACCCTTGACTGGGCTGAGATCAGTCAAGAAAATGCTGCTTACTTAGAAAGGAGAGATGATTGAAAGTATTTCTGAACATTTCCAAAGAGGCCTGTTATAAGCAGGCATTCTTGTTAAGAAATTTTGCCTGAAGCTGTAAGATCAGCCGTCCTCTTACTTCACTTTCCCGTTGCGGAACAGAAGAAAAATAAACAGGTTGGTTCTGCATTCAGAAACATGAAGATGTGGGACAAAAGCATGCCCACATAAAACAATGTCATCACATTGTCACTTGCCCGTGTTACTATTGCACAAGGATCTGGTTTGAGTTACAGAGATATCACTTCCTCCTCCTTTCAACCATTATTATGGAGAAAAGCACTAAAAATAATTATCCTTGGCAAATAGAAGGGACAGAATTCTCGGGCTAGTTTGACAAGGTCAGATGAACACCAGTGACTGTTTATACTCACTGGGCATGTACAGAGGGTCTTATGTCTGGAAAAGGACTTCATTGTGGTGTGGTGAGTAATTGAGTTTTTACAAGTTAAAAGTATTAGCACGTGGTGTTTGCTGAGCATTTTCCTGGATGTTTTGTTAGACCCAGGAGATGTGTCTCCATCCTCCAAAAAGGAGGTGGAGAAAGAATACACAGAAGAGAATTCTTAGACTCATGTGTCAAATGAGAGAAGTGAGTTTGACAAGATGAGAGCTTTAACAAGAATGAGAGCATTAGGGGTCAGGGGAAAACACAGCACCATAAAGACCCAGGGATGTACCTTTTCTTCTGAGTTTTTAATTTCTTTTCCTTTATCCTCTGAGTTGATGACTCATAGCCAACTTAATCCCACTGCCCTGTTTTATGGGTAGTGGAGAGCAATGGTCACCACTCCTACCTGGAGACCTATTCAAAATTGGCTGGTCAATTCCCCCTGAATCCCAGGAGTGATAATTGCATGTCCTCTCCAGACCACTGGGTCATTGTTAGAATCCTGCTAGAATCACTTTTCTTCCCCTCCTCCCCCCAGAAAGGATTATAAATTGAGAGGTCCTCCCCCAAATAAAGGCCCAGAGGTGTTGGTCCAATTTAAAGCAGTAGAGGCACTATATCTCTCCTATATTTCCCATGACCAGCCACGTGGACTTTTCATCTAATTCTGACCAAGCCAAACTCACTTCTGCTTTTACACCTCTGTCCTTGTTATTCCCTCTCCTGTGATGCTGTGTTGATGAAAGATGGTGGCTTGGCTGGGTCCTTACTGTTCAGCTCTCAGTGCAAGTGTCCCCTCTTCTGAAAAGGCTTCTGGAGTATCCAGTCTAAAGCAGCCCTGCATTCCTCTTTATCACATTACGCTGATTTACTTTCTCCATACTCTATCACGATTAGAAAATGTTCATTTATTAGTTTACATGTTTCTAGTCTGTCTCTTACCTCTAGAACATCAGCTCCATGAGGCCAGGGGCCTAATTCTGCTTTTGTATCTCCAGCATCTAGGATAATACCTGGCAGATCACAGGCATTCAAATGGTTGTTTACTTTAAAAAATTGTGAGAGTGCTTATTTTACTAGATGCTACTATATGATCTTATTTCATCCTCACCCAAAACTGTGCTGTAGCTACCATCTCCATTTTACAGATAAAAGAACTAAGGCTTAGAGACGCAAATAATTCTTATAAATGGCAAAGCCAAACTACAAACCCAGGTATCTATCTCTAGAGCCCACACTCACAATTGCTACTCATTTTACTTATATGTGGTAATATAGAAACCTTTTCTTGAAGTTTGAGATTGTGTCCAAAAAAGTTAAGGCTTCCAGTTTCCAGTTTCACAGTAAGGAGCTTGGAAGTTGCCACTCCACCATAACAATAAGTGCAGAACTGAACAGACTGAAAAATCAGCAACTCTTCTTAGATCTATAAGAGAGGGGAGGGCACAGGGCAAACTGCTGCCCCTAAGATTGGAGAGACAGATGAATACAGGGAATCCTGGCTTCCCGGAAACTGCTTTGAGAACCAGTTGCAGGGTAGGAACATCTGAACTTTAATTGATGAATTACTGGAGGCTCAGTGTGGATAACTCTGAGAGTTAAAAACTCCAAGGGAATCCTGTCACAAGGGGACCCACAGTTTTGTGAAAGTTACCTCAAGGAGGTCAAGGAAGTTCTCACAGTAAATTTCAGAAAGAAATCCCCTGTACTTCCAGCAGGAGAATGGGAAAAGGAACCGTTTTGAAATATGCCAGAACACTCTATTCTTCTTAACAAGGCCTGCCTTCACAAGGAACTAGTTAACCACAGCCTAATGTACTGGGATTTTACCAGAACCTAACTGACCTAGAGGAAGGGAAATACTCAATTCCAGTCAGCTGTAGCCATCCTGTCCTACTGAAGGGGAAAGAAAACAACTGGGAAACACATAGAAGTTCACAGTCCAGAGGTGTAGGCTGATTAAAAGACAGATACCTAATCATAGGTCATCTTTCCATTACACTACTAAAGGCCTATTTCTAGCAGTTCCTTTTACCCAGTACATTATGCCCAGCTACCAAGATAACATTGCAAGATGTAATAAAAGGCAAAAAGCACAATTTGAAGAGACAGAGCAAGCATCAGAACCAGATATGGCAGAGGTGTTGAAATGATCAGACTGGGAATTTAGTACAACTATGATTAATATGCTAAGAGTGATAATGGATAAAGTAGACAGCATACAAGAACAGATGGGCAGGGATAGGGAGGGTGGGAGGGAGACGCAAGAGGGAGGGGATATGGGGATGTATGTATATGTATAGCTGATTCATTTTGTTCTAAAGCAGAAACTAACACACCATTGTAAAGCAATTATACTCCAATAAAGATGTTAAAAAAAAAAGAACAGATGGGCATTGTAAGCAGTGAGATGGAAATCTTAAGAAAGAACCAAAGAGAAATGCACTATTAAACATAAAAAACACTATTAACAGATATAAAGAATGTTTTTAATGGGCTTCTTAGAAGACTGGATACAGCTGAGGAAAGATCTCTGTGCTAAAGGACATATTAACAGAATCTTTGAAAACTGAAAAGTGAAGAAAACAAAGGCTGAAAAAAACAGAAGAGAATATTCAAGGACCGTGGGACAACTACAAAAAGTATAACATATGCATAATGGCAACACCAAAAGAAGAAGAAAGAGACAAAACAACAGAAGAAATATTTGAAACAATAATGACTAAGAATTTCCCCCAATTAATGTCAGACACCAAACCACAGATCCAGGAAGCCAAAAGAATAACAAGGAGGATAAATGACAAAAACCCTACACCTAGGCATATCATTTTCACAGTATAGAAAATCAAAGATAAAGAAAGTCATCCTGAAAGAAGCCAGAGAGAAATAAAGTTAAGCCCATTTTTTGCCTGCAGGATTTCTCAGAACCTTTAAAATGCTAATGTATCCCAGGACTTGCCAAGATGAGGATATAATATCCCATTTAATTTTTTTTTTAACTAATGACTCCTCTTTTTCATGAAGTTTCTCTTGACATTTCTTTGAACTGTTTTACCTCTGAAGTATTTTTGGGAACTGTTCTCACATTCTGTCCTTGTCTTCAAAAACACCTACCTATATCAGAACCATAGATCCACCACTGATTCATTCATTCAGCACATGTTTTTTGAATACCTATTATGTACCAGGCACTTATCTAGAAACTATGAGATAATATATCAGTGAACAAAACAAAAATTCCTTCCCTTTTTGAGTTACATTCTAGAGAGGGGGAGAGACAGATAATAAACCATAAAGATAATAAGTTAATTCTATCATACAGTAGAAGATGATATTCTGTGGAAAGAAAAGAATATAGAAAAAGGTGAGAGGGATGTGGAAGAAGGACAAGGAGGAAGAGTGAGGGAGAGGCAGATGGGAAGGAAAGATGTGCAGTGTGAAATAGAGTGATCAGGGTGAGCTTCATTGAGAAGGTGGCATTTGAGCAAAAACTTGCAGGTGAGAGAATTAGTCACACGGACATCTAAGGTACAAGCAGTTTGGGAAGAGGAAATTGCCAATGCAAAGTATTCAAAAAGCCAGTATAGTGTTTGCAAGAAGCATCAAGGAGGCCAGCATGCCTGGAAAGAAGTAAGAGGCTATATAGTAAAAGATGAGATCAGTGAATTAAAGGGGGTGACATCCTGTGTAAGGTTTTGTAAGTCATTGAAAAGCCCTTTATCCTAAGTGAAATAGGAAGCCATTGGAATGTTTTGAGCAGAAGAGTGACACAATCAGCCTTACTTTTGAAGAGGATACTTCTGGCTACTGTGTTGAATATAGAATACCAGGGATCACTCTGGATACGATGTTGAGTACAGGATATAAAAAAAAGCAAAGTTATAAGTAGGAAAGTCAGTTGCCATAATCCTATGAGAGATGTGTGTCTCAGCCCAGGGTGGTAGCAGCGCCAGTGGTAAGGAGGCAGAGGCGGAGGGTTCTGATTTATTTTGAAGGCAGAGCCAACGGGATTTCCTGATGGTGTGAGAGAGAATGGGAAGAACCACGGATGATGAGAATAAATTGAATATCGATCAAGATGGAGAAAGCCTCGTGGAATGGAGGAGATTCCAGGTGGGAAATCAGGAGTTCAGTTTTGGGCATGGTCACTTGGAGACGATTTGTAGGTAGTTGGCGTTTGGGAGAGAGATGTCGTCTAAAAATATAAATTTGAGAAGGGCCAATAAGTGGATGGGACTTAAAATCATGAAAATATAAGAAATCACCAAGGAAGTAAGTACAGAAGTTTAGAGGAAAAACTGCACGAAACAAGCTAAACCTAAGGCCCAAATTCAAAAGAACACTAAACCCAAAGCCTTGACTTGTGGGTCGAAGCAGAGCAGGTAGTAGAAGAATTACAAACGTCAGCTTAGGGGACTTAAAGGTACAGCGAAGCAACCTCATCTCCTGAACCCTGAGAGTGCTTGAGGACTTCTGCCTGGGGTTCGGCTTGAGGAGATTGTGGGGCTTAGTGGGAAAGAAAATCTCAATTGATTAGTGGTGTCTGCTGCGGTTGTGGAGCACTGACTGACAGTCAACAAGGCAGTATCAGATATTTGGCATTCTTTGCCTAAAGGAAAGGCCATGGGACTAAGAATAGATCAAGTGGTGTTTGGAGAGTTCACTGAATGTTTCACCTTGTTGCAAATCAGTTTGTGGGGTTGATAGCAATAGCAGTATGTAACTTGTTGCTGAAATTATCTTACATGTGTAAGAAAGATTTTATTGCTCTTGAGCCATTGGCTTAAGTGTGTGAAAGGGGATCCATAAAAGAAGAATAGAGAGAAATAAGATCTGTAATAAGCAGGATGATCTACATAATTTGTGGACTCGGGACACAAACTGACAAAGTCAAAACCCAAGGGAGAGTTGTACTTTCAGCTGTGGTTCTATGAGGAAATTGGGCAAATCCTCTCCCTAAAATGCAACCATAATGCTGCAGCATTTAACAAAAACAACCATTTAGCGCTTTGGAAATCCACCAAAGACATACAACAATCTGAGAAGTGTTCATGCTTTAAAAACCACTGAACTTCATATGGGAGGAGTGGAAATCCATGAAGTTCTGGCCTAGGGCTTCTCTCATCAGCCTCACCCCAGCCCGTAGGTTCTGCCAAGGTAGGGAAATCCATGATGACCAGTAGCTTCTCTGCCAATGTGGAGGAGACTCACCCAATTTGGAAAGGTGGGCAATGTGCACACTCAGTAAAGCTGTCATTAGAAATGATTATCTTGGGGGTGGGTCAGGGGGGAGGACCACGGGCTCCAGCCGCCTGAGGTTGCCCTTGTGCGCAGGAGCAGCATATCCCTGGCTGTGGATGTGTGCAGTGGAGACTGAGGATAGCACAAGCCCTTCACACACTTCTGGTTAATGGTAGGTCTGAATGCACGAGCGCAGACAGAGCCCAGCAGAAATGAAAACCTAGGGAGACTTGAAAACAACCTGAACTTTAAGTGTGTTCCCCTACCCACCAACAGATACAACAGCAAAGGCTGAACACCTGACTGGTTTGAGGTGCTTGAGCACAGCTGATGTGCAATCATTAGCTGACCACTAAGTTATAGAGACACAGGAGCAACTTCTGGCAAGCCGGGTTTAAAAATAAAATGAAGGATGTACGTTTAAACCAACAATAACAGCAGCAACATAGCAGAGGCATCAGTGACCACAGAGGAAACATATTTCACAGATTTAGCCCAGGCAAGGTACTAAACAAACAAAACCATCAACAATAACCTCTGAGGGAAAAAAAATACCAGAATTCAGGATATCTGTCACATATTATCCAGAATGTTCTGCCTTTAAGAAAATAAAATAAGAGACATACCAACAAACAAAGTGTGGCCTGTACTCAGGAAAAAAAATCAGTTAATAGAAATTGTCTCACAGGGTTAACCAGATATTAGCAGACAAAGGCTTCAAAGCAACTACTGCAAATATGTTTAAAGAACCAAAGGAAACCATATTTAAAGAATTAAAGTGTGGCAACAATAGATGAACAAATAGGTATTCTTCATAAGGATATAGAAATTATTTTTAAAGTGTCAAGTGGAAATTCTGTACCTGAAGTGTACAATACCTGTAAAAAAAAAAAATTCACCAAAGGGACTCAACAGCAGGCTTGAGAGAACAGAAGAATCAGTGAACTGTAATTCAATAGAAATTACCCAGCCTGAAGACTAGAGAAAACAAGATTGAAGTAAAATGTACAGAGCCTCAGAAACCTGTACCTTGAAAGATCAAGCGTAGCGACATCCATGGACTGGGAGTCCCATAGGGAGAAAAGAGAAGGGAACAGAAAAATTATTTGAAAAGATAATGGCTAAAAACTTCCCCAATTTGATCTTTAAAAAGCCTTACTCTACACATCTATGACGTTCAAAGAAACCCCAAAATGATAAATACAAATAGATCCACACCTTGCCACATCATAGTCAAGTTGCTGTATGCCTAAACCGAAGAGAAAATCGGCTGACAGCGGCAAGAGGAAAGCGACTCAGCATATACAGGCGAGCATTGATACAATTAACAGCTGGCTCCTCATCTAAAGCCATGGAGGCCAGCAGGCAGTAGAATGACATATTCAGAGTGCACCAAGAACAATGCTGTCAAACAAGTATGCTATAGTTGATAAAACTCTTCTTCCAAAATGAAGGCAAAATAAAGACATTCCCAGATACGCAATTGACTGAGTAAATTTGTTGCTAGCAGATGTCTTATAAGATATATTGAGGAAAGGAAGTCCTTCAGGAAAAGACACTAGAAAGTAACTCAAATCCACAGGGAAAATAAAGAACACTGCAAATAATAAATATGTGGGTTAGCATAAAAGAGTCCATAATGTACTTTTTCTCATCTTTCCCCAACTTCCTTAAAAGACATAAGATTGAATGAAACAACAATATTAACACTGTATTGTTGAGTTTATAACACATATAGATTTAATAAATATGATATAGCACAAAGAACGTAAGAGGGAATGGAATTATATTGGAGAAAAGTTACTGTATTTTCCAGAATGAAATTAGTATTAACATAATGAAGGCTGTGATAAATTAAAATGCATATTGCAATCCCACTAAGAAAATAACCCCCAAAATACAGTAAATCCACATAAGAATTATAATGCCACACTAAATTATTTGTCCAACACAAAGACAGAGGAACAGATAACCAAAAAAAGATGGGAGACATATAGAAAATCACAGGCAGGTCTTTGGCAAAATTTCTCTTCTTTTTGCCCTTGTGTGATTTTAGTAGAGGGAACTGAAGATCTATAACCAACAGGACGGTCCACCCAATTTGTGAACTAAGGTCAAAATAAAAATTCAGCATCCCTTGTTCAAAAAGTATTAAGAATTTCAAGATGGCGATAGGAGATTATTATGATAATCAAGGGATCGTTCTGAGTAAAGGGCCCTGTATGAGTGTACAAGTTGCTCACGCATGAAGCAGACCCCAATAGCAAGAGGTCACCACACCCTATTTTCTCACTCTTTTGATAAACCTCCTTTGGAGATTCAATTCTTGCTGTTCTAGTCTCCTCTGTTGTCTTTTCCTTTTGTACCCTTGTATCCAAATTCTCCCACATTTGGCAGGGACCCATCCTTCTCAGCGAGAAATCTAAGAGATGGAATCCACTTTGCTATAGACTGTTTTGCATTAAAATCCGTACTTCCCTTGCTTTTACTGACGTTATATTTTCAAGGGCAATTGTAAGCAAAGGCAGCATGGAAGTCTCAGAACATCATTCTCTAAGTAATTAATATGTACTAATTCATTTGAAAACATTTAGTATATATGAAACCCAAGAAGGGTCTTTGCGGTATTGTGCTGGAATGAGCTGATCTACTTGCTAGGGTAGCCATTGCCATTACTTCCTGGTCCAGTTGTGCAGTGATCTCATGATGTCTTCATAATTAGGCTTTATGACTACCATGGAAAGTCTTGACTGGAAGGCAGTTCACTAGTGTCAAACACACCTGAGGGCACGCTATGGGATCATAGCCCTAAATCATGCAAGCCAATTCTACTCAGGCTTTGACAGGTAAAATCTGCCTGCTTACAGTTTGTGATGAGCTGTGGTCCTCCATGGTCCTTCAGAGCACTCTCTCACTTGCTGTTCTGGAAAAAAAAAAGTGATTATGGTGAGCATGAAACAGTCAAAGTTGTTACCCACATGTAATACAAATCTTTTCATTTCAAGTCAGAAACAAACTGGCTCAAAACAGGCTGAATCAAAAAGAGAGAGAGAGAGAGAATTCAGACTCACGTAGCTGAAAAATGTGGAAATAGTCCAAGCTTTGGAGCAAGGCTTGACTAAGTAAGCTCAGCTATGTCATCAGAAATGATTTCTTTCCGTTTTTCTTCTTGGTCTTCTGTGGTATCTTACTTAGTCCTAAGGTTGAATTCCTAGTTCCAGAATGATTTCCCCTACCTGCTGGATCTTTCTTGTTTTACATAAATGTCAAGCAAAGAGAGAGAGAATTTCTTTCCTGGGAGCCCTCTGAGCCCGGAAGTATTTTTCCAGTAGCTCCAGCAAACATCTCTGTGTTTCTCACTGGCTTGAACCATCTTCTGTCTTGACCTAATCACTGTGGCGAAACCAGTGGGGTGTGCTGATTGGCTTAAACTGATCTGAGTTCTGCTCTAAGGATGAGTGGGGTGTGCTTCCTCCAAGAATATGGGCTGCATGGTAGAAATACTGATACTGGTTTGAGGTCTAGGAGGTATCCAAGGCACCTGGGGAGCCCTGAAGGAAACCCAGGATTCCAGGAAGCATCCCAGGGACTCTGGACACCCATTCCCCATGTTTCCCAGCCCATATCCCACTCCCAGTTTTTCAGCTGTGATTCTTATTGTGCTCTGTGTGATTTTTGTCATCAAGATAAAATCTGAGAATCCCTAACCCAGGTCCAAAAATAAGGAAAAAAAAGCCCCCTACCCCCACCAATGGGAAACAATGACTTTTGTGAAGTCAGTGGCTACCAGGTCCTGAGCTGGTGACATGATGACTGTAGAGCCCAGGGTGATGAAGAGAGCTGGGTGGGGCTGCCGAGAACACTGGGCTGCCTGCAGTCCAACATGGAGTAACACCAATACAAATGAAAAGCCATCAGATGTGCCCCATTTTGAATATCATCCTGACAGACACTGAACTGGGAGGTAGAGTCCTGGAGAGGTGTTTATTTTCTGATGTAAAACAGGTAAGGGGAGCTTTTATTGACTTTTTTGGATATCCAATATTAACAATAACCCTTAACATCATGCACACCTGGGAAAAATACACAAGAAAGTGAAAACTGCAAAGATTTAACCTTAACTACCAAGGGGATGCAAGAATGAGTTGATATGAAGGTATTCATTTATACGACTGACATAGATCCGTGTCTACTGTGCACTTGACCCTGACCTAGGCACTGTATAGGATAGGATAGGTACAGTTTAGCATAGTGTTTCAGAGCACAGGCTTTGGAATCCTTCAGACCCAGAAATGAATCCCAGCTCTGTCACTCAGCCTCTCTGAGCCTCAGTTGCCTCATGTGTGTAAAGTGAAGACGTACCTACCTCAGGCAGCTATCGTGACTATTAAACGACAAAAATGAAGTAAGTAAAAGATAAATAAAGCACTCACCAAAGTGACATATTAATCACAACTATTATTAGTGGTAGTTGTTGTACTTGAACAACTAGTAAAACGTGGTTTCCGTTCTTTAGATGCCTGTCTAGGAGAGGGGATGTGAAATGCGTACAGGTAATGAATGTCGGAAAAAAAAATAGAGATGAAAAAACATAGAAGTTTGCAGGAAGATGAAATTTCTCCTCTGTATCGGGAGCGGTGAAGCCTCTCTGATAGGCATTTTACATGCAGAAGCTAACGGGATTGCATTTAACTTTAGGTGACATCTTTTGGGTCTTTCCTCTTATGTCTTTTAGAGAAACCGAATCTGAAGTGTCAGTACAAAGACTGTAAGAGAAAGCTACATGAGTAACGCTGACACTTGCATAAGAGTTCATTCTCTCCAGAGAGGCTGAATTGCCAGATGCCTCCACTGCTCTGTGTTGCCTCACAGGGGAGACAGGGTTGCTGTGGCCTGTCCTCATGGCAAAAGGAGTAGCTGCTTGATTCATGGCTTAGCTGGGGCTATTAGATTTTACTCCCAGAGGCATTTGATAATCTGTTTAACTGAGCATGGTCGTTTGTCTTGTTTGCTGACTACTTAGCAGATGGATTTGTGATTTTGGTAATTACTGTATGAACGTTAATAAGACATGATATCTTTTATTAATTAGTACTTCATGTGGTTTGTTTTTCAAAATAGCAGAAACTAGATGACTTACAAATAGTAATGAGTCACAATATTCGTCTTGTAGGATTAGCATTTGGAGGTTGTCCATTCTAGAATGGTTTTCCTCTCTTGAATTTTTTTACTCAAGAACAAAGAGCAGAGCCATTGCGTTGTACTCCACACTCTAGAAAAGGCTCATTTGGTCTGCTCAGCCAGAAACTGTTTCATTTAGAGAAGTGCTCATTTACAGATTTTCCCTTTTAATTCTCTCCAAAGAGGTTTTGGTGTTCAAAGGATAAAATGCTTTCAGAGACTCTCAGTTATGCCTGAAGAATAATTTTCTAATAGAACTACATGAGATTTGGACTTGTTTTACAGAAGTAGATGAGTACCGCTGCTGTATTCACTCCCCCAGGACAGACACACACACACACTCCCACATACGCTCACATGCACAGCATAATCAGACACAATGGTGTGCTGAAGGCTGCGAGTAGATTGGTAGAAGGTTCGTCCTGCTCTCTCCCCTGTGGCCAGCCTCTTCTCTTCATACACACACACACACACACACACACACACACACACACACACACACACACACACACACACACACACCCAGCAAGCGATCGTGCAAAGCTATTTCCTAGGAGGGACTGGCAAGCATGCAGTGATCTAGCAAAGAGCAGCATCTCTTCTGGGGTAACTCAGTTGGAAAGTACTTCTGAACAAAGCAGTCAGGTGGCAGGTTGTTCCCGCCCTCCCTGCAGAACTCTTTTAATGACTCCTAGGAGGGTACAGTTCCCTTTCAAGATCCAGATACCTATGGTGCTTTGAACCACCTGCACGTGCTGTTGTTGACAGCTCCAACAAACTCTTCTTGAGCACCCTCCACGTGCCTCACACACTGCAGTGGGCCTGGCAGAGGCTTTCTATGCATGGGGAAGGCTGCCTGTGCTACGAGGGGTTTACAGCCCATGCCGCTGGTTATTACAGAAGCAGACGTGAAGCCCGCTCGCTTTTGCGCTAAACTTAAGCTAGCACATAGGCTCGAAGGAAGAGACTGCTCATCTGTCCATCCAGCAACCTTTTCAGGAAGTCAAATCAACGCTAATAATTACTATAACTTTCCTGTATTAAGTGCTGATTAAGTGCCACACATTAGGCTAAGCATTTTGCATGCATTTTCTTACTCCTCACAAAAAACCTTTAGTAACTATATTTATAAATCCAATTTATAGATGAGCAAATTCATGATTACGATAATAAAGAACTTATCGAAGTTTACATAGGCATTAAGTGGCCGAGCTGTGCCAGGGACTGCCATCGTACACAAACTGGTCTACCGATTTTGAAGACCAATGTTCAGCTCAATGGCCATTTTTTTTCTTATTACCAGCCACAAACTGGAACTTCTCAGCTTTTTTCATCTTCTGAGTTGCTCTTCTGGCAGAATCTACAGATGAAACTTTGGGCTTTTCACCCGACCACATAGCAAGAATCTGGAGGTATTGGTTGGCTGTCCATGGGGATGTCTTTACAAACTGTGTCCAGTTGAGACAAGTGAATCTTTCAGTAACACCCCCTTAAAAGTGTGTACACAGTTGGCTGCTGCCCCACAGAAGTGGGCATTGTGGTGGGAGAAGGTGTACATGTTGCCGCATGTCTCAGCTGGGGGGTCTGTTGCTCTGGCTCTGTTGCCTGGGCAACCTCTCCCAGAATGTGAGAAACGTACTTCCTTTTTTTCAAGTAGATCTGTAGGAAGGACTAGAAGTTGTAGTCATAGGTTGCCTGTTATCCACCACCACCTAGTTGATTGACAGAAGCAATGTTTGGAGAAAGCACACCATCGTACCTGGGGTGCAAAAAGATTCAAAATCACCCAGATTCTCTCATGTAGCTCTGAAATCAGATGAGAGAAAGACCATCTCCCTAAATCCCAGCAGCTTTTCCTACTCAATTTTTTCTCTAAGATAAATATTTTATAGCAATTGTCATTATTTTTGCAATTACAGCAGGAGGAAATTTTGAGAAGGCAATGCTACAGAATGATGGTGAACATCGTTTTGAGAATCAGTCTTGGGCTCAAGCTTTGGCTTCACCATTTGGTAGCTGTGTATCTTTTGGCAAGTTATTTAACCCCTCTTAACCTGTTTCCTCATCTATGAAATGGAAATGCTAATATATAGATTTTGCATGTATGAATCGATTTCCATTCATGTATTCAGGGTCTACTCATGTGACAGGCATTCAGCTAGATGATCGGGGAACAACTATGAATAAGAAGGCATGGTGGGCTTCCCTAGTGGCACAGTGGTTAAGAATCCGCCTGCCGATGTGGTGGACACGGGTTCGAGCTCTGGTCCGGGAAGATCCCACATGCTGCAGAGCAACTAAGCCCGTGTGCCACAACTACTGAGCCTGTGCTCTAGAGCCCACAAGCCACAACTACTGAGCCCATGTGCCACAACTACTGAAGCCCGTGCACCTAGAGCCCGTGCTCTGCAACAAGAGAAGCCACCGCAATGAGAAGCCCGCACACCACAACGAAGGGGAGCTCCCACTCGCCGCAACTAGAGAAAGCCCGTGCACAGCAATGAAGACCCAATGCAGCCAAAAATAAATAAATATTTTAAAAATTAAAAAAAAAAAAGAAGGCATTGTGGCTGCCAGCCTTCACAAAGGTTAAATCTGGCAGGAAAGGTACCTACATAACAGGTCACTACCCATATGGAGTTATAAAAGAGGAAGTAGAATGAATCATGGAACAAGCAACAAAGAACCCAACCTAGTTTAGTTGGAACAAGAGAGAGGCTCCCCCAAGGAAAAGGCTACTTAAGATGTGAGAGAAAATTTGAGTTAGCCAGGTGAAAAGTAGAAAGAAGTGTGGTTGCAAGGAAACATATTTAAAGGCCCATAGGCAAGAGAGAGCACTAAACATAGGAAGACCCAGAAGTGTTTGGGTACAGATGAGACCAGTCCATTCAAGTGAGGTGCAGAGTGGCACAAGATGGGGTTGAGAGAGAGGCAAAAGTTGATGGAGTCTTAGGGTCTCGCACGCTATGTTAAGACATGTGGACTTTATCTAAAGGTGATGAGAAGTCCTTAAGGGGTTTAAATGGGAGTGATGTGTGGAGGAGTTTCGAGGACTGAATAAAATAACATACCCAATATTGCACAGGGAAATATGTTCAATATCCTGTCATAAACCATAAAGGAAAGGAGTATGAAAAAGAATTTACATATATATGTATATGTGTATAACTGAATCACTTTGCTGTACAGCAGAAATTAACACAACATTGTAAATCAACTATACTTCAATAAAATAAATTAAAAAAAATAATATACCCAAAGGCCTAGCCTAGCGCTACTGTGTTGCCACCTCTCAATAAAAGGTGGGTGCTATCATCATCATCACCTTCTTCCTTCCTTCTACTATTACCAACTCCTGTAAAAGGGAAAAAATCCTGCCATGTACTACAGAAGGAGACTTAAAGTAGTTTGTTATGGAGCAAACATATTAATCCCGAAAGGCAGGTGAAGCCGTTCTCAGCAACACGCAGAAGAGGTGGGAAGCCCAAGGGCGATACTCTCCTCCTGAAATTCTTCCTCCTGTTTCTCTGTACCTCTGCCTTGCTACCTCCATGAATTCACATGCTTCCTAAACAATGAAGTCATCATTCTTTCTGGCAGTTCTGTCATTTTCATATGGTTTCTTTGCCGGAGCCCAGATAAAAAAATGCAGGTGGACCAGATTATATGTTTTCAAGAAAAGGCAAGGCGCTGGGTGGCAAGGGGTGCATTCTTGCGCGCAGAGTATGAGATAGCACCTATGGAAAGCACAGGTCGGCTGCAAAATAACATGGACCCGTATGTGTCTGAGATGAATAAGCTCTATTTTGATGAAGGGAGATGTCACATCGCTTGACACTTTACTATGAAATAAATACTTTGCATCCTCGGATAGCAACTATAATGACAGGGCTTGGTGAAAGGTGAGAAAAGAAGAACTTAACAGTTCTACTTTCATTAGCCTGTTTATTTTCCTTGTCCTCTGACCTTGCCACATCGAGGATATGAAGTAAGATTGGGCTAAAGGATTGAAATGGTTGAAGTTGGCAGTCACTGTGGTATTAGAATATGGACTGGGAACCAGGAGACTGATTAGTTATTTATTTCTAATCCTCCTTGCTCATAAAAGAATGTGAAGGGACCAAGTGGGCTAGGTTCTGAAACCAACTCTGCCATGAATTGTGTGTCCTTGGGAATAATTTTGAGCCTCTCTATAAATAAGGATCATTGTCCGTAAAATGCATTTTTTAACTTCACACAGAATAACTGATAGATACCAGTCTGCAGGACAATTTGTTTTTCTTTTTTTGCCTCTGAAGAATGTTGCACAGGCATGACCCTGCCCTGAGGCACCTACAGGCACTAGATGAGAAGAAACACAAACACAGATCATGACCCTCCAGGAGAGCATACAGCAAGGACCAAAGAATGGCAACAGAAAACAACATCACAGTTACTCAGGCGAATGAAGGAAGTCAATTTAGCTGTGGCACATGGACTTGCCATCAGAAAAATCTGTCTTAGAATACTGGCTCTGTCACATACTAGCTGTGTGCATTCATTCATGCATGCATATGTCTTAGGTGCCATTCACGTGCCAGATACTGGGTTTGGCTCTGGGGGTACAACAGCAACCAGGACAGAGAAAGAACAAAGGGAAATGACTTGTTTTATTTCTGTCATTCTCTGCCAAGTGTAATCATTTGATTAGCTACATATATGATGAGACTATACTATACCCTCAGAGAGGCAGAACGTTCTCTGAGTGGTCAAAAAAATAGGGAACATCTGTTTAGAATTTCCTTTTTCATTCTTCTGAGTTGAAAAGAATTTAAATAACTCAAATACCTTTTAAAAATATTAACCATTTGCATCTTTTGGTTGTGGATATTGTGGTGTTTGTAGCAGATATTTGAGTACCAACTATGGGCCAGATGTTGTATGAACCACTTCAAAGTGAATAAAATTGTTGATTTCCTTTAGAGATGTTATTCCAGTGCACTGTCCTCAAGGAGCTCTCAGTGGGAAACATAGCTTGCCCCAAAGTGAAAGTCCTGTGTCTGGCAAATCCAGTTTTAAAAGCAGGTCTTCTCTACCATCCCTAGAGGGGCGAGAGGCATTCAGAGTGGGGAGGTGGCCCTTAAAAGAGTTTCATTGCAAAAAGGGATGAGAAGAGAAAGAGGCAGTAACAGTGTGGAGATGGAGGTTTCTTTTGTCTTTGTTAACAGTTTTTAAATATTCACGAGGAGGAGACAAGCACAAGAATTGAGGCAGAGGGGAGGGAACAAACAGCAGCTGATTTTTTTCTGTAGTGGCTCGGAATAGAGCATAATGTACGGACCAAACAAAATGGTACACTGTCAGGAAACAAACGGCAGTTAACCAATGAGTAGGTCACTAAGGAAGGATAACGATCAAAGCAGATTCCTTCTCTAAGTCTGCACCTGGGTGTGACGACTGAACTCTGGGTAAAGGAACAGCATTTTCATGATGTTGCCTTAATGTCTAGGGTACTGAAATGTCACATAGTGGAAATTATTATGAAGAAATAGTGATAGAGGAAGGGGTAGCTATAGTGTGTGTGTGTGCACGCGTGCGTGTGTGTGCGTGCGTGTGCGTGTGTGTGTGTATGTGTGTGTGTAGGATAACTTCTTTGTACTGATGATGGGGGAGAGCGAGGAGGAAAATGAATGAGAGATACTAGGCATGTAAAGGGCTGTGGGAAGAATATTTTCAGTTGAATGCCAGGGTAAGCAATCTGGATTTTATTCTGAGCACAAGGGGAAGATATTGGAGGTCTTTAAGTAGAATGGTATGGTCTGATTCATATTTTTTAAATGTGTTTCTCTAGCTCCTTGGCAGCGTAGGCCAGGGGCAAAAGTGGGAGCAGGAAGACCAGTGAAAAGGCTGTTGCTTTCTCTTGGCTTCCACCAAAGTGGTGGCAGTGAAGATACATAAGGACATACTTGAGAGCTATGTAGAAAGTACAGCCACAGGACTTGCTGATAAAGTAGATACGGAGGAAAGGAAAAGAGGGAAGAGAAAATGACAGCTTGGAGTTTAGCTCTGGAATGTTTCCATTTTAACTGGGACATCCAGGTGAAAATGGCCTTTGTGGAAGCCACTGTTGATTCTAATGCCTTGAGTAGTGGACTATGTAGAAAGATGCTTTTGAGCTAATGAGGGACTTTGAGCACCTAGGTCCCAAATCATAGCACACAAGATGTGCCGACTCCTACTATGTCTTTTTGGAGCTCTCATTTCAGCTACCAGATCTGTTTTTGGCATCATCATGTAGCCAAAGAAGATGCCTTTGTTCATAAAACCCAATCCTATAATTTTTATTTATTTATTTATTTTGCGGTACGCGGGCCTCTCACTGCTGTGGGTTCTCCCGTTGCGGAGCACAGGCTCCGGACGCGCAGGCTCAGTAGCCATGGCTCACGGGCCCAGCCGCTCCGCGGCATGTGGGATCTTCCCGGACCGGGGCACGAACCCATGTCCCCTCCATCGGCAGGCGGACTCTCAACCACTGCGCCACCAGGGAAGCCCCCAATCCTATAATATTTACTCACCGGCATATGACCTTTATTCTTTGCCAGAGTCCTTATCCACTGATGTTTCATCCTTAACTCAGGGCCAACCTGGCCAACACTTTCTTTTCTTTTTTTGCGACAACGGCATCTTACCCCATTTGGATGTCTAATTGGTTCCCAGATTTGAAGATGTTTATTTAGCGGACTGCGCCCTGAGCTCAAATTTAGAGATAATGGCGAACACCTCCTAAAGATGGAGATCACCAGATATGAGAAATGGTGCCGGGAAAACTTACAAATCATTAACCTTTGGAGGTGACCTTTATATAGGTTATAATGAGGTACCAGGATGCAGTCCACTGGGACACTTGTATAAACCACCACCACCCTAACCACTGCTTCCCAAAGGACCCTGTGCATGGTCTCCTCTGTGCCCAAGTTACACAAGCTTGACGAATACAAACCACGTGGCTCCTCTTGGATTTCATCTTGCTCGTGACAGGAGGTCCCCTTTAGGGGAAAGAGAAAATACACTGCAATCGATCTTTAAAAGTATTGTAACATTCCAAATGTCAATATTGGTTTGAAAGGATTGCATCATTTTCTGAAATAATGATTTGTGTGAGGAATGTCATGAGTTATAATTAACGTATGTATGCATCAAAGTCCACTTTCAAAGAAACCCTCTTTTCTCTTTCAAACATTGGAAATTAAATATTTATACTTGTTGTGATTTCACACATACATAGTTAATATTGCCTCTCAAAGCCACCTACTCTCCACCATATGTCATTTTCTCTGCTGATTCTTCACAACCCATAGATTTGGAGTTGGGTGAACCCCAACTGAAAATCCTACCAGAGACCGTGTACATAGAGAGTGGAAAGCTCTGAGCTAGTTCCATTTCAGTAGAACACGGGAGGTAAATGGGGCATAGTCTCATTACTTTAAAGTATCTCTTGTTGCAGTTGAATTCATTAAAAGATTTAAGAGTTTAGCTTTTAGTCCTTGAACTTGAATTACTGAGAGGTAACTGAAATATATTTATTGTATTTATTGGAGAGTATGGCCAAGTCGCTCGAATTCTCCATGCCTCAATTCAGTTTCATCTTTTCAAAATAGAGATAATCATATAATTCAGGACCATGCCCTCTGGGATCTTTGGGTAAAGGTAAATAAGAGATTGGGAGGATGAAGGAATTGTTTTAATGTGATAAATTTGGAAAAATCCTTGAAAACCAGAAATCAGAAAATAGGCCTAGGATGCAAAGAGAATTTCAGTCTTCCTGGAAACACATACTGGCTTCCACTTCTTTCCAGTCTAACTAAGCAGAGAACTTCCTCGAGTGTTTCTGCCTTAGGCGTACGGCTAGTTTGAAAGTTTGTGCTAAAATGACCGCTCACTCAAATGGGAGACAGTAAGCCCCAAGGATTTTCCCCTTTCTTTCCTGAGCAGAAGGCCCCCTCCTCCAGACCAGTAGCATGTGAAGAATACCTTTTCCAAAGCACCAATCCTTCTTTCCCTCTGCCTTCTCCATCCTCCTGAGTAATGATAACAAGAACAAGC
Source organism: Stenella coeruleoalba (assembly GCF_951394435.1). Classification (NCBI taxonomy): domain Eukaryota; kingdom Metazoa; phylum Chordata; class Mammalia; order Artiodactyla; family Delphinidae; genus Stenella; species Stenella coeruleoalba. Next base: position 122,945,801 of record NC_137148.1, on the reverse strand, counting down.
ATTTATTTACCACCGTGTTTTGTTTTGTTTTGTTTTGTTTTGCGGTACGCGGGCCTCTCACTGTTGTGGCCTCTCCCGTTGCGGAGCACAGGCTCCGGACGCGCAGGCCCAGCGGCCATGGCTCACGGGCCCAGCCGCTCCGCGGCATGTGGGATCTTCCCGGACCGGGGCACGAACCCGGGTCCCCTGCAATGGCAGGTGGACTCTAAACCACTGCGCCACCAGGGAAGCCCTAGCACCGTTTTTGTTTTAAGCACTTGGCTCTCTCCGTGCTTCTGAACTCACACTAAATAGACACTTCCAGTCAAATATAGACTCAGTCTTGTTTCTAAAACATCTTACCCCTAAAACATCTTACCCCCTGAGCAGTCTCCTCAGGCCCACTGCATTTCAAGAATGGCCTGAACTGAAGCATTAGGCAGGTATCTACTACCTGTCCTGGGTGCAGGACATTTTTAGCAACATTCCCTACATATTACATGAGCGTTTCTTGGAACAGATAGGATTTAAACATACCAGTGTATAATCTCCCAAAGAGCATGGGATTTGTCTTTTTTCTATTATGTTTCCATACCAAAGTAGTACTTGGATGTTTGTTGTGAATGAATGAATGAATGAACAAGTGAATAGTTGAAAAAACAAAAGAGATTGTAGACTGTGTCACCTGTTTTGAATGTGCAGAATGCCTCAGCACCCTTCGTCTGTCCTCACTGTCAATCCCTAAGAATACTGGTTTTCTTCCCTCTACTCTGCTTCGTGTATATAGCTCCTACTTATTCTTCAGGTGTTAGTGCAAAAAGTCACCTTCTTCAGGAAGTGGCCATTGATTGCTCAAATGAGAAGATCCCTCTCCTTAGGCTACCTTGTACCTCTCTTAGGACACTTAATATACCTTGTCTTGAATTGGAACTCTGTGCCTGTGATTCAACCCCCACTATGCAGAGAGTACCTTTATTCACTGTGTCTACCCAGCCAAGCTTGATGTGCTACCCATTCTAGGTGTTCAACAAACACTTATGAACTAAGAAATATTCAGAGAAGGTGGCTGTAGGAGGAAGAAAATAGGACGGAAGTGTGGGCATGTAGAGAGAAGAGTCATTTGTTCTCACTCTGAGGGAAAACAAGCAATAAGAACTGTTAATACAAAAGGCAGTGGTCTCCCACGTGAGGTAGTGCACGCTCTGTGCCTGGCTGAGGATAGCCCTGTCAAAGATGGAGGGTGGCAATAATATTTTTATATCATTCATTAAGCAGTTATTTATGGTATACCCTGGGATTATGCTACTGTGATGAGGATAAATTGCCGAACAAGGCATAAAGATTGCTGCCTTCTTGGAGTTTAACACTTAGTGGAAGAGAGAAAGAGTAATCAAATAAAAAGTGCCAACTATGATTTATTTTAAAAGCCAAGAAAGTATCTGACAGAGCTGATCTAGACCCTAAGGAAATGATGGTTGAAGTGTGATATGAAGGATGAAGCAGAGTTAACTATGTGAGAGGGGTGGTAAAGCATTTTTGACAGGGAACGGCCTATGCAAAGGTCCTGTGGCAGGCAGAGGGATATTAAGCATGGTACATTCAAGAACCCAAAGGAAGACCAGTGCGTTTAGACAGCAGAGATTTTCAGAAAGAGTATTAGAAGATATTGCAGGAAAGGTGTGCAGGGACCAGACCATGCTTGGCTTTGGAGACAAGTTAGTGATTTTATACTTTATTCTAAAAAGAGCATTAGAAACCACTGAAAGGCTGGAGATAACACAGTCAAATTGCATGATACAACGTAACTGTTTTAATTAGCTTGTGTTGCCATAATAAAATACCATAGACTGGGTGGCTGAAACAAATTTATTTCTCACAGTTCTGGAGGCTGAAAGTCTTAAGATCAAGGTGCTGGCATGATGCTGCGTGCTGGAGAGAGCCCTCTTCCTGGCTTGCAGACAGCCACCTTCTCATTGTGTTCTCACATGGTGGAGGTAGAGTGTGCTCCAATCTCTTTCTCTTCTTATAATGGCACTAATCTCACCATAGGAGCCCACCTCTCATGACCTCACCTAACCCCTTTTACCTCCAAAGTCCCCATCTCCAATTATCATCACACTGGGAGTTAGGGTTTCAGTGTATGAACTGGGGCGGGGGTGGGGGGGCATACACAACATTCAGTGCTTACCGTGTGCCAGGCAGTGTGCTGAGGGCTTTATGTGAATTATTTTGTTCCCCCTACGCCACCGTGGGGAAGGTTGCTATTATCGGCACACTTACAGATAAGGCAATTGATGTTCAGAGATCAGGACAGCACTAGAGTGAAGCAAGCTACAAGCCTGCAACACAAAAGTTCAGGGTTCATGCCACAACCCTGCCAGTAAACACGTCCTTCAATTTTGTACACCAGGCACCTCACTTGTCCCACTCTGTCTCAAATCTGGGTTGAGTATACCTGTCCTGGGTTACTTCATGGTTCGTAAATGATCAAACTAGGTTTCGAACCCAGGTCTAGAGAGCTTCTAAAATTTTTTTTCTATCTCTAAAATTTTGTGGATTTGTTTCCAGTTTTATTGAGATATAATTGATATACATCAGTACACAAGTTTAAGACATACAGCATGATGGTTTGATTTACATGTATTGGGATATGATTACCACAATAGGTTCAGCTAACATCCATCTTCTCATATAGATACAGTTAAAAGAAAGAAGAAAAGAAGAAAAAAATTTAATTAAAAAAAGCGTTTCCAAATGAACATTTGGATGCCCTCCTCATTGTTGGGCTCCCATAAAAATGAAAGATTATTTGAGATGAAAGATTAAATTTCATATTAGACTTCAAACTGTAAATAGCTAGACTCAGCTGCAATGAATTCAGAGAATGAAAACTGATAAAATAGAGGATTCAGCCCACGGAACGGACTAGCCCAACATTATTCCGGAGATGAGAAAGAATGAGTCAAATATTTAAAAAGTAAACAGGTTTTTTTTCCATTAATTTTAAGCCAACAGAATGAAAATTAAATCTTCTAGCTGCAATTAGATAAATGGATGTCAATCAGATAGGAAACTGCTAAAGAAATTAGCCATGAGGTAGTCCTTAATCTGTTTGGGCTTTTTTCGGTGGGATGGTAGAAATGTAATCTGTTATCAGCACAGGTATGATTGAATTATTAATAATACTGTGCAAGGCCACCTAGAAACCAGAGCTTGGGGACTCTTAAATCTATTCTAATTGAAACAGAGAATCAGCAGACTGGAAAAGACCCTGACTCTTCTCAAGATATGTCACAGTATGTGACACAGAGGACACGTGGGGTTTGCGCACAGTGGCAGCTGCAAGCCGACCTTTTGGCAAATTTAATCTGCAAATGGGTCCCTGTTTAAGAGAGTTAATGCCTTCCATTATTAAGGAGGCTTCCTTCTATATTTTGGAAAGCCTGGTTAAAATATTTCATGCCAGGGTATTATGCAGATTGTCTAACTAACAGGAAGATTATGGATGCAAATAAATCAAATTTTAAAATGAAAGGTTTTACTGACCTCTTAAGAGGATAGTAATACATGCATAATTGTGAGCAAAATGCTCCCAGATTATCAGGATAAGAAAAGGGTCACATTGTCATTCCTTGAAGTATATTGAGGTTAGAATAGAAATCCAGGAACGTTTCAGAAGCTAATGAACTGAATTCAAGAACTGTACAAGCTAATACTAAGTTACTCCCTCTTTCCTCTGGTTTTAATGGGGGAAGGGTATCATAGTCTAGGAGGATGGCTGAGGTCCTCATGGGACCTCGAGTAAGTCACTTAATCTCTCAGTGTAAATTTCTATTGTGGGAATAGTTGGTGGTTAGAAACAGCTGGGGTCACTGACCCTGCTTCTTTCCGTGACCTCCCACTGCGCTCTCTTACCCTCAAGGGAACTGTTCTCCCACTGTTACTTCTTCATGGGCCATCTGCTTTTTCTTTGGTGACTGTCTCCAGGAGCTGATCTCAAGGCTCCTAAAGTAAACTTAGGAGGTTAGGAGCTTGAGTTTTACATTGAGGGGAACCTGGGATTGAATCCTAGGTCTGGCGCTTACTAGTGTGTGTCCCTGGACAAATTCCTCCATCTTCTAGGTTATCAGCCTCTTCTCTAGTACATGGGAATGATAATATGCACCTTACAGGGCAGAGGTCTCTAAACTCTCTCAGTTCACAGAGCTCTGATTGTCTCAGTAATTGTTTCCCAGAGCCCCTATGCCAAAAGAAATATCTAACAATTCCTTTATTAAGTAATTAGGTCAGAACAACTTAATATGTATTTACATCCAAATAATTTAATAGAATTTTGAAAGAATAGATATATAGAGAGAAAAACATTTTTGTTTAACCTTTTCAATAACCACAAGTTCTTGCTAATTGGATGTGTGCATCCGTTGATCGCCGCACAGTTTCTTGAGCCTTGAAATCAGCATTTGCTCTTCCACGTTGATTTCCTCACCATACTTGGTCTTAATCACAGCAACCGCTGAAAACCAAGCTTTGCAAATATGTGACATGTAGCAGAAGTTAATGTTGAAACTGTGATCTACCTCAAGCTAATGGTTTTCCTGGCATCTGGCAGATGTGTTTCCCTCTAAAATCTGCCGTGGCACCCCACGACTTTGCTGTGATGCCCTGAGGTACCTTGTGTCACTCTGGGTACAATGGTTTTAGGAACCATGTTGATTGATTTTAGAGGACAAAATGTAGGAGCGGTATATCAAGCACTTGACTTTGAACGTGTTCATAAAGTAGTACCTGCTGCTGTTTTGCTCCACAGATTTCCTTTATGGTCATTATTTATAAGGAAGAAAAAATGTGGTTTGTCCTCCTAGGGAATCCGATGCTGCCAACCTCTAATCACCCAAGTGCTACCCAAGTGCTACCTACTATGGGAGTGAAATATTCCCCCAAGAACCTCACAGTTAGGTTGGAGAGTCAGGATAAACATGTATGAAACAGTGGGCAACAACTCACAATTGCTAAGTAATAAGATGATGAAAGTGACCTGGGAGAAGGAAGGAACTGAGAGATGGGCTTTGACAAACCAGCATTTAGATCAGGGCTAGTGCTTCCCACTATACAGCCAGTGAGAGAATGTTCACACCCACCTTGCCCTCAGCACCTTCTCCAACTTCATGAGGACCAGACGACACATAGATGCTGTTGTCAATTTGGCCCCTCTGTGATGACGTTAACTCCACAAACATTCTTTGACTATCTGCTACTTGAAAATTTCTGTGATAGGAATGTAAGCCAACCTTTGACAACACCAATAAAGGAAATACTCATTTTGACCAGGATGCAGTAGAAAAAGTCCTGCTTGAGCTGGACCTTCAGGAAAGGGCATGTAGATGGCTTACTGTATATAGTCACAATAGTCCACCAACTCACTGGTACAAAAAATGCAGCTTTATTTCTCGATTTCAACTTCCGCTTTAGCGAATGGCAGAAGATGATGTAGTTTTGCCAATTCATAGTAATCCAATGACTTTCAGATTTATACTGATAATTTAGGATGTAAACATTCAATGTCACACAGACACAGCGCTTCTTTCCCCTCCCCCTTCCCTATCAGAATAGCATCCCTCTTCCATCCTCTGTCCTCACAGGAATCAGCTGAAGAGTATCTCACCATTTTTGGTCTTCTGTACTGGCCTCTATCCCTGTCGCATCCACTTCCAGGTATAGCTCATCTTGTCTGGCTCCAGATGTAACTCACTTATCCCCATCAGGTATAACACTTCTTGTCACTATGGTTGTGCCTTTTCTAGAATGTCACACAAATGGAATCATACAGCATATAGCATTTTGTTTCTGGATTCCTTCACTTACTACTACATTGATTTTGAGACATATCTATGTTGCATTTGTCAGTAGTTAGGTCCTTTTAACTGCTGAATAGTGTTACTCGGTGTAGATGACTACAGTATTCACCATTGGGTGGGTATTTGTGTTGTTCCGGTTTTGGGCTATGTATTTTAATGTTCATAACAGTTTTAAGCTGTTTTTTTTATGGATATTAAATTTTATGGACATTAAAATACAAATATTGTGTGGACCTATGATTTTATTTCTCCCAAATAAACATCTAGGAGTAGATTGAATGGTGTGTATTTAACTTTATAGGAAACTACCAAGTATTTTCCAAAGTACCATTTTGCATTCCCACCGGCTGTGTATGAGAGTTCCAGTTGCTCCACATCCTCCCCAACACCTGGTATAGTTAGTCTTAGCAATTCTATTAGGTAGGCAATACTTATATTGTGGTTTTAATTTGCATTTCCCCAATGACTAGTAATGTTGATTGTATTTTCATGTGCTTACTTGCCTTTTGTATATTTTCTTTGGTGAAACATCTTCAACTGTTTTGTCCCCATTTTTATCAGGTTGCCTTTATCTTATTGAGTTGTAAGTGTTGTTTTAGATAGGGTAGATACATGTTCTTTATCAAATATGTTTAATTTCTATTTTCTCACAGTCTTGGCTCGGGTGTGATTTTTTTAAAATCTGGTTCCTGATGTTAATGTTAATATTTGCTGCTGCTGAATGTGGTCTTGCAGTGATCTCCAGTTCAATGTCCATGCATTCATTTTCACTCCCAGCACCTTGGGTCCACCAGTGTGTTCTTAATGTTTCTGCTTTTCTCTCAGGGAGCTGTAGGAACTAGCATTCTCTTTCACCCTATGCTGAGGTTGTAAGATTCTGAGCAGATGTACTCAGCCGGTGGACATGAACAGTTGTTACATCTGTCACTCAGGCACCATGTTGGTTAGACGTGAAGTTTCTCCATCCGCAAGCAGCTTACAGCCTCTCTGGTCTATACTTTAGAACTGAGGCCCAAGTTCCCACTGCTGCCTGTCAGATTTCTCACAACCCATCTGTGATTTCTATCATACCTGCCTTTCCCAGGACTGGGCTTGATGTGCCTTATCCAAGACTTGGGGGACATCCAATTGGTGGACTTGTCCTTCTCGTCTTCCTGCTTCCTACCACTTTGTTGGACTTTGGTCTCCTTTCAAAATAATGCTTTTATGCAATCAATCTGCATTCTTCCCTTTTTTCTTCCTTATAGAATAAATGCCAAGTTTTCAGTCTTCTAGGCATTAGTGCTCAGTATTTAAAGCCAAGCTTTTGATCTTCAAAAATCCTTTTTATTCCCCTCTCAGGCACCAGACTCTAAGATTAATATCCCTGCTATAAGTTATAAAAATCTAATTAGAAACTGATAAAGAATATACCACTTTGTTCTTTCTGGTTTTGCCTTCTTCCTAAGTTGTATGTACAGATATGGCTACCTCTTCTGCCTGAATGGTAAGTCTGAGGAAGAGTGAGAGTTACCCCTTAATTCTACAAAATGTTATCCTACTGCAGTTGGCTTTTGGGGGTGGGGGGTAAACCCAGTCTCTAAGAGAACAGTTCAAGAATAGACAAGAATATCACTAATAACTCAGAGACAGGAAAGCCAGATCATATTTGGAAAATGACAATAAAAATAATTGTTATATTGATCGTGATAATGGCAGAATCTACGATTTATTGTGGGTGTACAATGTGTCAACTCTGGCTCAAGCACTTTCTTTCTATTATCCTATAAAGTTGATAATTATTTTCCCCATTTTCCTTTTGAGGAAACTGAGAATTCTGATGCAACTTTACCTTTCCTGAGGTCAGAAAGTTGTTAGTATTTCCAGGATTTAAACTCCAGGTCAATCTGATTTTAAAGCATATATTCTTAACCATTAGAACAGTGGTTCTCAGACTATTTGAGGACTGCTTCACAACCTTAAAAATTATCAACGACTCCAAAGAACTTTAATTTAGTACGTAATATCTATTTATGTTTACTTTATTACATGTTAAAACAGAGACTTTAGAAATAGTCATCAATTTCTTTTTAAAAATAAATTCATTACATGTTAACATCAATAATATACTTTTGTGGAAAATGACTATATTTTCAAAAAAATTATTAAGGGTAGCATTGCTGTATATTTTTTGTAACTCTAATGTCTGGCTCAATAGAAGACAGCTAAATTCTCATATATGCTTTTGCATTGTCTGTTGTGAATTCACACATCCTGCAAAACTGGATGGAAAACTCCACTGTACACTTGTCAGAGAATGAGAGTCAAAAGGCAAATAACATCTTAGTGTTATGAAAGTAGTTTTGATCTGTGTATCCCCTAAAGGGGTTTCAGAGATCCCTAGAGGTGCCCAGAACACAACTTGAGAATTGCTAAATACATTAGGATCATTACCAATGTACTGATTCCATTGTAGGAAATATTATGTGCAAAAAAGAAGTGGGAAGTGTAGAGTAAAACCAGACCACGTGGATCTTGTTAAGGAATGTGACTGTTCTGAAAGCACTGAGAAAACCATAGATGGCCTTTAGCTTGATCAGAGCTTCATGTGGGGAAAGTCAGTCTGTCAATAAAATGGGTACAATGGATTGGAAAGAGGATAGAGAAAAGGCAACCAGTAAGAACACTGTAAAGAGGCAGTATAGCATAATATATCTTAGGATTTTGTGAAAAATAAATGTGTTCATTTATATAAAATGCATAGAACAAAGCCTACTCCACAGGAAGCACCATCTGTGTTATAAGTACTTGGGTACTTGTAGTAGTAGTTGTTGCTGCTGTTGTGTTACTGCTATTATTACTAATATTAAATGAGCAGTAATAAAGCCTGAACTAGGCAGAATTGGAGAGACATTTTGCAATAAATTTCAAAAATGTAACTGCTGATTGGATTTGGGGGTGAGAAAATTAAAAATGTGAAGATAGTGATATTTTGCCATTTGACTCTTATAGGGACCCAGAAAGTATATATTTTGACACAGAGTTGATTCTCAATAAAGACTTGAAAAGATGCAAGGGAGTGGGGAGGAATGGAAAGAAGTGGAGGCTTTGGGAGCAAGGAAGGCAATTTCTGAGCCTTGTGATTTTGAGATGCCTGTGAAACATGCACATGATGAGGTCCTTAAAATAGATAAAACCCATTTTTAATTTTTAATTAAATTTTTTTTAATTTTTAAAATAGATAAAACCCATTTTTAATTTTTGGAGAAACTTTCCATAATGGCTATAATAATTTACATTTCCATGAACAATGTACAAGGGTTCCCTTTTATGACATCCTCAACAACTGTTGTTATCTTTTGACTTTTTGCTAATAGCCGTTCTAACAGGTGAGGGGACATCCTGTGGTTTTGATTTGCATTACCCTGACCATTAGTGATGTTGTGTGTCTTTTCAGGTACCTACTGGCCATTTGTATGTCTTCTCTGGAAAAATGTTTATTCAGGTCCTTTGATTCTTTTTCAGATTTTGAAAGGTCTTTATTTGTCATGTTTCTACGACAAGTCTATGTCTGTGTGAAATCAGATGAATTAGCAATATGGTTAGTTTGAGTTCTGCTACCATCAGGCTGGGCATTTGTTGAGCAGGAAATATATGCAGTTTCAGACTGGAGATAACTATTCATCATTTGGCAAAGTTGAATCTCCATCGTCATACTCAGAGTGCTCAGATTCAGTAAATAGAATCCCAGCACGTGATGTTTCCAAAGGGGAATGTATGGTGTACTTTTTTGTTTGTTTGTTTTTGTTTTGTTTTGTTTTCAGTTATACATATACATGTATCTGTTCTTTTTCCAGATCCTTTGATCTTGTTTTAATCAGATTGTTATTTTGCTACTGAGTTGTATGAATTTCTTATATATTTTGGATACTAGCCCCTTGTCAGATACAACATTTGCAAATTCTATCTCCCATTCCATAGGTTGCCTTTTCATTTTGATTGCTTCCTTTGCTGTGCAGAAACTTTTAGTTTGATGTAGTCCCACTTGTTTATTTTTGCTTTTGTTGCCTGTGCTTTTGTGCCCTACTTAGAAAAACATCATTGTCAAGATCAATATTAAGGAGCTTTCCCGGATGCCTTTTTTTTTTTTTTTTTTTTTTTGCGGTACGCGGGCCTCTCACTGTTGTGGCCTCTCCCGTTGCGGAGCACAGACTCCGGACGCGCAGGCCCAGCGGCCATGGCTCACGGGCCTAGCCGCTCCGCAGCATGTGGGATCTTCCCGGACTGGGGCACGAACCCGTATCCCCTGCATCGGCAGGCGGACTCTCAACCACTGCGCCACCAGGGAAGCCCCCGGATGCTTTCTTCCAGGAGTTTTACTAATTCTGGTCTTACATTTAGTTGAGTTGATTTTTGTATATGGTGTAAGATAAGGGTCCAGTTTCATTCTTTTGCATGTGGATATCTAGTTTTCTCAATACCATGTATTGAAGAGACTATCCTTTCCTCATTGTGTATTCTTGGCACCTTTTTCAAACATTAGTTGATCATACATGCATGGCTTTATTTCTGGGCTCTCCATTCTGTTCCATTGGTTCAGTTCCTTGACTATATCTTTTAACCTTCTAATGATTTAAAAACAAATTACCAAATTTTTTAATTCTGTGAGTTTTTTCTTATTCTCTATTTTTTTCCTTTTCTATGGCTTCTTGTTCTTCATTTGTAGATTTATTCTCTTCTTAAAAAAAAAATTTCTGCGTGTGCTAATTAGGATTTATTTATTTCTATTCCTAAAAGTATATCTGTTTCTCCAAATATGTTTTAATATTTAATTAAATCTATAATTTAGTTTGTAATATTTATCTTGATTTTTTTTGCATTGTACATTTTACTGAATTGTCTAGATGATCTACTATCACCCATTCATTTGTAAGAATGAGTCAACGGAACAGTTGAATGAACATGAATAGGATTGATCAGCTGGCTGCTTCCGTAGTAGACTGAACAGGCAGGGAGATGATCTTGTATTTTGGACTCTCTGTATACCAGAATGCAGAGCACTTTACTTGGAAGACCCAACACTTGCCTTTGTATCCACTCCAGACTAACTAAATTATTTTTCCAAAAGGAAGGACCTTCTATTGCATGCTCCTAGGGCAGAATAGGGAAAGGAGTTAAGCAGTGGGGCTAAAGGGCAGATGAATCTATTTTTCTCTCTATGGGTATTATTTAGCAGTTTTGAGCCTTTATCCCACAGCATTTGGGTGTTTCTAAGTCCTAAGGCTCTCCAGGTTTCTGCAATGCAGATGGGTACCCTTTTTGGTTGTGCCAACTCTCTTCTTCATCTGTCGTTATCTTTCCATCTGCTTTTCTTCTCCCAGAGACGCATGAAATCCATAGTCCACTTAATGACCCTCTTTATATTCTCTTCATTATTGTGAGGTTGTATCCGCTTTGCTCCTTTATTATCATTTGAAAGAGATCTTGGGGAAAAGAGATGATAAATGGTAAGTTCACTATTACCCATAATTTTTCCTTTTCTGCCTGTCCTAAATCAAAGAAGACCATCACCTTCTTCAGAGATGAAGCCACCCTCTCTTAGCCGGTCACTTCTATATCCTGGAACTTTGTTTTAAAGTAGGAAAACCATCTTCTTTGACAGTTTGAACCTCCACTTTCCCCCAATCATTCTGAGTTTCCCTGCTTTCAGGTACTGTCAGCTCCCTGTTATGCCTTTAAATCTTCAAATATTCAGTCTTATTTGATGTGTAGGTGTATAATATTCTGAGTAATAGAGAAGTAAATCATCAAAAAACTCAGAAATGGACCAACAATTTTTTTAAACAACAAAATGTCCAAAGATTTCTTTATAGTTTCATAAAGTTCTCACAAGACACTTCAAACTGAACAGATATTTTGAGAGGAAATGATTCTGATGACTGTTTAGGTGTTCTTTTCAAAGAATTAGGGGGATTATAGCTCTTCGTTTTTTTGACATTTAGTATGTACTTACTCGAGCAGAAATTTCCAAAGGAAAATGTTAAGCGGAACTATGATGGGGATGTTGATTAAGAGTCAAGTCAAGCTGGGTTTGAACCCCAGGTATGCCCCATTCTACTTACTCTAGAATAATTAACATTGCTGAGCCTTGGTTGCCTCACTGATAAGTGCTATTAGTAATGTCCCCTTTGGGACTTCCCTGGTGGCACAGTGATTAAGAATCCACCTGCCAATGCAGGGGACACAGGTTCGTTCCCTGGTCTGGGAAGATCCCACATGCCATAGAGCAACTAAGCCCGTGCACCACAACTACTGAGCCTGCGCTCTAGAGCCTGCGAGCCACAACTACTGAGCCTGCGCCACAACTACTGAAGCCCGCGTGCCTAGAACCCGTGCTCTGCAACAAGAGAAGCCACCGCCATGAGAAGCCCGCGCACCACAACAAAGAGTAGCCCCCGCTCGTCACAACTAGAGAAAGCCCGTGTGCAGCAACAAAGACCCAACCTAACCAAAAAGAAATTAATTAATTAATTAATTAAAAAAATAATAATATCTCCTTCATGGAGTAGTCATGAGCAAGAGAGAAGTTGTGTACATAAAGAAATGAGGACAATGCCTGGCCCATCAAGTTGCACCAGACTTGATTTTGAGGTAAACAGCCTTTATGATGATTTTGAGGTAAACAGCCTTTATGATTTCATTGCTTACCAACTTCTTTAAAATATGGGGGGGAAAAGGCCCTTCTTTATAGACTCCATGAAGATTGTATAACTCTGCTAGCCTTCGGGTTAACCCTCTAATGTTTCTCTCAGTCCCTATGCTTTTGTCTAAGCCTATCCTATTTACTCAGCCTTCAGAGTATTACAAAACTGAGGCATGCCACCATCTAGTCAATATCATTTAGCTCCAATGAATAGACAAACAGTAATGACTCCTCCAGACTGTTTGTTTTGCCATTTTAATAATTACTTATTGAAGAACCACTGGCTAATCTATGACATGACAGGTTTTGATGTCTCCCAATTATGGGCACATTATGCAATCTGTGAATTAGAACTCTAGTCCTTTCCTGTGGTGGGGATAGACTTCGCAGCTCCTTTGTTGCCTAATACGGTCAAGTCCAAGAGCCGGGGAGATGGGGGTCTTTTGACAACATTCACATTCATTTCAAGGGAAGCATTAATATATTACAAGGTGGTGTGGGAATATGCAAATGTTGCTAAATTTGTAGGAATGAAATTATTTCAAGCATACTAGTTAACTGTTTACAAACTTGGGAAAGAGAAATATTTCTAATCTTTCACTTAAACAACTCTTATTGAGCCCTGCTGTATACACAGTGCTGAAATGAACCAACAAACTGCTGATGAGACAGAGTTTTTAATTCACTTATCTATTTAACAAACTTTTATTTTGTGTGTCAGGCAGTGTACTTTAGGCACTGAGAATCCAGTGGTGAAAAAAAAAACAGATATAATTCTGTCCTTTGTAGTTTACTGTCTACTGGAGGAAACTGTTACTAAATGAACAGTCATAGACATAAATATAGAGCTACATTTTGGTGCGAATGATGCAGGAAAGATGCCCGATGCTAGGAGGGTGACATAGTAGAGGGGCTGACTTTGCATTGGCAAGAATCCTTCCCTGCTGAAAGGATGACTAATCTGAAATGTGAAGGATAAGGAGGCATTGACTCTGGGTGGAAGAGGAAAGAGCATTCCAGGCAAATGCAAAGGCTGTGCAGTTGGAGTGAGTGTGGTGCTTTCGGGGAATTTGAAAGACAATGTATTTTGACCTAGAGGACAAAGGCAAGCGGATGTGTGTGATAAAGCCCTAAATTCCTTCTCTTGTGATACTCCAAGCTGCCCTTTCAGTTTTGCTTTCATTCATCCCTTTATTCATTCTTTGATTCATTCAGGCATTAAATGATGACTCCATGTCATTATTCTGTGGTAGGCACTGTGTTAGGTCTAGGTACAACAGTGAGTAGGTCCACAGACCCTGGTCCCAAAGATCTCACAGGAAAAGAGAAAAGGATGCCCAGGGATCACAGCTGAAGAGCATTCACCTTGGCCATGGATTATCAAGATGAGGATGAGAAGGAAGAGAATTTTAAGCATAAGAAAAAGTATGTAAAAAGGTCCAGAGGCAAAGGAACGCTTGGCAAGGTGGGAAACCTTGAGACGCTCATTGAGGCTTCCGGTGTAGACTGTGAGGTCCTGATTGGATGAAATGAAGGTGGAGAAGTAGGCAGTAGCCAGTCCTTAAAGAGTCCTTTAAGCTGTGCTGAGGGTCTTGGATTTTTTTTTCCCCTGAGAGTCACGGGGACCCACTCAAGGACTTTAAGCAGGGCATTGGCATGATCATATCTGTACTTTAGGATGGTCATATTCATGTCAGCATGGCACATGGAAGATTGGTTAAGAAGCTACTGCAGGAACATTGCTGAGAGATGATATGGCCCAAATTAAACTCGTGGCAGTGTAAATGGATAGATGGGGACAGATTTTATGGCTGTCAGGAAGCTGGAATTTATAGAACTTGGCATCTGACTAAATGTAGGGTAGAGGAAAAGGTATTAAAAATGTCTGATTAAAAATGGTTTTCTGGTTTGGGCAGCTAGATGGACAGTGGGCACCACTCAAAAGATAGAAAACACAGAAAAAGGAGTGAGTTTCTTAATCAGTGTGTTTCTTGATCTATAAAGTAGGCATTATTTCAGTCATCTTGTAGGGTTGCCTATATTACACTAAGAACTAAATTCCTGTCACAGAGATGTCTAGCAAAGAGCAGCAATTACTTCTATGTACAAAGTTACATAGAAGCAGTTAGCCATCGGTAGTGGGAGACCAAGCATATCAGAGGAGGTACTGCAGGGCTATTGAACTGGGCCTGAAATGATGAGTAACAAATCACTAGGGCATAAACAGAAGTAGGGGTGACAGGAAACGTTCTTGGCAGAGCAAGACGGGCACAGAGCTCAAAGGTCTTCAAGAAACTGGAGACGGCCCACTGTTCCTGGAGCATAGGATTTGTGGAGGAGATGGCAGACATTGAGCTAGAAATCTAGGGATTCTGGGAGCTCTGTAAACCAAACTGAAGAGTCTGTCACCCCTAGGCCAGCATTTGCTAAAATTTTTCTGCAGAATATAAATTTTCTATAGAATGTTAATATCATCAAATTAATATGGAAAATTCTGGTTTAAACAAAATTAACTTTATTGCAGGACTTCTCAGAGCTTTTTAATTGGCATTACAAATCTCCAACAGGGGGATCTATCTTTTTTTTTTTCCTCAAATTCCATACCTCTTTTCCTGGAACACTGATTAGCACCTCAAAAAACACTAATGGTTCTGTGTCATTGGGTTTAGAAAACTCTTTTCCAGGTAATGAGGAACCATGCAAGGATTTCAAGCAAGAAAGAAAGGACCAGATCTATGAGTTACAAAGGTCATGCTCACTTAGTGAGGAGGATGGACTGGGAGGGAACTGAAAGCTTGATGGCCTTAAGAGTTGAAATGAAAGAATAAAACCTCAAATTCATATATTGTCAAAGAGGAGGGGGCAGTGGTGGACAGGATACATATGTGCAGTAGCATGAGCGTGCTCGTGTGTGTGTGTGTGTGTGTGTGTGTTTTGATAATATATTAGATACTCAATGCAAATGCTGCTTGTAGCTTGTAGACACTAAGGAAAGGCTTTATCAAAAACTATGAAATTCTTTATCGATGTGATAAATCGTTATTTCAAGGGTTTTATCTATTTGTGATGCCTTTTGATCCTCTTATCATCCTATTAGAGACTTTTAAAATCAGTTTCCCCAACCAAGTACCAGAAAAGTGAAGAGACTTGCCCAGAGCTCCAGAGTCGGGGAAAGGCAGACTTGGCCTTAGCTCTTCTAACTTCAAGTCCAGGGCTCTTTTCATTCTATCATTTTCCCTCTAAGCTAAGACTTGAGCTGGAATTTGAAGGATACTTAGGATTTTCCTAGGTTGAACAAATAAGCAAAATCTTTTTGGCTAGGAGGAAAAAGTAGAAGAAAGAACACAGAGATAGATACGTGCGTGACATGGCCAATAGTCTAGGAAGCGTCCATGAGTCCTCCCAGCCTTCGAGGCGGGGCCAGCTCCATGGTGCAGTGACATGTCCGGTATACGTTACTCCTATGCCTGTGCTTACATTAAAGCTCTGCTCTCAGTCTTAAAATTCCCGATACTAAGAACAAAGGGCCGCATGTTTTCATTTTGGATTGAGCCCCACAAATTACGTAGCTACCCCTCAATCAAGTGTGTCATTTGTCCATTTTACATTTTGAGGCTGTTCTCGCTCAGCCGAATACCTCTAAATTCTTACACTGTGGTTAATCTACACTTGATCAGTCTCTTATGGACACATAAGTTTTAGCATTTATCTTTGCAACTGAGGTGTGAGTTGCTTTGCAGTACCTAATTAGGCTAGCGCTAAGCACATAGCGGGCAGGTAATGCATGATCGATGTTGAATGAATCTGTGCCTCCACCATGAGCCCACTGACATGAACAGTTTCACACTTACTTGTAATGGAACCATGTCTTTGGGTTAGCTTAAAAAAAAAAAAAAAAACAGGAGGTACAGGGACAAGAAGCACATCTGCCAAAACAATTCAAGAATGAGAATTGGGAAAGTGAATAAACCTGGTGTCCATGTGGACATCAGAGCACATAATAACGACAGTCTGCAGTGCCTCATAACAACAGCTAACATTGTTTATGTGTGTATTATGTGCCGCGGACTGTTTTATAATATTTTATATATATCATCTCATTTAATGTTTACAACAACCCTTTGAAGAAGTTACTATTATTGGTATTTTGCAAATGAAATTGAAGCACAGGGGGATTAAGTAAGTTGCTCAACATCATACTGCTAGGAAACATCGGAGCCAAGATTTGAACTCAAGCTGTCTGGTTCTCAAGAGTCCTGCCTTCAACCATTCTCCTCTTATACTTTAGGGACCCATCTTATATAGAAGTCTCACATCTGGCCTTACCTCAGCACTATTAAGAGCTATGTACGTATTAGCTATTATTAGTCTCCCTATAAAAATATAGGTGGGAGGTAGTGACAGTGTAATTTTCAACTTGAATTCAACTTGGGGCTTCTCTTTGGTCCTAGGTCTTTTTTTTTTCCCCCCTTCTTTTTCTGTCCATGAAATAGATGTGATGAGTCAGCATTTGGGAGCAAGAAGTGCTCTAAACTATGTTTTCTTCTGGGGAGAGAATTCAAAACCTTTATTAAATTCTCAAAAGGATCTGTGACCCCCAACACGTTAAAGTCACTGCTCCAAGGCCTTATGCTACTTTTCAGATGTAAATGCATAAACTTTTGTTATCCTACTTTGTTCATCCTTGTACTGCCGCAGATGCCAGATGGAAATTACAGAGGTCTCTATTTGAGGGATGTTTAATGTAATTATTTTCACTCTGTATTTATTCCATAAATATTTATGGAGTTTTAAAATATACTCAGACTTGCTTATAAGTTCAAGGTCCATTGAGCTCTTGAACTCAGCTTCTAGCATTTCTTCCTCTAGTATAGCGATGGCCAGGGTGTTATCCTTGTTTGCCCAGCATTTTGTATTTATGAAAATGTTTTCCCACGTGCTGAGCTAAGTTTACTATGTGGTATGTCCTGTAGCTTCCAAAGGTGCCAATACTTAGAAATTTCCTTCCAAAGAAGGAGAAAGAGACAGAATGTGGTGGTGTAGGAAGAAGATGATTAACGCTGATTCTCAGTGAGCATAAAGGCTGTCTTCCCAGACCTCTGCAGCCTTGGGTCAGCGGGGAATGATGCAGACCCTTCTGCAGCTCTGCCCTGGCCCACCTCAGAGCAGAAAAATGGAGATGAGGAAGATGAGGATCAAGGAGCTTGCTTATTTCAGTTTTACCCAGGGTTGGCCCCTGGGACTTTTTTTTTCCTTCCAGTTTTATTGAGATATAATTGACACATAGCACTGTATAAGTTTAAGGTGTACAGCACAATGATTTGACTTACATACATCATGGAATGATTTTCCCAATAAGTTTAGTGCACGTACGCCATCTCATGCAGATACAAAATTAAAGAAATAGAAAAAAAATGTTTTGCGTGTGATGAGAACTCTAAGGATTTACTCTTAACAACTTTTATATATAATGTACAGCAGGGTTAATTATATTGATCAGGTTGTACATTACATCTCTAGTACTTATTTATGTTATAAATGGGAATTTATACTTTTTGACTACCTTCATCTGATTCCCTCTCTCCCTACCTCTTGCCTCTGGTAACCACAAATCTGATATTTTTCAATAAGTTTGTCTGTATGTTTGGTTTCTTTTTTTTCTTAATTTATTTTTTATTTTTATTTTATTTTGGCTGCATTGGGTCTTCGTTGCTGCGCGCGGGCTTTCTCTAGTCGCGGCGAGCAGGGGCTACTCTTCATTGCGGTGCGCGGGCTTCTCACTGCGGTAGCTTCTTTTGTTATGGAGCACAGGCTCTAGGCGCGTGGGCTTCAGTAATTGTGGCACACGGGCTCAGTAGTTGTGGCTCGCGGGCTCTAGAGAGCAGGCTCAGTAGTTGTGGCGCACAGGTCTAGTTGCTCCACGGCATGTGGGATCTTCCCGGACCAGGGCTCGACCCGTGTCCCCTGCACTGGCAGGTGGATTCTTAAGAACTGTGCCACCAGGGAAGCCCAGTACGCTTGGTTTCTGGTTTTTGAAGTATAATTGACCTACAACACTATGTTACTTCCTGCTACACAGCATAGTGATTTTTTTCTATATGTTTCAAAATGATCACCGCCGTAAGTCTAGTTATCATCTGTCACTATACAAAGATATTACTTAGTTATTGACTATATTCTCCACAGTGTACATTTCATATCCACGACTCCTTTATTTTGCAGCTGAAGTTTGTACCTCTTTAATCTCCCTCACCTATTCCTTTCCTCCCTCTAGCCCCCTCTCCTCTGGTAACTACCTGTTTGTTCTCTGTATCTATAACTCAGTTTCTGTTTTGTTTGTTTATTTGTTTTGTTTTTTTAGATTCCACGTAGGAGTGAAATCACACAGTATTTGTCTTTCTTTGTCTGACTTATTTCACTAAACACAATATCCTCTGGGTCTATCCATGTTGTTGCAGTTGGCAAGATTTCATTGTTTTTATGGCTAATATTCCATTTTATACACACACACACACACACACACACACACACATATACACCATATCTTTATTCATCTGTTGATGGGCGCTTGGGGTGGTTTCCATATCTTGGCTATTGTAAATAATGCTTCAATGAACACAGAGGTGCATATATCTTTTCTAATTAGTGTTTTAGTTTTCCTTGGGTAAATATCCAGGAGTGAAATTGCTAGATCATATGGTAGTCCTATTTTTAATTTTTTTGATGAATCTCCACACTGTTTTCCATAGTGGTTGCAGCAATTTACATTCCCACCAACAATACATGAGGGTTCCCTTTTCCCCATATCCCTGTGACTTTTAAAAGAGAGTAGTCATTTCTCCCCTTGATATTGCCCTTAAAGTACTGGGAGTTAAGTCAACTTAATTGTCTAATCACTTTCTATTTACCCTCTTAAAAAAAAGTAGTAACCAGTATGTGCCAGGCACTCTACTAGGGCCAGATATAGTACAGAAACACCCCTGTCTCCCTGAATATTATGTCCTCGTGTAATAATTAAAGCCAAAAAATATACTGTCAGGTCGCAACACAGGGGCTGGGGTTGCTGGTAGGGAGGGGGGCTGTTTTACCTTATATAGAGTGGTCAAGGTCAAGAAAGACATCTCAGAAATGTTGATTATGGAGTGACAGCTGAATGAGGTGAAGCTCTGAGCTATGCTTCTGACTGAGGAAGGCCTCAGGCCAGTGGGAACAGCAGATGCAGAGGTTCCGGGGTGGGAGTTTTCTTCCTGGTGTATTTGGCAGACAATAAGTATGCCACTGTGTCTATGTGTGGGGTGGGGAGGGAAGGAGGTTGAGACAAGCGTTGGTGATGCTGCAGGTGAGAAGTGAAAAAAAAGAAAAAAAATAGAGCTATAGCAAGGGCCAAACCTTGCCAGCATTTTAAAAGAGTTTTACTCTGAATGTGTAGGAAGCCAATGAAGGGCTTGGAGCAAAAAAGTGACATGACGTGATTTGCATTTAAAAAGCCCATTCTGCCTGCTGCACAGAAACTATTCTGTAGGGGGGCAAGGGAGGGATCACACACTCCTTAGAGTCTATTGAAACTATCATGATGAGATGCGTTGGTAGCTGGAGCGTGGTAGTAGCCGTGGAAGTGGTGAGGAGTGGTTGGATTCTGGATGCATTTTGAAGTTAGAGCTGGCAGGATTTGCTGATGGACTGGAAGGATGTAGGGAATGAGAGAGGAGTCAAGGAACAGGAGGAGTTGGGGGGCGCCATTAGGGATTGAGCTGCCTGGTGGATATCAGGGAAATATCGGATCAGCTGTTGGTGTTATTAGCCTGGGGGTCAGTGGAGAGGTTTGTGCTCAGTATTCATTTAGGAGGTTTTTTTTTTTTTAACATCTTTATTGGAGTATAATTGTTTTACACTGTGTGTTAGTTTCTGCTTCATAACAAAGTGAATCAGCTATACATATACATATATCCCCATATCTCCTACCTCTT
This sequence comes from Stenella coeruleoalba, assembly GCF_951394435.1. Classification (NCBI taxonomy): domain Eukaryota; kingdom Metazoa; phylum Chordata; class Mammalia; order Artiodactyla; family Delphinidae; genus Stenella; species Stenella coeruleoalba. Next base: position 122,925,318 of record NC_137148.1, on the reverse strand, counting down.
GCGTCTCCCTCCTACCCTCCCTATCCCACCCCTCTAGGTGGTCGCAAAGCAGCTGCTTCCCACTAGCTATCTATTTTACATATGGTAGTGTATATATGCCCATGCCACTCTCTCACTTCGTCCCAGCTTACCCTTCCGCCTCCCCGCGTCCTCAAGTCCATTCTCTACATCTGCGTCTTCATTCCTGTCTTGCCCCTGGGTTCTTCATAACCATTTTTTTTTTAGATTCTATATATATGTGTTAGCATATGGTATTTGTTTTTCTCTTTCTGACTTACTTCACTCTGTCTGACACACTCTAGATCCATCCACCTCACTACAAATAACTCAGTTCCGTTTCTTTTTATGGCTGAGTAATATTCCATTGTATATATGTGCCACATCTTCTTTATCCATTCATCTGTCGATGGACACTTAGGTTGCTTCCATGTCCTGGCTATTGTAAATAGAGCTGAACATTGTGGTACATGACTCTTTTTGAATTATGGTTTTCTCAGGGTATATGCCCAGTAGTGGGATTGCTGGGTTGTATGGTTTTATCATCAAGTGAGTGGCAAGCCATGAGATTGGACGAGGTCACCTCGGATGGGACTGCAGATAGAGAAATCTGAGAACTTTGAACTCTAGGGTGCTTGTAGAGGTCAAGTCAAGCAGTGAGGAGAAGCAGCAGATGAGCTTGAGAAGGAGTGTACATTGAGGTAACAGGAGAATCAAGAGAGGGTGGTACCTGGGAATCAGTGAAGAAAGTGTGTTTAGGAAGGAGGGAGCGCTCAACTATACACACAAAACTGTTTTGCATGCAAGTGTTAAAGGCGGTGGTGCATCTAATTCAATAAGTCTTCAGAAATCACGTCACTGATCATGTGACCACACATTTCTACTCTCTGATCCAATCTAAACGACTGTAATAGTTTTCAGCCGGATTCCTATAACTGTACCTTTCAATTTCTCCACCTTTAGTGGCTGTAATAGAGTCCAGATACCCAGCTGTGAAAATTCCTTTATTAGTAGTGACATCTGGTTATTTGGCGGCTTCTACTGGCTGGCATTGAAGCCATAGGTGTTGAACTAAACAGTTGGCTTATTAGGGCGGTAACTGTACAGTGACTGAATTACATCTTTCTTGCTATCTGGCATGTATTGTTATGTAGTATCATCTTAGCACTTTTAGAATCTTGATCTTGTATCATTTTATTAATTCAGCTTACTAGTTTTAGGGGGAAATGCAGATTGGGTTCAAATTTACTATTACATATAATATATATGTACACGTGTGGGTATGTCTATATATTTTTTCATATTCAGTTTGTATTACTTTAAATAGTTGTGAGGGTCATCAGATTAAAGTTGCTTGCTTTGGTTTTAGTATTACAGTCTAATTCAAGTCCTTGACAGATGAAAATTTTCCTTTGGAAGAATAGGATAAAACTCATTTTGTGAGTGGAATAACACTTTTGGAATAGTTCCTCTATACTTGTGCTTTAGCCCCTAGGCATGTGCAGTTATTGAGCCCTAAAAAATGTGCCTTTTCTGAGAGGCGCTGTCAAGTGTAAAATGCACACCAGATTTCAAAAGCTTGGCATTAAAAACAAAAGTGTACATATATAGTTAATTATTCTATATTCTCTATATGTTGAAATCAATTTTTGACATATTGGATTAAATAAAATATTTTCATTTTAGTTTCAAAAAATTTAGACATCATTAAAATTAATGTTATCTGTTTCTTTTCACTTGTTAATGCGGCAACTTGAAAAACTTACAAACAAAAATGTGTCTTGCATTGTATTACTTTTGGGTAGAGCTGTTCTGTGCAGTTGATAGCGTACACATTCACATCAGTGTCTCTCAGTTTTCAGGTGTGCACAAAATGATTTTGACCTTTTCAATACAAAGTTTCATCTAAAAGGTATTTCATAACATTCAAAAAAACCTTTAAAAAATTTTCTTACTACAAAAATGATATGTGGGGACTTCCCTGGTGGTCCAGTGTTTAAGACTCCACACTTCCACTGCAGGGGGCATGGGTTCAATCCCTGGCTGGGGAGCTAAAATCCCACATGCTGGGCTGTGCAGCCCAAAAAAAAAAAAAGATCTAAATTTTCTTTGACAAGAATATGAACCACAAAGAAAACCACACATAACCACTGTTAAGTATTTTCATATATTCCTTTTGAGATACACACATTTTTTTGACCATAAAAGGGGACCAGTCAGTATACATTGTTTTTCGACTTTTTTAAAGAACATGACATGAATATCTGTACTTGTCATTACATGCATTTAAGTTTTTTGCACTAATATTAACCTGAGGGCTATATCATACTCCTAGAGGTAATAATGGTTTATGACAGCAGAGATTTTTTTAATCTTTAATAACAGCTTTATTGAAACACTTATTTTCCTCTTCCAGTTTTACTGACATACAACATTGTATAAGTTTCAGGTGTCCAGCATGATTTATTGTACATCATGAAATGATTATCACAATAAGTTTAGTGAACATCCATCATCTCATATAGATACAAAATTTAAAAAAAACAGGAAAAAATTTTTCCTTGCGATGAGAACTCTTATGATTAACTCTTTTTAACAACTTTCGTATATAACATACAACAGTGTTAATTATGTTTATCGTATTGTACTTTACATCTCTAGTACTTGTTTATCTTATAACTGGAAGTTTGTACCTTTTGAAACATCTTTCTAAAGTATTCAGTTCAGTGGGTTTTAGTATATTCAGAGTTGTGCAGCTATTGCCCTTAAGTAATTTTAGAATATTTTCATTATTCCAAAAGGAAATCCCAAACCCGTAAGTAGTCACTCTTATTCCCCCACCTCAGCCCCTGGCAACTAATCTACTTTGTCTCTATGGATTTGCCCATTCTGAACATTTCCCGTAAACGGAGTCACACAATACATGGTCTTTTGTGGCTGGCTTCTTTTGCTTAGTATAATGTTTTCAAGGTCCATCCATGTTGTAACATGTATCAGTAATTATCACTAATTATAGCTGAATAATAATCCTTTATATAGATATCACATTTTATTCATCCATTTATAGTTGATAAATATTTGGGTTGTTTCCACTTTGGGGATATTATGAATAATGCTGCTTAGACTATTCATCTACAAGTTTTTGTGAGAATATGCATTTTCCGTTCTCTTGGGTATATACCTAGAAGTGGAATTGTTGGGTCATATGGCAATTCTGTTTAACATTTTGAGGAACTGCCAAACTATTTGTGGTTGCACCATTATACAATCCCACAAGCAGTGTGAGGGTTCCAATTTCGCCACCTCCTCACCAACACAATAGGAATGATTTTCAACTGAGAGGCTATTCATTTCTAAGAAGTACAGATCAGACTCTAGTGGTGGGTGGTTTGGAAAAAGACCTCTAAGTTTCTGCTGTGACCCTGACCCACCCAACAGACAGACAGACACACACACACACACACACACACACACACACACACACACACACAGAGCCAGGCTCCTATTTGTTTGACTTTGGATATATTATTTCTCTCTACTAGCCTTAGTAAAATAGAGATGATTTGCCTCATAGAGGCTGTTGTTAGAATTAAATGAGATAATGCTAGTGAAACCTTTTGCATAGTGCCTAGTACATAATAGATGCTCGATAAGCAGTAGCTATTAATATTATATCAGTGGCTCAATAATTTCCCACTATATGTACACATCATAATTTGCCTAGACAATTCTATTGGCTTGTTACCAATTTTTAATAATTATAGACAGTGCTCTGTGAAAATATCCTTATGGCTAAATTTTTGCCCATATCCATGATTATTTTCTTAGGATAAATTCTGTAAAGTGTTATTGCTTGGTGCCTTTTAAAGAAATTTGAAGACATTCCCCAATATATATTTTTTGTTTAAATTATACTGAAATTTTACTTTAAGACATGTCATGAGGTACTAGGCAATAGCCCTTGAGCTTTGCTAAACTGGTTTCATAAATGCTCACTTTGTACCTAACAAATATAATGCAAATACAAACTGTCTTGAGTAAGATTGTCTAAATTTAACTCTCTGAATTTAATTTAAATTTAAACCACTGAATGAGAAAAAGCTCTCAGATCTGGACTCTTCAACTTTTGTATTTTTTCTGTCATTGCTTCAGTATCCTAGCCTGAGAAGTGGAAGAGAAGAGCTACTGATGAAACTAAGCACAATGGATGTTTTTGTTTTGCATTTAGGCAAATCAAGGGCAAAAGTAAGGTGACAGTCGAGCTTAAGCAGTAGAAAAGAACTATTCATTGAGAGTGAGCACACACCTAACTTTCCTTACGTCGTCAGATCTAGGAGCCTTGCAGGGGCCATCACTCACAGATCCACTGTGGAAATCTCATAACCAGCCTGAAGGGGATCAAACAAAGGTATCAGGTTTCCTCTGAAGGCTGTGGGAATGTTTACGGTAAAGGTAGGATTTTTTAGAGTTATTTAAATTATGGCCAAAGTTTGATCAGATGGTGGAATGTTCTGGAATTTGACACAGCTTGGGAGACTTAGTATCGAGGAATTGAAAGGAACTTTGCACAGGTAACACATAAAAGTAGAAAGTTATATCAGCAATTAATGTATTTCTACTGTTGTAGTGGTAAATGTTTAACAATCAGCTCTCCCACCCCCAGCCCAACCCCCCCCCCAAAAAACCAAAGCCCTGATTTATATAGGTTTTTTTACTTCTATGATTATAAATAACCCACCACGGCAGATTGCAGATTTTAAGCTACCAACATGATGTCACTCAAAGCAGAGCTGGAAAAATGATGTGTGTAATCGACAGAATCAGCTCTCAACAGCCAGCACATACCAGCTCCAGCATACCACTGTTTCTTTTCATAAATTGCTGGACTTGGATAATTGAGGGAATGTTGTACTCAGTGAAATCCACTATGTATCCAGAATCTAGAATTAATACAACATTTGGAAGGCAAGATGTTTTGTTTTCTTCTCCTAGGTTAAATGCCACGTTAAAGGCTCACTCATGTGGTATTTATTACACATTGTAACACGCACAATAAAGAATTGCAAACCTTGCTAGAAACTCAAGAGGTCATCCTCTGGGCAGTCAACGCAAACCACCTCAGAGAGACAGTTGTGCATTTGGGGCTGAATGATCCTAGAGAGGGGTTCCATAGAATTCCATGATAGACAGACATGATTAGGTCTGCGCTTACATAATGTGAAAAATCAAGAAGGGATAATCCTAGTTCCTTCCACTTGCACAGGACTTCGTGGCTTATAAAGGGCTTTCTGCAGGATGGTAAAATCTCTTATATCCAGTGTCTAGTGCTCGTTAAGACAGATCGCTAGGTGGTAAACTCAGGTTTCTAGGTCGCTTGTGTTCACATGACTGCCTTGTAGTGCATCTCTCCAATTCTCTGCCAGTGGAGACCTCATGAGCCACTACCAGGAGGCCGAAGCGACATTTTTGTCAGGTCTGGCTATGGGCCAAGCCTGTATTAAGCACTTTCTTTACAACGTCTCTGAAGCCATTCAACAACCCTATGAAGTAGTTCCTGTTATTTTCTTCCAATGTTGCAAATATAGAGGCTAGAGATGTTAAATTACTTGCCAAAGGTCATGAAATTCATAAATGCCTGAGCTGGGACAAAAAATCAGTACTGTCTGACACCTAAAGCCTATATTAAGAATCTCTAGACTGGCTTAGGTCAAAGGTTTTAATAAAATTGTAGATATTTAATGTGCTAATTGGACAGCATGACCTGCAAGTAGTTTCCAATGTAGGCAGGGCTAACTTAACTGGGCTAGGGGTATGTGAGAGCATTGGGGAAACATAATAAAAGTGATGAAAAAACGAATGTGTTCCCGTGCTGTCATGCTAGATTGTGTAACTTAAGAAGGCTGTGTATTTGTAATTGCCCTTTTCTGTGTAAAGCACAGGCCTGAATTAGGCCAGCCTTTCAGAGCATCCTCTGCTGCCCCTTTTGTAGCCTGTGGCCCCCTTTCTATAAATTGTAAATTAGATACTAAGTTCCATGATGGCAGAGACGACTGTACATCTTCCGCACTGATGTTGCTGAATCTTTAGTCCTATCCCAGTGGCTGACATGGTAGGTACTTAAATGTTTGTTCCATAGTACTGGTGGTGATGATAGCAAATACTCAACAAGTGATTGCAGTATATTCTTTCCAATATTATCTCATTTAATCCTCATAATAACTCCATTAACTTTTTTTCTCCCTAATTTATAGATTAAAAAAAAAAACATGGCTTAAGACATCTCATAACTTGCTCAAGGACATAATAATAAGTGGCAGAAAATCAGCTTTGCTTGATATCAGAGTCTTGACACTTAACATTATGCTCTGGTCTGTTGATTTATAATGTATTTGTTGTATCCCTAAGAAAGCTCATATTACTAAAATCAGATGATAGAATTTCAGTTCTGTGAAGAAAGGGACTCTGTTTTGTTTTAACTGTATCCCAGCACCTACAATAACTCTTGTCATATATTAAGTGCTCAGTAAATATTTTTGGTGCATATGTATGCAGGAATGGGTAGGACAGTTATTTCAACAGGAATAGGAGTTACAAACTGGAAATTTACTGGCTTACAACACACTTTGTTGTTGGGTTTTGGGGGGCAAGAATTTAAATAAAGGTAGAGCTTTAAAAGCTAAATATCACTGAACAAATTCAGTAATTTACTCATTCATCTACGAAATATTTATCTCCAGTCAGTAAATATAATTGAGCATCTACTAAGTGCCAGACTCTTAATAGCAGAGATATAGTGGAATGGTTGGCAATTATAAGTAAACAAATATTACAAAAGGCAAATGTTCCATGAAGAAGGAAACAAAAAAGATGTTAAGACAAAATACCAGGAGCAGGGACTATGGGGAGGCCAGGGAATGCCTCAGAGAAGTAGGGACCGTTCCAGCTGTGATGCTGAAGAATGCCAGGAACACGAGGAAGGGGCACGGGGAATGAATGGCATGTGCAAATGCCAAAAGCTTTTGGAAAGAACTTGACACATTGGAGGAACAGAAAGAAGGTCAGAGAGTCTTCTTAGAAATGGTCTGTGTAGTCCTCTTACAACTACAGGATTGCACAGGGCTTCCTTCACTCCCTGACCTCCTTTACTGCACATCGTTGTGTTAAGGAACAAAGCCAACAGCTGTATTTTTCTTGGTTTTGGTTGGAGGGGATGGTTCCCTCCTGCCCATAGCAGAAAAGAGTGGTTCGCAAAATAGAAACCTTGGAATCTACTTAATCTACTTAATGGAGAGCCATCTAATTTGCCTTCTCACAACTTATGTCTTAGGAAAATATTGCCTATACTGTTGAATAAAATACATGCAGGAAGAATTTGGTAGGAAACAGGAAAGGGAAAATTTAGTAAACCCAGAGGCTTGATCTCTGGAGGGGACATTTCTCCCATTGCTTACAGTGGAAAATTCCTCAAGCACAGCCTGGCTAACGGGACTGGGCCTTCCTGATTCATCTTGCAACTCTGTTCCAGTCTAGCCCGCATTCTAGAAAGACATGGGTGAGAATATCCCAAATAGTACTCCAAGGTCTCCAGTGGCAACGTAAGGTCATTTCAACTCGAAGCAAGATGTCTTCTCACCGCTTTAAGATGAACTTAGCTTTCCTCCCCTTTCCCCTCCCCCCCCCCCTTATGCCTACCTGCAAGAGAAGCTGGACTATGTAACTACAGACGAGCTGACCTCTGGAGCCTTGGTGATGGATACAGCTCATCATGTGAAGAACCAGCCATGGCAACTGGAGCTGAAGTGGATTAAATCAATTTGCACCAGTCTTCATCTGTTCCTGGAATTTCATATGTGAATTTGGCACAAATAGTCAGACAAGTAGGAGAGACTTAACCAACAGATGAGAATAAAATGGAATCTACTGTAAGATGAATTTCCCCGCCCCAAATTATATCAAAGAATATTTCGCCTCTCTTCTCCCAGAGATATGCGGTTGCTTTCTGGAGATGAGGACAATGCCATTTGCCACCTGGCAGAAGCATCTGTTCTTCATGGAAATCTGATGGCAATTCCCAACCTCAGTTAAGGACTTGTTTTCCCATTTTTTTTGACTTCAAATACTTTCTAAATTGTGTTAGCCGAAGCATTGTATGTATATAATTAACTCAAAGGTCCCTCTGGGCTCATCCAGCTAAACTGGTGAAGCTTAACTGAGCAAAACATTCGCTGATGTCTCTCCGGATGTCTCTCCCTGCAGTGACACCCACTGAAATGAATGCCTTCTGCAAGGGGAAATCGGGGACATTTCTTTTCCAAACTGGCTTTCTAGTGATTCGGGTTGCTTCAGAAATGATTGTAGTTGTTTCATAACAATAACGGTCTCATTTTCTTTCAAATATGGAACTTGCGATCTGCGATTCGGGAAAAATTGGGGTTGCGGTGGGATTCTGTATTTTCCTCCTAGTTGAAGTAGGAAGGTAGGCCTCTTTCTGGTGTTCACTGGATCTTTGACATTCCCTCAGGGAAGCAGTGGCGCTCTGCTGGCACAGGGCTCCAAGGCGCAGGGCTCCACTGTACCTTTCACGTGGAGAGCAAATGTCAGCGGTTCCTGCAGTGCTGTGTCTTCACAAGCAAAACCCGCAGGGGGGCCTGGAGCTGTTTGTCCAAAACTAAGTGCAAAGGGCTAGGGAACGTGGACTTTTTCAGACTGACTATGTTGACAAGATTCATAACTCAGCCCTCTTCCTCCCTCTGCCAGTGTAGACGCAGACGCCTACAGGTAGAAGAGGTTTTTGACTCTGTTCGAAAGGGAGAAGTCAGGTGTGATCCGCAGAAAAGTTCTGGCCCCAGCTCCCCGATCTATTCCTAGCGCAGAGAGGGCTTAAGCTAGGCTATGAGCATTCTCTCCTCTCTGTGTGAGGCTTCGATCCCCAGGCCTCGCCCTTGAACTTCATCCAGAGACCACATGCATTATGGAAGGGTGAGCAAAAGGGACCGGGATGTAGACTTCCTGCCTACCCAAGGGAACCTACTTCTCTTTGCGGTCCTGGAGCACAGGTGTCCGGAGAAAGGCAGCGAGCTAGGGACTCTGGGTGCTGGAGTAAACGCCGCCCTGAGCTGCGTGGCGCTAGGGGGAGGGAGGTTGGAAGAGCGCGTCTACGCTTTTCACGTCAACCTGCAAGCTAGCTGCTCGCTGCCCAGGTGCGGGTTCGCGGCTGCGTGCGCCCCACTGCAGCAGAGAGCAGCCGCAGCCTCGGCCTCGGCCACCACCGCTGCTGGGGAAGAGTCCTGGGGCTGCTGACGCGGTTGGGAGGAGCCTCGCCTTTAATGCACCAGCCGCCTCCAGCCTCCTCCTGCAGCAGCAGCGGCAGCTGCGAGTGCGCGCGTGTGGGTGTGAGGGTGAGTGCGCTGGCGCCGGCTGCAGCGCCCTGCCCGGCTCCCCGCCGGCTGCCGAGCCCCCGCCAGCTCGAGCCGCCCTCCCGTGGGACCAGCACCCTCATCCGGGCCGGGCCCGCCTGAATTCTGACCCTGCCATCTCGCCACTGCAGCTCGGGTCCAGAAAGGCACCATTTTGTCGCGGCTGCCCGCTCTCCCAGGGGGAGGAGGGATCTTTTTTGCATTTCGGAGCGGCTGCCAACGAAGGGAACCTGTTGGGCATCTCCCCAGCCCCGCTTGTGAGCGCCTCCGGGGCGGCGGGCGGGACCAGACCCCTCGGGGCACGGCGCATCTTGGCACCCGGAGGCAGCGGAGGCAGGCGCAGCATCCTCGCCGGGAATTGGAGCTGGAGTGAGCGCACCGCGGGAGGAGCCGCCGCAGCCTCGGAGATCCCGGGCGGAGGAGGTGACAGCTCCATTGCCGGGTTTTTATTTTTTTTCTCTCTCCGCCTCCCCGTCTCCTCCTCAGGCTCGGACCATGGTGCAGTCCCACTGGCTCCCCTGCCCCCCTCTCCTGTGAGACTGGCTGCGGGGAGGGATCATGGATACTTGTCTGCCGGCTTCTGGTTCCCACGCAAGTAAGCCTGCTGTCAATGGAGGAGGACATTGATACCCGCAAAATCAACAACAGTTTCCTGCGCGACCACAGCTATGCGACCGAAGGTAACGCCAGCCCCGCCGCATTCCGCCGCTGGGGAAGGGCGCAAGTTGCGGATCGCTGAGCTCCGCGGGCAGCCGGGCGAGTAGCGGCGGAGACTCCTGCGGGCCCCGGGGCTGGGGCGGGGGCTCGGCTCGCAGGGGCAGCTGCCGGTGCGCCCCACATCCATCCGGGCTCCGCGAGGCGAGCCGGGCGTTCAGCAGCAGGTGGACCCGGCGCCCACGGGAGTTAAAATGGCCCTCGGGGATGAGGTTTTTCAGGGTGGGGCTCCCGGCTGGAAAAATGACCCCCCAAAGACAGATGACCCCTTCCCCCAATATGTATGCAGGGTCGGGTTGAGGGGAGAAATAAGAAGGAAGGGGGCCCGAGAGGACCGTGGGTCCACCCCTCTCTGAGCGGAATGATGTGTCTCTCAGTGGCTGCAAGGGTGGGCATGGTTTCATTTCCTGCCCGTTCATCTCTCCGGCCGGGTTACCTGCTTAGACAATCAAAAGCCCAAAAGGCTCGTTGAAAAAGGGCGAACCCCTCTCCCCTTGGAAGTGCATTAGCAACATATAAAAAGGTAGCTGGGGAAACAGTGCTGGGGCGGCGAGCGAATGAGTGTGACACGTGGGGCGAGCAATGCGATCAGTGGGGCCTTTAAAAATCACCATTATGAATTCTGCAGCAGTAGTTTCTGCTGAATCAACAGCCAGCAGAAAGCAAGAGGGTTCAGTAAGCTGAGCTTTGCCAAGAGGTGAAATTGTCGTGTTTCTCTCTCTCTCTCTCTCTCTCCCCCCCGCCACCCCCCAGATTGTTCTGACAGTAGCCTGAGTGAGGTGCAGGCAGGAAAGAAAAGTCAGCAGGTGGAATCTCATTTGCCTTTTGTGTGGGAATAGAGAGAGGAGGCTTTTTTTTGTTTGTTTCTAAATACCAAAACTTTTGCATTTTTGCTTTCATTTTGTACCTGTCAGCCTTTATCCTTCACCACTCCTATAAAGTGTTGCATTGTCACATTGTGATAGCCACATGAGAAAATATGTGTGAAAGTGCTTTAGGAAAATGTAGCAAGGCGTGTTAATTTAAGATTCTTCTTCTTATTCTTGGGTGCTAAAATTTCTGTAATATTTAATCAAATCAAGACCATTAGAGAAATGTGATGGGCGTGGTGGTAGTAAGAGTTCAAGTTGTGAAAGATAAAAAGACACACAATTTGGGGGTAAAGGTGGCATCTTCTCTAAACATCCCTGGAAGTTTTAGATAGAAAGAATGCCCAGCGCTATTGAAAATACATGCTTCGTTCATCATCATTATTAGAGAGCATCACACCTAATGCATCCATGGCGCTAGACAGATCAAGCCGAGCTTTATGAGCTCTGGCCTTCAGGAGCTTAGAAGTGGCTTTTAAGGTGTTCAGCAGCCTGTCCCTGCCCCATACCAAGCACCATACTTGCTGATTCTTTTTACTTGCCTGGTGACAACGTGGTGGTAAGATGTTCTTCCCCATTCTTAGTGCTTTGTCACTGACTCACCAGGTAGAACACGATCAGCTCTGGGTCAGAGCATATCATCCAAAAGAGAAGTTGGCTTTCGGGTCTATTGTCCTTGGGGGCGCACCTTGTTTTTTTTTTTTTCTATTTGAGACAACAAAGATAGAGGGCTGCCTTCATGTTTTCTTCTGTATTGCATTATGCCTCCAAGTGCAGGCAGAGGAAACTTACTGAGCTGGGAAGATGGGGAAATTGAGGCCATGTGCGTAGCACCGTCATCTGTAGAATGAAGAAGTGAGTTAAACACGGCATTCCTTATCGCTTTCAGGGCCCTAGATACTACCTAATCTTTGTTCCTATTTGATGACATTTTTGTAACCTCTGGTTCTGAATAAAATATCTGGGTTCATATAGTCTGAAATGAGGCATGAGTTTATAGCAAAGAACTTTCTAAAATTTTTCCAAATCAGCCTCTTGGATTCCTCCCCCCACCCCCCAACTGCCACCACATTGAAAATTTAAACAAACCTTTATTTCACAGTATGCTTCCAGGTTTCTTTACCTGATCTTAGTGAAGGTCTGGGAAGAAAAAAAAAAAAAATTGGAACTTAGACAATGTAGATTGCCTTTTTACATGCAATCCCTAATTGCATTTTAGGAAACATTGACTTGGCCAGAGGGGGAAGTGTCCTTCTGATGATGATGAATTACCTTCAAAGTGCTAGTACACCTTGAAGGAACCCCACTAGATCAAAATATTCTTTGTTAAAATCGTCTTCATTGGGGGCTTGTCACAAAGTTCTCTTCCCTTTATTAACTTAAACTCACCTTCTGGAGAATTAATTTCTAGGTCCTTCTATAGACTTTGCTTTTCTTTTTGCCTCCTTTGATATTTCTGCATTTTCCTCCCTTGCCCAGATATGGCAGGGTTTTTTTGCCAAATTTCCTTCGCATGTATCTCTGAATTTTTCTTCCCTCTGCTCGGATCATTCCACACTGCAGTATTCTATTTAAAGCTGAAAGGTTTTTGCTGTGTAGTTAGTGTGAAGGACTCCAAGCTCAATTTGCATTGTAAGTGGTATCTGCAGGCAAGTTCATCCGGGTAAGAGCAATGCAGATGCTAAAGGACACTTTTTCCCAAGCTCCTCCCTCTCTCTCTCTCAGTTGGGAAAAGAACGCATGATGTGCATTTATTAAAAACATTTCTTATAACTTTTCTTTTATTCTGAGTATTAAGTTACCACCCTCCCCTACGTTTTCCTATCTTTTCCTCCCTTTCTTAAAGTTACTATCTTTGAGTATCTTCTCTTTTCCAAGCCCTGTACTGAGGTTTCTGTAAGTAGCATTTTAATATGTCCATCCCCTGCTAAGTGGATCTTGTTATTTCCATTTGCAAATAAGGAAACTGAGTAACTGAGGCCCAGGGATGATACTAATTTGTCAAGGTCACACAGTCGGGGGAAAAGCTTGTCTTCAAACTGAAGACTGGCTGACATGCTCTTCTACTAGGAAATTCTGCACTGCTTCATTTTTCTTTAACTATTAGTTCCTGTTATGGGGAAGATCACAATGGTTTATCTTTGTGTGTAAATGGTGTTCCCATCTGAGGAAACATTCTTTGCAGGGATCAAAGTGTGTGTTTGGGTTTAATACCTGAGGAAAAGCATCGGTAGGGCTGGCTTTCTATATTTTTAGACTTGTTAGAACCAACTAAAACCCCCTCTCCATTAGAGCAGTCTGAGAGTTTTCTAGATTAATCTTTCTACCCTCATATGGGGCACAGTCAGAATAAATATTCTACGTAGGTGGACTTTACAGGAATGGCAATCTGGTTAGAAGAGGAAGTCGGAGAACTTATTGTTTAAAAATAACTATTCTGTTCTCAGTTTCCTTAGCTTTAAAATGGGAATAACATTAGAACCTATGCCACAGGAGAAAAGAATATCTAATGCAGGAACAGCACTCAACACAGTGCCTGATACAAAGCCAGTCCTCGATCAATGCCCTCAATACATTATAGCCGTTGTTAGTATTACTTAAACTGCATTTGCATGGCAAGCACCCTGGTTTTCCTCGGATTGTTGTTGATTTGGGATGATCTTGAGGGAAGGGCTAGTGGAAATGGGAGAGAAGTCCCTGAGACCCACCACAGTCTCTTTCTTGACTCAGCCACTAGCCACAGATCTTGCCACTTGGCAATCTGCCTTAATGTACTTGCTGGTTATATTCTGGGAGTGAGTAAGTTCCATCTTCTCTTAGAGGCCTTAAAAAACCCAGACTGCTTGTACATATTAAAAGAAGAACAAATTCACTGAGTCCATGTATTGTTATTATATTAATATGATATTATTATGTAACTGTTGATTCCTTCTGCCTTTAATTCCTTCAACAACTATTAACTAACTTTCTGTGGGGGTGATCCTGCATGCTCCGGTACAGACATTGTGTCTGTTCTCATGGAGCTTTTGGGCTGGTGGAGAAAGTAGACATTGAACTAATGATTTTGCAAAAAAAATACCTAGCTACCAACTGTGACAAGCGATATTCAGGAAAAGCACAAGACGCCTTGAGATTATGTGTAAGGCAGAAAGGCGAATCTAATTTAGGCTGGGGGTTCAGTGACTGCCTTTCAGACAGAGTTGAAGCTGAAAACCAAAGGATGAGTCAGGAATTAACAAGAACTGAAGACATTTCAGGTAGAAGGGGCAATAGGTCCAAAGCACAGAGATATAAAATAGTCTGACAGATTCAAAGAATGAGAAGATGCCTAGGGTTGAGTGTAGGGAACAACAAGAAGAGTGACAAAAATGAGACTGGAGCCTACAGTTTACTTTGGAATGGACCAAAACCAAGAAAAATTAATACTAGGAGAGAAGGATGGATAAATGGATAGATAGATGATAAAGCAAGTATAAAATGTTAATGGTAGAATCCAGGTGGTCGGTCAATGTATATTCACTGTAATTTTTTTTCAACTTGACTATTTGTTTGAAAATGTTTGTAATAAAATGTTACAAAAAAGAAACTGGAGAGTATTTAGGGACCGGATCATGTTATGCGTTGTTGGCCTTCAGGAGTTTGGACCTTATCCAAAGATGGATCGAAAGCCATTAAAGGATTTTGATCGGGGAGAAATATGATCAGGTTTGTTTTTTCAAAACTCAGGCTGGTTGCTATGTAGGGTGGGGTCAGAGGGCTGGGTAGGAAGTGAATAGGGGTGAAAGTAGGGGGATAGTTAGGCCACGGCTGTCCCCTAGGATGGTGGCAGCGATAGAGGTGGAGAGAATTTGATGGATTCGAGATACATTGTAGGAGAAGAATGGATAGGGCTGAGTTGGTGTGACAGACTGGGTGGAGATGGAGAAGTAGATGGAGATGGTGTCAAGGATGACCTCCCAGGATCTTGCCATGAGAATGGATGCATAGTGGGGCTTTCCACTGAAACTGGAGTCATCTAGCCTCACGGTGAGACTCTCAAGTAAGCAGTTGATATCTGGGACTGAAGCTCAGAAGAAAGATCTGGACTAGATTAAAATTTGGGGTGTCACGGGTATATTAAAGGTACTTAAAAGCATGTGAATAGATGAGATGCCTAGGAGAATAGCACTGCAGGGCAGAATTTGAGCCAGTGAGTGAAAAATTACAAGGAAACCGATCTTGGCTCCGTATAAAGAAATTGTACCAGGACAGAATACCTTGGTGTAAGCATAATTAACCGCATGCTTAAATTATACCAGTAATGCTGTATGACCATTTTTGAGCAATGTGATAGAATAAGAAGAGGCCAGTCTTGGGTGAGTTGAGTTCATAGGGTCTCCAAACTTGAGATCTGTGTGACCTGTGAAATGTTACAGCTTCTTAGGGGCATGAGAATAAAAGAAAGTGAAATTCCCTGCTTCCTCCCCTCCCCCCATCCATCCCACACTTGCTCAAGAAAGAGGGAAGCTATGATGAGTAAAACTAGGAAGGTACATGAAAATGACTTTTGATATGAAGGTGCTGGAAAGGCATCAGAAAAATAAAAGGAGGTAGTGTCATGATGGAGAGCTGCCCTGTAGTTCCTCAAGTTGCTTTGGTATTTTTATGCAAATGCAAGATCAGAATAGGATTTCCAATGCATATGGATGACTGAGTTCTCTGCTAGTCTCAGAAAAATCTGAAATGGAAGGTGGGAAGAAGCAGCCTTATACTATTATAAATGACCTTTCCGGGGATAGGAAATGTTCCACTACTAAGCATAATAACCAGAGTGCATTGAAAATCACTAGCAAGTATTCATTAGTAGCATCCAGGTCCCCAGGGGCCATCCCAAGCCCTTTATGAGGGCTGGTCAGAAACGTACCAATGAACCTGGGGTGAATAATATTAGGCCAGTCCTGTCAAAATATTGGTGGGCTCAATGAAAAGAGCACAGCTGCAGACTGACATTCCTAGATTCTAGCATTTGCATTTACGAAGAAACTAAGGGCCCAATTTAGATGCTTAGATGAGGGAGGAGAACTAAGGTTTCTTGAGTACTGTCTGTATCCCGGGCATTTTCCTAGGTGTTTCTCATGTGTTGACTCCTTTAATCTCCTTCAACAGCTCTGAGGGAACGGTTGCGTTAGATGCATTTTTCAGAATAAGAAATTGCAAGGTTTGGAGAAGCAAAGAAACTTGTATAAGGTCACATACTTGGAAGTGGCAGACCCAGATTGGAACCAATGACTGCCTGGATTCTAGGCAAGTGTTCTTTGCCCACCCCTGCTGCTGCTTGTCTGGATTTTAGAGGGAAAAAAATTCAGGTTGTGTTCAACGCTCCGCATACATCCCCATGGTGCCCGTTCAGTGCTACTCAGTTCACCCGGTTCATCTCATCCCAGTAAGATAGTGCACAAGTCTAGGCTTTCCTCTTTTTCCCACAGGGAGGGAGCTGAATTCCCCCGGTTGGGGCCGGAATCCTTAGCTGACTTAATCCTGTAGATTTATTCTACTCTAGCTATAATAAGAAAAGAAGGAAAATATTTACGGAATTGAACAGTCAAAGTATAAAAATTAGCTGGGTTTTTATAGCCTTCTCCATGTCCCTCACCCCCAGCCTGGGACACTCACAATGAAGTTCCCACTGGGCCATCCAGGCACCCATTCTCCAGAGTTGATGGCAACTCACATAGTTGTCTGGAGCAGAGCAAAAGGAATGGGCCGGAGGCAGCTGGATGACGGCTGATGTCCTTTTGCCTCAAGGGTGGTGTCTGAGAACTCATTTTGGCCAGAGCAACTCTCCAGTAGTGCTCTACCCATCTCCCATTAAAATGATATTTGCTTTCATCTCCAAACTTCATTCTTACCACCAAATTTCCTTCTGTTGCTTTTCCAATAGAATGCTAGAGTGAGGCTGAAAATCAGCTCTGACCTGACAAACCAGTTCTGACATAATTATCCCATTGGAAGCACAGATTCTTCTTACAAGACCACTCGGAGTTTTGTCGTAAATCCAGGAATCCTTGGTATCTTATGCTCCAAGTTCACTATGGGAATAGTGGGAAGTGGTCATAATAGGATATGTATTTGTGAAATCCATGGACAACTAATTAGTATTAATGGGTTTTTTGGAGAAAGGATCATTGTGGGTAATGGAAAAGGATGGCCATGTAGAGGGGTAAGTCAGACTGTCAGTTCTGTTCTTTTGAGGAAAGAGACCTGATTGATTCCAGCAATGAAAAGAAATGAAGGGGCAAGAAGATGCATGGAGTCTAAGGGTCTGCAGAGGCCTCTACAGGCAGGATTTTAACGTGAGAAAGATGAGGTCTACCAGAAGGAGTGTGCCAAAGAGTACCTTACCTATGAGACGATGTATTCTAGGCGTACTGGGCTTGACGCTGGGCGACTGACAGCCTCCTCCATCATGCGTGGCTGATTTCACTGCTTGAATCCATTAAGTAATGAACCCGAAGTAGTCGCAGAATGGCAGGCCATCTCCTCCACTTAATGCAGGGGGCTCAGCTCTGTGACCCTCAACAGATGCACAAGGGTGCTGAGTGTGGAAAAGCTGTAAATGGCCCTAATGGGAGATATTGCAGCGAGAGGCTGAGCACTCCCAGGTGGTCTGAAAGGCAAAACCTGGACCCCTAAGTACAAAATATCACCAGGAAGCATTTTACCAAAGAGGAGAGCTGAACAAGAAACTTGAGAGTAGCATCGCTCATGTAACTTTGCAGAGGTAAGTTGGGGCCAGGGACACCCAGATTAGGAGGTCTGTTGATTCACAGCTGCTGTACTGTTGTCATTCATGGTTCTCTCTGCCTTTATGTCTATTTATAAGGCAAATAATGCATAAATGCCTTCTTACTTGAAGAGCTTCAAGCATTATGGAAGTAGGTAAAGCAAAGCATGAATCACTTCCATCCCCACACCAATCCCACTTCTTTGCCCAGAGTTACCATTGTCAATAGTTGGTGGGCTTCCTTATAGACACCTTTCTATACATTTCCATACATTTAAATATACATGTACAGATACACATTAGGGGAGGGATTGTTTGTATAACTGAATGCATACTGCTTGATTTACTTGCGCTTTGTTTTCTCGCCCATTCAGTGACGTATCTGAAAGACCTTTTTGTGTCAGGACACCTACGTCTGCCTTGTTCTTTTTAATGGCTGCATAGTGCCCTGTGGTATGACTGTACTGCAGTGTATTTAGCAGTTCCCTTGTGGCTGGATGGGAAATTGTTTCCGGCTTTTTATATTACATAAGATGCTGCAGTGATTATGCATATACATATGTTTTTGTTCAAACATTCTCCTTTAAAGCCGAGATACCGGTTCTCATTTCTTAGCAAAATGGCAAGACGGAATCTCTGGTCCTTCATTTATTCTCTAAGTAACCTTGGATAAGTCATTTAACTTCATGAACTTGAACTTCCTAATGTAAGAAATACCTGGCATGCCTATGTATATGTGCGCAGTACTGTGTATTCTAAAACCACTGTGGATTTGAGTGTTAATACAGAATAATGTTGATTACTAGCAGTTGTGGAGGGCTTGCTATGTGCCATGAACCAACTTTGGGCTTTAAAGTATCTTTCTCGTTGATACTGTCCTTATACCCGTTTAAGTGAAAAGTTGAAGCAGAATGAGATTACTTGTTCAAGGTCACCCAGCTGTGGGTGGCAGAACAGAAGTCACTTCCAGGTCTGTCCATGTAGTAGATAGACACGCCTGCTTAAAAAAAAAAAAAAAAAAAGTCATGATGTTGATGCAGAGGAAAGATTCTTCATTCTAAAGAAATTCTCCTTTGAGTCAATACCAATACACAGGGTCTAATTTTTATCAAGAATTTGAAGATGAACAGAGGGAAAATTGGAAGGCAATGCAGTCTTTATTGTAATCAGTGGTTTGGAATGCACTTGAGAAGACCTGGGTGTTATTCCCAGTCCTGCCACCATAATTAGTCACTTTTACTCTCTGGGCATTGATTTCCTAATCTACTAAAATGAGGTTGAAGATGGGGGAGGGGAGGCAAGCTCTCTATAGATTTTCCTGGCTCTAAGTTTCTGTGATGCACTGTGTCTGTATTTGTGATCATCTAGGTTTGTTTTGTGTGTTCTGACGTTGTAGTCGGGGGTGAACTTGTGGGACACAGATGTAGGCTTTAAATGGCCCCAGAACTCCAGGTCTGGCTGTATGTACTGATGGGTCAGATCATCTTTCTGGCAAGAAGGCTCTGGAGCAGCCAAGAGGTGGAGCCAGAAAGGGAAGCGTCTCTGCCTGAAGCTGCTGCAGACGGAGGAGCCAGTCTGTCTGGGCGGCCCATGACTTTGAGAGGAGCCATTTGGCAAAGTTGCTGGCAAGAGCTGCCTTGCAGCATGAATTCTGGAGACTGTCCTGGGCTGGAGTGAATCAGGGATGCAGCAAAGGTGGCTGGTGGAACAAATAACCATCTGGTGAGCAGGGCACTGCTCAACTTGCCGCACCGACAGGAAAGAGCGAGTGCCAATTGGTGAGGCTGAGCCTTCAGCGACATGATCTGACAGGCACAATAGACTGTCTCCCCTGCTGTTGTGTGCTCCATGGAGGGGGCTGTAAATCCCACACGAACCTTTTTCTTTTAGAAATCAGGAAGCCCCAGTTCCTTCTACTATTATAAATTAGGAAATAAAATTCACCAACTCCAGCAAAATTGATTTTTGGATTTCTTGCCAGCTTGCTGTGGTGGTGGTGCTGGGGAGTGTGGTGAAATAGAAGTTCTTGCTCTCAGGCATCTTTCCATCCAATTGGGCAGATGATGCTCTGACCTTCTCAAAACGTACTCAATCATATAAGCCAGACTGTGTGAGTCTGTGCTGCGTTTGCCTCTCTGTTATCCCTGGGGGGCTGAGATGGTGGAATCAGAGCCTGCCTGGCTCAAGACGCCCCCCTCCAGCAGTACTAGTTCCGAGGCCTTGGACCAGTCACGCCATCTCTCTGATTATTTTTTTACCTATAAAATATGGCAGCGGCCGAGGCAACATGCCCCTGGCTAACATGTTATTGTTTATACGTGAGCATTTAATAAATACAGAAGAATCCCTCTCACTCCATGCAGTTGGGACCAATAGTGGATGATAAGTTGGAATAGTTAAGGCAGAGAATCATAGCAATGATACCCCTATTTTATTTTTTTTAGTTGAAGTATAGTTGATTTACAATGTTGTGTTAGTTTCAGGTGTACAGAAAAGTGATTGAGAGATATGTATATATTGTTTTTCAGCTTCTTTTCCCTTATAGGTTATTACTAAATGTTGAGTATAGTTCCTGATACACCTATTTTAAACAGCATTGCCTAATTTTGATGAAAAGCCTGTTGAAGAATCAAAGCTTAGTCTCTGAGTATGGAACTGCTGATCGGGACTTACATTTTTCTTGCACAAACCACACCCAAAATGACAAAGACCATGTCTGAGATTGGTTTCCTTGAGGTTGAGTGAGAGTGTAGATTGGTTAAGTAGAACCAATCTTCACTACTGATCCTTCTAGATTTTTATGGTCGTCCCCCATCTTTTCTCTCTCCCACATTTAGTTGACAATTCTTGATCGTTTTTTGAAAGCATTAAACTTAGTTTTCATATCAAACAATCATTCTCTGCCTTTTCACACCATTCTTTTCATCACCTTCCATGATATTTAACTAAATGACAAGTATACGGGCATCAAGAGATTTGGGAGCGGACACAGCTGACTCTCAGTAGATGTGCAGCTCAACCAAAAGAAACAGAAGTGAGCCGGTGGACCAGAGATGACCTTAATAAATTAGCTGTGAATGTAGAGCAGGCTAGAGACCCATTTTACAGAGGGAATTGAAGGCATATTTTCATCCAATGAGTCAACTTCCTGGAGGTCTGTTAAAAGAGATTCTGTTGTAATTATGATACGGAGGAAGAGCCATCGTATACTGAGTACTGAGTGTACCAGGAATTGAGTTAAGGACTCTATATATCAGCGGTCGCCAACCTTTTTGGCACCAGTGGCCGGTTCTGTGGAAGACAGTTTTTCCACGGGGGTGGGGGGATGGGTCAGGTGGTAACGTGAGCAATGGGGAGCGGCAGATGTAGCTGCGCTCGCTCTCCCGCTCGCCTGCCTCCTGCTGTGCCTCCCGGCTCCTAACGGGCTGAGGACCAGTACCGGTCTGGGGGTTGGGGACCCCTGCTATATATGATGTACTATATATTACGTGTATATGTATTGTGTACTGCATTGGTGTGTATATATATGATAATAGGTACGTGCATCCACGTGTGTGTGTACATCATAAAATCCTCACCGCAATCCTCAGCTGTGTTTACAATTAAGGCTGAATTAGGTGAGACTTTTTAGGTCTTAGTCACCGTTGTCTATTATCCATCTCCTAGTCCAATATCTGGTAAATAGCGCTTATTACACGTTTATTAAGGAAATGAGGGAATGTATGACAAAACTGAGGCTTAGAGAAGTTGTGTAATCTGCCCAGCATCAGTCAGCAGACTCGGGACTTGAATGCATGTACGTCTGACACAGAAATGTATGTTCTTAAGAATGGATTTAGGACGTGGATGGATCTAGAGACTGTCATACAGGGTGAAGTAAGTCAGAAAGAGAAAAACAAATATTGTATATTAACGCATATATGTGGAACCTAGAAAAATGGTACAGATGAACCGCTTTGCAGGGCAGAAAGAGAGACACAGATGTAGAGAACAAACGTATGGACACCAAGGGGGGAAAGTGGCGGGGTGTTGGGGTGAGGGTGGGATGAACTGGAAGATTGGGATTGACATATATACACTAATATGTATAAAATGGATGACTAATAACCTGCTATATAAAAAATAAATAAAATAAAATTCAAAAAACCCGGATTTAGGTATATTACAATAATTTCTTTTTTACAAAGCTCTTGGAGATATACTTTGGATCTCATATTGCCCTAAGAATAACCTGATGGGATAAAAATCTGGTGTCATCTCCGCTTTTCACAAGAACGTAGATGCTCTAGAACAGGGTCTGTAAATTGTCCTGTAAAGGGCCAGATAGTAAATATTTTCATCTTTCCTGACCATACAGTCTATGTCCCACCTACTCAACTCTGCCATTGTAGCATGTGGGCATGGCTGTATTCTAGCAAAACTCTATTTGCAGAATCAGGTGGTGGCCCATGGACCACCGTTTGCTGACCCCTATTCAAAAAAAGTGTTTGGTACCCAATAATGTTCAAAAAATGTTGATCTTCCAAGTGAGTGATTTTGGTAAGTGCTAGAGGGATGCTTACCTGAACAGGAATGGCTCAGTGGGGAAGGTGGGGTCTTCGTGGGATTCTGACAGGTGGAGCAGAGCAGCACAGGCATTCTTTATGGAGAGTGGAGTCTTGTGTGATCTTAGGAGGCAAAAGTAAGCAAGGAAAATGGTGTATTATTGAGCAAATGAGCTGGAGACTAGAGACATAGCTGACTGTTTGATGCCCATTAGAACCCTCATATACCACCACACATCTTCCAGGTAGTGTCCCCACAGCTGCTCACTCAGTGGTTACTTTAAAAATGTTTGTTATATACTAGGCATCATGCTAAAAAAAAAACCCAGATATGCAATTAAAAAAAAAAAAAACAGACACATATTCTACTGTCATAGAGCTTGCATTCTACTGGAAAGATACACTTTAAACACAAACATAAGAACATGAATATAAATCTTGGTAAATGCTACGTAGGAAAAGAATAGAGGCTGTGAGAGAACAAAATATATGCTCACTGATGAAAATCGGGACTGTAAAGAAAAGTGTAAAACAGAAAGTCGAATTTAGCTCTGAACATAATCATTACAAACATTTCTTGATGTATTTTCTTCCAGGCTGCTGTGTGTGTGTGTGTGTGTGTGTGTGTGTGTGTGTGTGTGTGAGAGAGAGAGAGAGAGAGAGAGAGAGAGAGATGGATGAATAAAGGAATTATATGATAAATATTATCATACCTATGTTTGTTTCGGTCCCAAACACAATACTATGAGCATTCTTCTGTAACATCCTATAGTTAGACCATAATTTTACCAAGCACTCAATGCTGGAAGTTTGGATTATTTCCAGGATTTTGATGTAATATTTGTGTGATAAATGATTGCATGCATCTAAATCATCTCTCAGGTTATTTTCTTAGAACAAGTGTCTAAAGTCAAGATTACCGGGTTAAATGGTACGAACGATTAAGTTTCTAGAGAAGATCAATAAATTGCGTTCTAAAAAGTGGTACCAGTGAGTGCCTTTGTAATTGCTATGGCTCTTTCCTACTTTTGTTTGGTCCGTGTTTTGCCTCTACTTCACGTTGTCACTCGTTTTCAGTGTGTTTAAGTTCATCCTAGAGAATGTACGTGGGGTGAAAATCAGAAAAAAAAGTCATGAAGATATAATTAATGAGCTTTCATTTGATCCCGTTGCCCTTGTCCCTCCCCAAAGCCCCGGGTCCTCTTACCCTTCCTAGTGGGAAAACAAGCTCAGTGCTCAGCCTCCGCTATTAAATACATGGGTAAGTAGCTTGCTCTCTGGGATTTAGTTGCCCACCTACGTTAAATAAAATGACTTTCCTTGTTCCCAGGCATCAGTTGTAGATAAGTATATGGAACCTGGTGACCCAGAAATGTTAATTTTCTTCAAACTGGTGAGTAGGTAATTTCAAAGAATGATTGACCCAATATGACAACCAGTATGGTTGTTTAATGAGCTAGCCTCTTGTGGGGCTCAAATCTGACGTTTCTGAAAGCTATGTTAACCTTTTCTTGTTATTACTATATGTGGTTGAATGCAGTTTGAACCTAGATAAATCTGAGAAAACTAGACTCTATCGTTGGCTCAAGATTTCCAGACATCTCTAATTTCCCTCCAAGACATCTCTAATT
The DNA here is from genome assembly GCF_951394435.1 of Stenella coeruleoalba. NCBI lineage: Eukaryota > Metazoa > Chordata > Mammalia > Artiodactyla > Delphinidae > Stenella > Stenella coeruleoalba. The sequence goes on along the minus strand of NC_137148.1, from coordinate 122,901,384 downwards.
TCCCTCCAAAACTTGAGAGCATGATTTGATGGAAATGAAAAGTAAAAATCTTATAAACTACCACTGGGATTACATTTTTAATGAGTGATTTTTAGTCCAACAACCGTCGAACAATGCAGAGGTTAATTAGGTATAACTTATAGTCAGGCCTCTACACTCCCAGTTCTTCTGTATCCATGGTTTCAACAAACCATGGACTGTGTGGTACTCAAGTATTTACTATTGTAAAAAATATCCGTGTTTAAGTGGACCCGTGTAGTTCAAACCCATGTTGTTCCAAGTCAGCTGTATGTTGGCGTCTGTAGTTCATCCGTCTTTGGGGATTATAGTTGGGAGTCCGTCTGAAGTCTCAGTTCATTTGGCTTGAATACTTGGGGCACTTTTCTCCCTCTAGACTATCTGGAGGTATTGCAGTAAGAAGACCACATTCTTTGACTTTTTTTGTTTAAACTTTTATGAAGTATTAAAAAATGATACACAGTTTGTGACCTAAGCGTTCAGTAGATAAAATTTAAAAGATGCATGGCTGGCTGGCTGGCTGGCTGGGTAGATGGATGGATGGACAGTTCAATGGATAAAGATTTGTGTGGTTAGTGGGTGATCCAGTTCTTCCTCAGAGTTCTAAAAGTATTAAAACAGCTTCTATAAACGTTAAGTTGCAACGATGATTTGAGATGGTAATGTTAAAATCTACCTCTCATCTCCTTTCTCTGCTGTCTGGGAGGCCAGGGCAGGCGGGATGGAGTGAAAGAGTATTGATTAGAGCAGCACAGATGCATGGGGACAGGCTTCCAGGAATTCATCAGTGGTTCTAGTTTAAAAGGAAAAGATATGACAGAGGGGAGAAGAGCTGCCCTGGGACCCTGAGCTTAACAGGAGAGACTGGGACAGCTCAGTGCCTCCAATTGATGTCTCTCACAATGATTAATATCTAATATCCCACTCCAGGTCTGTAGGATTAGCCTGGGTGAAAATAACATACTATGCTTTGGAAGTCAGAACTCTCTGGTTACTTCATAGGACGTAGGAGGAAAGATTTGGGTGCAGTTCCATTTGTGAACAAGGTGTATTTCCTTATGGGTTCTCTGACCACTCACAGCGTCAGAGATCAAAAACCCGCTAAGGTCTCCCCAGGACCTGAAGAACTGTGCACTGTGGTGAAAAATGCAAAAGGAGTCTGATTACCATATTGTACTTCTGCTGCCAACATGCTTACTCAGTCCCTAAGCTTTCTCAGCACAATTTGAGATGGAAATTTTCCGATCAGAATTTTTCCTATAAGTCTAAGAAACTTGGATTTGAGCCCATTGTGCAGGCCAGGTCTTTTCTTTTTCCAGTTACTTGACAAGCAGGTTGCCTTTGAGTCACTCATATATGGATGGCCTTAATCTAGACGTTGGCACATGCTGAAGAGGCAAAACACATTTTCCGCCTTTGTTTGACCCTTTAAGAAGATTAGTCTGTTCACGATTTTCTCCTGTGCTTATAAGCCTTACTGTTTACTGCCTGTCCCTTTGTTTACCTGAGTCTCTCCCAACTGATCTTCAAACCAGGCAGGCTGGCTTGTGCAGGGTCCTCACTACCCCAGGCCATTCCTGCTTCCCTGCTCCTATAAGTACCCGTTTCCCTTCCCTGGTACCTATGTGACCTGCCTCCAATCCAGATTTTCCCATGACATTTTTCTTGAATTCCTTGAATTATTTAATCATAACAACAATCCTGTGATGTATAGGTCTCATTCCCATTTCATGAATGAGAAACCTGAGGTCCAAGGTCAGACAGCCTGCCAGGAAGAGGCAGACCGAATGTTGTCTCCCCAACTGGAAAGAAATTCCCAGAACGCAGTCATCACATCTTTACCCCTTTAGTTTATCCTACAGAGGACAGTGTAGTGCTTGGTGTACAGGTGCTTAGTAAATGGTTTTTAAACTGGATTTGAGTTTGAGAGTAAATTGATGATGTCTCTGTAGTTAGGACAGCAGCCAGTTACATATTCTTTATGTGGGAGTTTGAACTTGGAGCTCCCTCTTCACATATTGAAGCCAGGTTCTCCTATGCCCACTAGGGTTTAAAGGTACAAGGGTGCTGTCAAAAGATGTGCTTTTTGCAATCACTTGGAAATCATACCAGCTAATTAAGAGCATGACCCATTATTTATTCGTTCATTTGTTTACGTGTTTGTTTTTTACTCTTTAACCATTCAGCAAGTATTGATTAAGCAATTGAAACGTTAGTCATGCCATGTGAGTTGGTATATGATAGCATCCAAATGAAAAAAGTGTATAAAGGGTTATTAACATTGGTTATGGGGGGTGAGGGGAGAAGTAAGCAAAAAAAAAGACAATTCAAAATAGTAAAGTTCACCACATCCATGATCTATATAGTATGATTCCTCCTGTATGTGTGAATTGTGAGAATTCAACAAACAGAATGGTTATCAAAATATTAATGATGGTTATCTCAGGCTGATGGAACTTTTAGTAATTTTTACTATTTATCTTTATATTTTCTAATGTATGACAGTTTTCAATAAGTATTATGCATTGTTTACATACTAAAAATTATAAAGCTGTTATTGGGGTGAAAAATAATTCATGGAGTGTCTATTATGTGTGAAGAACAGGCCACTGGATATCAAGGTAGTAAATAGTCACCTGAGTTCTTCTCTTTACTTTGAAGTCACATTAATAATTCTTCAAATGAAAATCAGCTGGAACCCTGGAAAAGCAGTGAAAAGTGGACACTAGTAATTGTCACATTCTGTAACAAGAATTCCATTCAAGTTCTCGTACCTGTAGGTCTGGGTGAAAGGGCTTTGGCAATGAGCTTGGCCCTTAGGTCCAGAGCCCCTTTGGTCCTGTCTCTTGGCTTAAACAATAAGGGTAAGAGGACACCTCTGAGTTCAACCAATCACTCCATAATGGGGCGGGGGAAGGGTCTGGATGAGTCAGTTAAAATCAATTGCAGTGATGGAAAAGCCATCTTAAGAATAAACGTCCTAGAGCCCGTGGGCCAGCACCAGCGCCTCTGCACATGAAGGATCTCACAGTCTGGACTTATTGACACAGAAGGTGGTTTTAATTACCCTGAAGGAATTTCTGGTATGTTTTGCCAAAGCCAGTCTTAAAGTGTTTAATCGGTGGTTTAGTGACGACCAGACCCACTGGAGAGGCCTGCACTCGGGGGGACAGCTGGTTCAACGTGTCGTGTATTGCAGAGTGGCTGTGAGTAACAGAGCGTAGGTATGTTTTATCAGAGAAGCAGAAGCAGGAAAATGAGATGATCCTGGCTTTGAAAAGTTTGGCATGTCTTATGTCTGAGAAACCTTGGTTTCCTTCCCAGTCATTGACCATGATCTAAGCATCCTCTGTAACCTCTGTTTTGGGTATACTGAAGGTAAACTTCGGTAAGATGATCCAACGCCAGAGTTTGAGTGACCAATCAAGCAATCAGCTTTATAGCTTTACAGCCAGCAACTTGAAAAAAATGAATTTACCTCTCCAAATACAGGCACAGGGAGAATTTAGACTTTTACCTGTTCGTGTTGGCCACAGAATATTTTAAGAAAAGAGGTATAATAGGAAAAGCAGGATGATGGTGTCACATCACAAGGCCATGTTAATCTATCAGATCACTTAAGGGGGAACCATAGTCCAAGATAAATGAAAGGGCACCAGAGAAATTGTTTACTTGATTTTTTATACAGCAGGTTCTTATTAGTTACCTATTTTATACATATTAGTGTATATATGTCAATCCCAATGTTTACTTGATGTTTATCTCTTTGCTCTTGAACCTTTTGGTTGAATCCTCTCAGTGAGATGTAAAAACAATCAATAGTAGTAAAATACTATCTTTTATTCATCTCTCCAGATTTAACTCCAGATGGAGTTTCTTTTTTTCTCCCAGCATAGAAATGCCCTTTTTCCTGTCTCCTGTCACTGCTGTCCCAAGCAATCTACATATAGGCTAATTTCTGCTCTGATGTAGACATGTGAGGGTGAATAGCTTGGCACCTTGAAACCTGAATAGGCATCTAACGGTGTCTTTGGCAAAATATAATGAGCCCCCATTTGCTGAGCCTCGGAGAGTGTCTCTGTCACGTTTAGTGACATAATGGTTTGCCGATAATCCTTTTTGCTTGCTTGTTTCACAGGAACATTCACTGACCTAGGGATTTGCAAAGGTTATAGAGAAGCAAGGTCATTGGAAATGAATCCCTCTTAACCGTCAAAACAACTGAGCGAGTAGTTCCATGGGTGTTCTTGCTACAGCTGCTGATTATCAGTTTTAAACAGTCCTCTTCCTCTTACCTTTCAAATTAGTCTGTCAGTAAACCAACTTCTTAGCTAACCAGGTTGATACACTGGCCGCCAAATTTTAGGCGAGGAAGGAGTTACATAAAATAATAATCCCATCTCATACTTCTGACAGGGTTTTATATTTCTGCAAAGTATTTTCACAGTTCTTATCTACTATGCACAAAAAATTTGGAGAACAAGTTTTATTTTGTCTCATTTTCTCGGTGAGAAAACAGATCCAGTGGAGTTAAGCGGCTTGCCCATGATCACATAGCTGGTTTGTGGTGGAGACATGACTGAGGTCCAGAGATTCTGATTCTGAAAACAGAGCTCTTCCCATGATATTAGAATACTAAATAAATCAACTTTCATTGAACTCTCAACTAGATGAAATCTTGCAGTTTTGGGAAAAGGTATTCATTTTTGCTGACTCTCTCTGTGAGATGTTGGCCACCTACATGCTTAGCACAAGGTTCTTTGGGTAGAGCAACGTGGCATGTTACCCTTTGATTGTTGGGCTTGGGTGTGGGATATGTCTTATTCCTAAGGTTGTTCATTGTTACTCTTGCCAAATGGGCAGGTTTGGGGGCCACTCTCCTAGCCAGTGGTGCAAGCCTCAAAGAGGTAGTGTTTGGTGATCATAAAGATGTAGAGAAATCAGTGAACTTAGTTCTATTTCAAGACTGCGTACAGCACCCAGATATCTAACTCACAAATATCTGCCATATGGAACAAGTAAGAAGATAGGTGAGAAAGACAGTGAATTAATCATCACTGACACCATCCTTATCCCTGGAAACTTAATATAAGGGACGGGAAGTTACATTTACTGAGTGTTTTTTACCTGCTCAGTACATATTTTGCTTCCTTTACATTTAATTATGTGAGCAGTGTATTCTTTATTAAGAAGATGGGCTCATTACTTAAATCCTCTAACTATAGTTACCCATATGTAAAATCATGACAGTGGTAACCGCCTTCCATGGTGTGGTAAGGATTAAGTGAGATAGTAGTTGTACAATGGTTAATTCAGTACCTGACACAGATTGAACATTCATTAAATGGTTGTTTGATTGTTGGTTGTCTTTAGTATTTCTAGAAGCCTTAAATGGTCCTAAGTGTTATTTGCGCTGGGCGAAACATTCTTTCTGCCCTCCAAGTCCCTAGAGTTCAGGATTATACTAAAAAGATATACTCAAAGGATTAAGGACCCTGACTCTGGAAACCACTGGCTTTGTTTCCTGACTCCATCACTTGCTAGTTCTGTGACCTTGGGCGAGTAATTGAACCTCTGTCAGCCCAGGTGCCTCCTCTTTAGAATGAGGATAGCAATGCTTAACTTCCTAAGGTTGCTGTGAATATTAACTACTACAGTGTATATGATGTGCTCGGGACAGTGCCAGGTACATGGTATGTAATAATGGCTAAATAATGTTAGGTTGTCTTTTCATTAATATTCATTCAGTTATCTAACTATCCTGAAGCAGAATCATGACTGTCAAAAGATGGTGGTTTTGGTTACAAAACAGGGGAGAAGTAAGTTAATACCTCAATCTTAATCTTTGATGTAGTATCAGTTCTGGCTGGTGGTGATTGGTCCGTTTTAAATAATAAATATAATCTCATATAATAATAAATGGAATCTTATGAGAATCTAAGCCAACTGCTGGTCTTTTCTGAATAAGAAATAAAGCATTAGGAAACAAAAATCCATTATCTACTCTAGGCACCATCAGTAGGATAGTTTTTAAAGGTAATAGCTTTGAGATATTAAAAAATTAATGATAATAGATTAATTATAAACCTCTCTTTCTATATTAGTGTTATGTTGAAGCTTCCTATTAAGCTTCCTATTATGGCTTAATTTCGTTGTTGTTGAAAGAACCTTGCTTTATTTTTAGTACTTTTTATATTGCCTTATTCGTAGATTCTGCCAAAGTATAATCTTATACCTGTGAGCACTTTGCGAGAAAAGGAGCCTCTTCTAATCAATGATTAGAAGTCAAATGACTTGCTCCTGTTTCTGAGTAGTTCCAATTGCTTAAAAGTGGTTCTGTGTATCAGAGCAGTCTCTCTTTTTTTACCCATTGCTCCTAGCACTACACTATGAAGCCTTACCTCAAAGCTTGGTCCTATGCACATGATCCCTCTTCCAATAAAGATAGCTTTCCTAACCGCAGGCCTCCCCCAAACTCCCTAGATGCCCGATGCCTGTTGTTTTCCACTCTGATGCTATTAGAATCACCTGAAGTGTTTGTTAAACACACATTGCTGGGCTCCCCCCAGAGTTTCTAATTTACTAGGTCTGGGGTGGGGCCTGAACGTTTGCTTTCTAATGGTTTCCCAGGTGATGCTGCTACTGCTGGTCTAGAGCAACGCTTTGATAACCACTGCTCTTCAAAACCCAGCCCAGTTGCTGTCGAGAAGGCTGAAGCACAGAGAGGTTTTGTAGTGTGGGTGGTGTCACCTCATTAGCCTGGACTTTGACAGGTCGGGGGCAACCTCACACAAAGATGCTAGCGAGGAATCTGGGGAGTGTGTAACGCACCTGTGTACGTTAACAAACGTGGAAGCTTCACTACCTTCTGGAGTCTGGATCTGAGCCCCGTGTTTGTCGCAGAACCCAAGGGAGAACACAAGACAGAGAATAGTGGCACGGTAATGAAGCATGAATTATCCAGAGGAAAGCACCTGTGGAAACAAAGGTATTAGTATGATTATTTATACCTACTCTTGTTAATAAAATAGCAACATGGAAGGGTTGACTAGTTCCCATTGCTTAAAAGTTGTTCTGTGGGTCCCAAATCCACTCATTCGCATTTGAAAAAAAAAAGTATAAATCGGAAGCATCGCTGAACTTACTCTTCTAAGAACTAAGAACATGTTTTGATGACGTGCGTTGGTTCACAGCAAAGACAAATAATAATTAGCCAAGAAACTACCAGGAGAGAAGGATTAGGCTAGATAAGAATAGACCCTACTTTATAAATGCTTAAGAGGTTTGTAGAATAGGCTAGTGAACCAGACAGATTTAGTAACTGTTCTAACAGATAAAAGGGTTGGGGTCAGCAGGCGAAGACAGACAATATGGGCTTCTATACTGGAATCCCTTTCAGTATAGCCCCTAAACAGTCCCACCTGATTTGGAGGAGGTAGCGTGAAGACATCTGCTGGCTTGTTTTTATTTATTTCTTGAAACAGTACAGGGAGTCTCTTTAGCTTGAGAGCCTCCACATTTGGCTGTATTTTGGGGGCCCTGGAAAATAAAATTTAGTGCAAAAGAGCAATATATTTTTATTTAAGAAAAAAGAATCATCAGAGATTTTCCCTTGAGGTGGAATTTGTAACAGAGGCAGGTAAGAACTCTGGGGCGGAGCAAAGAGTAAGAGATTCAGAAGAGAAGAGCTCCTTTTGAGAGAAGGAATGGGGAAAGAAGAGTTTCCAAATAAATATTTAGTATAGGGAAATGAAATGGAAAGGTGGTTAATGACTTAGTGGGAGAAGAAAAGAAAGAGCAGATGTGTGTATTTATATGTACGTATGTTCGTTTATACATGTTCTCCATCAGTCTGTGGATAAGGCTGTGTCAGGCATTGGTGTCCCAAAGGAATTATGCAACTTTAGCTTTATACTTTTCTGTAGACTCCATACAGGTTATATTTCTTAATGTGCTTTTTAAAATAAGATAATAGGAGAGCAGGGTTTGTTTTTAAATAATACCTTGCGGTGCTTGTGATGTGGAGTTCAGCTCTTTCCTTGCTACAGAAAAATTTACATTTTTCTGTCTGACTTATTTTAATAATGGGTTTATGTCTGTTATCATTTCAATGTACTTTTCTTTCATTCCTGTCATCCAAGTCACATTTTCAATGCATTCTAATATGGTATTGATTGGAGGGCTGAGTTTTATTTGGTTTGTCCTCAGTGACAGTACTTTAATGAGATAAGACTAGCTGGACTTTGAATGGATTTCCGTGAAGCTTCCAAATTTATGCCCTCTATACCTCCTCCAAGAGGGAGGGAGAGGGAAGAACTAAAGTATTTGGTCATGTTTTGCGGGTCTGCATCATGTCGGACTCAAAATTTCCGTAAGTACTAAAGCTGCAAGTGAGAAAGAGACAGTTCAGAGTGAGAATTTTCAGTGCTTGCTTGGAGGAAGAATAGCAAGGATGAATATTGGCTTTTCATCGTGTCTCACCAAGTCCAAATATCTCTGAAAAATACCTTCAAAGTTAAAAGACGGTGCCCTTGGACTTCCCTGGTGGTCCAGTGGTTAAGACTCTGCGCTTCCAGTGCAGGGAGCCCAGGTTTGATTCCTGGTCAGGGAACTAAGATCCCACATGCCGTGGGGCATGGCCAAAAAAAAAAAAAAGATGGTGCCCTTTTCAAAATGCTCAGGGGTTGATGACTGTAAGCACATGCATAGTTTGTGAATAAGCATGAGGTATGAAATGAATGAGTGTGTGTGTGTGTATTAACATCAGTGCCATTCGAGGCATTATTTTCAGAAGTTAAGGTACTTTCTTCAGAAATGGACTCCATTAGAATTTGGTTAAGATTGCCTTGAGTTTTCAACTAGAGGTGAAGATTATGTAATAGCAGTATAAGGCATGAAGTCATGTGTTGCAATCTCTGATTGCCCGAATTGTGCTCCAAGGAGAAATAATACTTTAATATGTAGCAGCAGATTGGTATGAAAGGAGTCTGCCATTCATTCTTTTATTTACTAAGTATTTATTGAGCACTTACTATGTGCTGTGCTTTGTACCGGGGATGTGAGAGTATAGTATACATACCTGGACTCTTCTGTTAAGGAACTCATGCCCTAGTGGGGGACACAGATAGGACAACAGGCAGTTATTATGTAGTCTGAGAAGTTCTGTGATGGGGGAAGGACAAGGGACTGTAAGATGATGGGGGAGGGCTCAGAGGAGGGCTCATGAAGAAGGAGATGGCTAAGCTGAGACCTGATGGTTGAGAAGGAGTAAGGTGAAGGGAAGAGGGATGAAGTGCTCCAGGTAGGGCGGATGGTATGGTCAGAAGATAACGGGTTAGTCCTACCTGACTTAGTTAGTAGTTGCTTGACTTAAGAAAAAAAGCCCATCTTGGAGATTTAGTTTCCTTACCTTCCTGCGGGGGAAGATAGATGTTGATATCGGTAGTTGCAAAGATGGTGGTCCTGACAGGTGGTGGGGATTGGGGTGGGGGTGGAGAAAAAGGTAAACAGTAGCAGTTCACATTTCCTGAGCACTTATTAGATGCCATGTTTAAGTATATTAAACATTTTCCATGCATTAATTACCTATCAGAGTTTTACAATCTCTGTATGAGGTAGGCACCCTTATCTCTGTTTTACAGATGGGAAAAGTGAAGTTCCAAAAGGCTACATGACTTGCTCAAGGTCACCCTGCTAGTAAGTGGAAAAGCCAGGATTTAAAAACAGAAGTTGACTCTAGAGCCCACATTTTCTATCATTACTATGCTGTTCATAATCTAACTTTTTCACAGGGCTGATGGAGAGATGAGTGGGGCAATTCATTTGAAAGAGCTTTTTAAACCGTGTGGAACTCTGGGCTGTCACTGTACGTGTTGAGCTGAGGCATGAGTCCTGTTCTCGGCAGCTAACCTAGAATAAAAAGGAAAACTGCTTTCAGCCATGTATGGGCTGCTGTTTCTGGCCTTGTTAGCAACCCCTCTAATTCCGTGGCCTCAGCACATTAGTAGTCAAAAGTGGCTTTCCCTGGGGGACATGTTTTGAAGCAACAGAACATTAGATGAGATGGACCATGGATTTGCTCCCAAAAGACAATTGTTATATTAGAAAGTCCTCAAACAGGACTTCCCTGGTGGTGCAGTGGTTAAGAATCCACCTGCTAATGCAAGGGACATGGGCTCGAGCCCCGGTCCGGGAAGATCCCACACGCTGCGGAGCAACGAAGCCCGTGCGCCACAACTACTGAGCCTGAGCTCTAGAGCCCGCGAGCCACAACTACTGAAGCCCACGTGCTGCAACTACTGAAGCCCATGCGCCTAGAGCCTGTGCTCTGCAACGAGAGAAGCCACAGCAATGAGGAGCCCACGTACCGCAATGAAGAGTAGCCCCCGCTTTCTGCAACTAGAGAAAGCCCACGCACAGCAATGAAGGCCCAACGCAGCCATAAATAAATAAATAAATAAGTAAGTAAACAAATAATAAATAAATTTTAAAAATAGAGAGAGAATGTGTTTGGGAGTGTTCCTCCCTCTGCTAAAAAAAAAAAAAAAAATCCTCAAACATTTGAGATCATTAATCTCTGTTAATCACTCCATGCCCACTCTGATTGTTCGGCACAAAATGAAATGGAAGCTTGGCAACTATCCAGTTCTTTTCAAGATCGTGGCTTCTAATACGGATAATTCAAAGCCCCAAATGGACTCTAAAAAATTCTGGAGTACCTGGTTGACATAAATATATATACATGTGTATATACGTGTGTGTGTGTGTGTGTGTGTGTGTGTGTGTGTGTGTGTGTGTGTGTGTGTGTATTTTTTTTTTCCTCTGCCTTGCCTCCACTTTTTTGCCAAATAGACTCTCTTCCTGTCACCTTGATGTTTTTGACAGTTTCCCCAACATGCTCCTTGCATTTGTCTGCACTCTAATCAGCCATTGTGTTGTGAACTTTGGGCTGTCTGCTAGTGTCACACAAGCAGGTCCGTGTTGCTGGCCAATGCGTTAGCCTCCATTGGGAGTAACTGAGAATGTTCAGAGAGAGGCAGTTGCAAACTCTTTGGGCACAGAGTGCACATCTCCACTCCAAAGGGAGTGGCTGGTTGTAATCTAGTGTAGGGAGATCGGCAGTGAACTAAAATAATGAATTCTTCTGCATCATAGTTCAATTCCAGAGGCTAATTGTTAGTTTGTTTAAGTCCCACTTGAGGCCCTGATAAGGGGGTTTTCCCTTTGGAAGCTTGATTGAGCTAATGTGAAAGGCAAGACTGTGTAATTCAGATATACTACTGCAATGCAAACAGTTTCATGTATTAATGGTCACTAATGACTTGTAATCAAGCTATGATTTGTTAGGTTGAAAACAAAGACGCAATTAGTTTATTTGTTCAGGGGTGTAAATGGAAGAATTTATCCATTTGCTGATTGTTCTTTTCCATTGGAGACGGTCGGCTGGAGCACTAGACTTGAGCTGTGGGACCTCGGGGCTGCCACTGTCTGTTCCTGGGATTCTCCCAGCTTCCTGACCGACACCTCTTAAGTCTACCACCTTCATCAAAAGGGGACGAAGAGGATAACTGTTCTGGTGCCCTTTCTCTGTGGCCTTTCCTCTTGCAAATCAAGCCCCTTCAGTACTATTTTTTCTCTTTTTGCTCCACTCTGGTCCCAAACTTCAACTAGTTGATTTTCTCAAAGTATGACCATTCATTCAGCAAACAGGTAACACGTAATTATTGAGGGCCAGTTATGCTCCAAACACCATCTTAGGCCTTAAGTTGTATAGTGGTTTTCAAGAGTCTTGACTCAATCTTTGCAAGGTTTACAGTCTTTCCATAGATGTCTTTAAAATTTTCTGCGACATTAACTACTCCTTTCAGTGCTTATCACTAAAACCCAACGAAGACTCCTTTGGCATGAAACAGATGCTCTGTTGAGATATGCATCTTTGAGAACAAGGCACTTTGATCCTTCAGGGTACACCAAAACTGGCACTAGAGATTTTGAGGAATTATAATGACTCCTTAGAAAAGATATACCTGATGTCTTCCCTAATCTTTTATTTAACCCGAGGAAGCAAATACATTTAAATCCTTATGGGAGGGACTTCCCTGGTGGCACAGTGATTAGGAATCCACCTGCCAACGCAAGGGACATGGTTTCGAGCCCTGGTCTGGGAAGATCCCGCATGCCGCAGAGCAACTAAGCCCGTGCGCCAAAACTACTGAGCCTGCGCTCTAGAGCCCGCGAGCCACAACTGCTGAGCCTGCGTGCCACAACTAGTGAAGCCCGTGTACCTACAGCCCATGCTCCGCAACAAGAGAAGCCACTGCAATGAGAAGCCCGTGCACCACAACGAAGAGTACCCCCCACTCACCACAACTAGAGAAAGCCCGCGTGTAGCAGCAAAGCACAAAACAGCCAAAAATAAATAAATACATTTTAAAAATAATAATAAATCCTTATGCGAGACCATGACATTAAAACATAAAATCCTTTCATCCTTCATCAAGTGGAAACACTGTGATCCACTTGATACCACAGAGCAATAATGATACAGGTTATCCCAGTGAGACATTAGATTACTTGAGATCATGTTGAGACAATGGGAATGATCGCACTCCCATAGCACATGACTTCTTTCCTCATCAGAACTAATCCCACACTCACCTGAAATTCACTAATCTGAAAGGACTATCAGTCTGTGTTGACTATCTCCTCCCCTGGAAGGTGAGAACCTTGTGTCTCTTGCTCAGCATTTATCCCAGGGTCTAAAACAGTGCCTGACATATAATAAATATGCTCAGTAAATATTTGTTGAATAAAATTTAGGCGCAATGATGAGAGCTTGAAAGCTAATAGTATCATTTGGGATTTTGTGAAAAAAAGCAAAATTGATGACAATGATCTTAAGAATTAGGACTGGTAAACAACTGGTACCATAGCTGACCTCATCTGCGTAGGATTGTTTTTTATGTCCCCTTTATGTTCACTTCCACATAATATCCATTTCAATGCATTAATGACCCGTACGATAAAAGGGACTTCCTATACCTTTGGAAACTACTGGAACCTACCAGTGATATTTCTTATACTCATCACAAGGGTAACCGATCAAATTTCTAGTGTGAACTGTCGTATTCTTCAGAAGTCAGTGAGGAGCGTTGACGTTCAGGGATGCCTTGGCAATAGTGTAGGTGGGTGGTGTGGTCACTTTTCATTCATTTATTTAATAGATATTTAGGGGACACTTATTGTGTGCCAGGCGTGGGGTTAGATGCCAGGAATATGGAGTAACAAGGCCATCTGGGGAAATACATTAACCAAAGAATAACAAAGATACATATACAGTTGTGACTGTGACAGGCTCTGCAGAGGAAGAATTTGTGGTGCTATGAGAGTGACCTGGTCAGGGGACACGCCCCTGGTGAAGAGGGGATTGGGCTAGATCCTGAAGCGGTAGTAAGAGTTAGCTGTGTTGCAGAGGAGATGCAAAAATATATGTATAGTAGTAGCAGTAAGGAGAGTGTGTGTCCAGAGAAGTGAAAGGTGACCCGTGTGGCTTGAGTTCCCACAAGGTAAGCGTTAGACAGAAGCCGGATCTTGCAGAACCTTGAGGGCATATGAGGACTTTATTGCTTTTTATCCTAGGAGTCAAAGGACATGTTAAAATATTTAAACGTAGGGAAGATGGGGAGCAGTGACCAAATTTGTTTTTTGAAATCTGGCTGCAGTGTAAAGGGCAGAATGGGAACAATCCAGGCTAGGTTGACAGAGACGAGTGATTTGGTCATATGAAACTGGTACACAATCTACGTAATATATGCCCATGTGAGGCAGTCCCCATATAAAGCATGTACCCTTCCAAGACATTCAAGATGAGCTTCTCCATGGTATAATACAGACCTCTTCAAGTCTCCTCTGTGTCATTCACACACACACAGACATAAATTAGCATCATTAATGCAGCAGAGTGGCACATTAGTGCCCAGTTCCCCATCCAGCTGATGTATGGCTTGAGCATCTTTGCCTTTGTACTTTCCCCTTCTCCTTCAAAGGCTGTTCTCAGGTCTCATTTTCCTTCCCAGAAGTGTGAGATTGGTTTTTCTGCTGTGCCGTTAGAGTCCTCCACCACTTAGGGTCTAATCCGCCGTGGCTTTGTTCCTGTTTGTCAGGGACCTCGAGCATATATTAAGACATTATACAGGGTGGAAGCTGTATTTTGACAATGATTATGCCCATTATCTGTTTTAATACATGTAAATTGCTGTGGAGAAACAAACCATTTTATGCCACTCGAATCCTTTTCAGGGAAGCCTGAATCCTTTTTGCGTAGCTTAGATGTATTACTGTCATTTTCCCTTCACGAAGTTGAATAAACACACTTAAATCAGACCTCGGTTAATGCACCCTCTTTTACTGTTGCCCTAATGTTGTGAGTTTAGTCTTTGAAATCCATATTTGGTGATATTTGTAAATTCATCTGTAGTCCCTTCCAGAGTTGGAATTGTTTGGTAAATCCAACATGTGTATTATATGTGGCAAGCACTGTACTTGGGGTACAGCGGTGAATAAGGACGAATGCTGCCTTTAAGAAGCTTACAGTCGTTGCCCGGTGTTGGCGTGGGAATTTACAGATAAGCAAGGGCAGAAGGTTAGAGTGATCCACGTGGTAATGGATTAGAGTTGGAGACATCAGAGGGAACTCCTGTTTAAGTTTATATAGATACACATGATTGCATAGGGAAGTATTTATGTGTAGATACACGGAGTTGTATACCTACATGTATTTATTTCTGTGTCAGCTGAGAGCACCTAAAAGAAATGACACCCCAGTAGCAACAGGCCCAACTAGCACCCAGCTCTTGATTTCTAAAACCACTCTCCAATAAAATGACCCTGGAATCCTGGGAGAAATATCTGGTTTGGGGACTGGAGAAGAAAATAGATGAGATGACGTCAGAGTCTCTTATAGTCCCAAAATGTAAGGAAGTGCTCAAAAAAGAAAAAAAAAAAAAAAAACCAACATTGATGAGAGTGTGTCCGAGTGACACAGGAGCTGACTGAAGGAGTTCCCAGTGGCTCAAGTGGAATAACTGGAATTAAAAAAACATAGTCGTATTGAATTATATCCCAAAGTATAAAATAAATATCCATGAATCCATACTGATATGAAGAATTGAATAAATTAATAAATGGGAGAGAAGAGAAAAGTCTCCCTTGTGGAATGCCAAATAAATTATATAGAAGACCCAGCCTCACGGAACATAGCAAGTAGGCATAATTCCCCATTCCTTAAGTGTGGGCTGCACATAAAGACTTCTTTCTACAGAGTAAAGATGAGGAAGACAGGGGGGCAGGGACAGGAAGCATAACTTTACAGAGGAGAAACCTGACAGACATTACTTCAGCTAGTGATCAAGGTCCACATGAACAGTCATAATTCATGTTGATAGTAGGCATCCTTGATAGGATGTGATGACTATGACACTTTGTCACTTTCTCTGTGATCTTTGATCAGGAGAAAAACATCAGACAAATGGCAAGGAAAGTCTGAGAAACTGCCGCAAGAAGAGGAGCCTAAGGAAACGTGACAAGTGTAACATAGTATCCTAGAAGGGATCCTAGAGCAGAAAAAGGACATTAGGTAAAAACTGAGGAAATATGAATTAAACTATGGACTTTAGTTAATAGCAATATATTAATACTGACTCATTAATTATAACAAATGTCCTACACTAACAGAAGACATTCATAATAGGGAAAACTCTGCAAGAGGTATATGGGAATTCTCTGTGCTATGTGTTTAATTTTTCTGTAAGTCTAAAACTGTTTTTAAAATTTAAAGAATAAGGAGCTTATAGTCTAGTGAGGGAATCCAGTAAGCTAGTAGGCAGTCGTAATACAGTATAATGAAGGAGGATGTATAGAGTGATTGGGAGAAACAGCAGGGCATCTAACTGGTCCTTCAAATCCTGACATGGCCACTTTGGACAGTTTACTTGACCTTCTGATCTTCTGTTTCCTCATCTCTAAAATGGTGATAAAACCTGCCATGAATCAATATAGACTGTGAGGTCAAACTACAGGAGCTCAAACCCCCAGCTACAGAGCTAGGTGGTTTACTAAATCTGTCTGGACTTTAGTTCCTCATCAGTAAGTAGAATAATAATAGTACCTACCTCAGAGAGTTGTCCTGAGGTCTGGGGTAATACCTGTGAAATGCTTAGAACAAGTCTCGGCACACCGCGCTAGATAAATGTAAGCTTCTACTGCTGCTGTCAGCTCACAGATTTATGGTGAAGACTCAGTGGGGTGATCATGAAGAGTATCTAGCACGTGCCTGCCATGTCATAAACCCTGTGGTGGTGGTGTGATGGTAGTGACAGCGGCAAGAAAGAGGTGCTGGAGGCCAGGAGAATGCCCTTCCCTTGAATCCTACACACCAGACACAGTGGTCTTCTCTAACCCTACACTAAGGACAGGATAGGAGTTGATGAGGTAAAAGGAGGGTGATGGGTGTGGGCTCTAGCAGAAGGAACAAATGTCCAAAAGCCAAAGGAAGGGCAGAACTTTATAGAGTTGAGAGTGGCTGGAGTGTGGAGTCTAAGGAGGGAGAAAGAGAAGTAGGTAGGGCCAGCATTATGTCAGGAATTGAAGACTGGATTCAGGATTTGGACTTTAGCCTAGGGTCACCATAAAATACTGACTATTGTTTGAAAAAAAATCGATTGGAAGTGTAAGATCATTTAGGAAGCTATTTCAGTTGTACAGGTGGAGAGATCATGGTAGGGAATCTGGAAGTCGAGTTAAAGAATTTGAAGTCTAACAATAGGGCAAATACTGACTGTACAATTTTGTGAAAATCTTTTTCTGCCTATGAGTCAGACATATTATAGTATGTGATGCCTGGACAATTTCCTAGTATCTGCATAAGATTTAAAAAGTGTAGGATAATGTTAAGAAGTTTAGGTAGTGACTTTGAAACATCTACATACTTTCCACCCCTAATATGTACCATCATAGATAATTTTTTAAAAAACATAAACATAACAATCAGCTTAGCTCTGAAATGCTCTAGACCAGCATCATCCAATAGAAATGTAATACAAACCATGTGTGTAACGTTAATTTTCTATAGCCACATTTAAACAATAAAGAAAACAGGTGAAATTAATTTTAATAATACATTTCACCAATATATTGAAAAATTGTCATTTCAGCATGTAATCAGGATAAACATTATGAATTAGATATTTTACATTCTTTTTCTTGTCTTCAAAGCCTGGTGTGTATTTTATACTTACGGCACACGCCATTCACACTAGCCTCATTTCACGTGTGCAGTAGCCACGTGTGGCTAGTGACTGACTGTATGGGACAGCTCAGGTCTAGAGCTTTCAAACTCCTAGTCAGAAAATCTTTTTAGCTTTACACTTGCTGGTGAAATCTTTTTCAAACACGTTAGTCAACATTTCTGCCTTAATACCTGCACATGGGAAACTGACTTTAGTGCACATACTCAACTTGCCTGTTTCTTTCACTCAATTAATAGTGAATGCCCACTATATGGTAGTGGAACACCTACTATACGAGCGTTGGTCCTGGTTTACACACTGGAGTTCTAATTGTGAGCTGACCGTACAAGTTGCCTATCCTTCCTGGAGGTTAGAAGGTCATGGAGGAGAAAGGCAAATAGAAAACAAAATCTAGTAAATGAGGTAATCATAAATTATGCTGTGATGAAGACAAATGAGAGACTTTTGCTTTTATTTCTTTTGCCTTAAGAGACAGATCCAAAGAAATATTGCTATGATTTATGTCAAAGAGTGTTCTGCCTATGTTCTCTCCTAAGATTTTTATGGTTTCAGATCTTACATTTAGGTCTTTAATCCATTTTGAGTTTATTTTTGTATATAGTGTGAGAAAATGTTCTAATCTCATTGGTTTACATGTGGTTGTCCAGTTTTCCCAGCACCACTTATTAAAGAGACTCTCTTTTCTCCATTGTATATTCTTGCTTCCTTTGTCATAGATTAATTGACCGTAGGTACCTGTGTTTATTTCTGGGCTCTATATTCTGTTGCATTGAACTATGTATCTGTTTTTGTGCCAGTACCATGCTTTTTTGGTTACTGTAGCTTTGTAGTACAGTCTGAAGTCAGGAACCATGATACCTCCAGATTTGCTTTTTTTTTTTTCCCCTCAATATTACTTTGGGAATTCAGGGTCCTTTGTGGGTCCATGTGAATTTTAGGATTATTTGCTCTAACTCTGTGAAAAATGTTTTGAGTATTTTGATAGGGATTGCCACTGTGGAAAACAGTATTGAGGTTTCTCAAAAAAACTAAAAATAGAACTACTGTACGACCCAGCAAATCCCACTCCTGGAGTTTCTGAAGAGAAAGAAAATAATGATTCAAGAAGATACATGTACCACAGTAAGCAATAGATGAATGTCCATCAACAGATGAATGGATAAAGAAGATGTGGGGTGTGTGGGGTGGGGGTGGGGGGGTATATAGACGTGTGTGTGTGTGTGTGTGTGTGTGTATATATATGTATACACACACGATGGAATATTACTCAACCATAAAAAAGAATGAAATTCTGTCATTTGCAACGATGTGGATAGACCAGAGAGTATTATGCTTAGTGAAATAAGTCAGACAGAGAGAGACAAATGCTCTGTTATCACTTACATGTGGAATCTAAAAAATCAAATGTATATAACAAAACAGAAACAGACTTATAGATATGGAGAACAGACTAATGGTTACCAGTGGGGAGAAGAAAGCAGGGAGGAGCAAGATAGTGGTCTGGGATTAAGAAGTACAAACTACTATGTATAAAATAAATAAGCAACAAGGATATGTTGTACACCACAGAGAAATATAGACATTATTTTGTAATAATTTCAAATGGAGTATAATCTATAAAAATATTGAATCTCTGTTGTACACGTGGAACTAATTCTGTAAATCAACTTTACTTCAGAAGAAAGAAAGAGAAAGAAAGAAAGAAAGAAGAAAAGAAAAGAAAAAAGAAAAGAAAAAGAAAAACAACAATGGGAGACTGAGATACTGGATAACCATGGTGGGACAGCTTTAGATAACCTCAGTTGAGGTGACATAAGATGGAAAATAAAGGGTGAAACTGAGTCAGCCCTACAAAAATTTGGAGAAGGAGTAGATCAATTAGAGGAAATAGCATGTGCAAGAGCCCTGAGGCTCTTGACAGAATGAAAAGAAAATGATGATGGCTGAAGGTTGGTGAGGGGAGGAGAGAGTGGCATGAGATGAGTCTGTAAAGGTGGGCAGAGGCCAGGTCTCCTGGGACTTTGTAAGTCATAGTAAGGAGCTGCAGTTTTGTTCTAAGTGCTCTGATATCTAAAGGATTTTAGGGGAAGAGATTTGTTCATTATAAAGATTTCCCTAACCTCAGATCACTACATAGATGAAACGTAAGAATTCAGTCAAGTGAAAGGTGGAAGAAAGTTTGTTCTGCACACCTCACAGTGTTATTAAAGAGAGAAAGATGGAATAAGGTATGTGAAAGTTCTGTGAAGAGTATAATGATTCATAGATGCAAGTGATGAAAAGAAGGAAGTGTAAGTGCTAAACCCAGTTGTTTTTGTTGGGCTCTTTTCATAGTGGAATTGCTTTTGAGCTCTTCTTTGTAATGGAATTGCGTTTTTCAGTGTCCAGGGTGCTTTGTGAATGGCATCTCAATTTTCTTCTCCAAAAATTAAGTTGCACAGAGTGGAGCTAGGCAGGCAGGTCTTCCACCCTGACTGTAGCTTCTGGATTTCCAGATATGTGGTTGGCTGTTTCTGAAACGAATGCTTGTAGGTGCATGGTGACATCTTGGGGATCCTGCCAACAGCTTGTTAGTGTGTATGAAGGAGGAGCAAGGATCCAAGGAGGCCGGGGAAGAAGATGGCCTTTTATTTGTCTGGCATTTTGGAATATTTTAATACATATTTTGAAATCATTATCTCATGGTCATGATAATTCTGTAAACTAGATGAAGCGAGCAGACACCTCCAAATCATAGAAGAATGCCGAGGCTTTGAGAGATTGAGTCACATGGTTACTTGTGGGCAAAATGGACAATGAGAGTATATCTTCTAACTTGCGCTTTTTTCTCTCCTGTGACAGAACACCAGTGACTTATCTGATCCTACAGTCCATTACGAAGCGCCCCTTTTAGGAACGTATAAAATAGAGTCTGAGTTCATTGGGACCACATTTCCTTTGAGACTGTTTAAAACCTAATCTCCTGTATTCCAGTGCTGCTGAAGGCAGGGAGACGGTTTCATAATCTGTCTTATGATAAAGCAGCTTGACTGCAAGCCCCAAAGTAACTGGGTTTATGTACTTCTCCAGGTATACTGTTCGGTACACTACCAAGTGTCATTAAACAGCTAATAAAAATGATGGAATCAAGACCCTACTTGGTTGTCATTCACAGACTGACACCTGGATAATTTTCAAGCATTAGGACAGAAAGAATCTGCATTTAAAAATTATTTTAACCTAATTTACTAATTGAGAGTCTAGGAGCCAAAGTTTCTAATAGTTAGTACTTGCTTGTTATTAGCAGATAAGAAACACGGACTCTTTTTTCAGGTGTGTCATTTTTTTCTTTGCTTTGACTTATGGTTGGAGTGTAGTCTTTTGGAAATGATGTAAATAGAAATTTGACCCCAGTATATTTAAAATAGAGCTTCTTAAACTTTCTGGGGGGAGTGGGGTCAGGAGGCCACATGAAGCCCTTTGAAAATTTGATGAAAGCTAAGGTTCCTCTCCACAGGGGGGAAAAATGCTAAGAAGGCCATAAACATACAATGGGCCGTATAATTTGAGAGAGATCAGAGGTTCCCATGAAGTTCATCCCTCAAGGGCTGATCAAGCATTTCTAATCAGGAAGATTGAAGAAAATTGCTGTGAACAAGTATGCAGAACTGAGGCACGAATGTGCAGTGCTTCAAGGGGAGGATATTGTATTCCATGCCAGAAATGGAGTATGGTTGTTCAGGCTTCGGAATGACATGGCTAGGGAATGTGGATGAAGCCCTGTTGTCTCAGAGGGCTCACCTTGAAGTTTGTCCAATCCAAATAGGATTTAGAATTTTCAAAGCTTTCTAACCTCAAACCCCTTCTTTACTAGCCTGATCTCATTCCATTTCTGGCCAGTAGCAGGGGGAGCACCAGCTGTCTGGGTTGTGATTACCTCTTGCCCACAGGAAACCTTGGGAGCAGGAATGGTGGGGGAGTGTTTCTCACAATTGGAAAATACGAACAGTGCGTTTAACCTGGGCTTCTCTTTTCCTTTTTTGGGGGGTGGGTGGTGAGAGGGGGAAACAGAGCCAGTTGGACAGAATAGCTCTTTTAAACATGCTGCAGTGATACCTAAACCAGTTATCTTTTACTCAGGAGTGGTTAATGCTGCCTTTTGGATGAGACGGAACTCGGGTAGAACTTGTACTAGTGAATAATTCAGGAGTGAAGAGAGGACTACATGCATTCAGCCGGGGGTGTTACTGCATCTAGCTTCTGCTTTGAGTTTTGGTGCATTTGATTTTTATGTACAGGGAGAATAGAAGACCTTGAATAGTCTCCCTAATCTTCAAAAATATCAGCTCAAATCCCACTTTTTTCCCCAAAAGTCTCCTTGACTATGTCAACTCTTCTGAACCCCAATATTAGAGATTCTAATTCATAATTTAATGCTTAAAATAGCATATTGGCCACTATTATTTAATGCATGTGTGCCGTGTTTCTTTTCCTGGTTGTAGCCTCCTTGAGGGTAGGCATTATATCTCTCCCACTAGAGGGTAAGCTTCATCAGGTCAGGGACACATCTAGTTCTTTTATGACTCTGATTTCATCACCATGTCTCATGTATTATAGGCAATCAATAGATAATTTTGAATAAGCAGTTCTAATATTTCAGCATCATTTATAGCTCTGATTTTTATGCTACTTATAACGTACATACTGGTCGTTGAAAAGAAAGGCAGTTTATTTTTGCTTTGCATAAAACCAAATTGGAGTCAAAGTAGGACTGTTTGAAGTGGTTGAATCTGAGACTGATCTTTGAAGTTTGGCTGTCATGGTTGATGGACCTCCCAAAAAACGTGGGGTGTTTGGAAAGTGGCTAGGTTTTATGAAACTCTCTGTTGGTTTTATTTTTAATTATGTCCTAGAACTGTACTTTGAAACCACAAGTTGACTCATTGGAGAGATTGATTTGGTTATTCTAAAGACAATGAAAAGAAACGAAGATTTGTCAAGAAAC
Source organism: Stenella coeruleoalba (assembly GCF_951394435.1). Lineage (NCBI taxonomy): Eukaryota > Metazoa > Chordata > Mammalia > Artiodactyla > Delphinidae > Stenella > Stenella coeruleoalba. Next base: position 122,879,076 of record NC_137148.1, on the reverse strand, counting down.
AACTTCAACTTCACCTAAGCACTGGGCTGTGTAATTTTACATGTGTTATCTCATGTAATTGTCAAAAGAACCCTGCAAACAGTAATGTATTTTCTTCTTTTAGATGTAAAAAGAGATTCAGAGAGGTAGCTAATTTACTTGGACTTTAAGTTCTGTGAGATCCAAGTGTCTGGCACAGAGTCCTTCAACTAAATGTTTGTTGAATTAAATTTATCAAAGGGTCTTCGTTTGGGCCTCAGTGGATCAAGGCTGAGTTGAATCCAAAGCTGTTGGTCCTTGAAGCCCATCCTCTTTCTACTACTGCCTCTCCTCTAAGTAGAAATTCTTGTAGAGAAAAAACAGAACCAACATTATTAGCTGGGTTTTGCTCTTGCTCTTTGCTCTTTCAACTCAGGCTACGTGAGACTTGAGTTTTCAACGTTTGGCCCCAAATATCATTTTCCTCTGTGTGTGCTATTTGCCCAGAGATGGTGCGAAAGATAAACTTGACTTCCTGGCAACAACTCAGCCAGAAACTGAGAATTGTTAGAACACGCTCTTCCTGATACCCTAAGGAAGCAAAAATAAACATTTGGAAAGAATAAAGTTGCCGAAATGGTAACACTCTTTGCATTTTAGTCTCTGTCTCCTGCTCTCCAGCCCCAGGCTGGGGGGCTAGCGGCCATCCAGACACAGCCAAGAAGTCAGCAAGTTAGAACTTTATCATGTTTTATCATTCCGGTTTGCAGCCTTCTTTTTAATAGAACTCTAGTTCTCCAAGTTGCTGATGACTGTTTCACGTGGTCAGCAAATTTAAAAGTCTCTTCCGAAGCTACAGTAAAAAAGAGGAGATACTAAGTTTTTTAACAACTTTTATTGGAGTACAGTTGACTTGCAGTGTTGTGTTAGTTTCAGGTGAACGGTAAAGTGAATCAGTTATACATATATGTATATCCACTCTTTTATAGATTATTTTCCCATATAGGTCTTTACAGAGTGTTGAGTTCCCTGTGCTATCAGTAGGTCCTTATTAGTTACCTATTTTATATGCAGTAATGTGTATATGTCAATCCCAATCTCCCAATTTATCCTTCCCGCCCTTTCCCCCATGGTAACCATAAGTTTGTTTTCTGTATCTGTGACTCGATTTCTGTTTTGTAAATAAGTTCATTTGTACCATTTTTTTAGATTCCACATATAAGTGATATCATATGATATTTGTCTTTCTGTGTCTGACTTACTTCACTCAGTATGACAATCTCTAGGTCCATCCATGTTGCTGCAAATGGCATTATTTCATTCTTTTTTATGGCTGAGTAATATTCCATCGTATATACGTACCACATCTTCTTTATCCACTCCTCTGTCGATGGACATTTAGGTTGCTTCCATGTCTTGGCTATTGTAAACAGTGCTGCAATGAACATTGGGGTGCGTGTGTCCTTTCAAACCATGGATTTCTCCGATGTGTGCCCAGCAGTGGGATTGCTGGGTCATATGGTAGTTCTATATTTAGTTTTCTCAAGAGCCTCCATGCTGTCCTCCGTAACGGTTGTACCAATTTACATTCCCACCAACAGTGTAGGAGGGTTCCCTTTTCTCCACACCCTCTCCAGCATTTATTGTTTGTAGATTTTTTTTGGTGATGGCCGTTCTGACTGGTATGAGGTGATACCTCATTGTAGTTTTGATTTGCATTGATATTAAGTTTTATAGGGGCAAGCTCTAGTTCTTATACATACCTCCCAACTGACACAAACACATGATTTTTAGATTTTTAGAAACTGCATCTACTTTTTAAGACTCAGTTTGAATCTATGCTTTTTTAAATTCAAGTGCTGCATAAATAATGTTTGCTTTTCTGCCGCCCACATCAGCATCAAACAGATGAAGCAAGTGATATCTTTCTGAAGAAGAGTGTTGTGTGGGGCACAATTGGAGCCAGCTCCTAACTAATTAGAAGTTTTATGGAGGGAGACTGGAGATCAATGTGTGGAGCAATCTTCTGGTGTTAAGCCTGTCAATGAGCGGAAGAGATGGGCTTGGGAGATGGTCCTTTCACAGGGAGGACGGCTATCCACGTTTCAGAAATGTTAAGAGGGTGGAGTGGGGAAGATTGTGCTAAGCCTCTGATGCCCCTTCCTACTACAATTTCTTTAATTTTCACTTCCCAAGATGCTCTTTGCCTCTGGACACTAGCTATTTGTTTTTGTTTTTTATTTCAGGGAAACCTTATCAGGAGAGATAGAATGGAGGTCCAAAGGATAGCATATAAGGAATTGTTTAAGATTTGTTAAATAAGCTAGTATATGTTCGTCATAAATACGTTCACATAACACACACACACACACGCACACACACACACACAGATGGGGCAGAGGGCAGACACGTCACATATCCTGGGTCCTGTTCCCACTCCTACCTTAACTCTAAGCTGTAGTCTCCCCTCATTCCTCTGTCTGTGTCTTCTCCCTCCTGTTCTGCCTGCACATTCCTCTCTCCCTCCCTTCTTGCTAGCTCTGTGATCTTGGGAAATCATTTACCTACTCTGTGCTTTAGCTTCCTCTCCTATAGAATGGAGATATGTGTGTCTCCTTTGCACATTCATTGTAAACGTTAGAGAGAATGTATGCAAAATACCAACACGGAGTCTGGCAAGTGGGAGGCAGCTGTTTTTATTTTTCTTTCATATATTTACTCGGCAGGTAAAGACTTTAACACCAGGATGGCTATATTCTAGGCTCCCTTTTAGGGGAACAAACAGAAGACCTTCTCACCAGGGGCTCATAAAATAATGAGCAAGACATTCTTTTACTGCAGGGTGGGACACAGGGCTAGGGAGGAAACTTATCCGAGAATTCAGCTCAGATACCCAGATTCCTCATGAATCAACTTCTGTGATTCCTCTATTCTGGAGGCAATTGTTCCCTCTTTTGCACTTCCTAGAGGTGTGCTATCCAATAAGGTCGCCACACTTGTGGCTACTGTGTACTTGAAATGTGCTTATTTCATTTGAGATGTGCTGTGTCAGGTACACACCAGACTTCAAAGACTTAGTACAAAAAATAAATAGCTCATTAATAACATTTTAATATTGATTACATGTAAAGAATGATATTTTGGATCTATTGGGTTAAATAAACTATAAAATTATTAAATTGTAAAGTTAATGAAAGGTAATATTTTCTTTTTTTGCTTTTTAATGTACTTACTAGAAAATTTGAAACCACATATGTGGCTCACATTTTCTCTTGGTCACGCTGTCCTAGTGCTTCACTGTGCCACTTCATGGTCCCATGATTTTCTTCTCCCATCCCCCATATGACTCCCTAACAAATTTGTCATGTGGATTATTTTTGCTTCTAAATTATAAACTCCTCCAGGACACTACAGTTATTATTTATACTGCCATTTGTTATCATAGCCCCTAACATCAAGTCTTCAATACATACTGTATGGATGGATGGATACATGGACGGGAACTCTATATCCTGAGGCCTGTGAGCTTTAGAGAATCATAGTCTCTTACTGTGTTTTATGCAGAAGGCAAGTTAAGTGGCTGCAGATGGTCAAAAAGTCAACTGATCTCGCCAAGGTAGCACTGTACCAATTATACAATAAAGATCTGACCACAAGGCTAATCAATATGTCCTAAGACTACATCTGTGTCTGCAGCTAGCTCTGTGACCTTTGGCAATGACTTGTTTCTACAAGGAACAGTTTTCAGAATTGCACAAATGTTTGTGTTCTGCAAATGACAGATATCTGGCTGCCCCTCATTAAGCAAAGCCACAGAACCTCCAAGACACCTTCCCCCTGAAGAGTAAGAGTCCAGAAGTAGGGAGAGCAGCAGTTGCTAAGGATTCATCTCAGGAGAGCAGGCAAACAGCTCTCCTCCAGGAGCTAAACAGAATCAACTCAACTATACAAAATATGAGTGGAGTCCATTGAGCTGCAGTTTGAAACTGGCTCATCTCATTCTGACTCAGCTCCTTAAACAAAGGAGATCAGAAAATAAACACAGTTCTTGCCATGGTTTCCAATACTATAATCTTGACAAAATACCCTTGTGTAGGAGGCTTGCCAGTGCATTGCTACCATATGGTTATAGATGGGACTTTCTTTTTTTTAATATTTATTTATTTATTTGGTTGCACTGGGTCTTAGTTGTGGAAGGCGGGTTCCTTAGTTGTGGCAGGTGGGCTCCTTAGTTGTGGCAGGCGGGCTTCTTAGTTGCGGCAAGCAGGCTCCTTAGTTTTGACATGCAAGCTCTTAGTTGCAACATGCATGTGGGATCTAGTTCCCTGACCAGGGATCAAACCCAGGCCCCCTGCATTGGGAGCATGGAGTCTTATCCACTGTGCCACAAGGGAAGTCCCGGGACTTTCTTTTTTTTATGTTTTTTAAAAATTTATTTTATTGAAGTATAGTTGATTTACAATGTTGTGTTAATTTCTGCTGTATAGCAAAGTGATTCAGTATATATATATATATATATATATATATATATATATATACACATACACACATTCTTTTTCATATTCTTTTCCATTATTGTTTATCATAGAATATTGAACACAGTTCCCTGTGCTATACAGTAGGACCTTGTTGTTATCCATTCTATATAGTAATAGTTTGCATCTGTTAATCCCAGACTTCCAGTCCATCCATTACCTACCCCTCCAGCCCCCCACACTTGGCAACCACAAGTCTGTTCTCTATGTCTGTGAGTCTGTCTTTATGTCTGTGAGTCTGTTTCTGTTTTGTGTCGTATTTTAGCTTCCACATATAAGTGATATCATATGGTATTTGTCTTTCCTTTTCTGATTTACTTCACTTAGTATGATAATCTCTAGGTCCATTCATGTTGCTGCAAATGACATTATTTCGTTCTTTTTTATGGCTGAGTAATATTCCATTGTGTGTGTGTATACACATATATATACGCGTGTGTGTGTGTGTGTGTGTGTGTATATATATCTATATATATATATATCTATATATATATCTCACATCTTCTTTATCCGTTCACCTGTCAATGGGCATTTAGGTTGTTTCCATGTCTTGGCTGTTGTGAATAGTGCTGCTATGAACACAGGGGTACATGTATCTTTTTGAATTAGAGTGTTCTCTGGCTATATGCCCAGGAGTAGGATTGCTGGATCATATGGCAACCCTTAGTTTTTTGAGGAACCTCCATACTGTTTCATGGGATTTTCTTATCCCATTAGCCAGAGACACCCCCCAGTGAAGAGCCTTAAGAAGTTTATGGTGGGCCACAGTACGCATTGTAAGAGGTTTCACAGGAGTTCATACTCCAAGTGGGTGGGGGATATGTGTGTGATAAGGGTAGGGAGAGAGAATTTTTTCATCCATTTGAGAATTTAGCAACTGGTATATCAACTACCGTGGGCTTGTTGGTAGTTGAATGGGCAGGGAGCAGTGAACAGAATTACTTGTAGACCAAATAGTGAATTTTCTGTCAAAATTCGGAAAATAATAATGATAATGAAAATAATAGTTATTGAGTGTTTATTATGTGTTAGACATATTGTTGAGTATTAAATATGAATTCTTGCATTTATATATCACAGACAACCCAGTGAGGTTGGTGGTATGACTATCACCTTCTTACCCAGGCTTAGGAAGTTTTTGTAACTTAACCAAAGGTGACACAGCTTACAACTGTTGGAGCTGAGACTCTAACCCCGATCGTTAGGCTGTAATAACGATCATATACAGGGTATCTTTGCAGAATTAGCAGCATCTGTTTTCCTTACAATAAAGCAGTTTCTGGTTAATGACATTAAGAGGAGGGGACGTTCTGTCACCCTTCACCACAAATGATGAATTTTTACTGGTTATCTGTGCTATGCAACCTAAGAGAGAGAGGAAACGTGGCATAGTGGAAGGCGAAACTGGAGTCTGGGCCAGGCTCCGCCAGCTGGCCACATTTCTGGGCCTGTTTCTTCCTCTGTAGACTGCGAGGGCTGGAATACACTTTCCAAATATAATATATGAAAAAATCATATAATAGTAAATCATATTATTGTTCATCATGAACATTTCTTCTGCTAGAGTGTAACTACAAATGGGTCAATAGGTCCTTAAAATGTTTTGAGATCATCTTTTATTCTGATTTCTGAAATCCAGTTTTGGAACACAAAGCAGTTTGACCTTTCTGAAAAATCATAAAGATTTATGACTTTTCATGTGGAGAATGCAGTCAGTATTACTTACAGCTCTGAGCCTTGAGAAAGAAACCTGATAACAAGGATGTTAGGTGAGTTGACACGAGTGCGATATTTATAGCTAAACCAAAACAAAAGCGCTTTGAAATCACTCAGTTCAGCAAGAAAGGCATGTAAAGCAGGGGTGAAGACTTTCAGCTCTTGATTCAGTTAGAATAATTCTAAATTTAGCTCTGCGGCTAAACAGTCATAACCTTAATCAAGTCACCATTCTGTCAAAATGCCAGTGTCATCATCTGTATAAAACATGAATAATAATAATGGGACTTACCTCCATAGAGTTATTACATGAATGAAATGCATTATGTTTGTAAAACATCTAAGACCTTACCCTATGCATTGCACAGCCTCGGTAAGTGTTAGCTGCTCCACTTATTAGAAGGCAAGTAATTTACCATGTATAACAAGCATCCTTTTTTAAAACTCTAGATATCATAAAAGTATATTTTACCATGGAGATCATTAGACAATAGATAAATGTCACCGGAGAAGTTATATGAGCATCTCACCTGGTCTATTTTGGAACCACATAAGCTAAAACCCTAGGATGTGGATAGAAAGGGTAATCATTTCTTAATTTTAAAGAGATAAACGGATTCATATAATGAGTCATCTCTAATTTCCCCTAATTTCCCTACAGTATTCTGTGAAAATAAGCACAGTTCTGCACACTGAATATTATTCGGTTCTTTGGATGTCAACTATCGATTGTTAGGAGACAAGGGGATCAATAATAATAAATGTTTGAAGTTGTCAGCTGTGGTGCTGTTGGGAGGATGGGAAGAGAGAGAGAGGGAAGGAGAGGGAGAGACAGAGAGACAGAGACAGACGCACAGCTGCCTGACAGAGCACTTTGTGATCCATCTCATTACTTCCCATTCACCAGAGCTTGATGTGAAAATGCCTCAGCGAATGGAGAAGCTGTTTCAACAGGTCTTCCCCACAGTAAGTAAGGTGTCAAGGTTTCATAACCACTGGATGCCCTGAAGTTAGACACTGCCTCGTCACATGGAAGCCAAAGCCTGGGAAGAAGACGGCATATTTCCATTGCCAGTGTCCAAACAGGCAGGGGGAATTTGGTGTGATGATACAGACAGGTTTTGTTTCAAGGCAGCCTAAGAACTTGGCTTACTCAGATCCTTGCATGTGCTCTTGCTGTGACTAGTGTGAAAGGCTAAAGATGACAATGAAATTATTAGCTAGTTAGTAAACATGACATGAGAGGGAAAGTAGCACAGAAAAATCTCCCTGCTACTTAGGAATGTAGGTTAAAAAAAAATCTCTCTGTGGAATGTGCTCAGTCGAAGCTCTGCCTGCCGCACACATGTGTAAAGGGTTCTTTTTGATGATGAGCTCGATCTGTTGGTGTTGAAAGCATTTGAAAGTGATGAGCTTATGTGGCCATTTCAGAAATAATGCTAGAAACGAAGTAACAAAAGCAAAAGCAGCTTGTGAAGTATCTGCTGGAAGTAACTGGAAATGTTTTAAGTAGTTGGCTCTCTGCTATTAACAAAAGTGTGACAACAAGGATGAATGTATCTCCCTTCTCTAGTTGGGAGAGAGTTTGTGATGCGTACACCTCAATTGTTTTATGAAATGATAGTATGGTAACAAGTCACCTAATGACCTTGGAAACAATAAATAATAAAGCTGGTATACAGAAGAGACCACTGGTTAATTATGATATGTGATACATGCAGCCTGGCTAACCAAACTGGAAGAAGAGTGAACTAATGTTTGTTAAGATTCAGGCACTGCACTTGTGCTTTATAGACATTATTGCATTTAAGGGTCACATCAACTTTATTGATTGTGGATATGATTATGATGAGGGACCCATAATAGCTAATGTCCATGCAGGAGTTAGCCTGTGTCAGATAGTGTGTTAAGCATATGACATAAATTATCCAATTTAGTTGTCACATTCCTATAAGGTATGGGAGATTAATTACAGTTAGCTCCATTTTACAGATGAATAAACTGAGGAATATTGATCAAATTCTCCCAACCAGGATTCAAACCCAGATCTTTCTAACTTTTAGAAGCACTGTGCCTGTAGTAGTAATAAAAATGAACTATAAAGAAATAATAAAGAAAAAGAAGAAATCTGTTGCGTGTTCACTGTGTACCAGGCACAGAACTATATGTTTTGCATAGAATATCTTATATAACACTCACGATCCTACCATACCTATTTTATTGCTGAGAAAATAGAGGCTTAAGAACTTGCCCACTTTTATACAACTAGTAAGACGTAGACAAAGGTTGTGAGCTCACTGCAGTATGACTGTAAAGCCTAAACTGTTAACCAATTTGCCCATAATAAAAATAGTCATAAATTAGGAGTATTTTTTTATTTTAAAAAGAAAAGAGAGTGCTTCTCTATAATGTAAACACAGTTACATGAATAAATGGGGGCTCATGGGATAGAACCTGGATTCTCTGGATAGTTTGAGACATCCTGGATTCCTTACCCATCTGTTTGAACCTGTCACCTTTGCTTCTTCTGTATAGGTCAGTTTTCTTTGCTTTGTTTTCAGAACTCTTTACATGATGTCTCTATGAAATAGGTTTCAGGTACTTAACACACCATTCCCCAGTTTGCCTGGAATTTCCGTAAAGTATGCGAGCAGGGAGAGTTCCCATCGCTAAGCCCCGAAGTCTTAGCTGAGTCTGTACTGCTTGCCTTTAGCTGTGCTTGGCTTCATAAGAACAATGTGATTCTACTCATGTTGCAGATCAAATAAGAAGATATGCTAATCCCTTGCCCATTTTTTAATGATGATGTTTCCCATTGCGTACAGGCATTCCCATTCATATTTCTATACTTAAAAAACACAGAACTCATATTTTGTGCAACTTACAAAGGTACCCCCACCAGAATAATTTAGCCTTTCCGTTTTGTTATGAATCACATATTAAAAAATAGTTTCCCCCTTTATCACCTGACAGATTAAAAATTTTTTTAAAGTAAAAAAAGGATTGGTGTTTACAAAACTTTGTTCCCAAAGAATCATGACATGACATTAAGCATAGTAGCTGTGTCACTCTTCTTTTTGAAGTGTATTTTTCTTACTCTCATTAGAATAAAGATAAACTAAGACCATAATCATGTTAAATCACATTAAACAGTCTTATTTTCTTTCAGTCTTTTCTTTCTATAAAGAAATGTCTAATGTGTTATTCAGTCTATTTGTTGTCCCTTTTTCTCTGTGTTAGAGAAAATATTTCTGATTCAGAAGACTGTCCAGTATCGAAGTTAATAATTTTCCTTAATTAATTACCGAATTGTTTTATTTCTGATTTTCTGTATCAGTATTTCATTTTACTAAGTCAGGGTTGTTAAGTCATCTGAATGTTTTTGTCTTTGTAACCTGCGTGAGGAGTTACTTGAACAATAGAAACGGTGACAAATCACATGTAATTTGAACCAGAACTGAGAATTCCAAAGGAAACATTTTTTTTCCTCGGAGAGTTTGGCCTGCAACAAAGCAGGATTGTCATGTTTTTAGTGTTGTCTGTTTTGTGTTGGAAAAAAAATAGATCATCTTTTTGTCTATACAGTCACTCTGTGGTATTATCTCCATCTGGCTGTCTCTACAGCCCTGGGCCTCTTAGCTCTGAGTAAGTGTGTATCAGCAGCTATTAATAGCCAAATTCTACAATAGTCTGCTGTCACAGATGGAATCTGAGCTTCTGAAGACTAAGACCATAAAAACTCATTACAAAGAAAGAGGTACATTCTTAGGCACTTAATGCAATTAAACTATAAATAATGAGCACTTTTAAAGGAATATACCAGCCCCTGATTCTGGTTTGTGGATTTGGTCATTGATTTGGTCCTTGATACATAAGTTTTTCCTTTATGATGATGTGTGGATCTGTAGTAATAACTGAAACACTGTATGTAAAATTGCAAGAGAATATCTTGTTTTAGAAAAAAAAGTGATATTTAACTTGAGGGTATAATAGAAAATTCCATCACAACAAATAAAAGGGGGAAAAGAAAACCTTTGAACTAAAGAATGTATTATTCATCATGGACCATAGAATTCATGGAGGTGTGCATGTCCATGAAGGAGAGGTTGCTTCTTAACCCCCTGTGACTATTGCAGGAACCAAGACACCCATCATGAAAGAAAGCATCTTTGACTGTTTTTTTCTCTCTCTCTCCCTCTCCTTCTCCCCCTCCCCAAATATATCCATGGAAACTCCCAGCTATTTTCCCCCTAGGCAAGGCAGAGCTTGCTCCCTCTAAAGGAACTGTCTTAGTATTTCTGGTTAAGAGTATAGGAAGAAGATGGAAAAAGGAATTAAAATCTATTTCTGGACCCTCTTTCCCTGTGATCCCCTTGCTTCTCTAGTATTTACCAAAAGAATTAAAGGATTTATTAAATCAGATTAACTACAGTGTCATCTGTTCTATACACAGTAATATCAGAGATGCAGCGAGGCTAGGAAAATGAAAACCCAGTGCTGTGCCTGGAATTGATTCTTTATCGATACTTATTGTATAAATGAAAGGGAGAAATTTCCTTTATTTTCTCATTAGGTTAGAATGTAGGTTTTATGAGGGTGGGACCATATTGGTTTTGTTCACTTCTCTGTCTCCGGCATCTACTACAGTAAGTATTATTGAAGAAATAAATGTATCAAGTTAAAGCAGCTTGTGAGCTCTTGAAAAGGGTTCATATAAATTCCTTCTCAGCTCTGTGCTGACATACAATTCCTCAATATTTTCTTGATAGGAAACCTTTAGAAAATAATGTATTCTGAGTGCCCTTTTCCCTTTTATGTCTATGTAAGTTTTTATGACCCATGCTGCCTTTTTTGAATACCTAAAAACAGAATCCCCAAACATGAATCTCCTATGGTACTTTGAAAGTGATTCTCATGTCAAATAGTATAAATTCATTTAGGAACACAGTGAATCCACTTGAACTAGATTTGAAATTTTCTACCAGTAGCTGTTGGGGTAACGGTGAGGGTATGGGCATTCAGTGTAGGGTATAATCCCTGTCAGTTCAGCTGGCTCATTTATTCATTTCTTCATTTGTTCCAACTATTACATAATCCCCTATTATGTGCTTGACACAAAGGATACAATAGTGAGTATGACAAAAAATAGCCCTCATTTCGTGGATCTAATGAGGATCCATAAGAGGATGGGGAGAAAGCAGGAATTCAACAACCAATTTCAGGGAAGTGTAGAAACTGCCAACTTGAGTTCGAATAGTTATTGAGCACCTATGATGAATCAGTCTCCAGTAATGTTAAAGAAATAAGGTATAAATGAGTTAATAATTATACCTTATTATTATATGTTAAATAGCTATGTGAGAAAATGGAGATATATCCCAGGACAATAGAGGGTTTGTTGAGAAATGCGTGGTATAGTTAGAGGTGATAGGAATTCAGAGAAAGATTAAATTACTAGAATTGAAGCCACCTGTGCATATTCATAGAGGAAGGAGAATATCAACTAGGTCTTTAAGAATGGAAAGGGTTTAGTTGGAGATGCAATTCCACAGTAAATGCAATTTTAAAATAATGTAATTGTTAAAGTTGCTGACTTTTGAGTTCTAATAAAAAAACAAAACCCACACCAAATACATCTTATCTGAATCCCTTTATGATGCAGGGAAATAACTTCTGAGTGAAGGTACTGAATTGGTCATTTGTAAGTCAGTGATTCCAGGAGCCTATTCTCTTGAATTGTTGCATCATGTGATCTGGGGAATTTACCTTGGGTTAGAACTCATAAGGCAAAGATTGCAGTAAAGACTTGTTTTCATTATCACCTCTAATGTGCTAGATAATGTGATCTCAAAAGTTCTCCTTCAGTGTAAGGGACCTAAGGAATTCTGGCCAACTTCTAGGTTAACCCCAGTCCAAAGAACCCATTCAGTTATAGAGGGCTGTGGGCATGATGGTTAAGAGAATAAGCTTTGGATTCAGAATAATCTGGTTTCAAACTTTGGCTATACTACCCTTTGTTGCTTTGGGCAGGTTATTAAATCTCTCCTACATTAGTTACTTTATTTACAAAATGAGAGTGTTCAGATTAAATTAGATAATCTATGTGTACATAGCATGCTGACTGGGGCATTGTTTCAGTGAATGACAAGTGCTGGAAAGATGGCGATGATGATAAGCCTGGAGATGACTGAGCATTTGGATCTTAATTTTTGAATGTTTTACTGGAGTCTGAATTTCAGTGTCCAACTTTGTCTGCCTTCTAGGTCAGTCTCTCCTTAAATTTATAAACTCCTAATATTCCTCAGGCATGAGATTTAAAAATAATTATCTTAATTATTCTGAATTCCATAGGCCTGTTTGGAATTAGAAAGACAACAAAAACTTTAACTGAATGCTGTGTCAAGAATATCTGCCGTATGTGATACCAAAAAAAACCCGGCATGGTAAATGCTTACACTTTTAATGCTCATTCCAGTTTTCAAAGCACTGTAAAATGTAGCATTGTACTGGGCCCTCCCAAAATGTTAGCGATTGCCTCTTTTTACACATAAGGAAGCTGAGGCACTGAGAATAACTTGACTCAATCAAGTTACCTAGCTAGTAAGTGGTGGAGCCTAAATTTGAATCCAGATATTTTAACAAGTCCATGAGTATTTCCATGACTCTTGAGCTTACAGTCCATTTGGAGATACAGAACACTTATTTAACAGAGAATAATGCCAGCAAATTCAACTTAATATGTCTCATTGTGGTTAATATCTAAAAGTACGAAGAGTAAAAATGAGAGATTTTAGTGAGATAGCGTAATCAGAGCTTTCTAGGAAATCCAAGTACTGTGTGTGTGTGTGTGTATGTGTGTGTATGTGTGTGTGCGTGTGTGTGTGTTTTCAAGTAAATGTGGAGGTGTGAGTCGCTGCACTATGAGCCACCATGTCATTTCTGAATGTGTGTCTCCTGCTGAACCGAAGGGGAAAGAGCTGCTTTTTCAGCACCACGGACAGCTCAGCAACTCTCTGAAGGGTTGTTCCATATACAGCACGAACAAAGTCCTGTCTATTTGATAGCATCAGCTCTGTGAAGCCCAGGGGAGCTGCCCTGACCTTGTAATGTGCACTCAGTGAGTAATGTAAATTTAAAGTAGCAGTGGAGTTGCATTAAATGCTTATTCAGGAGGTTTCATTAGTGTCAATAAGTATGACACATTTGAAATTATTGATTTTTGTATTTTTCTCAATTTAGAATTAGGAGAGGCTCAATTAATTACTGTGAAGTGCCTTTATACAGCTTTCTATGTCTGTTAAAGCCCATTTCAATAATTACCAGTCTATCATAGTTGAGTTTCATAAATCTACTTTTTGAGCGTATACTCTTCCTCCCCCTCTCACCCAATGCTTTCTCCCAAACTCAACTATTCAGTGTATGGCTAACCCTCCTCTGTGATGATAAAGACCAAATGGAAATCTATAGATGCTAATCCTGTAGCTATTGAAGAATGGGCCCTGGGGAGTCGAAGAGCTGACTCATAAATTAGGAAGAGTAGAACAGGGCTGCTATGCAAGCAATACCTGCCCTCGCTGGCCATAAAACCAAAGAGGTAGTTGCGAGGAACATAAACTGAGGCAATTTGAGTTTGGGGCACCAATTTGAATACCTTCCCTATAAGTTTTCCATGTGATGAACCTCTATCTGATTTTTAAGGCAGGGGGTCGGGGGAGGATGAGACTGACTCTATGTTCTAAGCTTTTGTGCTAGAAATAACCTCACATTCAGTAAGCTTTTTGATCTTCAGTAAATTATGCTGTTATCAGATTTGACATAATTACATACATTCAATTAAAATCCTGCTTTCTGTAACTTCCTGTGGCATCTGATAAAGAAGAATTTGTGGCTCAGCTGTTTAAAAATGAGGAAGAGGAAAATCAAATTCGTTGGGAGAGAGCTTGGACTTTGTGCCTGGATTCACTATACATGTACATCAATCACTGAAGACCTAGGAAAGAAATGGATTCCCAGCCCTAACCTTTCAGATGGTACTTGCTTACTTGTTAGCAAGGACCAGTACAGCATAAGTGTAATTTGAGTCTTTTCCAACTTTGCTTTCTAAAATTAACCTGAAACGAAACAATAGGGACTTCTGTTTTGTTGGGTTTTACAGAGTCACTCTGCTAGATTACAGGTCCTGTTACTGTTTCATGTTGTTGGGAGAAAAATTCAGGAGGAGAGGGAGAAAGAACCATCTCATCCTTCTGCTTGAGAAGAGTGTGTACTTGTCATGGCTAATTGAATCAGTTTCCAGGATTTTTACCTTAAAAGTAGATTGGGCATTATGACATTGCAAATGAACTTACCAGATCATTTTAAAGTTAATCCTGGAAATTAAACTACTTTAAAGATCCCTTCTTCCCCTCTTGATGCACATTTTGCTCTTTATGTGGTATTCCCTCTAAGTTAACTCTCTGGCAACAAAACAAGTTCACCAAAAGCAGTGACATGCAGGCTGTCAGATAAAATCTCCAGATTGAAACCAGAGCTCCAGGGGGCTGAGCTCCAAGCCAGAGAAGAAACATGTGTGACCTTTTGGTTCAAATGGAGGGAGTGTCTCTAAACAGTCCTCTATGCCAAAAAACTCAGCTTTCCTTGGATATAAATAAAAACAAGAGTCCTTTGTTCTCAAAGACGTAAGAATGATATTTGGTGTTAGCTCACTTCTTCCCACGAGTTCTAATTTTGGGGACTGTACTGCTTTTAGGTTCGAGGATGTTCTATCAGTCTAGATTGCTAATGCATAGAAGGATTTGTTTTGGTGTTTTATTGGTGATAAAAGAAGCTTATTCATGCATC
Organism: Stenella coeruleoalba; assembly: GCF_951394435.1. Taxonomy (NCBI): domain Eukaryota; kingdom Metazoa; phylum Chordata; class Mammalia; order Artiodactyla; family Delphinidae; genus Stenella; species Stenella coeruleoalba. The sequence continues at coordinate 122,864,026 of NC_137148.1, read as the reverse complement.
CATTTAGCACATATTTACTGAATACCTACTATATACCAGGCACTGTTCTAGGTGCTAGAGGTAGAGTACTCAGCAAGATCAACAAGGTCTTTCTCTGTTCTCGTGGACATTATATTCTCATGGGAGAAAAGATCCAAAAAGCAAATAAGAATTTATAGGGTGATAAATGATATGAAGAAATGAGAGCAAGTTAATGATATAATAGAGAGTATGGGCAGTAGGGAGCCACAATTAAATAGAATAGAGAGGGAAGTTCTTGACACTAAGACCTAAATAACAAAAAGGTGCCAAGATGGGGAAAATCTAGGGAGTGAGGACTCTCAGAGGGAAAACAGCAAATGCAAAAGCCCTGAGGCAGTAATGAGGTTGGAGAGTATGAGGAACAGAGACAAATGGGACTTGAACATGATGAATAAAGGAAAGAGAGTGACAAGAGTGGTAGGCAGATCCAGACCATGTAGAAGGTTCGAGGCCATGACATGGAGGGTGATTTTTATTCTGAGGGCAGTGTGAAGATAGTGGAGGGTTTAAGAGCAAGGCAATGATGTAATTGGATTTAGCTTTCCAAAAGAGCTCTTTCAAATCTGCATTCTCATTTGCAAGACTCTGCTCTAAATCGGAAAGCCAGTCCTTTTTCTGGCATCTTACTGATTTGTTATTTTACAAATTTCTTTTCTTGTAAAATAAGCATATTTTAAAAAGTACCCAGCATAGTGCAAATGATTGGACAGCCATGCTATTTTTAGATGGATTCATTTTCTAAAATGTGAGTCAATGTTTTACATGTAATATAACATTTGAAGGCTGAGTTCTAGTCTAACCTGAGCCACTAATTTACTGAGCCGAGTTACTTATGTTCTCAGTCTGCATTTTCCCATTGGTAAAATGGGAAGATTAATACCTCACTTGCTTACCTTGCATAACTCTTGGGGAGCTCTGGTGTGAAAGTATGCTTGAATATGCTTATTATAAAATTGAAGGAGCTGAAAGTTAAATCTATTCATGCAATTAAACGTTTGTTGAACACAGGGTACAGGGAATCTAAATAGTTTTAATAATAATGGTTGTCATTTCATTGTCTCACCTAGGTGCTCGGTAATAAGCACTTTTTCATTTACTTCTGATTCCAACCCTATGTTAAGTGATAGGAATATCTCTATTTTTGGAGGGAGAAAACTGGGGTTCGGAGAACTTACTTTCCTAACCTAACAAGAGATGGCTGGGATTTTACCCCAGGTCTGCTTTATCTCATGCTGTGCTGTTAAATTCTGCTACATTTTAAAGGACTCCAATGCCTGGTAGGGAGACAAGGCTAAGAAAACTTGTTGGTATATTGGAATCTGACAGCCTAGAAGGGGGAGGGAACAAGTTCAGCTGATTTCCTAGAGGAGGGTGGCTCTGAACTTGATCTGGAAGGATAAGCAAGAACTTCAAGGGACATTAAGGAGTGGTATGATGGTGAAGGAAGAACATCTTAGGAGGAAAGATAGCCCAGACAGAGATCTGGAAATGGGAGAGAGGGGTATGGAATGGGGAATGGCAGGGAGGTTGGTGTGACTTAATGATGTGTTCTATTGGATCTGTGCATACGTGTGTGTATGTGTTGTCTGTGGGTTTTTTTTTTTTTTTTTTGGTGTTGCAGAGTCAGGGTGTGTGTGTTTTTGTCTGTGGATTTTTTTGTTTTGTTTTGTTTTGGTTTTTTTGGTGTGTGGAGAGATGGTGTGGTGTGTGACATGGTGGGCGGGCAGGATGTGGCTAGAATATGCCACTGTCGAGGCAGTGGAATGACAGGAATAAGGAGGCCTATTAGGAGGCTAGTGTACAAATGTAGGTGAGAGATGGTGTGGGCCAGAATTAAGACAGTGTAGAGGAAGAGACTTATCAGGGCAGTATTTTAGAGATAGAATCGGTAGGGCTTCTATTTATGTCAGGGTGTTGTTGCTGAGAAAGAGATCCAGGTCTAGGGTGGCAGTGGTGTAGATGGAGCCCTAGGAAATTAAATGAGGGAAGAGGGGGCAGAAGCATATTTAGAGAGAAGATGAGGTGGGAGAAAATTTGGGACTCCATGATTTTGAACAGCCTGACATCCACACGGTGACACCAGTGTAGGGGCAGGTTTGGGAATATGGCCCGGAGCTCAGAAGAGGTATAGCCTAGAGGAAGAGTGATGGGGAGGAAAGGTCCCCACGCAGCATGGCCTTTCTCATCTAATATTGCAGTGCTATACTTCTGTGACTACATCACTTTCGTGTAGAGCATTTAAAACTCCTGCTGAGGGCTTCCCTGGTGGCGCAGTGGTTGAGAGTCCCCCTGCCGATGCAGGGGATGCGGGTTCGTGCCCCGGTCCGGGAAGATCCCACATGCCGCGGAGCGGCTGGGCCCGTGAGCCACGGCCGCTGAGCCCGCGCGTCCGGAGCCTGTGCTCCGCAACGGGAGAGGCCACAACACTCAGAGGCCCGCGTACCGCAAAAAAAAAAAAAAAAAAAAAAAAGCTACTACTGAACATCAGAGCTTTTCTGAAGGAGTTTTTGTGCCCCTCAGAAAACATTCAGGCCTCCGTCATCCACACATGAGCGTTCCTGGCAGTTTTTTTTTTTTTTTTTTTATTCTTAGACTGGCTGTTGCATTCTGCCTAGCATGTTTTAAGGATATGTCCCTTATTTCCTCAAACTAAACTCATTTTAATATAATTTATCCGAGAAAAACATTGAAAGGTAAATCTTACGGGAGAGAGTTACAAGCATTCCAAAGTTAACTGGAGCTGGTATTTAACTAGTACATTTTCTGGAATTATCTGTTTTTGTCTTCCTATTCTATTAGTTGAGACAGCTGCCCCTTGACACTTTTGGAATCTCCACGTTCAAAGTTAGGTGCCGTGTCGCAATCCATTTCGTTTCCGCGATTGTGTCTCTATCTGCGTGCATCCGTCCCACCCCCAGTGTTTTATTTACTTTAGATTTATTTTTTGAGACTCTGCCCATCCTTAAGTTTTTAATCTTTTGCAAAGAATTTTACTGTGACAAAAGGAGAACTCTCCACATAGCCCACTGCGAAATTGTTGGTAGAAATAAAATGTCTTTATCTGACAAAGCAGAAGCAGCAGAAGAGTGAGAGCCTGATGGTGAAAGTGATGAATCAGCTCAGATTTACAGATTTCTTGGCCCCAAAATAGTTCATTTTTAAAATATATTATTCAGAGCAAGGCCTGAGCAAGTGAAAGAATTAGAGCTGATTTTTCCAGCTGGAGATTTTGTGCAGGAGAAGAAAGCCTACATTGATTTGTAGGCATAACTGACCTCGGTAGGAGTGTTTGATTTTCAAATGAAGAGAAGGCCATCTGTTGGTTCTTGAGGGTAGGGGGAATGAGGCGGGATAATCACTCGTTGCAGCATGTTGTGCTTTATCCCTGTTCAGAAACTCGTGAAAGCCTGGGCTCAATCCATCTTCAGATATTATCCCCTATTTACAAGGAAGTCAGAACTCAGAGATTACATGTTAGCTCAAGGTCACCCAAGGAATGCGTGATATGAAATGGACCAAAACTCCTGTCTCCTGATTTCCAGGCCAGCATCCTTTCCATCGACTACCTATTAAACAATATAAAACTCCTGCCATTTCTTATGCTGTGATCTTGGCCAAGTCGATTAGTCTCTCCGAGTCTCAGATTTCTCTCGTTTGTGAAGTAGAAATAATGAAACAACTTCATTCGGTCACTGAGAAAATTAAATAACCTAAGAGGCATGAGGACCATATCCGTACGTAGTAGGTGCTCAAACTATGTGAGTTCCCTTGAAACAATGGGGCTGATTCTGGTGATGCTTCTCTAAGATATTGTCAGTAAAAACGTAATGGTTTGTAAATCGCAGGTGTCTCTCTATGTGGAATGAAGGTGAGTAGAAAATAGTCCAGCAACCAAATGGAGGGAGCAGAGACTGAATTAGAGGTGATGCAAATACCTCCATGATTTTTCTGCACCTAATTTTTTTTTGGCAGAGATGGATGTCCTTGGAATTCAATTCATTCATTCATTCAGAAAATTTCTTGGACATCATATTACCAGACATGGTCCTGGGTGCTAGGATAGAGCAGCTAACAAGACAGCTTTATTCCCTGCCCTTGTGGAGTTTAAAATCTAGCGGGGAAGAAAAACCTTGGTCAAATAATCACAGAAGGGGTATCTAAGCTCCGAGTCTGAAGGCTTCTTTCTAACAGAGTCCTCATAAACTATGCTGGAATAACCTAACCTAGTCTTAGGGGATCGGGGCGGGCCTCCCCCCGAAAGTGACCTTTATGCTAAGGCTCGGGTGTTGGGGCAGCCATGCCAGCTAGAGGGAGCACCATAAAGCAAGGCTATGAGGTGGAAAGGTACACATCATTTTGGAGAAAGGGAGTGGAACTGAGAAGCATGAACAAGTGCAAAGATGGCATCAGATGGGACCAGGAAAGAAGTGGGGGCCAAACCGGGCAGGACCAACCGAAGATCAAGGAGAAGTTTTGTGGAGTTGTAGGCAGTGCGTACACTGGTCAGATTTGGTGATAGCAGAGCCACCCAAAGGGGCATATATACAGTGCCTGTCGCTCAGTCTGGGGGCCCCTTCATGTTCTAGTGTCTCACCTGTCCTTCAGGTAATTGGCTTCTAACTCCAGAGTTATGGGGAAAGACTTAAGTCATAATAAATCTGAGTTACTAGCAAAGGAAATGGCCCGAGTCCTTCAAATATGCTTATAGGAATCTACCAAACCAAGCTGTGCCTGTGCACGTGATACCCTGGTTGCTTTATCTGTTTTTAATATTTTCTTGGAGGCAATGGGGTACAGGTAGGACCGTGTTGATTCTTCTTCTTCCACACTGTTTCCCCCTTTTGTCTTCTGTGTGCTTATTTGTGGATTCACTTATTCACTCAACATACGTTCATGTATTGACCTATAATCTAGTTGGAGGTATAAGATATATTCAACAAATTACAAGATTGAAAGAGGCAAGTACCATAAAGTATTTTAAAAATGGAGTAGAGGTTTCAGAGGAAGAGAGGACCACTTCTAGTTTGTTAGGAGGAGACAGGAGGTAGGCAGGGCTCAGGAGAGGTTTATAGATGAGGCAGCGTTTGACGTGAACCTTGAAGGATGCAGGAATAAATAGGCAGATGTAGGGAGTGCAAGGAAGACAGAGGCAGCCTTTACAGAGAAAGAGAACAGTGAGTGAAGACCCAGAGGGAGCAGACGATGAATGGAATAAAAAGTCTGGTTGAGTTTTAACCTATGTGAAGGAAAGTTCTTGGAAGTTAGGTGAGGGCCAGGTGCGAGGAGCTGCAAAGGCTCTAAAGAGCTGCTGGATTTCAACAGTGGGTAGCTATGGACAATTTTCAGCTGGGAGGTGGTGTGACTGGAAGGTGAGGAATCAGCTGGAGGGGCGTCGGGGGAGGACAGATGGCACCAGAGCACCAAGCCCATGGCGTCAGGCATGTTGGCCTAATGTCTGAATACACTGGGCCCAGACCCTGGCGGGCATTAGCACAGCCTAGACAGTTTGTCCTGACTTGCACCCCAACCCTGCTGTGTGATCACTGGGGAGCATATCTGAAACAGCTCTCTAGAAGGTCCTAATGAAGCCCAGCGTTTGGGAACCACTCTCTTCTACTCCACGTGCAGGCCTCACAGAAACCCACCAGTCCAGTTGTAGAAGGACCAGCAAAGACATAGCTGGCTCTGCCTCTCATGTTTATGAACGGGGCTGCTTTAGATGCTTTTGGAAGCAGAAACCATGAACTGAATTAATCCTTTGAAACTGATACCAAAATAAGTTATTATCAGCAAATTGCTGGCGGAAACATTTTGTCTCTTGGTCAAAGAGATAAAACCAAACCCCGTAGAGAGGTGCACGCAGAACCTTCTGTATACACCAGGTTGTTAATAATGATCGCCTCATAGAAGTGAGCTTGGGGTTGGAGGGAGCGTTTTTTTTTTTGCGGTACGCGGGCCTCTCACTGTTGTGGCCTCTCCTGTTGCGGAGCACAGGCTCCGGATGCGCAGGCTCAGTGGCCATGGCTTATGGGCCCAGCCGCTCCGTGGCATGTGGGATCTTCCCAGACCGGGGCACGAACCTGTGTCCCCTGCATCCGCAGGCGGACTCTCAACCACTGCGCCACCAGGGAAGCCCCGGAGGGAGATTTTTATTTACACGTTTCCAGATAGTATTTAAAACACACTTTACAATAAGCAAAAATTACTTGAGTAATTAGAAACCCTAGTTAGAGACTTTCAAGCAACAAAAAAGGACCTCTTCAAATCATATTTCATTATCCAGATAAAAGGGGAACGATAGCCTCTGTCTTCAGTGGTGACCAGGCTACACCATGGGCACTTGTGTCAGAGGATGTCCAGGTCAGATGGTGAAGAAAAAAAACGTCTTAGGCTTCCTGGTCAATGACACTGGGAATGTTTACCTTGGGAAAGAAGACTTTCTGGCAGGATAAATACCTTAGATGTCATTCTGATTGAGATTTTAGGATGACTCACAGCTGGGAGGAGGAGCCAGAACAGCAAGATCTTGACAGTCTAGATTGATGGACCAAATCTAATAATAAAGTGAATTGTATGGGGATCAATGCCAATATCTTCCCTGAAATCTTACAAAGCCACCTGCATGCATGCAGGGAGGGGAATAGCCTTTAAGAGCAGCTCATCAGAACAAGCCTCCAGGGTCTTAGTTAACTCAGAGTGAGTCAAAAGAATGCTGTGCCTGCCGAGAAAAGGGATATGCGCTTGGCGGCATTAACAGAAATCTAGCGTCTATTTACTTCTTAACCAGTGGTATGCATCAACATCACCTGAGAGTCTTTTTCCAAATCTGCTTTTTCCAAGTCCCCACTGACTGTATTCCAGTCTGAGGGGAGGAGAGGGAGGGACTAAGCACATAATTGTCAGAAACGCTGCCCCCATATAGGCCTCTGATTTTTTTTTTTTTGCGGTACGCGGGCCTCTCACTGTTGTGGCCTCTCCCGTTGCGGAGCACAGGCTCGGGACGCGCAGGCTCAGCGGCCATGGCTCACGGGCCCAGCCGCTCCGCGCCATGTGGGATCTTCCCGGACCGGGGCACGAACCCGAGTCCCCTGCATCGGCAGGCGGACTCTCAACCACTGTGCCACCAGGGAAGCCCTAGGCCTCTGATTTTTAAACATTGACCTGGATCTAAGGCAGGGGACCCCCTTGGACTCTTCAATCTGAAATCTTTGATTAATTTCTGAAAAACACGTTTAAAAAAGAAGTAACCTGGGTTTCTATTGCTGATTATGAAAGTGATTTCTGGACAAGAGTCATTTTTATTCCAGCTTACAATCTTATTCAAATCGGTTTTAAATAAAATAGTCGAAATAAAATTAGGACCAATATGGAAAGCAGTGTTTTGTCATGTGACTTCTTCACTTAATATTCTAATATGAGCATTTTCCCAGGCTCTTTAGAATGATTTTTAATAGGTACATAAACTGTGCATTATAAGAGGTGAACCAAATTTTACCCATTTCCTTTTGTTGTAATTTGGATCTTTTCCAAACTTTTTCACTATTATTAATAACACTGTACATGCATGTGTGATACCACACTTTGGAGAGGGATGTTGACACACGGCAGTGAACAGGATGGTGGGACTTTCATAATCTTGACATTGGAACAGCTGAAAGAACTTTAATCTGGAGAAGATTTAGTGGGCTTGGAGGGGGGTGGTAAATATCTTCAAATATTTGCAGGGAAATCAAACAGAAAAAGAATTCAATTTGTTTCTCCAGCCTCAAAGGGACAATTGGGTAAAAATTGCAAGGAAACAGCTTTCAGGGGAAGGTAATGAATTTTCAAATAATTAAGTTTTGAAGGTCTCACCTGCCCCACCCTTGGGGATGCTGGCGGGTGAGTTAGCATTTATAAAGGAAGTAATTGAGGAGACTCAAATTTCTAATTGGGGGAGGGGGGGTATGCAAAATGGAGTCACAGACTCCACCACAAATGGTGGTAGGAGCTACAACCCAGCACTAAATGGTTTGAGCTAATGGACTCTTCTAAAACAATTTGAATTCAAGTGCCTTTGGTCAGAACATTCACTCCTCAATTAGCCACAAGTCAGTCCGTCCTCATTTATTTTAGCTGCCTGGGCTCCCGAAAACATTTAAATTTTCTACCCCTAGTACATGCTCTTTAAATCCTTTGATGCTGTGAATATTATTCATTCATTCAGATGCTTATTGAGGACCTACTGTGTGCTCATTAGTGTGTGAGATGCTAGACATAACAATGAACTTGACAGCTTCTGTGCCCTCAAGAACCCTGCAGTGACAGCATGCAGGGGAGGGGTGGTGTCAAATGAATGTGGATTGGAAAAAGAATTTGGGAACTCAGCTCCAGAAGGCCTAATCAGGATCAGTCGTTGCTACTAACGGTGAGGTGTGTTTTGACTTGCCCAAAAGAGGAGCTTTTATAACCAAGTTCTCAAGGGAGGAAAGGCACCTTTTTGGAGGTGCGGCCCATCCCCTGCTCCCCAGCAGATTGGTGCAGGCAGAGGCAGCTGGCACATGGGTTGGGACTGCTGTGGAGAAGATTCTGGTCCTGGGGGAGAAGTAGTACAGTTGGCTTCTGTATCCCCTTTCTACCTTAAGGATGAATCATCCTTGGATTCCATGTGGAGGAGCTACAAAGGAAGCAAGCAGTATTTTTAAAAATTGGTAAATCAAAAAACTAACATTGTTGAAAAAAATGGAAAAAGGGACTGAGAAATGTGGAGTTCTTTTTAGCTCTCTCCCTTTCCTTTGGTATTTATTTCACAAGGGAGTTGTTTTACCCCCATTCTGTTGCCTATACTCTATTTGAAAGCATCTATCGAGTGTGTACTTACTACTAGACTCTGTGGTTAAGTGCTCTGTGTACAATAGTCCATTCATCCTCGTGATAATGGGAGGTCCGTTTTGTAGAGGAAGAGACTGAGGTTCAGAGAGTCCACACTTAGCAAGTTCTGGAGCCCTGCTTCTTTCACTGCTTCATGAGCCCCAACAGGGCTTTAACCGGCACCAACTGCTGCCTTCTGATCCTGATGGCTTCCTTCTCTAAGCTTTCCACTCCTGTTCCATCTGAATTCTTGCCATCTTGCCAGTACTCTTCCCTCTCACTCTCTCCATTCTGTCCCCGCTTACTCCTAGATTCTGCTCTTCTTGCCATCTGTCAAGGCGCCCTTTGTCCCACCATTTATTCTTCTTGCTGCTTAAACAACTCCCCTTATCTTTCGATTAGTCCACTGCTGGGAAGCCAAACACATTCAGGCAGCAGATTTTCTAACAACCAGAGTAGCAGCAGAGCAAAGCAGTGGAAAATGGGAGGTTTTGATTTAAGAAGGCTTTAAGAAGTGCTTTAAGAAGGCACTGCTGGGCTTCCCTGGTGGCGCAGTGGTTGGAAGTCCGCCTGCCGATGCAGAGGACGCGGGTTCATGCCTGGGTCCGGGAGGATCCCACATGCCGCGGAGCAGGTGGGCCCGTGAGCCGTGGCCGCTGAGCCTGTGCTCCGCAACGGGAGAGGCCACGGCAGTGAGAGGCCCGTGTACCGAAAAAAAAAAAAAAAAGAAGGCACTGCTTTACTGATGCTAAGAAGTTGAAAAGAATTATCTTCCCCTATGACTCATTTCAGCTCACTGAGGACTCAGGCAGCTGCTAGAGTTCAGTTGGATTTGTCTTTGCTGAACAGAGCTACACATGTATTCTTGCCTCTAAGTGTGGCTGCCACTTGACTTCTACAAAGAAAGCATCTTGTTCTCGGAGTGACATGCTACTTTGTACAAAGTTATAGGAAACTGTGCTTAAAGAAGCTGCTTCTGAGATTGGGAGTGACATATTATTCATCCTTAGTGATATTTTCAAAAATATTTGTGAATAATAAAAACCCAATTCTTTTTTTTTTTTTTTTTTTTTGCGGTACGCGGGCCTCTCGCTGTTGTGGCCTCTCCCGCTGCGGAGCACAGGCTCCGGACGCGCGGGCTCAGCGGCCATGGCTCACGGGCCCAGCCGCTCCGCGGTATGTGGGATCTTCCCGGACCGGGGCACGAACCCGTGTCCCCTGCATCGGCAGGCGGACTCTCAACCACTGCGCCACCAGGGAAGCCCAAACCCCCAATTCTTGGTGTGGAATATGAATTGGTACATGGGTTCTGTGTATGTGTGTGGTACTATATACTATACATATATACACATGTGTGTGCAATCCTGTAATATGCTAGAGTTTATTTAATCCTCAGAAGAGCCCTGTGAAATTAATGCTGTTCTCATTAGTTCAGAGAAGATGACTTACCCAGCCATAACAGCTAAGTATTAGAACCAAGTCTCCTCAGGTCTGCTGGACTCCAGAATCTTAACCTCTGGGCCATCCCAAAGGGGAATCATGTTATTGGGTTAGCCCAAAATGTCGTTCGGGGTTTTCTATAAGATCTTATGGAAAAAAAACGAACGGACTTTTTGGCCAACCCAATAGTTTGATGCTCTAACAAATGGGACACCATCCATGTGTATAGTTTTATGCCTTTAAAAGCCCTTGCACATCTGTTTGGATTTTGTGCTCACCCCTTGAGATCAGAGAGCCAGGCTTTAATTTCCTTTTGTTTTGAGCTAAAAGGAAAAACCCTTTTGCAAAGTTAATCATCAGTTTTGTAAATAATGAATGCTGAAAGAGAGGTAATGAGACCTTGCATACATCACAGAGCTGACTAGTTAGTAATAAAAACCTCAAGTTAACCCAGATCTCCTAACTCCCAGCTTCTTGCAGCATGCTGAAGAGAACACTAATCTGGGCTCCTGAACCCTTGGGTTAAAATGGACAAGCCGCCTCTCAACTTCACCAGTGCCTAGGAATTCATTTAGCAAATATTCACTGAATTATTACTATGTAGTTTCAGGAATGGTGCCAGGCCTTAGCAAGGCAATGATGGACATTGCAGGTATGTCCTGCATTCATAGAGCTTAAAGTCTAGCAGGGAAATCAGATGATTAGACAAGTCATTTTTACAACGTTTGATGTACATTAAGGGAGCAAATGGCAGGAGAATGAAAACCACGTCTACGATTTGAGAGAAAGGGAACGGGGAGCCACATGGAGGTGGAGGTAGAGGACAAGGTTTTCGAGGCAGGGAATGTTTAGAGCAGAGAGATGAGCCCAGGAAAATACTTAATATGGACCAATACAGAGAGAGAAGCCATAGAGATTTGAAGCCAGCAACTGAGAAATTGGGGCGGTGTGACAGTCAAGGCCGAGCAAAGAGCACCCAGGAACGTTGCCGAAGGTGCAAATACCGGCTTCAACGTTCACAAGCTGTGTGACTTTGGACAAGTTTCTCGATCTCTCTGAGTTTCCCCATTTGTAAAGGGAGATGTTAATACAAACTTCTGCAAGGTGAATCATCAGGCTTGCAAATAATGAATGCAAAGCACCCCACCCCAGTCCTGGCAAAAGTCACCACTACTCACCAGCTGCCCAAGCCTGCAACTTTGGAGTCATCTCTGATTCCAGACTTGTTTTCCTCACCCTACCCCCATACAGCAGGTTGCGTGGCAAGTCCTTTCTGTACACCCTCCCAAATATCTTGCCAGTGCCTCCCTTTATCCCCACACTACAGTGGGAGTCCAAGCTGCCTTCATCTCCCACCTGGACTAAGAAAACAGCCCCACCCAGCCTCCCTGCCTCCACTCTCTGCCCCACCCTTGACCTCCATCCTTTCTTCCCCCCTCAACCAGAATGATGGTTTAAAAACATGAAGCATGTGTCATCGGGCTGCTTCAAACCCTCCAGTCACTTCCCCTTGCTCTTAGTGGAAAACGTAAACTCCTTATTAAGGGGGGCCCTGCGGTATGGCCACCTCCTGCAATATGGCCTCATCTCCCATCCTCATACACTGAGCTCAGCCCACACTGGCTAGCTGCCTCATCCTTCAGGTTGTAGCCAATAGGCATAGGCCACCTCCCCAGAGAGGGTCTTCTCTGACCACTGTGTCTAAACAAAGCCTTCCATGTTAATTTCTACCAGACTACGTTATATTCTTTCCTTTTCAGCCGTTATTAAAATTCATCACTAGTCATTTAGGTACTTACTAGAGTAATTGTCCAGTTCCCTTGCGAGGTTGAGAGCTCTGTGAGACCGAATTATTCTGTTAGGGACCCAGCAAATTATAGCACGTCTGGCACGAGATAGGTACTTGGTCAACATTTGCTAAATTAGAGAAATGAAAGTGGGACTCTCAATAAAGAATAGCTATTAGTGTTCATGAATACCTTTCAGGGAGACCGTTATGCTGTGTCTGGTTATGAGCATTTGGTAAGGATTTCCTTCTGTTCCCATTGTTTGCCTCAATTTCCAAAGTAGAAAGGCTGGCAGCCCAGCGGAAGGCTTTATACCTGACAGAGAAGGGGAAGGTCATTGTCAGTGGGATCCCTGGAAAGAACTGTCCCCACAGCCCCATGACATTGGATCCATATACAAATTCCAGGCAAATTTTTGATATACTTTTTGCTGCAACTCAGGGACCCAGGGACATTCATCATTGGAAAAGTGGGTGCTCATACACGCTCCTGTGTTAGCAGCTGGCGTTTCTGCCTCAAGGATTTTACATTTACAAGGTAATAATAAAAGTGGTATTAGCACCTACAGATGGTCTGTCCGATAGAGATAAATGTTGATTGCAAACTCCAACATGGAAGTGGGATTGACTAGAAGTGTTATGGGGTAATTTAAAGCCCCATAGCAGATATCCCTGGAGATACCTTGGCCAGTCAGTTCTATTTTATTTTAGGGAGGAAATAAAACTCTGCCTGATTGGACTTTTTTTTCCCCTGACAGAAATGAGTAGTTGTCACAATGAATCATAATGGCCAAGGCTGCAAGGCTGGCAATGCACACCGAAGCCTGACTCTCCGTCTGTGGATGTGGCCTTTGAACTTGAAATCAGGGTCAAGTCTTAGGACTCGCATCTTGTTGGATAAACAGGGTCTCTCAGTTCTCCCCCAGGCAGCCTCTTACCGTGTGGTGGAGGTGTGTGGAGATGACTTTTCTAAGAGTGTGCATTTAAGAGTAGAGCTTTCAGGACTCAGAAGTAGTAAATAAGGGGCAAGGCCAATGATGGAGTAATGATGAGCAACTTGATTCTCTAAGACAGCACTGTCCAATAAACCTTGCTCTGATGATGGAAATACTCTAATTCTGTGCTGTCCAATATGGCAGCCACTAGGCACAACTGACTGTTGCTTGCTTGAAATGTTGCTAGTGCAGTGAGGAGCTGAATTTTAATTTAATTTAAACTTGAATAGCTTCACGTAGCTACTGATTACCACATCGGACAACAGAGCTCTAAAATACTGTATGATTGGGCTTCCCTGGTGGCTCAGTGGTTAAGAATCCGCCTGCCAATGCAGGAGACACGGATTCATGCTCCAGTCTGGGAATATCCCACATGCCGCAGAGCAGCTAGGCCCGTGAGCCACAACTACTGAGCCTGCGCGTCTGGAGCCTGTGCTCCACAACGGGAGAGGCCGCGACAGTGAGAGGCCCGCGCACCTTGATGATGAGTGGCCCCCGCTCGCCGCAACTGGAGAAAGCCCTCGCACAGAAATGAAGACCCAACACAGCCAAAAATAAATATAAAATAAATAAATTAATTAAAAAATAATAAAATACTGTATGATTGAAAGAAGAGTAACAAGAATGATGTGTAGGACACGAAGGTTGAATAGGGATACCTAGGGAAATGCGCTGCAGAAGTTGTCACCAAGTGGCTGGGGAGGGCAGGTCCCATGGTGATTAAACACATGCACTCTGTTGTGAGACAGATCTGGGTTCAAATTCCAGTTTCACCAAGTTCCAGCTATGTGACCTTTTGCAAGTCAACGTCTCCAAGATTGACATTTCTCATCTGTAAAACGAGGATAAAAATAGAACCTACTGCCCAGAGCTACTTTATGTCTTCAATGAGATACTATATGAAAACACTTAATACTGTGCCTGGTACAACATATGTCTTAGCAAATTTGGTATAGTATCTTTTAACATGAAATATGATCTTCTTAAGTGTTGGTGAGAATTGTGATCAGAGAGAGAGAGGAGGAACCGAGGGAATTGACTGGACTCATTTGATTACGCAAAAGTGTACTTAGAAACAGCAAAATACTGCCGTGCCTGCCTCCTTGGCCATGGATAGCAAGTTCTGCAGTGTCTCATGAAATGGGTGTGCTGTGAAAGGGCAAGGCACTGGACCATTTGGAATAGAAGTGTGGAATGATCAAGCTCGAAGGGATCTCAAGGACCAGTAATTTTCAAGCTTTAATACAAACAGATCACATGGGGGTCATGTTAGATGCAAGTCTGACTCAGTGGATCTGGGTGGGGACGGAGGTTCTGTATTTCTCCCAGGCCCCAAGGTGTTGCAGAGGCTACTGGCCCAGGGTCCACACGTAGAGTATCAAGATTGTTGAGCACCTAGAGTCTAGGACATAAGACCAATACCCTGTATTCCTGATGAGGAAATGGAGACCCAGAAGGGAAGGCTTTAAGGTCGTGGGACAATGAGAAGTACAGCCAAGGCTAAAACTCACCTCCTATGTGTCCCACTCCAGTGTCATGTGCACTTTTGCCCTTCCCCAGGCGGCTGCAATCTCTTGCATTACATGACACTCAGCAGTTTGCAAACGTCCTTCTGTCTTACACTTCTTTTTCCATTTGTCAGCCAAGGATAACGAAGGGAGACGATTACTCCCACTCCCTTATCCCCACTCTTCCAGTCAGTGACTACTAATTAAGCTGGAGCTAACATTCAGATGTGCCAGCTCTTACCCCAGGGCTCCTCTTCCATTATACCGGTGCCCCTCTGTCGCTCCACTCTCCATCGTGAGGCAGCTCCTGGCTGAATGTGATGACGGCTGACATCTAAGTCTTTGCAGGGACTTAGCGTTTCATCTGCATTTAGGGTAGATAGCACACGGCAAAAAATGAAGGAGTGGAAAGAGTCAGGTATCTCTTCTTTCTCTTTTCTACGCTGCAAACATAGGATTCTAGAGCAGTTATCACCAGGAGAGCAGGAGTGGTGTGCTTAAAGCTTGTGCGCGTTTCCTGGAGTCATAAGTTTTATTCCAAGGGAGCCTAAAATGAATGGCAGCTCCAAGTGGGCAAGGTGGAAACGAAGCACCAAAGTGTCAGGGAAGAGAAAATGTTTCCTTCATAGGCAGGAACCGCACAGTTTCTTAAAACAACTGGGTGAGAGAAATTGGAGCTCGGAACAATTATGATCCTTGTTCCTGACTCTAAGTGACCTTGGATAAAGGTGTGTATGGGTGTAGGTGTGAGTGTGTGTGCGCGTGCAGCCCAGGCGTACACACACACCCTTAACCTCCCTGCTTTCGCCTATGTTCGATGACACACTCAGTTCATATTATCATCCACCTCATTTCACACATCTGTTGTTAAGATGAGTGAAATGGTACCTGCAGTTCTCCCAGAGAATTCTGAAAGATGTGGCCTTTATCTCGATGTTAACCTCTTTAACTGCTTCAGCGCCCATGTTGGGGTCAGACAGTTTTCTAGGTCTTTGCCACCATGTGATTTGGATTCTAAGAGAGAAATGTCAAGAACTAGGAACTCAGACATGTTGAGCTGCTGATAATTAGATGGATTTGTGGCCTCTGCCTATCAGGTCTAGGTCTCAGATGGAGCCACGTATTCTGGGCTCCCAGCTTGGGTGAGCTGGTAAATACAGTTTTTGCCTGAGACATGCTCCAATTATACATCATCTCAATTCGTTGGGATGCTTTGTGAGACAGTAAGGTATCCGGTAAATAAAATACCACTTTCAAACCAATCCATGTTTCTCCTGAGGCATAGTTTGTACTCAGGGCCTATCTGACTTACCATGTTCCATTGCTGTCCATGAATTCCTTCTAAAGGTTAATACCAATACAGACCAGATTGAATAGGAGGGCTTTGGCTAATGCAAAAACTGAAGGGTATTAGACGATGTCACCTCTCCATCTTCTGCCCAAGTGTCTTCGTAGATAAATGGGAAAGATCTATCTGCTTTCCATTTTCAAAACCATTGATTTTTGCTACAATTAGAGAATGAAGAGCTGGACGAGGCAAGATTCTTTTCCCTCTTTAAAAAACAGCATTCAAGGATCCCCGCTGTTCTATTGGCCTTCTCCAGTTCCAAGGGTGCGGGGCAAATGTTCCTTGAGTCAGCATGCCGTCTTTGCTGGGTAAAGACAAGAGTACATCTGCAGTCTGTAGGAAGGTCTGCAAATGACTTCGTGCAAGTAACTCAGGGTCCCCACATGGTTTCCCAGTCTTTAACCTTTCATGTAATAAGAGCCATGGGTCTTTCTGAGCACAGTTTGACCTGCATACTATTGATCTAATCATTTGGCTAATCACTCTCTGCAATTAAATCCTTCTCCTTGCAGTAAAGTTAATCTCTTCCCAGTGCATAAAATCTGACCCCCACAGCTTAAGGGAAGAGAATTGCTGTTGTTTATGTTACCATCTCGGGACCGCAGTAGCTTTATTCTGAAGGCCAAAGCAACTCCTCAAGCTACAGCTTGAGAAGTTGCACCCTCTTCGAATTAAAGTTAGAACCCTTTTCACTTCGAGATGCAAAGCCCCCACTAGGTTGCCTCCTTCCTCCTCAGCCTCATTTCTTCTCTAGAGCCCAGCCTGGAGCATGCACCACTGAACGTTATGCTTTTCCTTAAGCGAGCTGCTTTCGCTCGTTGTCAAGGCCATTAGCACACACTTTGCAATTATTCTGTTGGGCCCTTTTTGTTCTAGCTTGAAGAGATTAGTGTCCAGTACATAATCAATTTCAGAAAGTCCCCAATCTCTGCTCAGTCTTTCTTAGGAACTTCTTGTTGCTTCCAAACAGAACCTGATCTTGTCTTTCTAAGCAACATTCATTCATTCTAAGGAAGATTCATTCATTCACTTGACAAATATGTATCGAACCAAAAATCACATAGTTTATAAGTGGCAGGCTTAAACACAGGGGTGCCAGGCACTGACATTCATATTCCTTACAGTGACCCCAGGCTGGCTGGGCTAAACCTTCCTTATATTTTTCAGGAGCTGCATATATCACAGGGTTTTGAGGAACTTAATTTGCTAGATCTGTTAATGATGACTTAAGCCACATGACTTACCTAGAATATAACACTTTTCAAACATTTATTCTGTTGTGGTTTTCTTCTCCCACTATCCAGTGAATATTTCTCTTCACGTAGAGAATTTTTATTTAATGCCTAATTAAAACTGGTTGGAACCTCACTTATAACCATTCTCAGTTCTGAATTTAAATTTAATGATGTGTTGAAATATTAATGACCTTTATCTTTAAAAGTGTCTCAGTTGTACTAAAGTTAACAAATGTGGCTGATAATAGCCAGCACTGTCTTGGAACATCGTCCCACACAAGGCGTTTGCTTGGGCTTGTGTCATTCTAATGGTAGGTTGTACACAGCACTGACAAATACATAATGTAGGAAAATTTTGCATCACAAAGTGCCTGGGGATTTGGTCTCCTAATAAGTACTTTAAAAATGCTCTAATTCAAGCTAAGTGTAAAGGTGTAAAGCATTTAGAGGAATTGACAGTGTCGGGCATGTGTTCTGTGGAGTAAACCTTTGGATCATACAAAGGGAGCAACCCATAAGCTCAGTTCATTCCTACTTTCTCTGCGTATCCTTCCTTTCCATGGCATGAACATTCCTTATGGTTCTGGTTTCAGCTCCCTGAGCATCTTATTAATGTTGATAGTGAGGACGGGAGTAAATTTATCTGAGGCTTAATTCTAATAGCTGTATTGGACTCCTTCCAATTCCCCACAAGTCCTTTGGGTTCAAATCACTTGCGTGACTCATGATGGCTCTGAGCCTTGGGGCATAACATGAAGGTTTGGTCTCTTTTTTTGAGTGTGTCCTTTGCAGAAACACCTTGATACATCCTTGTCCCACCCCTGCCATGACTTAGAGCGTCCAAACTGAGGGACAGTTGTTTACCAACCTGCCAACAAAACCCTACTTGTAGGAAATCCCATGTCTCATCTGGCTAAATAACTCGGACCATATGTTCAGGTCCCAAAGCTTGGGATTTTTCCAAGCAAGTTCAAATGTGCCTGTTTGCATCACCTGGGGATATTGAAATTCCAAACACAAGTTCATTTTCACATAACTCATTATCCTCCCTCGGATTTGGTACTTAATGTGAACTTTGGCAGCAAATGGACCGAGAGAGATGATATTCCAGGAGCACTTACTAATTCTTTTGTGCTCATCGATACACACAGATAGTGATAATTTGCACTCCAATGAAACTTCCAGAGCCAGGCAGTGCCCTCAGGTATTCAGTTGCCAACCCCTGTTGAGTTCTTGGGTAGAATTTAATTATCCAACAAATTTGGGGGTAGCTATGCCAGATATTGGGTACTGACCAAGACATTTCAAATGGAAGAATCTGGTGCATTCCAGAGAGAGCAGTTTGGGGAGGTGGAACTCTGAAACTGGGGATGTGAAATTTGTGGTGAGTTCCTTGAGCCAGATGTTACTCCTTAAGGCCCAAGAGCCACTGGACATTTGTGAGGGTCATTCGGGAAGGTCTGGGAGCATCCCCCAAGCCCTGGCCTCTGTTAGACAAAGAATTTCGTAGTTTAGAATGAGTTGAGGACCAGCTTTTGTCTGTTCACAATAAAAACAAAAGTACCCAGTTGATTTGAATGACAGACACATACAGCTGCTCCTCTCTCACTCCAGTGTGGTTAAGTGGGGCCCCTTGGAGCACTAACTAATCTTCAAATTTGGACTCATCTGTGGAGAAGTTATTATTGCAATTATACTTTGTTATTCGTAAAATATATTAGTAGTATTTTGATGGTAGTTAGCATCGATAAAATGTGGATTGAGTACCAAGCACTGTGCTAAGGCCCTGTACATCCCTTTCATTCTCATAACAACCTTATGAAATAGGTCATTATAATATTCCCATTTTATAGACAAGTGAGTAAATCTCAGGCTTAGAACGTAACTGCCTGAGATCCTAATAAGAAGCAGAGGCAGACGGCCTGACTCCACAGCCCATGCCTTTCCCCACCGTCCCCAGGGCTGAACTTGACTTGTTGATGGTGACTTCCCTGTCTAAGGGAATGTGCCCTGCTCCAGTCTCTACTCAAAGAGTTAACAGAGGGACCCTATTTTTGTGCACTGTGTCATCTGCATCGTGTCCAACCACAGCTGATTGGACGGGAAGAGAAAAACTGACAGCACGGCAGCCAAGCAGTAGGCTGGCTGTGACCTCTGACGTGGCCTAGTACCAGCAAAATAATAAAATAAAATAAAAGTCAGTTGAGGCCTATCAGATCCCTTCTCTTGGGAATTTAGACTAGAAAATACCACCAATACATTTAGCTCTGAGAGTTTAAGAGGAAATGAAACCATGAGGTCAAATTGGGGCTGTGAAGTAATGAGGCAGCGGTGAATAGGGGTAAAGAAATTCATTTGGTGGAGAGAGCATTGAAGAGAACACAGTCAGAGAAGGAGAGGAATCTTAAGAAAGGAAAAGAGTAGCCAGTAGCCAGGGATGCCCCAAACTTTCATGTTTTTCTGGTTTTAGTTCATGAGGATCCTAACAATATATAGTTGGGAGGGTGAAGCGAGATGGTTTATGTAAATCACCCTGTCGAATACTGATGCATAGTTAAATTATCAATACAAGTCAGCACAATTATTATGTTTACTGTTGTTGAAATTTTCATGTAATTTGTTTTTTATTTATTTATCTTTATTTTTTTAACATCTTTTTTTCTTTAACATCTCTATTGGAGTATAATTGCTTTACAATGGTGTTTTAGTTTCTGCTGTATAACAGAGTGAATCAGCTATACATATACATATATCCCCATATCTCCTCCCTCCACCCTCCCTATCCCACCCCTCAGGGTGGACTCAAAGTACCTAGCTCATCTCCCTGTGAAATGTGGCTGCTTCCCACTAGCTATCTACTTTACATTTGGTAGTGTATATATGTCCATGCCACTCTCTCACTTCATCCCAGCTTACCATTCCTACTCCCCGTGTCCTCAAGTCCATTCCCTACATCTGAGTCTTTATTCCTGTCCTGCCCCTAGGTTCTTCAGAGCCATTTTTTTTTTTTAAGATTCCATATATATGTGTTAGCATACAGTATTTGTTTTTCTCTTTCTGACTTACTTCACGCTGTATGACAGTCTCTAGGTCCATCCAACTCACTACAAATAACTCAATATCATTTCTCTTTATGGCTGAGTAATATTCCATTGTATATAGGTGCCTCATCTTTATCCATTCATCTGTTGAAGGACACTTAGGTTGTTTCCATCTCTGGGCTATTGTGAATAGAGCTGCAGTGAACATTGTGTTACATGACTCTTTTTGAATTATGGTTTTCTCAGGGTATATGCCCAGTATTGGGCTTGCTGGCTCCTACGGTACTTCTATTTTTAGTTTTTTAAGGAACCTCCATACTGTTCTCCATATTGGCTGTATCAATTTACATTTCCACCAACAGTGCAAGAGGGTTCGCTTTTCTCCACATCCTCTCCAGCATTTATTGTTTGTAGTTTTTTTTTTTTTTTTTTTGCGGTACGCGGGCCTCTCACTGTTGTGGCCTCTCCCATTGCGGAGCACAGGCTCCGGATGCGCAGGCTCAGCGGCCATGGCTCACGGACCTAGCCACTCCGCGGCATGTGGGATCTTCCCGGACCAGGGCACGAACCCATGTCCCCTGCATTGGCAGGCGGACTCTCAACCACTGTGCCACCAGGGAAGCCCTGTTTGTAGATTTTTTGATGATGGCCATTCTGACTGGTGTGAGGTGATACCTCACTGTAGTTTTGATTTGCATTTCTCTAATGGTTAGTGATGTTTAGCATCCTTTCAGGTGTTTGTTGGCAATCTATATATCTTCTTTGGAGAAATCTATTTAGGTCTTCTGCCCATTTATTTATTTTTTATTTGTTTATTTTTTAAAATAACATCTTTATTGGAGTATAATTGCTTTACAATAGTGTGTTAGGTTCTGCTTTATAACAAAGTGAATCAGTTATACATATGTTCCCATATCTCTTCCCTCTTGCGTCTCCCTCCCTCCCACCCTCCCTGTCTTACCCCTCTAGGTGGTCACAAACCACCGAGCTGATCTCCCTGTGCTATGCGGCTGCTTCCCACTAGCTATCTGTTTTACGTTTGGTAGTGTATATATATCCATACCACTCTCTCACTTTGTCACAGCTTACCCTTCCCACTCCCCATATCCTCAAGTCCATTCTTTAGTAGGTCTGTGTCTTTATTCCCATGTTACTCCTAGGTTCTTCATGACAATTTTTTTTTCTTAAATTCCATATATATGTGTTAGCATACGGTATTTGTTTTTCTCTTTCTGACTTGCTTTACTCTGTATGACAGACTCTAGGTCTATCCACCTCACTACAAATAACTCAATTTCGTTTCTTTTTATGGCTGAGTAATATTCCATTGTATATATGTGCCACATCTTCTTTATCCATTCATCTGTCAGTGGACACTTAGGTTGCTTCCATGTCCTGGCTATTGTAAATAGAGCTGCAATGAACATTTTGGTACATGACTCTTTTTGAACTATGATTTTCTCAGGGTATATGCCCAGTAGTGGGATTGCTGAGTCATATGGTAGTTCTAGTTTTAGTTTTTTAAGGAACCTCCATACTGCTCTCCATAGTGGCTGTATCAATTTACATTCCCACCAACAGTACAAGAGGGTTCCCTTTTCTCCACACCCTCTCCAGCATTTATTGTTTCTAGATTTTTTGATGTTGGCCATTCTGACCAGTGTGAGATGATATCTTATTGTAGTTTTGATTTGCATTTCTCTAATGATTAACAATGTTAAGCATTTTTTCATGTGTTTGTTGGCAATCTGTATATCTTCTTTGGAGAAATGTCTATTTAGGTCTTCTGCCCATTTGTGGATTGGCTTGTTTGTTTTTCTGACACTGAGCTGCATGAGCTGCTTGTATATTTTGGAGATTAATGTTTTGTCAGTTGCTTCATTTGCAAATATTTTCTCCTATTCTGAGGGTTGTCTTTTCATCTTGTTTATGGTTTCCTTTGCTGTGCAAAAGCTTTTAAGTTCCATTAGGTCCCATTTGTTTATTTTTATTTCCATTTCTCTAGGCAGTGTCTCAAAAAGGGTCTTGCTGTGATTTATGTCATAGAGTGTTCTGTCTATGTTTTCTTCTGAGAGTTTTATAGTGTCTGCCTTACATTTAGGTCTTTAATCCACTTTGAGCTTATTTTTGTATATGGTGTTAAGGAGTGTTCTAATTTCATTCTTTTACACATAGCTGTCCAGTTTTCCCAGCACCACTTATTGAAGAGGCTGTCTTTTCTCCATTGCATGTTCTTGCTTCCTTTATCAAAGATAAGGTGACCATATGTACATGGGTTTATGTCTGGGTTTTCTATCCTGTTCCATTGATCTGTATTTCTGTTTTTGTACCAGTACCATACTGTCTTCATTACTGTAGCTTTGTAGTATAGTCTGAAGTCAGGGAGCCTGATTCCTCCAACTCCGTTTCCCTTTCTCAAGATTGCTTTGGCTATTCATGGTCTTTTGTGTTTCCATAAAAATTGTGCAAGTTTTTGTTCTAGTTCTGTGAAAAATGCCATTGATAGTTTGATAGGGATTGCATTGAATTTGTAGATTGCTTTGGGTAGTATAGTCATTTTCACAATGTTGATGATTCCAATCCAAGAACATGGTATATCTCTCCATCTGTATATATTGTCTTTGAGTTCTTTCATCAGTGTCTTACAGTTTTATGCATACAGGTCTTTTGTCTCCTTAGGTAGGTTTATTCCTAGGTATTTTATTCTTTATGTTGCAGTGGTAAATGGGAGTCTTAATTTCTCTTTCAGATTTTTCATCATTAGTGTAGGGGAATGCAAGAGATTTCTTTGCATTAATTTTGTATCCTGCTACTTTACCAAATTCAATGATTAGCTCTAGTAGTTTTCTGGTAGCATCTTTAGGATTCTCTATGTATAGTTTCATGTCATCTGCAAACACTGAGAGTTTTACTTCTTTTCCAAATTGGATTCCTTTTATTTCTTTTTCATCTCTGATTGCTATGACTAAAACTCCCAAAACTATGTTGAATAATAGTGGTGAGAGTGGGCAACCTTGTCTTGTTCCTGATCTTAGTGGGAATGGTTTCAGTTTTTCACCACTGAGAACAATGTTGGCTAGGGTTTGTCATATATGGCCTTTATTATGTTGAGATAAGTTCCCTCTATGCCTATTTTCTGGAGGGGTTTTATCATAAATGAATGTTGAATTTTGTCAAAAGCTTTTTCTGTATCTTTTGAGATTATCCTATGGTTTTTCTACTTCAGTTGGTTAATATGGTGTATCACATTCATTGATTTGTGTATATTGAAGAATCCTTGCATTCCTGGGATCGATCCCACTTGATCATGGTGAATGATCCTTTTAATGTGCTGTTGGATTCTGTTTGCTAGTATTTTGGTGAGGATTTTTGCATGTATGTTCCTCAGAGATACTGGCCTGTAATTTTCTTTTTTTGTGGTTTCTTTGTCTGGTTTTGGTATCAGCACGATGGTGGCCTCCTAGAATGAGTTTGGGAGTGTTCCACCCTCTGCTATATTTTGGAAGAGTTTGAAAAGGATAGATGTTAGCTTTTCTCTACATGTTTGATAGAATTCGCCTGTGAAGCCATCTGGTCCTGGGCTTTTGTTTGTTGGAAGATTTTTAATCACAGTTTCAATTTCAGTGCTTGTGATTGGTCTGTTTATATTTTCTATTTCTTCCTGGTTCAGTCTTCAAAGGTTGTGCTTTTCTAAGAAGTTGTCCATTTTTCCCATTTTATTGGCATATAGCTGCTTGTAGTAATCTCTCATGATCCTTTGTATTTCTACAGTGTCAGTTGTTACTTCTCCTTTTTCATTTCTAATTCTGTTGATCTGAGTCTTCTCTTATTTTTTCTTGGTGAGTCTGGCTAATGGTTTATCAATTTTGTTTATCTTCTTAAAGAACCAGCTTTTAGTTTTATTGATCTTTGCTATTGTTTCCTTCATTTTTTATTCATTTATTGCTGATTTATCTTTACAATTTCTTTTCTTCTGCTAACTTCAGGGTTTTTTTGTTCTTCTTTCTCTAATTGCTTTAGGTGTAAGGTTAGGTTGTTTATTTGAGATGTTTCTTGTTTCTTGAGGTAGGATTGTATTGCTATAAACTTCCCTCTTAGAACGCTTTTGCTGTGTCCCATAGGTTTTGGGTAATCGTGTTTTCATTGTCATTTCTTTCTAGGTATTTTTTCATTTCCTCTTTGATTTCTTCAGTGATCTCTTGGTTATTAGGTAGTGTATTGTTTAGCCTCCATGTGTTTGTATGTTTTACAGATTATTTCCTGTAATTGATATCTAGTCTCATAGCATGTCTTCGGAAATGATACTTGATACGATTTCAATTTTCTTAAATTTACAAGGGCTTGATTTGTGACCCAAGATATGGCCTATCCTCGAGAATGTTCCATGAGCACTTGAGAAGAAAGTCTATTCTGTTGTTTTTGGATGGAATGTCCTGTAAATATCAATTAAGTCCATCTTGTTTAAGGTATCATTTAAAGCTTGTGTTTCCTTATTTATTTTCATTTTGGATGATCTGTCCGTTGGTGAAAGTGGGGTGTTAAATTCCCCTACTACGATTGTATTACTGTTGATTTCCCCTTTTATGGCTGTTAGCATTTGCCTTATGTATTGAGGTGCTCCTATGTTGGGTGCATAAATATTTACAATTGTTATATCTTCTTCTTGGATTGATTCCTTCATCATTATGTAGTGTCCTTCTTTGACTCTTGTCTCTTGTCTTTATTTTAAAGTGTATTTTGTCTGATATGAGAATTGCTACTGCAGCTTTCTTTTGATTTCCGTTTGCATGGAATATCTTTTTCCATCCCCTCACTTTCAGTCTGTATGTGTCCCTAGGTCTGAGGTGGGTCTCTTGTAGACAGCATATATATGGATCTTGTTTTTAGATCCATTCAGCCAATCTGTGTCTTTTGGTTGGAGCATTGAAACCATTTACATACAAGGTAGTTATCGATATGTATGTTGCTATTACCATTTTCTTAATTTTGGGGGGTTTGTTATCGTAGGTCTTATCCTTCTGTTGTGTTTGCTGGCTAGAGAAGTTCCTTTAGCGTTTGTTGTAAAGCTGGTTTGGTGGTGCTGTGTTCTCTTAACTTTTGCTTGTCTCTAAATGTTTTAATTTCTCCATTGAATTTGAATGAGATCCTTGCTGGCTAATGTTGGTTGTATGTTTTTCCCTTTCATCACTTTAAATATGTCCTGCCACTCCCTTGTGGCTTGTAGAGTTTCTGCTGAAAGGTCAGCTGTTAACCTTATGGGGATTCCCTTGTATGTTATTTGTTGTTTTTCCCTTGCTGCTTTTAATATTTTTTTCTTTGTATTTAATTTTTGATAGTTTGATTAATATGTGTCTTGGCATGTTTCTCCTTGCATTTATCCTGTATGGGACTCTCTACACTTCCTGGACTTGATTGACTATTTCCTTTCCCATATTAGGGAAGTTTTCAACTATCATCTCGTCAAATATTTTCTCAGTCCCTTTTTTTTCCTCTTCTTCTTCTGGCACCTGTATAATTTGAATGTTGGTATGTTTAATGTTGGTGTCTCTGAGACTGTCCTCAATTCTTTTCATTCTTCTTTCTTTATTCTGCTGTGTGCTAGTTATTTCCACTGTTTTATCTTCCAAGTCACTTATCCATTCTTCTTCCTCAGTTATTCTGCTATTGATTCCTTCTACAGAATTTTTAATTTCATTTATTGTGTTGTTCATCATTGTTTGTTTTCTCTTTAGTTCTTCTATGTCTTTGTTAAACGTTTCTTTTATTTTCTCCATTCTATGTCCAAGATTTTGGTTCATCTTTACTTTTCATTACTCTGAATTCTTTTTCAGGTAGACTTCCTGTTTCCTCTCATTTGTTTGGTCTGGTGGGTTTTTACCTTGCTCCTTCATCTGCTCTGTATTTTTCTGTTTTCTCACTTTGCTTAATTTACTGTGTTTGGGGTCTCCTTTTCGCAGCCTGCAGGTTCGTAGTTCCTGTTGTTTTTGGTGTCTGCCCCTAGTGGGTATGGTTGGTTCAGTGGCTTGTGTAGGCTTCCTGGTGGATGGGCCTGTTGCCTGTGTTCTGGTGAGTGGGGCTGGATCTTGTCTTTCTGGTGGGCAGGACCACATCTGGTGCTGTGTTTTGGGCTGGTTTTGAACTTATCATGATTTTAGGCAGCCTCTGTGCTCATGCTGGAGTTGTGTTCCTGTCTTGCTAGTTGTTTGGCATGGGGTTTCCTGCACTGTAGCGTGATGGTCGTTGACTGGAGCTCGGTCTCAGCATTGAGATGGAGATCTCTGGGAGAGCTTTCGCCATTTGATATTATGTGGGGCCGGGAGGTCTCTGGTGGCCCAATGTCCTGAACTCGGCTCTTCCACCTCAGAGTCTCATGCCTGACCCCCGGCTGCAGCAGCAAGACCCTGTCAGCCACACGGCTCAGAAGAAAAGGGAGAAAAAAAAAGAAAGAAAGATGGGGCGGGGTGGGGGGGAGAAAGAGAACAATAAAATAAAATAATTAAAATTAAAAAATATATGTATTTTGTTTTTAATGAATTTATTTTATTTTTGGCTGTGTTGGGTCTTCGTTGATGCATGCCGGCTTTCTCTAGCTGCAGTGAGCAGGGGCCACTCTTTGTTGTGGTGTGCAGTCTTCTCACTGCAGTGGCTTCTCTTGTTGTGGAGCACAGGCTGTAGGTGCACAGGCTTCAGTCGTTGTGGCTCGCGGGTTTTAGAGCACAGGCTCAGTAGTTGTGGCGCACGAGCTTAGTTGTTCCATGGCATGTGGGATCTTCCTGGACCAGGGCTTGAACCCATGTCCCCTGCATTGGCAGGCATATTCTTAACCACTGCGCCACCAGGGAAGCCCAAAAAATATTTTTAAAAATAAAAAATTTAAAAAGTAAGAAAAGAAAAGAAAGAAGAGAGCAACCAAACCAAAAAACAAATCCACCAATGATAACAAGAGCTAAAAACTATACTAAAAAAAAAAAAAAAATGGACAGACAGAACCCTAGGACAAATGGTAAAAGCAAAGCTGTACAGACAAAATCACAGAAAAAAGCATACACATACACACTCACAAAAAGAGGAAGGAAAAATATATTAAAAAAATAGGAAGAGAGCAATCAAATCAATAAATCTACCAAAGATAATAAGCTCTAAATATTAAAGTAAGGTAAACATAAAACCAGAAACAGATGCAGAAATCAAACCCTAAATCTACAGTTGCTCACAACGTCCACCACCTCCCTTTTGGAATGATTTGTTGTCTATTCATGTATTCCACAGATGCAGGGTACATCAAGTTGATTGTGGGGATTTAATCCACTGCTTCTGAGGCTGCTGGGAGAGATTTCCCTTTCTCTTCTTTGTTCGCCCAGCTCCTGGGGTTCACCTTTGGATTTGGCCCCGCCTCTGCATGTAGGTCGCCGGAGGGCGTCTGTTCTTCGCTCAGACAGGACGGGGTTAAAGGAGCCGCTGCTTCTGGGGCTCTGGCTCACTCAGGCCGCGGGGAGGGAGGGGCTCGGAGTGCAGGGCGAGCCTACGGCGGCAGAGGTCGGCATGACGTTGCACCAGCCTGAGGCACGCCGTGCGTTCTCCCGGGGAAGTTGTCCCTGGATTACGGGACGCTGGCAGTGGCGGGCTGCACAGGCTCCCGGGAGGGTAGGTGCGGACAGTGACCTGTGGTTGCACACAGGCTTCTTGTTAGTGGCAGCAGCAGCCTTAGCGTCTCATGCCCGTCTCTGGGGTCCGCGCTTTTAGCCGCGGCTCGCGCCCGTCTCTGGAGCTCGTTTAAGCAGCGCTCTTAATCCCCTCTCCTCGCGCACCAGGAAACAAAGAGGGAAGAAAAAGTCTCTTGCCTCTTCGGCAGGTCCAGACTTTTCCCCGGACTCCCTCCTGGCTAGCTGTGGTGCACTAACCCCCTGCAGGCTGTGTTCATGTCGCCAACCTCAGTCCTCTCTCGGCGCTCCGACCGAAGCCCGAGCCTCGGCTCCCAACCCCCGCCCTGGCGGGTGAGTGCTGGTCGGCACCGATCCTCTGTGCGGGAATCTCTCCGCTTTGCCCTCCGCACCCCTGTTGCTGTGCTCTCCTCCGTGGCTCTGAAGCTTACCCCGCCCCGCCACGCCCCATCTCCTCCAGTGAAGAGGCTTCCTAGTGTGTGGAAACTTTTCCTCCTTCACAGCTCCCTATCAGAGGTGCAGGTCCCATCCCTATTCTTTTGTGTCTGTTTTTTCTTTTTTCTTTTGCCTACCCAGGTACGTGGGGAGTTTCTTGCCTTTTGGGAGGTCTGAGGTCTTCTGCCAGCGTTCAGTAGGTGTTCTGTAGGCGTTCCACATGTAGATGTATTTTTGATGTATTTGTGGGGGGGAAGGTGATCCACGTCTTACTCCTCCCCCATCTTGAAGGTCTCTCTGTCTTTTATTTAGAAGATACAAAACTTCCTCTCGTTCCCAGTTTACCAAGGTGCGTACAGCTAGGGTTATGAAAAGCCATATTCTTTCTTTCATCCTTGAACTGGATTCCTTAATTGTTATAATTTATAATTCAAATTTCAGCTTATGATTATCTTAGTTTTCTTTCGGATCGATTCCACGCTCACTAATGAACTAGCATGTTGAGCAATGGGGAGCTATTCCCATAATCTGTTTTCCTCCAATTCCCCTTCAGCTGCTAATGAGAAGTACCATGGAGACATCAGCCATTAGTATACATGGGCTGGTATAAATCGTGGACTATGGGTCATTGAGCGTCTTTGTTGTAAAACAAATGGCCTGTGGTCAGTTAATCATACAAAGAAACATCTCTAGGGCCTCCTGGCTTTATTCGTAACCCTTAAATCAGTTTGCAGTTTTATAAACAGAACATCTGTTAAAATATGCAGAAATTACAGTCATAGTCATTAACAGAGAGCTAGAGAGCTTTGGCAGATTTTTTTTTTAAGCTTTTGATGGTAATCTTCTCTCTCTGTGATTCACGCTTCTTTCCCATTCTTGCTGAATCTCTTTTGTTCCCCTCTGTTCTTTTGGGTTACAGCACTTTTAACCCAAGACAGAAAAGTAGACATGTGTTGTCCCAGGCTAGTTTGGCACCGTGCCATTCTGCAGCCCAGAAATACTCTCTTGTAAAATCATATATTTTGGGTATGCAATATGCATAGCCTTAAGCAGCCAGAAGGTGAGAAACCCTAATTGGTTTCACACTTCTTTTATTGACCTTGGACTCATGCGGTACTGGCATTTAACCAAAAGTAAATAGAGCTCCCCACCAACACCACCCCAAATCTCTCATTCTCTCAAACTCTCTCTCTCTGAGTTGAAATTTTCACTGTGTTCCTATTTAAATTAGCCTGGTGCAATTCCCCTCTAAGACAAAGACCCGGAAATATATGGTCATTGCCAGGTAACAAGATTTGATTGGCCCCCTCTTTGTTGAGTGAAAAAATCATTATTCTACCTAAGAACTGTGGAGTAGGTAAACTTTGTTTAGCCTTGGCTTTGTTCTGTCTGCCATGGAATGGAAATCAGCAGACATTCCCTACAGAAATTGTCAAGTCACCTCTCAGTCTTCAGGGTGTCCATCACCTATCCTTATCTGTATAAGGTTTTATGAAGTCTCAGACAAAGTGACTCTAGTTTTCACCCTAATAGATCTTTCTAAATGGGCCCACAAGGAAAAAGAAGACAATGCAATAAAGTTGCAAAGAGAGCACACTCTGGGGTCAGACAGACATGAACCCGAATCCCAGATCTGCCAGATGTTAGCTTCTGCCCCAGAGAAAGTGAACTCTCAAAGCTGCATTTCCCCATCTATAACATTAATGCCTTCATCATAAACTTATTGAGAGGGTTCAAAGAGAAAACCCAAGCAAAGCGCCTAGCCATATGCCTGGCACATTGGTAAGTGCTCAGTAAATCTTAGTTCCTAACTGTTGTTACTTTTTGTTTTTTGTTCTTAGGACCGACACATGATTAGTTATGGTAGGTGTTGATTTTAACATCAGTAGAACTTTGTTTTTTAAGGACTGAACTAACTTAAAGCATCCATTTGTCCAAGCATATTTTCTAAGCAGCTGCTCTCAGCTCAGTGCTCTGTGGAGTGCTGTATGGAGTGTGAACACTGATCCTCTGGCATATCTTCATCAATAAAGAGCTCATAGATAGGAACCCACACAGAATGTGTTATAGGGAAGGTCCAAACCAAGGACTGTGGAAGTTGTGGGTCAGAGAGGTATATTACCCCTGGGGAATGCTTCATCAGGGAGGTTAGGGGAAGCCAGGATTTGAGAGGCTTGACAAATCGCTCCAGCGATATGTTGGGAAAAGGGGAGGTTAAGTCTCACTGGAAGATGAAAAACAAGCAAAGTGAGGGAACAGAGTGTAAAAACTTGGAATAACATAGTCAAGGAACTGGCCAATTTGCGTTCTGGGGGAATCAAAAAGGATTGGAGGGTAAAAGCCAATTAGAGGATCAAAACCAGGCTCAGCAAAGCCCCTGAAGAACTGGGGGATAAAACGGAAAGCTCCTGAGAAGGAGACTAAAAATAAGACAAATGCCTGTCGAGGATGGAGTGGTTACGAAGGGTGACTCTGAAAGAAGATTAATGGCTTTTGTGTCAGTTTCCCAGCCTGCCCCAAAACAAGCTCCAGTTTTCTTCCATATTCATGGCATTTTCTGGCACTTGTGGCTGCACAGCTCCCTGCCAGCCTGTGAACTGCAGGAGCTAAACCAGGCGTCTTCAGGCAGCAGCTTTCTAAGCTTTCACAAGGAAAATTGCAGTTGTGCGTTGGAGTCCTCAGTGCCAATTAAAGTGTCAGGCTTTGAAACAAACAAATACGGGTAACAAAGAGGGGGATAATGTGTTAAAATTAGGTTCTCGGGAGTCCCCCCATTAATTTGGAGCTCACAAGACAGTTACTGCGTGTTCAATAAATACCGTTTGACGACAGGAACGGCTGGTTGCAGGAGATGCCCAGCAGATAGGTCTCTTTCAGCACCCGGTTACAAATATATCTTGTTATATCATACTCAGCATGGAGGCAGCATCTTTCAGCTTTACAGCTCTTATGAACATCAGTCCCTTCAGAGGCCAGAAAGACGGGTGTTATTGTCCTCCTGCTAAAAACAGAGAAAAGAAACAGCAAGAGAGCTGCTTTTAAAAATCAGGATGGAGAGTTCAGTATGCATGGACCCCCTGTTTAATGTTCAGTACGCACAAAACCAGTGCATAATTAAATAAACTGTGTAAATACCCAGAGGTGGTTAGTGGGGTAGCTTGTGGAAATGAAAAAATTAGCAATAGTGGCATGGATTTTTTAAAAAGCAATTATTTGCTTTACGTGATGACACAGATGGTGCATCAAGTTCCTGAGTGTCCTGAAAGCCTGTAACGCATGATTGTATTCACGTTATGAATAATACCCAGTGGGATGTGTATGTCAGAAGCCTTTATTCTTGATTGCAATGGGACAGTGCTTGTTTGTTTGTTTGTTTTTAATACACCTTTATTTTCCTTTTTGGCCACACTGTGCAGCATGTAGGATCTTTGTTCCCCGACTAGGGATCGAACCCATGCTCCCTGCAGTGGAAGTATGGAGTCTTAACCACTGGACTGCCAGGGAAGTCCCAGACAGAGCTTGTCATTGCATGGATCATGGTGGATCATCCTCGTGCTGTCGGAATACAGCAGGGATGCCAAGAGCTAACGATGCATTAACTCCCAAAATTTTCAGAAGAGTTGAGCTGCTTTCCAGCTTCCACCTTGAAAGGTGGAGTTCCTATAGGATGGGAACATGGACTGGTGGAGTCAGATTGATTCTTCCTATTGCCAGTGCTTCCATACCAAGCCACTATCTCCGCTACAAAAGCCCAGAGTGGACCTTGAGTAATGGCAGTAAGCACAAGGTGTATGAACTCACTAAGATCCAATGGTCTGAGTGAAAGCTTGGGCTTTCTGGCCAGGTGTAGACAAAGAATGCCTTTTGGCAATGGTAGCTGCCAGCAGAGGCTTCCTAAATTTTGCTTAATTAGTTTTATTTTTTTACCCTGTGCATATATATGGGACTGCCCAAATTATACATTTACTTATTCATTCAGCAAACCTTTATTAAGCATCAGTTATGGGCTAGGTCTTCTGCTAGGCATTTGTTGGAGAAATAGTGTCTTCCACAGGTTATCATTACCTTGACTTCAGGGATCTCATTTTGCCCTGTTTCCCCCAAGGCACCTGGCACTGTGTATGGCACATAGGGGACACTCCATGCATGTAAATGGAAAGAAAAAGAACGGTCTGCCATTTGCAGCTACCAGAGCAGACGGGTGCCAGGGAAGTGGCTTTTTATCGCCTAATCACCTAAACCTATTCCTCAGTAAAAATTGCATTGCCCATGGTGAAAGCAGATGGGTAATTTCAAGTTCTGCTCACTCCATCCTTTATGATGACTCTTTTATAGTGACTCGGCTTTGGGACAGTTATGTATATAGACTTGGAAGCATGGGAGCAGATCGCTTGCATGCACCCACTTCACCAGTACCTGTGGACCCATCATGAAGATGCCCTTTTTTTCTTTTTCATTCCTCAGTTTCCTAAGAAGATGATGACACTGCCATTCTGAAATCCTCTTCAGATGGTAGATCATTGCAATGCCAGTTTTTTTTTTTTACCATCCTAACAATTTTTTTTTTTTTGCAATGCCCTTCTTATGTGGTTGTTATCATCCGTTGGTGTCCCACTATTTGAGTCAGCAGCAAAAACCACTGAATGAAAGGCTACGGTGGAAGAGGTGAAGCAGAGATGCTTATTAGGCAGTAACTGGGCAGCTGCGTGCAATAGTGAGATGCATAGTGGCAGAAAGTAGGGCTTGCCTGTGTGTATGTTTATACCCAGACGAGCATGTGCATAGATAAAAACGATAATCACGAACAATGGAGAGCATTTATTGTGTGCCAGAAACTATGCTAGTAATTTTTTTTTTTTTTGCGGTACGCGGGCTTCTCACTGCTGTGGCCTCTCCCATTGCGGAGCACAGGCTCCAGACATGCAGGCTCAGTGGCCACGGCTCACGGGCCCAGCCGCTCCGCGGCATGTGGGATCTTCCCGGACCGGGTCTCGAACCCGCGTCCCCTGCATCGGCAGGCGGACTCTCAACCACTGCGCCACCAGGGAAGCCCTATGCTAGTAATTTTATGTGTCATCCCATTTAATCTTCCTAACAGTTCTTGTGAATTAGATACTTTCCCTAGCCCCGTTTATAGATGAAGAAACTGAAATGCTCATGACCATGCAACTAAGAGGCCATGATCTTCATCACCTCGCTATATTGCTATGTAAATGTTTAATACAACATGGTTAAAAGATTGAATTGTTAATGGACAGTTGGTTGGATAGGAATGAGAAATTATTCCTTCTTGCCACCATGTTTTCATTTGTATAAAAATGTGGAGGAGAGGTAGAGGCAGAAATCACTGTTGTCTTGGTTTTCCTGCTTTAGAAATTAGTTCAAATCCATTTGGTAGCCTCCCAATGAAACCAATAAATTGGATGAGTCAGTGGCTCTGAAAAAATTCTGAAATTAAATTAAACTACACCATATTAATATGGTGATTATTCACATCCCTAAAATAGAGACAATTTGTAAGGACTGTTTTCAAAATCCGAAGTAGAAACAGAAAGCAATCCGATGTGCAAACATTTGGCAATGGCATTTGGTTTGGAGGAAATCATTTGTGCAATTACCTTTAGAGTCTAACCAAATAGGGAACAAATATTAGCTATTATCCTCATGTTTTTCTGGGCTTACTCAGCTGCTGAATTATTGGAGTTATGTGCATTTCTGAGAAGCTCTGTATTTGTTTATTTAGTCAGAACTAAAAAGGAAGTGGGCGTTGACACCAACCCACTTTGCTTATAGCTCTACCTTGGCAGGTTTTTTTTAATAAAGGACGGTTACTTTTTAGCTTAAGTTAAATGCTATTACACTTTGATTGCAACTGTCATTGGGTGAAGGTATCCAAGTGAGCTTGGGTCTCCACTGACAAACGCAAGGCATAAATTTCTCGCATATCTTGTCTTCTCAATGAGTATTTAGTAAAAACCCACCATTTGCTGTGCAAAGTTCAAGTGCCAATTTTATTTACTAATATGAATAAATAAAGAAGATCAATTTCAGATTAAGTGAGAAGTTGATTACCAGTTAACAAAAGATAAGTAAGAAGTTTATTACCAGTTAACAAAAGAAGACTAGCAATCTTTATGAAGAATATCAAACTATTTTTCCAAGCTAAGCTGTAGTCATTAGCTATGTACAAATATCTCCCTTCTGTTCCAATCCCATCTGTGAAGCTAAGTTGAATTGAAGTCCAATTTTATTTGCCTTTTTGGGTGGAGAGCTGCTGGATAGAGGTAAGCCAAAGTAGATTTCCTCTGGTTGTGTTTCTCAAAAAGGTGTTGAGAATTTCCTGAGACACATGTCAAAATGGAATTCCCACACTCCGTAGTATCTACTAGATCAGTGTCTAGGACAGTCATCGAGAAACCTGCAACTTTTAGCAGGATCCTCAAGTGCAGTTGATTCATACAGACTAAGTATGGGGACCACTGAGCAAACTGGTCTTCCTGTGTTTGGATACAGTAACTTCAGCTCTTACCTTTGTCTTGGCATTGTGTTTGCAGCCCAGTCTAGCTCTGGAGGCAGGAAACTGAATTCTTTTAGTTCAGTTGGCCACTATTTGGTCCTGTACACTCTCTTTATCACTAATCCTAAATATCTGTCAGTCAATTAAACAATTTTGTTTGGGAACAGGTGGCTAGATTGAGAAATAGTTAGGAGCACAGGCTCTGGAGCCAGACTGCCTGGGTTTCAGTCCCAGCTCAGCGACTTAACGTGTTTATACAGTTGAGTATGTATGTTCTTGGCCAAGTTGCCGTGTGATCTTAACTCCTCTAAGTTTTGATTTCTTCAACTATAAAATGAGGATAGTAATAATAAATGAGTTTATAAGGTTATTGTGGGGATTAAATGAGTTGATTAAATGAATTAAGTCCTTGGATCCTCTCTTCTTCTCATCTACAGTTACTCCCTTCATCCCACTTTGTGACTTGAAACACTATTTATATGCTGAGAACTCCCAAGTTCAGGTCTTTAGTCCATTCATCTCTCCTGAACTCCAGACTTATATGTCTAGCTTCTTCAGATCTCTACTTGGATGTTCAGTAAAACATCTCAGACTTAACATTTTCAAGCTGTGGACTGCGGATCGTCTCCTGAACAAACCTTTTCTGCCCGCAGCTTTCTTTGTCGATGGCAACTTCATCCTTCTGGTTCCTCAGGCCAGAAACCTTGGCCTTATCCTTGACTCACATTCCACATGTAGTGCATCAGGGAATCCTGTTGGCTCTATTTTTCAATCCTATCCATGATCCAATGTCTTTTTACCCCTTCCACTGCTACCTTACTGATCCAAGCCAGTATCTAGCAGGCGTTGTTGCAACAGTCCCTTGCTTCCACCCTTGCCTCTGAGCCCCAAATCTATTCTCCATGCAGTAGCCAGACTGATTCTTGTAAGAATTTAGGTCTGATCATGTCACTCCTCTGTTCAAAATCTTCCAGTGACTCTCCATCTTACTCAGTGAAAAAGGATCCTTGTGGTGGCCCTTCAGTTTCCTCTCTGACTTCACTCCTGTTGCTTTCTCCCTGTTCAACAGCCTTCTTGCCGCTGCTTGGACTCACCAGTCCTCAGGGCCCTAGCACTTGCTGTTTCTTCTGCCTGGACTGCTCTTCTCCCAGATACCTGCATAGCCAATTTCCTCACTTCCTTCAAGTCTTCGTTCAAGTATTGTCCTTTCAGTGAAGCCTATATTGACTACCTATTTGACATTGAAATCCCCTTCCACCTTTGGCTTTTCTGCTCTCCCTTAACCTACTCTATTGTTTCCTAATAGCAATATTCTAATATGCTATATACTTTATCATTTTATCATTGTTATTATTTGTTATATATCTCTCCCCACTAAAATCTGTGCTCCAAAAAAAAATTTGTTTGTTTTGTTCATTGCTATAATCTCTAACGTCCTAGAACAGTACTTGGCGTAGAATAAGTGTTCAAATATTTCTTGAGTGGATGAATGCATGAACAATTTGGAATTGACTTAGAATGTAGTTTAATTTCCCACAGGTTGGCTCTTGAGCTGTTTGACATTTTTTTGTTAGTCTGTTGGTCAGAAATCTTTTGGTTGAAGGGCTGAAAAAAATCCTACTGAAATTTTGCTTAATCTAGATTTTGGCACACACAAATTAGAAGTTCAAAAAACACTAGCTTCAGGTAAGGCTTGATCCAGAGCTCAGCTATGTCCCTCTGTTGATAATCTCTCCGCTCTGCTTTCTGTGTAGACCCAGCAATTGTTCCAGGCTCTCTACTTGTGGTGGAAAGTTGGCTGCCATAGTGCGAGGCTTCCCATCTCCTTAAACCCTTAGGAAATATCTCCTCACATCTCATTAGGTCTATTTGGATTCTGTGCTCATCTCTATACCTATTCCCTCTACTCAGTGAGATAGACTACCTGATGGACTTAAGCCAAATAGGGCCTAACTGATGTTGAGGGAGGAATCAGCACTGCCTAAATTTTACTTGAGGCTGAGAAAGAAAAAAGTCAGGGGATTGACTGTTGACAGAAGAATGGAAGAATGGTTGTTGTGGAAACAGCCAGTGGTCTGGTATAATAGTTGTCAGTAGAGGCTTATTAAGTTAAATATGATAGCATAAGGTTTGGGGGGATTCAAGCCAAAATAACATATGGAAGAACTGATAGATTTCCTCATTCAGTCAAGAAGTGGAATAGCATCTGAAAAAGCACAGAGGTATGAAAATGTTTGACATGTTTGGAGAGCTATGAGGGGTTGGCGTGAAGGGAGTGAGAGTAATATGTTGGGATCTTCTCAGTGTAGCAACAAAAGGTCTGGACCTAACCCTCATTGGTCCAAGTTGGATTTTCTTTTTATGCCCAATGCAATCACTATCGCGAGGGGGATAGACTATGCCAATTAGCTCAGGCCTTAAAGATACACACACAGACACGCACAGACACGCACACATACAGCAGCTTAGACTGAGGAAAAGAAAAATTAGGATTTTCTTAAGAGAGGAAAGGAGAATTGATGCTGAGGAGGTACCAGAAGCAAAAAAAAACACCTGTAAATCATCTCGGAATAGACCAATGGACCAAGATGTATCAATATGATATTGACACAATTTTAAAGTTACATGACATTGAATCTGGTGATAAGGTGAGATATGGTGTGAAGATTGTAAAATTCCCTGCCACTGCTTTTCAAAAACACCCATCCGATTCCACTCATCAATTTTTGAGTTATATATTTGTCCCTCCAAAGAGCATGGGCAGAGAAACAAGTCCAGAAAGACAGGTGAGCAAGCAGACGTGAGTTCTGTCATTGCAGGCCGCCGTCTCTTCTTTTTCATCTTCCTTTGGGGTTAGAGGATACTTTTATGAGTGGAGGAAAAGAAAATCTAAAAGTTAACTAATTTAAAGCATTGGTAATGAATTTTGTCCTTTGCTGCTCTGCCTGTGGATCTAATCAGGAAATTCAGGATTAAAATTGGAAGGCCTGACCCTTCTTCTAGTGTCCATTTTATTTAGCCCTGAAGCACCACTCTACATCCTTCTTGTCTTCAGTGCCAAGTGCAATGTGATATGAACGGTCCTAATAAAGTACTTTATTCTTTTTGGCATTGCCACATGTTTGGAGAAGAAAACATGGCTGCCTGATCGAGGGCGTTGGCAGCGAAAGACGTGGGAAGAGTAAGGATTGCCACCAGTGACTTTGTTCTTGGGAGGAATATTTGGGCAGGGCTCAGTGCAGGTGTACACGTGGGTGAAAATAGACATCGGGTGTCTTTCCACGCTTGCAGCACATCGTCAGCTCATCCCCCTTTTCCACGCTGCTCTCTGTTGCCTTGCTGGCGTAATTAAGCACTCCCAATGCTGCTGCCCCAGATTCTACTCCATGGGTATGGAGAGCTGCCCTCACCAGTGCCAGCCCCCAGCATGTTCCCTTGTTAAATTATGCATATGCTAATGAAGTGTGAAAATCAGCCAAATAACCGCTCTTTCTAATCACTTAAGGTCCCGAGAGCAAAGGGGCTTTTTTTTTTTCCTGTTCTTTTAATTTTGGGGTGGTTGTTATGATTTGCAAGCCAATTGGAAGCACAATTCTCTGGGTGTCTCTCCTCTCCCGGTTCCCTTCCACAGAAATGAGGGTAATTGGCATTCTCACTTCTACCTCGAGTGAGAAGAGTCTTCTGGAAAACTAATGACCCACTGTGCCCTTTTCATTCGCATCTTAGGGCTGGATAATCCCTAGTTTTACATGCATACACAGAGCAGTCCCAAAGGGCAGTTAACTAGACTACATTATTTCCTGCCCCCTGGAGGGCCAGTGTTTGAGAACATCCCCCCAGAGACGGTACATGCCAAGGCCCTTGTGTTGTGATTACACTTTACCTTTGCGTCTTTCACTCAAGTCTCTGAGTCTTTGCAAGTCCATCCGTTGCCCTTGCAGACCTAGTAATGCCCTGTGTCTTGCTAATCTGGCCCCCACCTGCCTCTCTGTGCATCTTCTACACCCCCCTCCCCGTCACTTGCCTAGTACCAGCTTGGTCCATTTGTATGCAGCTCTTCCCTCTTCTCGGAAAGCTTAACCCACAGATCTGCATATAGTGACTGACCTCTTCCCATCCTTCTTGTCTCGGCTCAATTGTCACCCTTCAGAGAGGCCAATCCTGACCACCTAATTAATGTTGAATCCCATCCATCCTCACAATATATCACCTCCATATTATTCCCTTCAAGCCCCCATTGCTGATACTGTCCCGTTCCTTAGATTTATTGCTTCTTTTTCCTTAAGCGCAGGGCACCTTGACTGTCTCCTTTGCCACCATATCTCCAGGCCCCAGCACATGCCTGG
Organism: Stenella coeruleoalba; assembly: GCF_951394435.1. Taxonomy (NCBI): domain Eukaryota; kingdom Metazoa; phylum Chordata; class Mammalia; order Artiodactyla; family Delphinidae; genus Stenella; species Stenella coeruleoalba. The sequence goes on along the minus strand of NC_137148.1, from coordinate 122,824,843 downwards.
CACACAGTAACTGTAATAAATGTCTTTGCATAAATCGATAGTGTTTTGTATCTTTGAGCAGTTTCTCATATAGTAGTGGAAGATTTTCTTTCTCTGGCCGTTTCTCCCTAGACTCTTTGCTCCTCCAAAGAAGGGACTTTGTTGTATTCGTATTTGTTTTCCCCATTGACCACATGTGCAAGTTACACTGTTAATACGGACTATTACTTGACTCCAAAATCATTGATGCTAGTGACTGTTTTTACTGAAGGTTTTATGGAGAGACTGAGGGGAAGGTTACATCACACAGCCCACTATCTCTTTGCTCTCTCCCATGTCTTACCCACTTGCCCCCCAAGTTTCAGGTATTTTCTCCCTCCTCTTCAACCACACATCCCCTGTGAAATCCTCTTTTTCCTTCCTTTGTCCTGAGAAAATCAGCTGTTGCCCTCAGATTCCACCCTACACAGCAAAACAAAAGTTTCCTAGTGATCTGAAGAGCGGCCACCTTTTGTTCCTCAACCCCGCTCCTTGGGGACCTGAGCTCATTGCAACATATTTGAATGAATAAATCACAGCATAGATGTTATCTTGGTCCCAACTGATCTGAGCCCTTCTTTCATTTTATTCATTTATTCAGCAAACACTTATTAATGTTTGTGCCAGGTTCTGGGGATACAACAGTAAGCAAGTTTGATTTCCTGATGCTAAGGTCCCGGGGAGAAACTCAGGAGAATGAATGAATGCAGTAGTTTGTGTGAGTCTAAACCCCAGAGCAGAGAGATTTGCTTCTGTTATTGCAGGGGATCTCATTGTAAAGCAAAGGACTGTATTTCAAGAATACCCTGCACCGCAGATTTTTTTTTTTTTTTTTTTTTTTTGCGGTACGCGGGCCTCTCACTGCTGTGGCCTCTCCCGTTGCGGAGCACAGGCTCTGGACGCGCAGGCCCAGCGGCCATGGCCCACGGGCCCAGCCACTCCGCGGCATGTGGGATCCTCCTGGACCGGGGCACGAACCCGCGTCCCCCGCATCGGCAGGCAGACTCTCAACCGCTGAGCCACCAAGGGAAACCCAGCACTGCAGATTTTAAAGGGCTTTTCCAAATTACCTAATGCTAAGATGGTAGATTAGTTTGCCCAAACTCCTCCTTCCTACTTTGGAAAACGATGATTTTTTTTTTAACCAGGGTGAGCTAAAGAGAAAAAGTGTTTAGTGAGTGTTGAAGTTGAAGCTGAACTGTATTTTTTAGAGTTTCAGGGGAATTTTTTTTTTCCTCCAAGACACCAAATCTAGCTAGACCCAGGGGAAGCCAGCATGTAGCTGAACCACATGAGAAAACCGGAGGCAACTCCAGAGATGCTGACACAACAGCCTGGAGGGGAGAGAAGGACAAATTCCCATCACCAGCTGGAAAAGAGGGTTTCCACCAGTTCTAACGCTGCCTCCTGGAGCAGAGATGGGAAAGAGAGTTGGCCCCTCTACTCCTTACCACAGTGGCTAGAGGAAGAAAGAGATTTTATGGTTGGGTCAGAGATGTTTTGTGTTTCTGAAGCAGGATGGTATTATCACACCAGTCAAGGTTTGAAATCTAGGGGTTGGAAACTGGTGATCCATGAGCTGAATTTCACCTAAAGATGGCTTTTGTTTGGCCAGTATGGAGTTGACCCACTGTTTAAATATTTTTTAATAAGTTGCCAACATTTAAAAATCGGATGATTTGTTTAAATATCCTTATTTCCATCTTCCCTTGAAGACTCTCATCCTGTGGCCACAGTGAGCGCATAGATCCTTCATGGCCACAGCACGAGCGAGGCAGCGGTTACCCTCCCATACATAATGCCTGAGAACTCCAGGCTGCCACAGTGCCCTCCCAGTCTGCTCCACTCATGGAAATTACCTGCCTGGCATCTGAGTGTGCGACCCCCAACACAGGCCATGGGAAGGAAAATAACTGAGTGGTTATAAGCACTGTTTTTATTGGTTTGATTTTTGACCTAAAGTTCAATCGTAGATCTGCTACTGAAGAGCCCAGTGACCTTGGACAAATCCCTCTTCATCTGCAAAAGGGGAATTTGTTAGAATCACTACCTCATAAAGTTGCAAGGAGTGAACAAGATAAACCCTGCAAAGCGTTACACATTGGGCTGGGATTAGAATAAGCATAAAGTAAATAACACGTGTCATCATTAGCTTGGTCATAAAGAAAAGTTTCCTGAGAAGGTTGAATTAAAGGGAATTGTAGAGGTCCTATCCTTTTACTGCTTTCAGGAGTCTTTTCTCTTTCCCTGGAGACTGTTCTGTAATGAAAAGGAACTTGATAGGATACATTATACTCAAATGTGTCTTCATTTTTTTTTTTCTCTGCCTGTTTGAGGGACTGCAGGGAGAGAGGGAGAATCAAACCAAAATCATCCCTCTCTGAATGATACTGAGAATGGGTGAAGGAATAAAACAGGTTGTAAAAGACTAAAACAAAACAGTAAAGAGTTAGAAACTAAGAGCTCAGTGAAAGCAGAGGGCAGTATAAACATCTTCAATTGCCTGTAAGTAACCTGGCCCCCAAGAACAGCACTTTGGTGGTAGTTACGGTGGTTATCAGTAGCTCCCCGGGTGTCCTGAGTGGTGTGGCAGCCAGGAGTTTCAGGAAATGGCAACGTCTTCCTTATCAGGATATGGGATAAACAGGAAGGTGCCAACTTCATAACTGGTACCTGGCTGACTATCTCAGGGCACACTTAACTTGACAACCTGGTGAACCACAATAATGCATTTGAGGTAGTGTTTACTGAAGCGTGTGCCACAGAGAAGTAGAGAGAAAAGGCGCAAGTGAGGCTGTTCTGGAGTCATCCTACAGCTCAGAAATGGCCCTGAAGAGGAGGTTCTTCTCAAAAGTATACACTCTTGGGGGGTTTTTGGTTTCTCTTTGCTTCTCTCTTTGCAGTCCTGGCTTCCACAAGTTGATTCTCCATCCCCTTTTGCTTGTTTCTGAATTGGTTTCTAACTCATGTGTGTCCAGTCCTTAAATTTCATGATTGTAACTTGTTAGTATGTCTAAGGCTGAACTCATCAGGACCCTGGCATTCCGTAAAATTAAGGTAATGGAACCTTCTTTTGTGAGGTGGTGATATTTACCTCAATATAAACATAAGCAATGTTTTAATATCTATTTGGCAGTCGCAGTCATTCTTCTTAAGAGCTGAGATCTAGGAGAAAATAAATTGTGTTGATATGTTTGTCAATCTGATCTAGCATTTTTAATAGTAAATTTAAGACCAACATATAGTTACATTGTATGTATTTAGAATTCCAAATCTGAATTGATGTTAATTCTCATCTACCTTTACAAGAAGCTATGATACTTACTAAGATGTGAAGATAAATAAGACTGTAGTGGAGAAAATGTCCAATACTCCCAAAGAGTGGTGTCTTGAATCACCTTTCCACCAGTGTTACTGGTGCTAATATGTTTCTTACTTGATTAAAATAGGTCTGGAAGAATTTTCATTTATAGCAGTTTTTCAGGGTGATATGGAAAAACCCTTGACACAAAAGTAATGACTACATTTCTTATACAGATACATCAAAATTCATTCTATTAGGAGACCAAGACTACACTTCTCATACTCTTAGTTTTAGTTACTGAGATTCCATATGGAATTCCAGATTGGTAGGTAGGTAGATGGAAAGATAGATAGATCAGTCTTCATTGAGAAAACCTTCTTTGCACATAGCTCCATAATACAGACAAAACTAGAAGTTGGATGCAACTTTGGGGAAAAATTAGACTGGAACATACCATTTCCTTATTTCCATTTAAAGAGAGAAAGGATAAATTTTAACCAGCCTGTTGTTCTCGACATGGGAGGTTTTGAAGTATCCTCATCAACCTTCAGCACTGTAGAACTTCATCCTCCTTTGTGGGCCAAGTTCTGTAGATCCAGGAATTATCTGCTAAACACACACACCAAAGGGCACAGGCAGATGCACGTACATACGCCCATCTTATTTCTCCCTGATATCCTCCCCGTGTGATGTTACTCATGTGGTTCACAAAGGCAGAAACCTAACTTCTTGCTCCTCCTATCCTCCAACCAGATAATGACAAAATTACGGCAGAGCCCTGGGATGGAATTGACGCTTAGTGATTAACGTCCTTGGTCCTGAGAGACTTTGTCTCCTGTTCGTGGAAAATCATCACGGGCACTTGCACGTGTGTTATCTGCACTTCTGTGTCTGGTGACAGTTGCAGAGAAAGGCACCCGCCTTCAAGAAGTTTCTTTTGTGTTAGATGAGTGGTTTTTTTAAACTATTTATAGGATTTGACATTAATTATTTTTTAAATAGCATGGTTTTAACTAACTAGAAAAATTATGTGGACTGCGGAAAAATAGGAAAAAATGCAGGAAAGCATAAATGGAAGAATTTAAAATTATTTATACTATTTAATCAATAATTGAAGAGAAAATGATAGTTCAGAGACAAGGGGTCCATAAAGCACCCAGAGATATGTCCTGTGTACATTTTGGTGCAGATGTTTGTCTCTTTGCTCCACCCATATACAATTTTAACAAAACGAGGGCCTATACACGACACCTTATACAGAGCCCATAACATTTCCAGCAGTAGCATCTGAAAATCTTCATTTCAGCCTAGTTGATTATTCAGTGAAACCTGAGTCATAAATTAAACCTGGGGATAAGACTCTGGCCATGTGTGCATCTGTCATAGAAATAGATCACAAATATGTCACTGTCTTCTTCTATCACTTGACTTTTTTATGTATAATCATCTACTTTATAAATGCACCTTGATTTATTTAACCTAGCTTCTATTCATAGATACTTGGCTGTTTCCAGTTTTTCAATATCTTAATAATATTTACTATACCTACATAATTTTGCAAATTTGGGGGAAATTTCCTAAAAGGTCAATTTGAGTCAGAATATGTGACAGCAGTTTTGAGGAATTTTTTCTATATTAATAAATCATCCTATATCCATGTTCCTATCCACACTTCCCCCTCTTCTGTCTCTCTAGATGTCTTTCTTTCTTTCATCCTGCCTTACCCTCTGCCTCTCTCCCTCACCCCTCACATGCACACAGACACACACACACACACACACACACACACACCCCATATCTCCTTGGTTAAGTCACGCATTTGATGTAGTGAAATAACCAAGAGGAGTTCTGTGCTTCATGGTCACCACACATGAAGCACAGATTGGAAAACTACAAACCAACTCGGAAAAAAAAATGGGCAAGAAAGAAAACAACTATTGTGGTGTTAGGTTTGGAGGATATCATGCCTTTTGTTACCGTGTGTTTTGTGCAATGAGTGAAAGTCAAGAGGAAGAGGGAGCAAACCAAAACTTTGCTGAGAATTGGAGGAGTCGGGCAGTCACTGATAAGTCAGGCTGAAGTATTAATTACCGCGAGCCATCTGTTTGGACTCGGTAACTTTATAAGTCGGGGAGAGATCATGGGTATACCACAGAGGTAGCTGCTTTAGGGGAAACTTCTGCATCCTGAGCGTCCTAGATTAATACTGAAACTGAGATAGTCTAAATGTAAAGGGGTTCAGAATGGTATCTTTATTTTGACTTGAAGCAACTGTGTTAAGAACTTCAACATCCACAAAAGAGTTCAGGTTCTATTGTGGCCGTGGATGGGGAAGAATCTGGATTGGTCCAAAATTCGCTTCATTCACAGCATCTTCCTTCTCACTTGATCTGAACCTCAGTTGGATTGGGTTCCAATGAACTCTTTTCATAAAGTATCGTTAGGGCAACACTGACTCTGAAATGCGATAGCTTGAAAGAAAAGTTTATTTTTCCACGGGTAATGATTAAGCACTATATACTTCTTGTCTAAAAGTTTTGCCTTGTTCTTCGTTTCAGATCTCTATGTTGTGTTTTCAGGGAAATGGCCTTCCTTGGGTTTACATGGAGCCAGGCACTCAGATAAAATCTGAAATGCTTGCTTGAGCATCCATTTTCCACATGTCCAGATGTCTGTGTTCATGCAGGCTAAATATCCAGGTGGTCGAGTGACTGCACACATTTGGGTAGTTGGATATCAGGCAGGTAACTGTAATGCCCAAGTGTTCTTTTTGAAGCATGTAGCTCATAGACATACTTTCACATCTGTTCATGATGAGTTGAGAAAGGAGAGGTAGAATAATACAGTGGTTAAGAGCAAAGTTTTAGACTTAGACCTGGGTTGGCATACTGATACTTCCATTATTAGCTGTGAAACTTGGGGACAAGTTTACTTAGTGTGTCTGTTTTAGTTTCCTCACCTGTAACATGGGGATAATAATACGTAAACATGGTGTTGTTGCATGTGTGAGGTAATTATATATAAGGAGCTTAGCACAGGCCAGAGCCAATAGAGTTCTGTCCAGTTGTGTTAACAGCTCTCATCATCATCATCATCTGGGATGTGGATGAGAATTGGAAGGAAGGTGGCTTGTTTGGGCACCAAAGACTATATCCTCACAAAGCCATAGATATTCCTATCCTTCCATGCAATTCAATCAACATATGCGATGCCTTAACCATTTTAAATGAGATGAGATATACGTGATCGAGTGAATGAATGAATGAATGAATGAAATGGGCAACAACAATACACTACTATGTTCTAGATGGTATTTGATGTAGGCTCTAGAGAACAGTTAGAGAGTTTTAAGGAATCAGCAACTAGGGAAGAACGTCTAACCAGAGAGAATGCCGACAACAAAAGGCATAGTGATTAATTCTCTTTTTATTTCATACATTCAACAGGCATTTGAGATTCTGTTCTGACCAGGCACTAGAGCAAAGCATGGGGTGCTTGGAGGAAATGAGGAGCGATCTAGTTTGGCTGTAGCCTAGGACAGGGAGGGGAATATGCCAAAGATAAAGGTAGAAGATGTCATACTTAGAGGTTGGGGTATTACTCTGGCAAGTTGAGGGAATCACTTTTGCTATTGGACAGTCAGCCTTTAAAGTCTGAACCAGGGCAGCATCCTTTGTATCCCCGGCACCCTAAGGTCTGGCAGTAGGCAGTGAGCAAACATTCGTTCTCAATTTTAGAAAGGTAGAGATGATCATTTTTAGTTGGTTTTATTGTTATTTTTCTGACTATATAAATTTTGTGCATGTTTTCAACAATTCAGAATATCCCACAATCAAATCATTGATTTATTCATGCAACAGATATTTTTTAAACATGTACTCTTTCCCAGATTTATGCTAGGCACTGATCCCAGAGATAATTACGACTTTTGTTTGTTTCCCCCAGAGCTCTACCAAGTAAGTGTTCAGCACATAATAGGTCCAAAATAAATGGTAGTTCCGTATTAAAGGAATAAGTGTTTTACTGTAGGAGAAAAAAATTCTACCCCCTTATTATATCATTCTTTGGGATTTTGTGTTTCTAAAAACAATGAGATTGAGCCACTCTATGAAATACAAGAAAGCCACTTAATTTAGTGTCCAGTCTCTCCAATTCTAACAGAAATTAAAATGCATCCCCTAGAACTCAGAGGCACACTTCACCTTCATACTCGGCTTTGTCCATAACGTGTATCAGTAACGCAGGAAATTATGCTGTCTGTTCAAGACGTTGGACTGAGCAGAGGGAGGGAGGCCCACACCTGCCTTATGCAGAGCCGTGACTTTCCAGCAGTGGCATGTGAAACTCTTCATTTCAGTCTAGCTAATTATGTAGGACAACCTGAGCCATAAATTGAAGCTGGGGATGAGACTATGACCAAGTGTGCATGTGTAATGTTTATGAGCTGTAAGGTCGTTGCAGAAAACAGCAAGGAACGTAGTTGTAATAGACTGTTGGCCTCTAAGGAAATTAGTAATTAAATTTTATCTTCTCCCTGGCATGCTTCAGTGCCACCACTATGAGTCTTTAGACCTGGGGAAACTGTACCTCGATAATAACTGGCCTTATCATCGGGCTGGCAGTCATTGAATATGCTCCTTTGTCTGACACCCATCATGAACTGCAGTGTGGGATGTCAGGGTTTCTGCAAATGCCAATCGCATGCCTCACTGTACATCAGGCCCAGGGTTCAGATCTCATGACAGGAAATCTAAGAGTCCACAGCAGGTGGAGTAATCCATTTTCTGGAAACGAGCTGTGGGCACAGTCCCATTTCCAGCACCCAGCCCATTCAGTTTCCAGTGTTATCTCCAAAAGAGCTAAAATCACTCTCAAAAGACCAAAGCAAAAGAGGTTCAAATGTCACTGTGTTGACACCATCTAGATGGAGTGCGATTTTTGAGTCCCTGGCTTAACCGTGCTGACTTGACTAGGAAAATCAGAGCTGGAAATGTCATTTCCAACTACTTTCTTTTAGAGATTTCCCAGACAGCTTGGCTCAGCCCACGAATCAAATGGCATTTTTGTTGTTGTTCGTAAGTGCTTGCTGTGTCAGCCAGCTGTGTTCCTCCTGCCCCACGCTGGATCCCCCGCGTTCAATGCTGTCTGATCAGCTGACAGCTATTCAAAGGACCCACAAAGCAGATTGGAGTCCAGCTCTGTTTTCCCATAGATGGGTGGCCCTGCCCCACTAATGGGGATTTAAGCATCTTCATTTCAGGCGAGACAGCAGGTCGAGAATATAAGGCACAGATGTGTTTGATTAGATTCGGAGTTTTCCAAATTGTTACTCAAACACGCCTTCTGGGGCCCAGCTCTCTATCTTGATGACTGGGCCATTTGCCCCTGCTTTGGGCGTTTCAGCCACTCACCCACCTTCTCCCTTCACTCCTCTTTGTTATAGAAAACTCAGGATAGAGAAAGTCTAGGAGAAGGGAAAATTTAACTTGAGAGGTCTTGACTGAATGCCGTCAGTAAGATCAAGAATGAATAAAACACAATCCCTAAAAGGAAGAAAACTAAGAAGTGACCACACTGACAGTAACCATGACAAGTTGTACTCAAATTGCCTCCGAGTAGGCTGCATATTTGAGGTTGGCATCATGTGTGGACATGACATTCGCATCTTCATCATGACCCTCCTAATCATGTCACATTCTCTCTTTGGGAAGATTCTGGTGCAGACAGTTAGGGTTAGGAGAACTTTTATTTTCTACATTACAATTTCATAGAGGCATCTGGCCCGTTAAAGTGCATTCTGGAATTTTAAAACTATTTGAAGGTGATGTACTTTATGAAACCTTGATAAGTTCTCTGGACATTTTGGGCAGGAGATGGATAGCAAGTAATATTTTCAGTGAATTCATCGCCAGACCAGGATAGGAAATTGATACTAGTAGTGCTGGATGGAATGCAAAGGGTTGCTACAGCTTAAGGAAGAAAGAAATGGTTTAACCTTAGGAAGGTGCTGGTTGTGTACAATTCTCATAGAAGCTTAGACTCTTAAAAGTGGAAGGCAGTTTGGACCCTCATTTTGTCCAACATTCTGCCATTTGTATAATTGCTTCTAGGATCCCCCTGCTGAGTGATCATTCTATTTTTTATGAATAGCCTCAGTGCTGAAAAGTTCAATCCGTCATAGCAGTGCATTCATTTTTTTTATGTTTATATACTTTTATTTATATATTAGGCAGAACTAATAAAGGCAGTTTAATCAATTAGATTTTATTTGTTCTAGCTATATTAGCCAAAAATATATAGAAATTCCAACATGCAAAGAGTACTTTTTCTTTTCTAAATATGCATATAAAATTTGTGAACGGTATTGTGTATGTAATAGTATGGTGCTATTACTAATTTCAACAGCGAAATTGCCTTTTTTATTGGGATAAAATACATGTAACATAAAATTTACCATTTTAACCATTTTAAGTGACATTAATTACAAGCAGAGTGTTGTGCTTCCATCTCCACTATTTTCCAAAAATTTTCATCACCCCAAACAGAAACTTTGTACCCAGTAAGTAATGATTTCTCATTTCTTCCTCCCCCTTGTCCCTGGTAACCTCTAATCTTTTTTCTGTCTCTATGAATTTGCCTATTCTAGATATTTCATATAAGTGGAATCATATAATTGTCAATTGTGTCTGACTTCATTCACTTAGCTTAATGTTTCCAAGGTTTATCCATGTTGTAGCGTGTATCAGAACTTCATTCCTGTTTATGGCTGAATAATATTCCATCAAATGTATATACTACGTTTTGTTTTTCCACTCATCTGTTTATAGACACTTAGGTTGTTTCTACCTCTTGGCTATTGCGAAAAATTCTATGTGAAAGTTGGTGAACAGGTAGCTGATTCCCTACTTTCTATTCCTTCAGGTATATACACCTAGCAGTGGAATTGCTGAGTCATATATTTATATGGATATACAGTTTCCCCAACACCGTTGTTGAAGAGACTATCTTTTCTCCATTGTGTGTTCTTGGTATCTTTATACGTGTGTGGGTTTAACTCTGGGCTCTTGTTCTGTTCCATTGGTCTATGTGTCTGTCACTATGCCAGTATCATACTGTTTACTATAGCTTTGTATAATATTTTGGTACTGTGATGCCTCCAGCTTTGTTCTTCTTTCTTAAGAGAGCTTTGGCTCTTCTGGGTCTTTTGTGGTTCCATATGAATTTTTGGATTGTTTTTTCTATTTCTGTAAAAAATGCCACTGGGATTTTGATGAGGATAGCATTGAATCTGTAATCTCCATGGTTAAGTCTTTTCCTAAGTATGTTTTTTAATACTATTGTAAAAGGGATTGTTTTCTTAATTTCTTTTTTGGATTGTTCCTTGCTAGTGTATAGAAATACAATTGATTTCTGTGTGTTGATTTTGCATCTTGCAACTTTGCTGAATTCATTTATTAACTGTAAAGGGCTTTTTGTCAGCCCCTTTTAGGTAGAAGATCATATTATCTGTGGACAGAGATAGTTTGGCTTCTTCCTTTCTGATCTGGCTACATTTTCTTTTTCTTTCCTAATTGCTCTAGTTAGGACTCCCAGTACTATGTTGATAGAAGTGGTGAGTGGGCATTCTTGTCTTGTTCCTGGTCTTAGACAAAAAGCTTTCAAACTTTCACCATTGAGTGTGATGTTAGCTGTGGGCTTTTAATAAAACTTGAACAGTCCATATGAATCTTAAATCAATTTTTAAATTTCTACCCAAAAAAATGCCATTAGAATTTTGATAGCAATTACATTGAATTTGTGTATGACTTTGGGTATGTCTACCACATTTGGTAGTGTTATCGTCTTAACAATATTGTGTTTCTGTTTATGAACATTGAATATCTTCCCATTTATTTTGGTCTTTAATTTCTCTCAGCAATGTTTTGTAGTTTTCAGTGTGCAGTCTTATATCTCCTTGGTTAAATTTATTCCTAAAAATTTTACTATTTTTATGCTGTTGTAAATGGAATTATTTTCTTTTTTTTTTGTTTTGTTTTGTTTTTTTTGTTTTTTGTTTTTTGTTTTTTTTTGCAGTACGCGGGCCTCTCACTGCTGTGGCCTCTCCCGTTGCAGAGCACAGGCTCCAGACGCGCAGGCTCAGCGGCCATGGCTCACGGGCCCAGCCGCTCTGCGGCATGTGGGATCCTCCCGGACCGGGGCACAAACCCATGTCCCCTGCATCGGCAGGCAGACTCTCAACCACTGCGCCACCAGGGAAGCCCTGGAATTATTTTCTTAATTTCCTTTTTGGATTGCTTGTTGCTAATGTAGAGGGGAAAAAACCTGATTTTTGTGTATTGATTTTGTATCCTGCAACTTTGCTGAATTCATTTATTAGCTATAACAGGTTTTTTCTGAATTCCTTAGGGTTTTTTAGTTATAAGATCATGTCATCTATGGATGGAGATAGTTTTACTTCCAATTTACTTTCCAAATTGGATGCCTTTTATTTCTTCTTCTTACCAAATTGCTCTGGCTACAACTTTCAGTACCATGTCAAACAGAAGTGATAAAGCAGATATTTTTGTCTTGTTCCTGATCTTAGGGGAAAAGCTTTCAGTCTTTCACCAGCGAGTATGATATTAGTTAAGGGTTTTTCATAAATGACCTTTATTGCGTTCAGGAAGTTTTATATCTTCTATTCCAAGTTTATTGAGTATTTTTATCTTGAAATGGTGTTAGATTTTGTCAGAAGCTTTTGTCTGTATTAACTGAGATGATCATGTGTTTTTTCCTTCATTCTATTAATGTGGTGTAGTGTATTGATTGATTTTCAGGCCCCGAACCACCCTTGAAATCCTAGAATAAATTCCACTTGGTCAGGGTGTATCATCTTTGTAATAGGCTGCTGAGTTTCTTTTCCTAATGTATTGTTGAGGATTTTTGCATCAATATTCATAAGGAATATTGGTCTATAGTTTTCTTGTAATGTCTTTGTCTGGGTTTGGTATCATAGTAATGCAGGCCTCATAGAATAAGTAAAGAAGTGTACCCTCCTCTTCAGTGTTTTTGGAAGAGTTTGAGAAGGATTGGTATTAATTCTTCTTTAAATGTTTGGTAGAATTCACAGTGATTACATCTGGCCCTGGGCTTTTCTTTGTTTCATTACTGATTCAGTCTCTTTGTATGGGTCTATTCAGATTTTCTGTTTCTTCTTGAGTCAGTTTTGGTAATTTGTGTGTTATCTAGAAATTTGTCCAGTTCATCTAGGTTATCCAGTTTTTGATTTACAGTTGTTCATAGCACTCTCTTATAATCCTTTGTATATCTGTAAGGTTGGTAGTAATGTTAATGCATTCATTTTTTATATTTGCCATCACTAGGGTGTTTTCACCTGATTTTTACTAAAATCTGGATCCAAGAAGCTCTTTACTATTTGGTCCTAGATCTCACTGTATTTTCGTTATTTAGTTTAAGATAGAAATGTACTGCTGGTAGTGATAACAATAGCATCAATAATAGCTACCATTTAGTAAATGCTTTCCATGTGCCAGGTACCGTGTGTGAAACAGTTTACAAATGTCATCTTACTTAACTCTTATAACAACCCATGGGATAGGTATTACCATCCTATTCTGTCTGTTTTTAGGAAAACTAAAACACCATGCAGTTGAGTCATTCACCAAGTTAGAGTATCCAAAGATCTCAGAGCATGACAAAAAACAGATTGCATCTTGCTTGGATTAGTCCTTTGCTTAGGAGTCCACAGAATTCACCAAGCCTACAAAATGTACATTTTTCTCTTATGTTTTGCCTATAAGTACTAAGATATTTTATTTCTTTTTGTGTCTGACATTACCCATTAGTACAGTTACTACAGGATTGTCTTGGGGTTGGGGAAGGGGGAATGTGGAAGGATAAAGTATTTGGAGGAAGAGATGATCTTTGAGGATACCCTGTCACTGAGAGCTAGAGAAACAGATTATCTGGATAATTCACATTAAAACAAAAACTCGGGGAATTCCCTGGTGGTCCAATTGTTAGGACTCCATGCGGTCAGGGAACGAAGATCCTGCAAGTTGTGTGGCATAGCCAAGAACAAAACAAAACAAAACTCACAGCAATGAAAATTGGCCTCTATGGTGGGACTGACATGTACACACTACTATATTTAAAATGGTTAACCAATAAGGACCTACTGTTGAGCACAGGGAACTCTGCTCAATATTATGTAGCAACCTAAATGGGACAAGAATTTGAAAAAGAATAGATACGTGTATACATATAACTGAAGCTAATGTTCACCCGAAACTATCACGACATTGTTAATCAACTATACTCCAATATAAAATAAAAAAAAGATATTTCAGGCAAAGCTGGATCAATGGGGAGACACTTTTCCCTAAAATAGCTGTTTAGTTGCTTTATTTTGTATATACAAAACAAAACTTAGAAGACACCACCCAAATGTAGAGCAAACTGAAAGGGTATAAAAGAAAGAACAAACAGACTTTGAATACCTTGGGGTTCTGTGTGTCATTCAGTTCACTTACTCTGTTCCTTGAGACAACATTTATTTTAGTAGGTAGGCCGTAATTCATGATTTCGGTGGATGTGCTAATATAAGGGAGAATGTACTCTGTTTCCCTAGTCAACCAGACACTAATGAGGAAATGCAGAAACGGGAGACCATTTCCACTGCTTTCATTCAAATCCGGATCATGTAAACCACAGTCTGAAAGAAGAGCATGAAGCTTGGTTCTGCTGTGTGCAGCCCTTTTGAAAAGATAAAATGAGAAGTTCAGGGAGAAAAAATACCACCTTCCCAGAATTATATCAGACACATTAATCATGGAAGGTCCAAAAAGAGTCCCTGGAACACGAACGATAGAGCACATCATGGTCACGTCCCATAATCCACTATGTTTTCCAAGTCACTCTTCATCAGCTGGATAATACTGTTTAATCCCTTATGCTGATTTAAAATTCCATCAGAGGGAGGTAATGTGTTTCTGTTCTGGAGGTTTACTATGGTAAATGCATTACTGGATTAACTTTATCTTCACTATCACAGGGGTCTTTTAGGTGCTAATACAATTTTAAAATAAAACAAAAACTCTTCTATTTGAAAGTGTGCTTTTCACATCTGAACTCATTTGTGATGCTTATTGAGTACCATTTGACATCTGAAAAGCTCAAATCTTGTCCTTTACAGGCAGAGGAGCCTTAGCGATAAAAGAATTGGACAGTCAAACCCTTAAATGATCTGGGATCAGTCTAGTATTAGGCCCAAATGAGGTTTTTTCATCCTTACTCCTTTGTGTATTTTAATTTTAACAGCCAACAGCAAGGTTGGCTGTTCTTAAACTTTGTTGCCACAGAAGTCTTTGATCAAAAGAAATCTCATTTGTGGGTATAAATAAGTAAAGCAGATGAAGGTGCTTGTCAAAGAAGGAGGAAAAATGTCTCACTCTTCTCCATAGACGCCCTTGAGGGGTTCCAAGGAGGACTTTACAGAGTAGTTTTTTGGTTCCATTATTGAAAAGCATTCCATTGAAAGGAATTCAAATGCACAAATGCATTCCTATGATAATAATTCAAACAACTTAGAAGAATATAGACCAAAAAGTTCCTCTTCCCCGCTTCAACATCCACTCCCCTGTCCAGAGGTCATTGCCATGAACAATTTTGTGGGTATCATTATGGATCTTTTTTCTGTGTTCAGAAATAAATATATATATTGCTAATTAATGTATAGTTTTAGGATTTTAAAATATACATTCTGTGTGCATTTAAGTTCCATAAGAGTTTTGTCTGTGTTGTTCACAGTTTTTATCATGTCTAGAACAGAGCCTGACATAAACCATCAATAAATGTTTGCTGGATTAGGGACTGAATTATCCTGCAACTTGCTTTCTGTGTTCAGCAATAGGTCTTAGAGTTCTTTCCATGTCAGTACATATAGAGCCATCTTATCTTTTTTAAAGATTGCATTGTATTTTATAGTATGGATGTTCCAGAATTTATTTAACTCCTTTCCTATGGATGTATTTCTAGTTGTTTCTAATTTTCTACTGTAAGCATTGCTACAGCAAATGTCCGTATTGACGACTCTTTGTCATTTGTCATGGACATGTGCAAGTGCTTCTATATGATAGCTTCCTTGAAGTAGGGTTTCTGACTCAAAGTGTGTACACATCCTGACTTCCTATAGGTAGGTCCCTGGATTTCTTTCTCTTCTCCTATCAAGTGGCAACAGAGATAGAATTTTGGGAGATTTTTATGGGCCAGCATATGGGATATATCATCTCCACCCACAATCCATTGGCTAAAACCCAGTCACATGGCCTCTCTTAAGTGCAAGGGAGAGTGGGAAATATTGTTAGCTGTGTGCCCAAGAGAAGTGAAAAGATAGCTTAGTGAGCTTCTAGCTTGTCTGCCACAGCAAGGGACGCTGGAAAATGCTGTTTCTTCATAATCACGTGCCCAGCTAAAAGTTGATTCCTGTGGAAGAAGGGAAGTACTGATTTTGGAAGACAACTCATCATGTGCCACTGCTCTGTTGACATTTAAGTTCGTAACCTCTGCTATAAATCATCTACAGGGCAATCCCCTCTATTTAAACCACATGGACCTTGCCCAAATTTTATATTTCACTGAATTTTAGGTAAATCTAAGTATGCTTGAGGTCAACAGGTTCTCATGTAATTGACCTGACAATGATTTACAGCACAAGATAGGTCTTTTAAAAAAAATTAGTAGCACCTGTTTGCAATGTCCTTATTGTGTTTAGTGATCAGAAGCCCAGAACTTATCATCTGTCTCCAGGTTGTCAAGCCACTTATCGTGGCCTTTGAAATTTCTATATTGGTGCTGAGCGATGAATGAACATCAAAGAGGTGTTTTACTGCTCTTTCAGTCATCTTGGCCATTGACGATGGCCAGACCACAGGATTAGGCCTGCCTCTAGAATTCTGGCACTGGGAGCTTTAGGCCTAAGATAGAAGGATATTTTTGAATGTCCTCCTCCATCTGATGTTATCTCAGAATAATCCAGCCAGAGTGAAACCTCAGTACGATTTCTATTTATTTGTATTGTCCTTTACACAATGGGAAAGCCGTCTGTGGCTTTCAAAACACTGAGAAGAGAGCCCTGTGGAGCATGGATGGCCCATCATGCATAAGTAAACTCTGGTTTTGATTAATAAAGAATGCCGCTGTCCATATGGGGCTTTGCTTTTCTGTGTGAAGGTAAACAGATTGCTCTCTGTAGGCTAAATTTGGTAGAAAGCTACAAATTCCCTGTACAACTGCTTCTGCCTTGCTGAGCTGTTTCTTGTGCCCCAAACACACTCTACTTTCCTGACTCCTGCTTGTGCTGACACCTCTTCCTGACACCAGGTCCCATGCGTCCTCAAGTCCCAGCTCAAATGACACCTCCTCTGTGTTGATACCCTCCATTCCACACAGCTGGTTTACTTGCCCCCTCTACTCTGACCCATTGCCCTTGACATTTTTCTCTATAATGGTACATTTTAATTTGGAACTACAGGGAAACATACAAGGAGGAAAATTAAATTCCCTGTTACCACACCACCTAGTAACTTCTCTTAATATTTTGGTATGCACCTTTCCAATATATTTAAGTATGTTTCTGTGTTTAATATATTAAGTATGTTTCTATACAAATATATATATTTATATATTTGTATATAAATGTAAATACATATATAGCATATACACTGTACAAAACTGTATTTTATACAGTTTTTTACTTAACAGTATATTGTGAACGATTTCATATGTCATTAAGAATTTTTCTAAATTACGATAAGTTTTTCAGTATTCTATCTTATACCTAGGATAATTTTTAAATTATTCTCCATACTTTTACATCTAGGTTGCTTCTTCTTCTTCTTCTTTTTTTTTTGGCTAGTATACATAATGCTAAACTGAGACCTGAAGGATGGGGGGGAGGGGTATAATGTCTCAGAAACCATATTTCAGGCTGAGGCAAGGGCAGACGTCCAGCCAGACACGGGAAGGGCTTGGCTCGTTTAGGAGCTGGGAGGAGGCCGATGGGGCTGGGAGGTACTGAGGAAGAGATGATGAAAGCTGACGTCAGAGGGCTAGTCTCAGCACCAGATGATGTCAGGCCTTAGAGGCCATGGGAAGGAGTTTGGATCTTACCTTAATGCCAACAGTCCTTGGAAAGCCAACAAGGATTCTGAGCAGAGAAGGAAAGAGATGCTGTTCATATTTTAAGGAGATCACTGTTGAGAGGAAGAAGGTTGGAAAGTTAGCAGGAGTGGTGTGAAGGGACCACATTTGGAGGCCATGACCGTGGACCTGGGTGAGAGATGAGGTCGGTTTGACCTAGGGAGTGACAGTGGAGATAATAAGGAAGGAATGAAGCTCTGTTGCAGCCACAAAAATGTTTGGGAAGCATTGGCTCCGGCAAATTTAGAATCTATTTTCAACTGCTGGACTTTTCAGAGCCTTTACAATGGAAATGTTCATTGTGAATCCCTAGTGAGATATTTTTCCCCAGAGCTCTTCAGGTAATTAAAATGTCATTGGGAGGTAATAGTTGAAACTTCTGCCATTTCAAAGGCTCTGGCCCTCTATTGGCCTCAGTAGCAGAGTCATCCGATCCGGTAGGAAGATTCACTCTTCCTTCACATCCCACGTAAGAATGAGCTGCAGAGCAGGGCAGTGGGTAGTCGTCATTCTCTTAGCTAAGGTTGGAGACAGTCTCGCGAGCATGATGCCATGAACCGCTGGCCCCAGGCGAAATGTGAAGTAAATGAAATGTGCTTACAGCTTAGATGACTAAAGAGTCTGTGCGTTCTTTAGATTCCTTAAGCAGGTAAGAATGGGGGTGGGGCATGTGAACCCAGTTTTGAGGATGTGAGACTCTTGCATACACTCTCACCTATGTCTGTTTTGTGGTTGCCTCATCAACCTAACCCTTTAGTGAAGTCTTGACACATGCGAGGAGGAACTCAAGAATTCTACCTGAGATGTTCTGTCCTGTTACTGTTTCTGCTGAGCTCTTCATACGTGTGATGGAGCCAGGGAGAGGGATGGGAACTTTCGCCAGGTGGGAGTTACTCTACAACTTACCCTGTGTGAGTGTGTGTGTGTGTGTGTGTGTGTGTGTGTGTGTGTGTGTGAGAGAGAGAGAGAGAGAGAGAGACTTTGAGGCTTGAACCTCTGTGAGCCTCAGCTTTGTCATTCAAAAATGTAAATAACAGAACTCATCTCAGGAAGTACTTATGAGGATCAATGAAGTCATTCAGATAAAGAACTTAACACAATATTAGCTATAGTAATAGTTGCTACTCTTATTAGAAGGAATTAGGTGTTTTCCACTTCAGTTTTGGTCAGATGTTAGCTTGGCCCTTTCTGGCTGCCTGAAGCCCCAGAACACCGGCTTCCCTCTTTCCCAGGTTCATTCACAGTTCTTCCTACATGAGGTGGTCAGAGCGATATCTCTGAAAAATGGCCTTTCCTCTAACGACATGTTAATTTAGAGAACTTTTCTCTTACGTTTTTTCCCAGGCATCTCATTTAAAAGTATTGGAGTGAATTTTCTCTTTTGGAATGGAACTTGATTATTTCTTTATCATCAGCAAAATACATCAAAGATGACTGAATATGTGGTAGAGCAACTTTTCATGAGCTGATAGAGTTAGCAATAAGCGAGGCACACATTTCAGAAAGTAGAATGAGGGCTCTTCAGGACACTCCATTGGTTCACTCTTTTTTTCCTCATTATTAGTGACTTAATAATAATCATTTTCTTTAAAAAGAACATGTTTAGATGCCACCATCTTAAAATAATTCTTTAATCACCAGTTTATGACAAGTGGAGAATCTGAAAAGATCTGTCCCAAACAGATGGTCTGAACACTTTCCCAAGGTGACTCTCTGCTGGACTTGTAAGTTATAACATAAGAAATGGTGTGTGTCAGGGTGACTTAATTAGGTGACTTAATTAAAGCCTTTCTGATGTCTATTTGGGAGAACTAATGAGTTTCTTTTATCAAGGTTATTCCAAGCACTTCCTGAGATGCAAAATCTGAATTAACTATCTTCTCTGCAAATCTGACGAGGAAACCAAGTTCTAAAAATAATGTGTGCAGTGCTGGAAGGATCTGGATGAAAGCATAGAAGCTAGCCTAGTGGATGTCAAGAAAGAATGTATGGTCTTGTTTTCAAGTTGGGCTCCATCTAAATATTTTTTGCAATTTAGAGCAGTACAGATGTCATCAATCATAAGTCAGATGCCAACATAAAGGGCTGGGGTCACTTCCCACTGTGGAAAGTATATGCTGTTCCCTCCATGCTCTGCGTACTGCTCTTTGTTTTTAATTTTCTTATCATTTAATCTTTTTTAAATTTCCCTTGTTACAAAGAACTTGAATTATAAGTGTACTTTAAAAAAGGAACAATGGAAATTTACAAGAAAAAAAATATATTGTGTGTTTAACTACATTTCATAGAATTATTATCCCTGAATCATAATTCTGTTAGTACACCAGTATAGAGATTGTTTCTTAATATTTAGGTGAGAACCATTTCCTTCTGTTTTTGAGAATATTTCTGTAAACTCATTTCCAGTAATGGCACTCTTCCCCCAATAAAGATTTAACAAGGGAGATGCAAACAGAATAATCATGAAAACACAAAGCAATACAACAGCAACAAAAAATTTCTAATTTCCAAAAACAGCTCAGTTTAGAAGAGGGTTTATATCTTCAGAACAAAAGCATGCCTCCTTGACTTTCTAACCAGTCAAAATTTGTGTATCCTACAGAAAATCTGTGATGTTATTCCCATAAGACTACCCTTTACTGCTTCTGCCTCCATTAGATTTCCAAAGCACTAGTGTTTTAATGTACAGGTTAAAAACAAAATCCTAATGTGATTTATTTATAATGTGTGTGTTCTTTGTGGGTACTGCCCTTTGAATACAGGTCTGACCTTAAAAGTCAGGGGAATAAAGAATAGAGAGTAAATTTACCTTATTTCTCTTATGCTGTTAAACCTCTTATGAAGTTTTTCTTACCAGAATGGTAGTAATTCTAAAAATTATCCCAGTACGATGTAGGAACAAACACAATGCCTAGACATGGGTTTCCTGTGCTCACTCCTGCTAAGGAATGTAAAAGCTTTCAGATGTCATACAAAAATCATCTTTTAATTTATCAATGTGGACATTAGCGGGTGAACTGTGATAATTATTTACAACTGTGAGTCTGAGTGGCCTTTTTAAAATTAATGTTAAATTTTCTACAACATATAAAAAATTCTTACCTATTTGGAACTTTAGAAGGATATAAATTTGCTCTAGAATAGCGTATATGACACACTTTTGATAAAATCTACTTACTCCTTCTGAAACCTCTATTTCCAACTCTGCATTCTCTACCAAAAGTTCAATAAGATGACTTTATTAGCTCGTCTTACCTCTGAGAAGAATGGAATTCTTAATTGTGTTACAATGAAATATGTGGCTAAAGTGTTTATTAATACTTTACTAATAACTATGATAATCTACTAGGATGGTTTAACTAAGGCAGAGTACAAAACACGCAGACATATAAATGTTTGTTTGTGGGTTTTTCTCTCTTTCTTTAGAGGGATGGAGATGATCTAATCTGTTACAAAAACAAAATCCAACTGAGTACATTTTAAAGGTTTTATTGCCTTTATTTAATGACTCAAGAATCGGGCAGGTAGAAAAGAATTCCAAAGAGCTATACCAAATGGAAGGCTGTTATAGGCAGAGGGGGCAGGAGTAGGAAATAGTAGATTATGTCTTCTCTCTTTGGGGGACAGAAAGGGTCTATCAGGCAGATTACCTCACTGGTGCTGACCAGGAACTTTCCAGACTGACCAGTAAAGATTATATTCCTGGGAGAGGTGGAAACTGCAGTTAGGTTAGGTATTAAGTCTTAGTTTGGTGACAAGGGCTTAACATAAGTGACTCCACTGGGGGCCTGTTGGCTCTTTTTAAACACTTAGCTCCTTTCCATCAGACTCTCAGCTTAACTGAGAGACGTGATCAAAAATTAAGGCATTAGTGCCCTTCTCAGCTACCCCTCTGTAGTTCTCACAGCTTTTACTGATCCTCAGTGTGATATTCACAGGTCATGGTACTTTTTGGCCGAATCTCTATGGTATTCACAGGTCATGACTTTTAGGCTCACAGTTCTTTAGTAGATCGTTTTCTTCATTCCTTTCCTGGCATTCTGGTCTTAAGGAGATCATTTTCTTGGTGGTTAGCAGCTACAAAGATGCATTTAAAGCTTTTAACAGAATACAGCCTGCCAGGGAGATGACTATGACTATTATTAAGTAGGATAATTCCCAATGTTCGAAGTGTATACTTCACAGCCATGGTCCCCAAGACCCAAACCAATCTAAATCAAGTAAGTCAGAGAAAGATCTCATTGGAGGAGTTACCTTTTCAAGCCAAGTTGAACTGAGTTTCAGCTTCCTCTGAAGTGTTAATGCAGGGCACTTCCCTGGCAGTCCAGTGCTTAAGACTTTGCCTTCCAATGCAGGGCGTGCAGGTTCGATCCCTGGCCCGGGAGCTAAGATCCCACATGCCTTGGGGCCAAAAAACCAAAACATAAAACAGAAGCAATATTGTAACAAATTCAATGAAGACTTTAAAAATGGTCCACATGAAAACATCTTAAAAAAAAATTTTTTTTTTAAGTGTTAATCCGGGTGCAGCAGGTGGTGTTGGCTGCAGCACAGACACCCCCTTGCTTGGCTAAAAGATAATCAAGGGCTATCCTATTATCCAGATCAAGTTTGGCTGGAGCGTCTAGGGATTTTCATTGGGCAATTATCGCTTTAGCAGCAGATTCTGCAGCATCTTTAAGAGTTAAGGAGAGGTTCCTGATCACGTGACCATTTACTCCTAACCAGGGAAGTAGAGACCTGTCAAAGGAAGCAAATCCTGAATCATGAAAGCTTCCTGGTAGGTTCCTTCTAACTCAGTGATGCAAATTCAGGGAAGTTGACCAGGGAAGTGTCTCCGTTTTTTTTGTGAAGATCTACGGGCACAGTTAGATAACCTAAGACGCATCACCTGGTTATGTGCCAGCCATCTAGGCATTCCTAAGCCCAAGAGGAGTGATAACCAGCACAGACAAAGGTAAATCCTGTCAGGGCACAAACCATTCCCGCTCAGGTGGCACTGTTAATGGACAGATCAGACTTTCTGATGACAAATCTACCAGTCTGAAAGGTTACCCCCCTTGTCAGTGGCCTAGGAGATATGCATGATGGCATTATCTTTCCAGGCCAAGGCCAGAGTAGTGGAGAGAAAGGGAGGAAAAAACGTTTCGCTAAAGTACGAAGTCTTGATCGTGCATCTTAGGAGGAAGCAGTCTACCTCAGTGTTGGCGACTTGTTTCCCTTGTCAGTTAGATTTGGGGATCTCCAGCATTTGCATAGTGTCAGGTGGAGCCTTCTTCAGCTGTGAGATGTGTCCCCACAGTTCAAGTCCCTGAAGTTTGGCTGCCATCTAGGCAGTGAGGAGAATCGATTATAGTCCCTTCCAAAGAGATTCAAGGGCAGTCTTTGTTCTTAGTGATTCCAAATCAGAAGGGTGGGAGAAAATTGGAAACACTAGTTTGGCGAGTCAAAGATAGATATTTAAGAAAACTAGAAGGGTCAGGATCCAGTCCAGTTTACAGGCATATATAGCAACGCCTTGAAGACAGTTAACAAGACTAGAATCTAATATCTACAAAGGTACAGACATAATCTTCCTCTCTATAATTGCCTCCATTTTCTTTAAAAGATAATCACAGTAAAACTAATATGTTTGCATTAAACCTGCCGGATTATTTATGTAAGTGCAGCAAGAAGAGTGATTGACCCTATAAGCTTTGGCCACAGCTGAGTCTATGCATGTCTCTCTCAAATACAACATACCAAAGTCTTGGTAATACACCAGTACTTCCAGTTGTGTTCTGTTACAAGAACAGATTCTATTTGAACTTAAGCAAATAACTACATTGTCATGATAGAATACTCAAGCATTTTTGAATTCTGGAGGAATCAGATAAGGAGAAAAAGTAAATGTTTCATCGTTGTTTACAAAGGTATACTTTACCAAATTGCTGCACAACACAGATAGCTTAAGAGAAAATGTTTCCTTAAATCTGGAAGAAAACAAAACATTAAGGAATGTTTTAATATTTCAAACAAAAAGACACTAAAAAAATTATAATCCTCCTCAGCACATTCAGTGCCATGTAATTAATACTTGCTTTATTTGAACTCAGTTTTTCCATTAGCTCTGGAAGTTCTTACCCATTGCAGTTTTACGATCTTAAACTTATCAGAAATCTGTATTTGTCAAAGTCCTTTCCATGAATCTCCTTGAAGATTGAACACTATTGCAGGAACACTTTTGCAAAAGCAACAGAGTAAAACAGTAACTCTGCAAATGACAAAAGGCTTTAAAAATGGCCATGGTTAAAGATCTGATGAGAGTTCATTACAATGTAATTGATGAGGAAATTGGGATATTTCTGTGACACACATATTTTCAGATAATAACTAAAACTGTGATTGATAACATTATACTAGGACATACATTTCCAGGAATTTCCCACAATTTCTGGAACACTTATTACATATACCTATACAAATACATCATAGAGAAGGCTTAATATTCTTATTTGACAGCGCTTCCCATGTCATTTAATATATCAAATAAGCCTAACTGGTTTAACATCTCCCTTTTTATAGAGAGAAAACAAATCTTTTGCAATTTTTAGGGAACCCTCTGGAAAATCCCAAAATTAGTTCTAAGTCAAAAAGACTATTTAGGGGCTTCCTTGGAGGCGCAGTGGTTGAGAGTCTGCCTGCCGATGCAGGGACGCGGGTTCGTGCCCCGGTCCGGGAAGATCCCACATGCCGCGGAGCGGCTGGGCCCGTGAGCCATGGCCGCTGAGCCTGCGCGTCCGGAGCCTGTGCTCCGCAACGGGAGAGGCCACAACAGTGAGAAGCCCGCGTACCGCAAAAAAAAAAAAAAGACTATTTAGAATTTGATTTGGGGAAATTTGTCAAAAATACCAAAAGATTTTAAAACACTTGGTCAAATAGGATCCTAGGTCACTGTGAAACAATACTTACTAATCCATTTAACCATGGCGGCAACTACAGTAAATTTTTCAGTGTGGCACAAAACATATTTACTAAGAGAACCAGATATCTTTAGTTTCTCTGTAAAAGGAGGCAAAAAGTCGATAAAATTGTGTTCAGTAATTGATGTTTCAGCGTACTCTCTTATATGGAGATGCCTGAAATCTTTAATGACTACCCATCATTTAATTTAACTTAGCAAAAGTTTAATGTTTCAGGTTACTAAAAAGATCCGAGGAAACTATTTAAAAAGTGCACCTACAAACTTTTATCCTGTTTACATCTATTTAATTCACTTATTCTCAGTAATTACATTTAGAGTACTCACAAAAATTTCATGAGATATTAGACAAATCCAGCCATCATCCCAAGCTATTTTTCTTGCTCACAGATTTCATAACAGATGATATGTACTTACATGACCAGTAAACCCAAGTAGAATAAAGTTGTACATCTGCATTATTTTTAATGCTCATAATTCTGAAGACATACCTATTCTAATTAATCCAAAAAACCTTAACCAGTTTTTCTTTACCACAGATTATCTCATATCACATGAATCTGAAAGGCGTTGGAGTTAGTTTCTATTATGTTTCTGAGAGTTTTAGGAGTCCTTAATTCACATAAGTGCTTATTTCTCTTCAAGCCAATTAAATAGAGCTCTTTTACAAATTAATTTTGGTAATAGTATCCACAGGTAGAAAATATCTCACATCTATAACATATATATAGACACACGTAAATATATAGACAGATGCAAACAAAGACCTTATAGCTTCTGTTTTAAAATTATTGTCATGAATCAGGTGCAGTAATTCAAAACTCATTAGTTATAAAAGAAGTATCTACGTTGTTTTCTGTAGATGAAATAAGATTACTTGCTGAGATTGGTAAAGCTTTTTACTAATATTAGTGGAAAAGACATTTAAAATATTTTTCATTCACCTGAGTTTTAAAAGACCTTTCCACCTCCCCTTTTTGTTTGTTTGTTTCTGATGAGAATTACCTCCCTGAAGTTGGCATTTTAAAGAGATGAGCTATATAGGAGCATTTCTGGTTTGGCAAAAGATTTGTAAGGGAAGGACAATTGCTTTTAATTCCTGAAGGAATTGGGTTGCAACTTAAATGACATCATAGGTTGATCCATCCATAAATCTCTTACAGGGGCTTTAGAAGTTTGTTGGTTTCTTTCTTTCCCTCTGGGTACATAGTTTTATTTAAGCTTGGGGGAGGATGCCTAAAAACAAATTTCCATCCGGCTCTGAATATCAGCTTCTGATTTGGCCAGTTTCTGACTACAGAGCTGCTTAAAAACCCTCTTAAATGTTTGTCAGTCTTCAGCGGGTACAAAACAGTAAATATTTCTGGCGGTTTGAATAACCTCTTGGACTTGAGAGGCATCCCCAAAGAGTGCAAAAGATTTTGTTTTCTCTCTCTCTTTGTTGGATACTGCACACAGAGATCCAGGAGACCTGACTCTGGTAAGAATTTTCACCCTGAGCTGGCTTCTGCCAGTTTTTCCAGGACCCCGTCTGCAGGCTCCAAGTGGGGTTTAAAGTAGAGGGTGTAACTCCAGTACAGACCAAAATTTGACAAGGTTTTTCATTCACTTTAGTTTCCCTTAGCTGTTTAATGAAATAATGTAGCGATTTACCAGATTTCTTGGAGTCCCATTGATGCCGAAAACTCGGCCTCTGTACACTGGTGCCAAATCGAATCTCAGAGACAGAGTTTGGGGTGAAGCAGAAAAGAACAGCTTTATTGCTTTGCCAGGCAAAGGGGGACACAGCGGGCTTATTCTGCTCAAAACTGTGTGTCCCAACCGGGAGGATTTGGCGAGGAGTTTTATAGCAAAGCTTCAAGGGCAGGGTTGCTGATAAGGATCAGGGTGTGTGCAGGGCCTGCGCTCCTTTAATCTGGTCTCAGGTGGTGTCCTGATGAGCTTCTCCGGTTGTAAACTGTGATCTCTGGAATGAAGAATGCTAACCTCTTCCATCTGTTGGCGGTTTTAGTTCTGTAAAGAGCTTAAAGATAGCTGCACTGTTGTTTCTGGACTGCTCCTCCCTTGTCTCTGCATCCCCTCCCTTCCCTGATTAGCAACTCTTTGACAGACTTCCGTGCCCAGGAGCCTCACAGGGTCCTGCTCCGTTTCACCAGCAGTTCTGAGAGGAGCCGGGGCCCTCCTTTGGGCGCATATATGCAGGTATTTGAGGTAATGCAGAAGAATTCACATAAAATTTCGAGGACGGTCTTTGGCCATTGCCCCAGTTGATTCGAAATGAGACTTGAGCCTTAGGTCAGCTTTTTGGTGATGGACCCCTAGGAGGATGTAATGGAGTTCTAAGTGTTGTTTTAGATGCCTAGCCCTGTAGCTCTTGTAGCTGTGAGAACAATAGCTTGGTAGATTTTGTTTACAGTCTTACTCCAAAGTCTTATCAATGTGCTCAGCTCTGGTCACAAGTTCAGTCAAACTGGTAACTTCCGTCCTACTTTGTGTCCTTTTATCAATCCCCTAATCTCAGAAGATAATCCATTTACAAATAGGGCAGCTAGAACAGGTTGGGTGACGTTATCTAGTATATGAAACCCAGAATGCCCTAGGAAGAGAGCTTCCAGATGGACTTTAAAGTCAGATTCATCCTTCTCTTAAACAATAGACCAACTAGCATGGGCAGTGAAAACTAGGACTGGCTCTTATAAGATCAGTTGCTAGTTTTCGAGCTTTTCTTTGGTCCATGAGGGGACTACGTTGAAGATTGAGGATCTTAAGTATCACCCTTGGGGTTTTGCCATTTTGTTTCCTTCATCCATGTTTTAGCTTCACCAGGTCCTTCCAGCAGGTGCCCGAGCTGACAAAGATCTGGCCGTAGGCCCCTATAATGACTCTAAATGATTCCGAATCTTTTGGGAATCCTCCCTGGGTTTAGGAGATTGTTTAACTATGGCCCTTAGATCGGTCTTTGACCAAGGAGTGAAAGATACCGAGAAGGATTGCCTGCAACCTGGGGTGGTTTTACCTGAAAAGGTAACTGTTTAATCGTCTCTTCAAAATGGAAAGGCAGTCGAGATAGAGAATGAGTAGAACGCGAGCAGTCAGGTAAAGGAGTATGCAGGGGAGCTGTAGGAGTCACGTCAGTCTTCTTGTCTTTTGTATTAGGTACCTCTTGTGTCTTTAATTTTTCATTAGCCTTTTGCAGTAAATCTTTCAATGAAGCTATTTTGGAATCTTGAAGCCTTATTGGAAGCTTCTGCATACCAATTAAAATAGGCATCCCATGCTGTGTGGTTAATTTGGGAACACTTGCTTTCAAGTATACTTCTTAAGTAAATGATCTTGTCTAATTGGAACATTCCCCATAATGGTCATTGTAATTTTAGGTTGTTTTTAGTAAGATTTTGCCAGTTTTGTAGATAACTATAGTTCCCGGGACTATTGTTCTGAGATTTGAAATAAGCAGGTGTGCTGGAAGGTGGCACACTTAATTCTTCAGGATTTAAGTGGATCCCATTATTATTATTATTATTATTTTATTTATTTTTTAGCTAAGACTTTGGGTCTCTCATAGCCAAGCAAACACCTAAAAGGGATATGCCGCTGGGCTAGGAATTGTGGGGTGTTTTACAGTATATCCCATTGCACAGAAATTTTCTTGATGTTGACAGGTGACCTAGTGTCAATCTAACCCATTCCATGACCAACTTATCCTAACACAGGAGTCTTAGAGTTAGGTAGTGAATGCTCTAACAGCTTTTAAGTGTTCGATCCACACGCACCAATTTTTGTGCCTTTTTGGTTTCAATCCCCATCAGCAATAGCCTTTATCTCCACAA
This sequence comes from Stenella coeruleoalba, assembly GCF_951394435.1. Classification (NCBI taxonomy): domain Eukaryota; kingdom Metazoa; phylum Chordata; class Mammalia; order Artiodactyla; family Delphinidae; genus Stenella; species Stenella coeruleoalba. Next base: position 122,796,531 of record NC_137148.1, on the reverse strand, counting down.
AACAACACAAACAAACGTGCACCTTAACAAACCACAGTAACAAAGAGACGTTACTGTGGACTGGCTGGTAGAAGGCCTAGTGTGTACCGCCAGCAATTCCCAATGTGGAAATGGGGTCTGAGGAGAGAATTGAACCAGCAAACCCCAAAGAATGGAGGCTTCAGAATGATTCCAAACAAATGGGAAACTGCAGCAGTTTTCGACATGGAATCTGGGGACAGAACCAAGGGCTGGGATTTCCAATCAAATAGGGAATTGTGGACTGAACCAAGGGCTAGGGGCTTGGGTTCCAGCTGGAACCATCTGCTGACTCCAGCTACCCTGCCCTGGACTGAAAAGCCAATTAGATTGGGAGCTCGATGCAAAGAGAACAGAACTTGGAACTTATGACTTTCAGAAACAGCGAGAAAGAGAACTCAAAGGGTTCAAAGGCGCCATGTTTCTCTTCGCTCCCAAAGGCGTTAGAAGATTCCTTTGGATCCTGTTACTGCCACCAAATCCGTTAAAAAAACAAAATTCAACTGAGTAAACTTTAAAGAGCTTATTGTCTTTATTTAATGATTCATGAATCGTGCAGCATCCCATCTAGCAGATAGAAAGAAGTGCTGAGGATCTGTACGAAAGGGTTGGTTGTGATAGGCAGAAGGGGAACAAGGAAAGCAGATTACCTCATCTTTCTTTGGGGGATGGAAGGGGGTCTGTCAAACAGATCACCTCACTACTGCTGTGACTAAGAAATTCCAGACTAACTGGTTAAGATTACATTACTGCAGGAGGTTGAAACTACAGTTTGGTTAGGTATTAAGTCTCTAGTTTGGTGACATGGGTTTAGCATAAGCAACTCCATTTTGGGCCTGTTGTCTCCTGCTTAACAATATAGACATCTTTCAGCTGGTTCAATTGATCAGCTCTTGAGATTAGAGGGACTTTAGTTATCTTAACCAAAAGGGCTAGAACCTGTCACCTCCACATCGAGGTGACTTTCAACTAAGTGGAAGTGCCTAATGGAGGGTAATGAACTCAATCCTGCAGACGCAGCTGAAGTGGACAAATATGTGATCAAGGAACCAGGGACTCTGAGGGAACCGGGAGCATGAGAGCCAAGAGGAGCCTGCGTGAAACAGTTTATCCATTAGGGAATGATTACGTGTGCAGAAGACATACTTGGTTGTATAATGACCAACCTGGGATACCCACAAGAGGCTATGAACTTGCTTATTTGCCTGAATTGGGAGAGAATGAAGAAGTACACCCTAAACACTCATGATATAGTAGCTCTTCCTTTTCCTCCCTGGAGCCAGCAATGTGTCCCAATGCAAATCCATTCTTCCTTAAAGACTCACATCTTCCAGGGAACATTCCGTCAAAAGGGGGCCCACAAGGCTTCCGTCCCCTGCTCCAGCCCACAGCCTCAGATCCCTGCATCCCACACACCCCATGGTATTCCAGGCCTGTCTGTCTTCAATGCTGCTCCATTAACCTGGGAGGCCAGGTCTGCCTTTCCTCATAAGGCTGACTTTGTTTATCCTTTATACGCAAGTCACCTTCCATCCTCTCCATGTTGAACTAGTTGCCCCTCTCTGTGCCTTCTGTCACCTTGTACATTCTCTCTTCTACGAAGTCTCTCCTAAGAGTTATGTTAAAATGATTTATGTCCTTGTAGGGAAGGGCCCTTGTCTTATTCACCTTTGGGTCCCCAGCCCTTAATGGAGTCTGTCACATATGTAGGTGTATAGTAAGATATTCTTTGCACAGAACTACGGAAACCTACATTGTTAGAGCGTTTACCACTTGGGTGGTTAGTAAATCATGTTTACTGCCTTTGGCCTTGCTCACTTCCCTAGGAGCAGCAGAAAAGCTGGTTAATAAGCTACCATTTATTGAACAGCATTCAAGAGCCAGGCTGTGTGCTGGGCGCTTTACAGGCATTGATGCTCACTGAATTGCCAAAACAGTCTCACCACTCTTAGTGCTCATGCTTTCCAAATGAGATACCTGAGCCTCCAAGAGGTTGTGAAAATTCCTAAGGATCCACAGAGGGCATTCAAACAGGCTGCGTTCTTTTCACTCCTCCACCCTGGGAAGCTGTCACGGTGTGTATCCCCGTTTATAACAGCACATTTCCCTCCCGTGCCCTGGAGCCATTTCCATTTCCTCCCTTGTGTTTGCTTACTAGACTGAGCAGATCGTGCTGCAAAAGCACTTTGGATGTTAGTGACAAGGGGGTGATTGCAGAGTTGAAGGCTGATGTTTTAAGTGTGCGTTCTGTTCAGGCTGTATTGATTTCTCCCCTGCACTTTGTTACAGCCAAGTGCTCTGGGCAGAAATCCAACACAACAGGCTCAGAGAACTGTTCCTGGGGTCGGAAGGGTCACAGGTCTCTGCACTGATGTGTGGGAACATTAACCAAATGACAGAGGCTCAGCTAGAAGACTCTAAGTGACTACAGTCAGTTGCTGGTGTATTCTACACCTGTGGCTTAGTACCTGCCAGCCTGAGGCCGGGCAGACCTGAACTTGACCTGGTTTGCCTCCAGGACAATGAGGTAGTCACCCGAGCCTTCTGTGAACCCAGAGCCCCTTGATCACAACTCCGCTGCATTGTAATTTCTTGTCCACGTGTCTCTCTTCCCACCTCTGAGTTTCTTAAGCACAAGGATTGGATCTTATGCACCCATTCATTCATTCCAGTCACAACTATTAAGCAACACTGTGCTTCCGTTCTGTGCCTGACTCTGGACAGATAGAGATGGATAGAATGGATTAGACCAGAACTCTGTCTAAAAAGAGTTTGCAGACATCTAAGAAACAACTACTAAAAACTGCTATGAGAACTCTTAGGTATTTTATTCATCTCAGTAGCCCCAAATCTTAACCTAGCCCCTAGAATAACAAGAGTGCTAAGTGTTTCTTGAGTCCTAACTATGTGCCTGGCACGAGGCTAAGTGCTTTATATTCATGGCCTTATTTAATCCTCACAACTCTTTATATAGAGCTGTCAGTACTATTATTGTCCTCACTTAACAGGTGGGGAGAATGAAGCATCCAGGAGATGTGTGAGTGAATTTAGGAATAGTCATACCCTTGAGCCCACATTGTTCAGTCTTACTGTCTCTTTTTAAAATCTCTCATATGAAAGATTATTCAGTATCCTGCAGTAAACCATTCTTGTGTTTTAGCCAACATCATTAACTTTTTTCTCTTTAACATGTTATCCATTCAGGGAATTCTACCAGTCCCAAGAGCATGTCGTATGAAATCATACCATTCCATATGTTTAAGTGGCCATTTGGAGTCAGAGCTGTTTAAAAAGAGCCATCAGTCTAAGATGGCTTTAGACTAGAAGGTTTAAGTCCCAAGATAAATGGAAAATGTAGTGCTTGTATTCTCCTCCTCTGCCCCTTCCCTGCCACAGATCCTGCAGAGAGCTCAGAGAAGTTTGCTGTCTGACAGATATCTTAGATCAGTGATTCCCACCTTTTTCTCCCGCATCAGGCCAGACAAATACTACTAATATTAACTGTCATGCCCTGAACATTCACTACACCCCAGGCAATGCGCTAAGGGCTTTCCATACAGTTTCTCATTACTGTAATTATTATTTCTCATTTTATGGATGGGAAAACTGAGGTTCAGAGAGAGACTGGATGGGACTTCCCTGGCAGTCCAGTGGTTAAGACTGCACACTTCCAGTGCAGGGGTCACGGGTTCGATCCTTGGTTGGGGAACTAAGATCCTGCATGCTGCTCAGCGTGACCAAAAACAAAGAGAGACTGGGCATGGTCCAAATTTGAACGTAGACAATCTGACTGCAGAGTCAAGACTCACAATACTACCCTCTAATTATTTCTATCAATACCAAGGGCAGACTTCAATAGTAATGCTTCAAGTATGTGTGCTAAGGGTGAGAAGCAAAGTTTAGAAAGCCCCGCCCCCGGTAGTTCCAGTGCATTCCGCACACACAAAATCACAGCCGAGTATGTAGACCATATGGATAGGTCCAGATGCAGCTCAAGTTCTGAAGTCTCTCCTGACCCCTCCAGCCCCTTCTTTCTTTAAACCCAGAACATATTTAGATTAAAAACTTAAATGGCAGTTCACCACGTACTGTTTTATAATAGCCTCTCATCTTCTACTTGGGTATCTTGCCTGTCCTTTCCAGCTAGACCAGCAGTTGCTGGAGGGCAGAGCGTTCATTTCATCTATAGCACAACTGCCTAACACATTGTGGGGCACACGAGCACTTAATAAATGCCACTTATTTGCTTCAAAAGAGGCAGGATAGCTTATTGGGCTCTGGAGGTTACTAGACCCAGTTTTCCACTTACTATGAGTAGCTATGAGACCCAGTGAGAAATTACATAAATTCCATATATTCCATCTGCAAAATATGATTAGAACCGTACCTCATACAGTCGTTGGGAATGTTAAGAGGGTACATACGCAGCACTTGGCGTAGTTCCTGGCACTTAATAAGCACTCAATAAATAGTAATTATTAGTGTTGTTGTTATTACAGAATAGCCGAATTCCTTGGGTGTTTGCTGTGTGTCCCATGCTGGGCTAAATGCTTCGTATGCAATGGTCTCATTTAATTTTTTTCTATAGGTAATATAGAAAAGGTTTGTCCGCTTCAAAAAAAATACCTTTCCTGTTACCCCTTAGCTATTTAAGAACACTGGCTGCTCTCACTGTCTTCAGAGTCACATTGCACGCCAGCCAGGCACAAGTGTGCTATCGTAACACACTGTTGGTACGTCACAGTAATCGTTAGACTTCTCACAATCATTAACTGCTAACAGCTAAAGCACTGGAGCTGACAAATGTTTTGCTTTTTTATATACATTAGAGTGGATTCAGGATAATTATGATACTCTCCCTCCCTCTCAATTCTGCTCCTGTGCCCTCCCTCTCAAGTGAAAGAGAAAAGAAAGAAAGGAGAAATGGGTCATTAATCAGAGCATCCCACACGGACGCTTCATTCATGTGTGTTGCTGTACAAAATAGGATGAGAGCTGCTGGTCCAGGCTCTATGTGTAGCACCGTGGACCTTGGAACACTTGTAAGGCAAACAGAAGAGAAGTTGTTTCATTCACTGTGATCTAGACCAGTATGAGCCATAAGTTCTTCAGTTCGCCGGTCTGTGTACTTTACAGAGAAATTAGAACAGGTTGCATTGCCCTGTTTTATTTTGTTTTGTTTTATCAATTTGGTGCTAAATTATAAGCTAAGAGTTTTCTGACCATGCTATAGAAAGTGTGCTTTGGTGATTTCTGTGCGGAGCACAGAACATTTGGGGGGCAATGAAACTACTATGATACTGCAGTGGTGGAGACATGTCATTGTGCATTTGTCCAGGCCATCTCTGTACCTTCTGCTCAATTTTTCTGTGGCCCTAAAACTTACAAAACTGCTCAAAAAAAAACAAAGTCTATTAAAAACCAAAACAGGAATCCAACCCTGTTAAACAAACAACGAATCGAACATCTGCTATGTGCTAGACTATGGGATACATTGGGGGGACACCAAAATAATTAATTTTGCATTTACTGCATGTCCTGGGTGAGAAAAATGAGTGCATATCCTCAGTAAACTGAAGTCTGGGCAGAGAGATAAGAAAAAATACAAACTGCAAAACTTTTAATAAGGGTTGTATGAAGACACATACAATAGATTAGAAAGGAGGTGGGAGGCACCTAACTGGACCTGGCAGGTGAAGTAAGGGAAGCTTCCTGGAGTAGGTGATAACCGAGCAGAGTCTTGTAGGATGAATAGGAATTTTCCAAGCCCGCAGGCATAAAGGTATAGACAGGTCTTTGATAGAATAGAACAGATGTAATTCTGTTGCTTATTGACTGACTCTATGTTGCTAAGGTGACTTTAAACTCAGTTTTAGTTTTCTGCAGTGGATAATTCCTTCCTCCTGGAGTGTAATGAGATTGGCTTAATTAATGTCTGTAAAGCTTTCAGTAATCTTTGGGTAAAAGGCGAGGTAGAACAGAGAAGTCCATTACTTATTATCATGGCTTTGCCAGCATCTGATCACATAGGGAAAAATCCCTGAAAGGTCGTTTCTAAGAAGCAGTATTAGTCTGGTGGCTCTTAAGCCTTATGTAACTTCCTGGAACAATGAAATAGCAAGGGAAAAGAAAATGACATCAACATGGAGATAATAATGAATTTAAATCATAGGCCTTATTGCCTTACTGCAGCTGCTAAGGATGAGACAAGCTGGAAGCTTCTAAACTTAACTCCACCACTGCCTGGAAGCTTCTAATTAAAAGTTTTCAAATAAAATCAATAAGTTTTGACATAAAGGAGCAGATGGCTTAAGGAAGAGAACTGAAAGACTGCAATAACAAAGCAGGGGGCTTTAACTCCATTGGAAAAAACATTCCAAGTAAGAGAAAGCAGGGACCGGAAGTAGACCAATTTAGGATGCTGGAGGGGCAGGATTAGGCCCTGTTCCACCGGAAATTTTAGTTTGTGGCACCAGTAAACCTTTCTGTGGCCGGAATCCGTACTGGTGAAATGGGAATGATATTCTCTGTCTCCCCACAAAGGGATGGTCACCCTTCCCTAGAGTGGTTTTGTTCATTCTTCCTTCTTCCATTCAGCACTTGTATATCGTGCGCCTATGAAGTTCTGGTGCTTTGCTGGGGAGCAAAAATCAGACAAGATTTTTTGCCTCTCAAAGAGCCACCTTAGTGCCGACCTCATTAGTTGGCTAATTAAATACAGCAAATGAAAATAGTTAAACATTGTTCAATACTGTGTAAGCCTTTGATGTTATTTGACAGTATTGATGATAGTCCTGTACTTGTATTTTACGAATTTGATAAAATACCTTGTCGTGCTTTATAGTTGATCCTCGTGACAAATCTTTGAGGTAGATGTTGGCAACTTTCAACCCAGAGGAAAGTGAAATTCAAAGGATACGGGTTCTTGCCCAGAATCCCAAAGCTGGTTAACGGCAGAGCCAAGACTTGAATCCGAGGCTAGTTGGCACGTTCTTTCGCCGCTGCAGGTTGCACCTTTGGGGCAGTCGTTTGGAATTTCCGTCATATGACCGTCGTAAACCTCTGATCCAAAGAGAATGCTTGTATGAGCAACTCCAGGGAATGCTGACGTCACGGATGTGCAAACTGAGAGGGGGGGCTGGCCCACCAGGCGGAAATATGGCATAAACAAAACTATGATGTGGACAAAACACATCCAAGAGTGGTGTCGCCATACGAGGTCTCTGGACAGGTCTAGGTAGTGATCACTGGAAGCTCCGTGGCCTTCCTGGGTCGTTTTCGTTTGGATATCGGTCTGCCTGTGTTTATTCAGCTTCAGTTCAGGGCAAGGAAGGGTTCCCTTTAACCTCAGTGCCTGGTGGAAGATGCAAGTCAGGCTCTATAGGTTTCCTTGGCCTTCAGAAGCCAGGGCAAGGGCAAGGCAATGAGTTCCACTTGGGTGCAGATCAAGTCATGGTTATGTCAGGAACATCCTTGCCATTGCGTTCTACAGGGTAGTAATTTGGGATACAAGAAATACACCAACATTCCCTCCCCCAGATCACACCTGTTTGCAGATTTCCAAGATCCGCACGGTAAATTTGGGACACTGCGAGGGAAGATCTGTATGACCTCTTTGCAAGACATACAACAATTTGTGACGCCATCTGTGTTTTCCAGACACCCCCGCATGTCCAAAAGCAATGTCCTCTTCAAGGTCACCTCAGACAGTGCTCCCTTCTGTGCTTCTCCACATCTTACCTATGAACACCACTGGCACTTTTCTGCTGGCAAGTGTCCCTTCAGTTATTATGTTCCTACCCTAGTCACCCCACTCCGCAATCCTCACCCCACATGACAGCCAGTACTATCTCTAAATACAATATATGTGTATGTGTGCGTGTAATAGATATTTATCTATAGTACAATTTTATATGTTTTAAATTTGTACTAAATGCCATATATTTAAATAATCTCTATAAAATCATATTACCTCTCTGCATCACACAGGACAAAACCGTAGTACTTGGCCATGGCCAGAACACACCCAGTTCACCTCTCCATCACCTCCCTGAACCTGCCAAACTCCTTCCTCCTTCATGGCTCTCACTCATCTATTCCCTCCACTGGGACTGTCCTTCCTCCCATGTTTTGAAAGACTGGATTTCACATCCTAAAATCAAAGAATACCTGTTCTCACTCATCCTGTAACTCAGCTCCCCATTCATAACCCTCCTTACCACTTTGCTTTTCATTTTGTTTGGGTCTGACTCCACCAGAATGCAGACCTCCTGAGGAGAGGGACCCACCTGATACATCATCAGAGCTGGGCACTTCGCCCAGCAGACAGCTGCTCAATAATTCCTCGAATGAATGAATGATGGATGTGTCTTGTGATCCATCCCACCTAAGATGCAGCTTATTGTACTTAAAGTAACAAGTAGCAATGTTTACCAAGCGTTGGTGATGCCCCAGCCACTTTTCTAGCATTCTGCACAAATTCAGCCGTTTATTTCTCATAAAAACCCTATGAGGTTTGTGCGATTATTACCAGCCCCATTTTTCAGATGAGAAAACTGAGAAGTTCAGTGATTTGAAATATTTAACAGATAATTTGCCGAAGACTGTGAAGCTAGAAAATGACAGAGCCTGGATTCCAGCCCAGGCATCGAGGCTCTGAAGCCCCCGCAGTTACCGTCTCACCTTCCTGTCTTCCTGTAGCGAAGAGTCACATATACATTTGAGTTCATTGAAAGAAGCTAGAAACATGCTGCAGCACGGGGAAATTAACCAATCTCACACCTGCTACAGTTTACTCTTTCCCAGCCTGGGGAGTCTAGAGCCCCGGATCATTATTTCTTTAGTGTGTCCGTATGAAAAGAAAACCAGAGTAATCTCTGCAGATGCTGGGATTGAAAGAATCATTGTCCCCTCATCAGAAAGCATAATTAAGAGCCTCTCTGCCCGTTAAATGAGGCAATGAATGCTAACGCACTTCGTAGAGTGTAAAACGCTCTATAAATGTTAGCTATTCTTATTCCCAAACTCTGTGAGACAGCGGCTTACGTTACAGAACGGCTGGTTCAGAATCTTTCAGAAGTACTAAATCTACCCAGTAGTCAAGGGAAGGAAATGCCTCTCTGGTTTATTCCCTTCCATCATCCTGAAAACTAAACAGAAATTCATTCTTCTGTGGTTCCAAAATCCAGGGTCAGAGATATGCAAATTTAAATACGCAGGCTGCTTCTAAATGATACATGAAAGGGATTTTTGAAATGAATGTGCTGTGATTGAATTTCTGGTCAGTCACCCAGAAGGCATTTTGCAGTAAGCTCTGGACCCAATTCCACTGAAAATGCATGAAGCTTTGGTGCCTGCAGCCAGTCTAGCCACAGACGGAGATCAGGGTCCTTGCCACGGAACTTTCCTTAAACGATACAGAGCCCCCCACGCTCAAAGTTGAAAAACAAATTAGCACAAGCCTGAAAGAAATCCAACACAAAGTTACTTTCAAAATACCTTTTCCATAACCTTAGCCTGATGACATAACCTCTTTGATCTTAAACTACTTGATAAGAACAGTGTGCATTGATATATAACATAGTTTTTTCAAAGGAGGTATCTTTGTCACCTTCAAAAGAATTTGGCTACTCCCTGGGAGCAAAAATATTGCCAATCAGTGTTGTTCGAATAAGGGTCTCTTTGACCTGCTTTACCAATAGATAAGAGCATGGATAAAAAGAATCACTTATTGTTTATGACCTAGGCTGGGGTGATTTGTAAGAGTAACTGACATGGGTTTCTTAAGTAGGTTGGAGAGCTCCACTAATCACCTTGCTTATTATTAAACAAGTTTGCTAAGCAACCTTCTTTCTTAGAGATGATCAAAGGTAAGCTTCCGCCTTACCTGACTTCCCATGAAATTCCAAAGTAGGGGAATTTTCAATTACATTTCCTTCCTTTTACTATTTTTAAAAATTATGCCAGTAATACATGTGTAGAGTCTTGTACGACAAAAATAGAGACAATAGGTTAAGCTAATTTCACCTCCACTCTCCCAGTCCCACTCTTCAAGGGTAACCTCTTGTATCACTTTGGTGTATCTCCTTCCAGACCTTTCTCTACACGTTTGTCTCCATGTGTGTATATTAAATTTTTTAAAATTTGTGTTTATATAAATGGCATGGTAGTTATTGATTGCTGTCACAAAACTTAGTGGTTTGAAATAACATACCTTTCATAGCTGAAACCTGTATTATTCTAAGAGTGAGGAACCTATGGACGACTATACTGGGGGGTTTTGGCTTATGGCCTCTCATGAAGTTGTAGTCAGGAGGTAAGCCAGGACTGCAGTTATCTGAAGACTGGACTGTGGCTGGAGGAACTGCTTTCCTGACGGCTCACTCATGGCTGTTGGCTGGAGGCCTCAGTCCCTCACTGGCTGTTGGCAGAAGGCTACCACCTGGTCTATTCCATTCAAGGGCTTCTTGAGTGTTCTTACAAGATGGCATCTGGCTTCCTCTTAAGCAAGTGATAAGAGAGTGAGAGAGCAAAAGAGATCAAGGAGGAAGCCACAATGCCTTTTTCTGAGCTAGTCTTGGAAGTGACACATTGTCATTTCTGCCATGTTCTGTTCATTGGAAATGAGTCACTATGGCTGGCCCACATGCAAGGGAAGGCTGATCAGGTTCCACTTGCTAAGAGAAGAGAATCAAATAATTTCTGGACACATTTTAAAACCACCGCATGTGTCATACAGCACATAGGATTCTGTAGTTTGCTTTTGTCATTTAATAATCTATTTTATGACGGGCATATTAGATGTGCTATTATATTATGTACTGGCTTATTCTTTTAACTGCTGCATACTATTCCACTCTTTATTGAATCATTCTCCTCTTGCTAGGTACACCTTGAGATTGATCTCAGATTTTCACAGATAACACGGCAATGAGAGTGCTTGCTTATGTCTCTTTAGCACGTGTACCAGGATTTCTCTAGTAAAAATGCACTGAAGTGGAACTGCCGAGTTGAAGGATTTTATCATAACACTTACTGTCAAATTGCCCTCCAAAATGGCTGTTCTAATTTTCAACCATTCATTCATCCCTCATCCCTCACGTGACACTTGGCGGGGCAGGGGGGACTTGTGGTAGAACCTTATTAGGTAAAATGTCTTAGGGAACCAGGAGATAATTTGGGCCCTTTTCAAGTCTAGACTTGTGAGGGGCCTGAGAATGATCCCTTTTGACACCCACCTTGCTCATGTTTATAGCCTTTCTGCTTCCGCTCTTCTTGGTATAAGCAAACATCCAGGGGCTCCTACTTTGGGAGACAGGGAGGCTTCACTGTTGTTTACAAAGTACTCAGAGGTTCTCAGGTACGAGGGGCCCCCGGAGGGCCGAGCTGATTAGTGTTCATTCAAAACTACTTCCTGGATTCTGATAGCAGCTGAGAAATCACATGCCCCGATCTAGCGTGTGGATTTCAGTGCAAAGGAAATGCCATTTTAGTAGCAACTATTTCTGGACTCTGGCTGCACCTTCCTATTGCAAGTTACTGATGCATAAAATCACTGAATCTTCTGGGCCCTCCCACCGTATAACTTATCCTTACTTTAAAACCAATGAGCAGACTGATTTCCTTCCATTTAAACTGCCCAGTGTCCTTGGCTGGCAAGAATCATTAACAGCAGCTACCAACCCTGCGACAGCTGAACAACACAAAAGGGTTTTGCCTGATTTATTTCTGTTTATTTACTGTGCCCATCATCCCCAGCGAGCATGGTTGGCCAGATGCAAAATAGCGTGTTCTTGTTGCAACCCAACATTCATTCATTCAGCGTGTATTTATTGAGCCCCTACTGTGTGTACAGTACTGTGTTGTTTGGCGTATATGTGTGGGAAGAGTATGAACATGATTAATCCCCTCAAGAATTTGAAATCTAATGGTAATTATTACCAGCTGTTTAGTGCTTCTTATGTACCAGGCACTGCGCTAAGTGCTTTAAAACATCAATACCTTTCATTCTTACAGCAGTTCTGTTTAAGTAGGTAACGTTGCCATTTTGCAGATGTGTCATGATACACGCAGAACCCTAGTTTTGTCACGAACCAACTGCTCACCTTCGTCCGAGGTCCTAACCCAGCTGAGCCCCAGCGCCTGAGAAGGCTGGACTAGTTCAGCTTTTGCCAAAATGTGTTTCCTCTCACAAGAAGTTCCATGAAATTGGGACCTATAGTCACAGCGTACACCCTGCTCAGAGATCCCTGAGGCCCACGCTGATTTCTCCTGTGGGTCTCAGCTCAGAGACACTCTCCCTGTGGTTACCTCACAAGGTTGGTTCCCCAGATCCCATGCTGTCATAGCTCTGGGTACCTTCCCTTCTGAATTCTTAGCACAGTGGAAGCGTGTGTGTGTGCGAGATGATTTACTGCACCTCCACCAGGGTGCTGTAAACCCCATGGGGGTGTGCACTGTGCCTTTTGTGCTCACTTCTGTTTCCTCAGACTGTGGCACAGAGCTTGGACCAGATAATCAATATTATTTAGTCCATTAACTAATTGCTTTATTAAAGGTTCTGAAAAGAACCACCCTAAGGAACCTGCAGCCTTGTTTAACCTGTCTCACACCATCCAAGCCTCATTCAACAAATATTGATTGACCATGTCCTATGATCCAGGCACTGAATTAGGTTCTGAGGATACAGCCATAAACTAAGTAGACATGGTCCTTATTCTCTTGGGGGCTTGCATTTCCAGTGGGGAAATCCAGATGATCAATTAGTCAAGTAAAACGAATAAGAGAATTTCAGGTATTTGTTAAGTCCCGAGAAAAAAAATTAAACTGAGACCTCCTAACCGGAGGAGGGGTGGTCAGGAAAGACGCTCCAGAGAGGGGACGTTGGCCTGAAGCGGAAATCGTGAGGAGCCAGGCTTGTGAAGTTGTAGGCACAGAATGTTCTCGATGCCAGTACATGTGCCAGCTGCTCAGGGCGACACCCTTAACGTCAACCTCGACTCCTTCCGCTTGCACGCCTGCCGCCTCCATGTCCAGAGCGTCTCATCTCGGCCAGCCCCTGCCTGCCCTCATGGCTACCACACTAGTCCAAGCCACCGCGATCTCCCACCAGGACTATCGTGATAACCTCCTAAGAGTTTCCTGTGCCTGCACGTCCCCACCCACTGTCTGCTCTCTGTAAGTCAGATCATGTCACTGACCCGCTCAAATCCTTCAACGGCTTCTCCTTACACTGAGGGTAACATCCCAGTGTGAGCCAGGCCCACAGAATCTCACATGATCTGGCCTCCTCTCCAATCCCGGTTTCCACCACTCTCCTGCTGCACGCACACTGCCCTCCGTGCTCTTCCACAAGTGGGCCAAATGTGTTCCCCGCTCAGGCTCTTTGTACTTGTGGTTTCCTCTTGCTGGGAAACTCTTCCCCCTGTGCTTTTGTGGTTTGCTCCATCACTTCATTCAAGTTCTGTTCAAATATTAACCAGAAGCCTCCCCAACCCCTTACTGAAAATAGCAATCATTATTATTTCCTGTGCCTTAACCCCGTCTAAAATTTTTCTTCATAGAACTCCTCACACCAGCCCTATGTTATGTCTGTCTGTCTGTATCTCCTCTTAGAATGTAAACCCCATGAGGGTGGGAACTGAGACAGCTTTATTCACTGTTGTATTACCAATACCTGGAATAGTGGTCCTCAACCAATATTTCTTGGATGGATGGATGGATGGATGGATGGATGACAAAATGCAAAGAACTTGAGTCCTGATATGTTGGAAAAACAGAAAGAAGGCAGGAATGGGGAGACAGAAGGGCACGCTATAGAGGCAGGCTGGTGTCAGGTTATACCCCTTGTAGTGATTTTAAGAAGCTCAGAATTACTCTAAGAAGGTGGAGAAACTGTTCACCTCTGGAAAGCTTTGTAATTCCTCCTAACAAGTGACATGACCTTTGGAGAAACATTGAACTATATGACCTCTTCTATATTACATTCTTTGATGCCCAGAAATAAAGCTTTGCCCTGCGCTTTGATCCTCGATGTTTGCTTGAGATGCTGTGGGTTAAACAGCACATATTGAATTGGCTACTTTGAGCTGCTATGTAAATTTACTTCCCTGGGAAGCCATCTCTGACGTCCCAAACAGAGTTAAGGGTTCTCCCACATGCGTCCCAGCTCCCACTGGTAGGGGACCTGCGGTGCTGCCTTGGGGTGTCTGTTTGTCTGTTACCCCCACTGGAGAGTAAGCTCCTTGAGGCTGGGAAGCTTCTCTTGTTGGCTCCTCCAACCCAGAAACGACAGAGAGGCTGCTGGTGTCTGGATCCAGTCCATCTGGATCCTGGTTTGTTTTCTGTTAATTTAAAGCAGCTGCCTACATTTTAGATTTTTTTAAAATTTGATTTCTCTCTTCTCTTGGAATTTTATAAGACATAATAATGCTGTGTCCATGGTTGCAACAACTAGAGAAATTGAGTAGCAGCTACCCTGTTCCTAGAGGGCATGCTTTCTCCAGCAAGCCACAGTCCCCACCACTCCCTATTACTTCTAATGCTGAGGGTGAGAGTTTCTTGTCATTTAACATCTGATTGAGTTACTGTTTTCTTACAGTAAAGAAATGTAATTCTGTGTCCAATCTGGATACAGAATTACATTTCTTTGGATACAGAATTACATTTCAAAGAGGGCTACATGTTATTAAACATGGTACTTGGAGCCCCTTTTGGGCAATTGAGTTTATGACACTAGTCCCAAAATAAACAAGGTTGTTTTTTGGTGTTTAAAAGCACAGGCCTTGACTACCTAACATAGTAAAGATGTTAATTTTCTCTAAATTGATATACAGACTAAATACAATTCCTAATAAAGTCCCACCAAGATTTTTTGTAGATACAGACAAGATTATTCTAAAATTTATATGAAAAGTCAAAGAAACTAGAATAGATAAAATAATTTTTAAAAGAATAATAAAATAGGAGGAATCAATCTATTTAATTTCAAGACTTATTATATAGCTATAGTAATCAAGACCATATGGTATTAACAGAGGGACAGACTCATAGATCAGTGGAACAAAATAAAGACTCCAGAAACAGACCCACACAAATATGCCCAACTGATTTTTGACTTGCAGTTTAATGGAGGAAAGAAAGCCTTTTCATCACATGGTGCTGGAACAACTGGGCATCTATAGACAAAACATGAACCTCAATCTAAGTCTCACAATGTATACAAAAATGAACTCTAAATGGATCAAAGACTTAAATGCCGTGTACTTTATAAACTTAAAGCTATAAACTTTTCAGGAAAAAAACACAACAGAAAATCTTTAGGATTTAGGTCAGGCAAAAAGTTCTTCCATTTGATACAAAACATGACCCATAAAGGAGAATTTGAAAAATTGAACTTCATCACAGTTAAAAACCACTTGCTCTGCAAAAGCCCCTATTAAAAAGGATAAAATGTCAAGCTAAGAACTGTGAGAAAATGTTTGCTAACTACACAGCAGACAAAAACTAGTCTCTAGAATATATAAAGAACCCTCGAATCTCAGCATAAAAAAATAATAATCCAGTTAGAAAATGGGCAAGAAAACATGGAGACATTTCACCAAAGAGGACATATATAATGACCATATACATAATGGTCATTATCCATTAGGGAAATGCTAATTAAAACTACACAGCAAGATACCACTACATATCTATCACAGTGGCTAAAATAAAAAATAGTGACAACACCGAATGCTGGTGAGGATGCAGAGAAACTTGATCTCTCATATATTATTGGTGGGAATGTAGAACGGTACACTCACTCTGCTAAACAATTGGGCAATTTCTCAATAAACTAAACATGACCCAGGAACTGCACTCCTTGACATTTATCTTAGAAAACTAAAAATCGATGTTCATACAAAAACCTGCACACAAACCTGTACACAGTATTTAGAGCGGCCTTCCTCATAGTTGCCCCCACACTGAACAACTCAGATGTCCTTCGGTGGGTGAATGGTTAAATAAGCTGTGTACACGCACGCATAAATGGAAAGAAATCATATTTTATTGCATTCTTAACTACAGTTACTTACAATGACATATGTGCCCCGGCTGGACTCAACACAGCTTCTCAAACTTTGGAATCAGGTTGGCCACTGCCACCTTCATTGTCTGTTTTACCTGGTTTTCATTGTCTGTTTTACCTGGTTTTCGATGCAGTACTTGTTTTTTGTCACATTAACAGCCAAAAATCCAGCTTTGCAAAGATGTTATTAAAGAAAATAAACCATACACTGATGCTGCCATGTGAGTTCCCTTGTGCTAGTTCTCACAAAGCAAATAGATGTTGAAGATTGCTGTTTTCCCCTCAAAACTTCAAACATCCTGCAGCACACCCGTGAGTTTGCTGAAATACCACGGGGCACTTTAATGCAGATTGGGAGTTGTGGGTTTAATGGTTCACTTTGGCCTCTTCCAAAGCAGAACAGAGTAGACCCAAACCAACTGCTTCCCTACTGGGACCTTCCCATTTGAAGTGATCCACTTGCTCCTGGACATACCCATGTCCCCAAGATGGTCTCACAGCCAAACTGCCCACCTCTGGGGGACAAGAGTCATTTTCTTTGACTCAGCCAAGTCAGAGGAGATCATTAGTAACGGATGCTGGGCCTTTCAGTTGCAAGGCTCATTCCACTTGATAGTATACAATTTGGGAAGCTCCTCTTCTCTCAAAATTAAATTCCACAAGAAGGACCTAGAAGGTGACAAGCACAGTCCTAGGTACTGGGGTCAAGAAGTGAGTTGGGCCCTGTTCCCAGCCCTTGAGTAATGATTCTTCCGCGGATGACAGACAGCACGATGTTATGGAAAAGCCTGGAAGTCAAGAGACCTGAATCTGAGTTCAGACTCTGACGTGCCAACTTGTTAGGTTGGCCTCGCCGAGCCTCAGTTTCCATATCTGCAAAATGGAAGTTAAAATGTCTGGGTAGCACCTTTATTTCACAGGAGCTAATGAGATAAATGCATGCAAACTCAGAACGTGATGGCCAATGTATAGCAAGTATCTGTATTTGCCACCTTTTAAAAAAACGAATTATCAACCCCCAGCGGCTTTGTCCAAGAGTGAAAAGAAATCCAAACAACAAGATGTATTTCTCGTACTTCTCAGAAGAGATGGGCATATCAGGAGGCGAGGGGGAGGAAGAAAATTCCCAAAGGTTTTGCAATGTCTGGCCTGGAAGCTTTAGTCTCCTTTCCGTTTTGCAGACAAGACAATAAATGCTTGAGAGCTAAATTGATCTGCTCATCCCCCTGTTCCTTTTTTCTCTCGAATACATCACTTAAAAGAGATCAACTTTCTTCCCCCCTGATTCTGGCTGTCACCCAGGGGCTGTTTTATCCAGCGAGCACCCCATGTGACTTTTTTTTTTTTTGCCTCCCAGCCATTTCAAAGTCAAAGTTAATATTTCTTCACAGATGTTGTGTCATCCTAGGCACCAGTGATAGATGTTGCTGAGTTGAGGTGAATCTGATTGGGATCTTTCTCCAAGAAAGTGAGATAATATGAGAGCCCATAAAGCAGCTGTTAATTTCCCTCTGAAAGTGAGGATTATGGGCAGTGGTGGAAAGCCACTCTGCGTCCCCAGCTTAATGGTCTTGATTAACACGCTGCACAGCCATCACAGGTGTAGCACATAATAGCTCTATAAGGTTTTCACAGCCGGGCCAATTAAAGTCTGTCATGGCTCCAAGAACTAACAGTGTGTACGTCCTAACGCCAAAAGTCAAAGTGAGTTCTCTAAATAATAATTGCTTACGTTTGTGGGACAGTTTATGGTTCTCACCACATTTATACTTCCCTGATCTCAGTTTCTCCTCATGCGGAAGGCAAGCAGTTTAGGTGGGGAAGTCAACGTTGAGAGGTATTTAGTGATTTACCAAATTATAGGACCCCAGTAATTGTGCCAAATTGCTCTTGGTATCCAGTCCTTAGAGAATTTCCTCCTGTCCATATGGCAGTAACTAGCATTTATACATCACCTAACAGATTACAAAATGCTATTATATATATATATATATTTTAGGTCTTCCATAGTACAGCACTGTGAATCAGGTCTTCATCATCCCATTTTTATGCAGAAAACTCAAAACCTTGGAATATTCGTTGAAATTCTGCATCTCATTTTAGAGTGGATGAAGCTGTGGTTTCGGTGAAGTTATGTCACATGTTCAAGTGCAGATGGTTACCAGGTGGTTGGACTAGGATAAGAACCCAGGCCTGCTGACTCTGCTCCAGCATTATCTGCTGCCCATCATTCCCTGCCCCTTCCCCTCTCCCCATGCAAGGTGCATTTTAGACTTGGGGTCCAATAAGGAAGCACCAATGACACTGCTGTGAAGACCCAGATGTCTCCTATTGCCACAGTGCCCCACTTTTTGAAAAACTGAAGGGCTAAGAGTAAGCTGGGACAAAGTGAGAGTGGTATGGACTTATATATACTACTAAATGTAAAATAGCTAGTGGGAAGCAGCCGCATAGCACAGGGAGATCAGCTCGGTGCTTTGTGACCACCTAGAGGGCTGGGATAGGGAGGGTGGGAGGGAGGGAGACGCAAGAGGGAGGGGATATGGGGATATATGTATATGTATAGCTGATTCACTTTGTTATAAAGCAGAAACTAACACCATTGTAAAGCAATTATACACCAATAGAGATATTAAAAAAATGAAAAAAAATAAAAGGGATGTGAAAGAAAAAATTAAAAAATAAAAGATGACAGACTCATACTACCTGACCTCAAGATTTACTATGATGAAGCTACAGTAACCAAGACAATTTGATATTGGCGAGAGAATAGACACTCGGGGGAACAGAGCAGAGAGCCCAGAAACTAATCCACATAAATGAAGTCTACCAATTTTGACCAAGGGATAAAGGCAATTCAGAAAAGAAAGGATAGTCTTTTCA